>NC_137348.1:5360501-6073001 GCF_965287045.1 Carcharhinus amblyrhynchos
GAGGGAGACAGAGAGAGGGGACAGAGAGAGGGAGACAGAGAGAGGGAACAGAGAGAGGGGACAGAGAGAGGGAGACAGAGAGAGGGGACAGAGAGAGGGGACAGAGAGAGGGGACAGAGAGAGGGAGACAGAGAGAGGGAGACAGAGAGAGGGGACAGAGAGAGGGGAGACAGAGAGAGGGGACAGAGAGAGGGGACAGAGAGAGGGGACAGAGAGAGGGAGACAGAGAGAGGGAGACAGAGAGAGGGGACAGAGAGAGGGGGACAGAGAGAGGGAGACAGAGAGAGGGAGACAGAGAGAGGGGACAGAGAGAGGGGGACAGAGAGAGGGGACAGAGAGAGGGAGACAGAGAGAGGGGACAGAGAGAGGGAGACAGAGAGAGGGAACAGAGAGAGGGGACAGAGAGAGGGAGACAGAGAGAGGGGACAGAGAGAGGGAGACAGAGAGAGGGGACAGAGAGAGGGAGACAGAGAGAGGGAACAGAGAGAGGGGACAGAGAGAGGGAGACAGAGAGAGGGGACAGAGAGAGGGAGACAGAGAGAGGGGACAGAGAGAGGGAGACAGAGAGAGGGAACAGAGAGAGGGGACAGAGAGAGGGAGACAGAGAGAGGGGACAGAGAGAGGGGACAGAGAGAGGGGACAGAGAGAGGGAGACAGAGAGAGGGAGACAGAGAGAGGGGACAGAGAGAGGGGAGACAGAGAGAGGGGACAGAGAGAGGGGACAGAGAGAGGGGACAGAGAGAGGGAGACAGAGAGAGGGAGACAGAGAGAGGGGACAGAGAGAGGGGGACAGAGAGAGGGAGACAGAGAGAGGGAGACAGAGAGAGGGGACAGAGAGAGGGGGACAGAGAGAGGGAGACAGAGAGAGGGAGACAGAGAGAGGGGACAGAGAGAGGGAGACAGAGAGAGGGAGACAGAGAGAGGGGACAGAGAGAGGGAGACAGAGAGAGGGGACAGAGAGAGGGAGACAGAGAGAGGGAGACAGAGAGAGGGGACAGAGAGAGGGAGACAGAGAGAGGGGACAGAGAGAGGGAGACAGAGAGAGGAGACAGAGAGAGGAGACAGAGAGAGGGAGACAGAGAGAGGGAGACAGAGAGAGGAGACAGAGAGAGGGGACAGAGAGAGGGAGACAGAGAGAGGAGACAGAGAGAGGGGACAGAGAGAGGGAGACAGAGAGAGGAGACAGAGAGAGGAGACAGAGAGAGGAGACAGAGAGAGGGAGACAGAGAGAGGGAGACAGAGAGAGGAGACAGAGAGAGGAGACAGAGAGAGGAGACAGAGAGAGGGGACAGAGAGAGGGAGACAGAGAGAGGGGACAGAGAGAGGGAGACAGAGAGAGGGGACAGAGAGAGGGAGACAGAGAGAGGGGACAGAGAGAGGGAGACAGAGAGAGGGGACAGAGAGAGGGAGACAGAGAGAGGGGACAGAGAGAGGGAGACAGAGAGAGGGGACAGAGAGAGGGGACAGAGAGAGGGGACAGAGAGAGGGAGACAGAGAGAGGAGACAGAGAGAGGGGACAGAGAGAGAGGACAGAGAGAGGGAGACAGAGAGAGGGGACAGAGAGAGGGAGACAGAGAGAGGGGACAGAGAGAGGGAGACAGAGAGAGGGGACAGAGAGAGGGGACAGAGAGAGGGGACAGAGAGAGGGGACAGAGAGAGGGGACAGAGAGAGGGAGACAGAGCGAGGGGACAGAGAGAGGAGACAGAGAGAGGGGACAGAGAGAGGGGACAGAGAGAGGGAGACAGAGAGAGGGGACAGAGAGAGGGAGACAGAGCGAGGGGACAGAGAGAGGAGACAGAGAGAGGGGACAGAGAGAGAGGACAGAGAGAGGGAGACAGAGAGAGGGGACAGAGAGAGGGGACAGAGAGAGGGGACAGAGAGAGGGGACAGAGAGAGGGGACAGAGAGAGGGGACAGAGAGAGGGAGACAGAGCGAGGGGACAGAGAGAGGAGACAGAGAGAGGGGACAGAGAGAGGGGACAGAGAGAGGGAGACAGAGAGAGGGGACAGAGAGAGGGAGACAGAGCGAGGGGACAGAGAGAGGAGACAGAGAGAGGGGACAGAGAGAGAGGACAGAGAGAGGGAGACAGAGAGAGGGGACAGAGAGAGGGGACAGAGAGAGGGAGACAGAGAGACGGGACAGAGAGAGGGAGACAGAGAGAGAGGAGACAGAGAGAGGGGACAGAGAGAGGGAGACAGAGAGACGGGACAGAGAGAGGGGACAGAGAGAGGGGACAGAGAGAGGGAGACAGAGAGAGGGAGACAGAGAGAGGGGACAGAGAGAGGGGACAGAGAGAGGGAGACAGAGAGACGGGACAGAGAGAGGGAGACAGAGAGAGGGGACAGAGAGAGAGGAGACAGAGAGACGGGACAGAGAGAGGGAGACAGAGAGAGGGGACAGAGAGAGAGGAGACAGAGAGAGGGGACAGAGAGAGGGAGACAGAGAGAGGAGACAGAGAGAGGGAGACGAGGGGACAGAGAGAGGGAGACAGAGAGAGGGAACAGAGAGAGGGAGACAGAGAGAGGGGACAGAGAGAGGGAGACAGAGAGAGGGGACAGAGAGAGGGAGACAGAGAGAGGAGACAGAGAGAGGGGACAGAGAGAGGGAACAGAGAGAGGGAGACAGAGAGAGGGGACAGAGAGAGGGAACAGAGAGAGGGAGACAGGGAGAGATAATGGAGAGAGTGGCATGAGAGAGGAGACAGATAGAAGGGACAGGGAGATGGGACAAGGGATAGGGAGAGGGGACAGAGAGAGGGGTTAGAGAGAGGGACAGGGACAGAGAGAGATCCCAGTTCAGGTTAAAAAGAGAGGAGCAGAGAACAAGTTTCCATAAAAGAAAATACCCCTTTGTATTAAATGAAGACTTTAAATGAAGAAGGCAAAGTCCTTGTAATCAGAGCGGGCTCAGGAGAAGCCCTGGGGATCTAAGAAGGCAGCTGAGGTTGGTGACTCCCTACTGCTGTCTGTTGGGGCCAGGATAGCCTGTCGGGACAGTTGTGTTCTGCTCAGTGTGGCTGAAGCTCTGAAATTGTGCTTCTGAGTTTTGAATCTATATTTGAGAATCCAGGGGAATGGATTCTTGGGAGATGAGATTGAAACCTTGTGACTTTTGGAGAGAAATCTCAGCTTATATCTTCGAAAGTGAAGACTGGAATCCCTCGTGAGAGAGACTGGTGAGATTGGTGAACTCATTGTGTATCTTGACATTTGAATGGATTGCTGAGAAATCCATGGACTCTGTCTTGGTCACATCTACCATGTATTGAGTGGTGTGGTGTGGTGCGTTTGACCACAGTTGGTTTATTCATTCACATTGTGCCTCATATTCACCCTGAATGTTAGAGAATTAGAGAGACATCATCTTTCTGACCTTGTAAAGTTTATTTTTGTTTATTCAAAATCTATGGAAATTGGGGCTTTATTCATTGCCTTAAATCTCAAATTTCATCTACTTTAAGAAAAATGTTATTTGTCCGTAACAAACAATTTGGGCGTCCGTCCAAGGGTCGTAACAGGAGGCGTTGAGTGTTGGGTGGTTGAGAGTTGCTTCATTGGGTGGTGTTGTTATACAGTTCACTCAGGGTTCAAGTTGCTATGACAACATTCACATTATGGTCTGGATCTATACATGGTGACGGTGGAGGCTCCAATGTTCTTCCCATCACAGGGCTGACCAGAAACCTCGCCCACTCTTACCGCCTGCCATTGGCACGTGTGGCTTTGGTTTGTAGGTTGACGCTCAACCTGTTTGTCATGAACCCACCACCCACTGCGATCGAGTCCTGGGGTGGGACTCAAACCCGGAGCTTTGAGCTCAGAGGCAGTGACAATATCTGTAAGACCATCTCATTCACTGATGTCCTTTTAGGGGAGGAAATTTGCCATCCTTACCCGGTCTGGCCTACATGTGACTCCAGAGCCACAGCAATGTGGTTGACTCTGAACTGCCCTCCAAGGGCACTTTGGGATGGGCAATAAATGCTGGCCAACCAGCAACGCCCATGACCCACGAATTGAAAAGAAATTAAGAGCAGAATTAGGCCATTCGGCCCATCGACTCTGTTCTACCTTTCAATCATGGCTGCTAAGTTTCTCAACCCCATTCTCCTGCCTTTTCTCCAAAACCTCCAATCAGGAACTGATCTATCTCTGTCTACAAGACACTCAATCACCCGACCTCCTCTGCGGCAGAGTTCCACAGATTCACCACTCTCTGGCTGAAGAAATTCTTTCTCATCTCGGTTCTAAGGGGGTGTCCCTTTACTCTGAGGCTGCGCTCTCGGATCCTAATCTCTCTGATCAGTGGAAACACCTCCCCCACACCCACTCTCTCCAGGCCTTTCACTATTCTGTAAGTTCCAATGAGATACCCACAGTGTCACCAGATCTCCTCACTTTACCGGATCCAGATGGTAATATGATCGATGGTTATGGTTTGAGAAACCTGCTTAGAATCTTACAACACCAAAGGAGACCATTCAGCCCATCAAGTCAGTGCTTGCTCTTCGAAAGAGCTGTCCAATTTAGGACCACACTTCAGTGTTTTTCTGCATAAGTGTGAAAATTAGCTCCCTCTAAATGGTAAATTGTGTGGTCATTTCAAACAAAACCCTCAAAAAACGTGACTATTTTATGTAGTGATGCTGGAGTGATGCACGTTCAGAGAATTCATCGGGAGAATGGAAAGGGATTTATTTACAAATCATCTCCAGCAGCTTAATTCCAAAATTCCTCTGCACTCGGAGGACTCCTCCCCCCTTGGGACATGGGCATCACCAGCTGGCCAGTATTTATTGCCCATCCCTAGTTGCTCTTGTTCAGAGGGCAATTGAGTCCATCACATTGCTGTGAAGAATTCAGGTCACAGTGACTGGAGTGGGCAGCACAGTGGTTAGCACTGCTGTCTCACAGCACCAAGTTCGATTGCTGGGTTCGATTCCCGGCCTGGGTCACTGTCTGTGTGGAATCTGCTCATTCTCCCCGTGTCTGCGTGGGTTTCCCCCAGGTGTCCCGGTTTCTTTTGATTTGATTTATTATTGTCACGTGTATTGACGTACAGTGAAAAGTATTGTTTCTTGTGCAAAGCATACCCTTCATAGAGAAGGAAAGGAGTGCAGAATGTAGCGTTACAGATCTACTTAAAGCGAGGTAGCCTAAAGCGAAAATGCTGGAAAATCTTAGCGGGTCTGGCAGCATCTATAGGGAGAGAAAAGAGCGGACGTTTCGAGTCCAGGTGACCCTTTGTCAAAGGTAAAAGGCAGAGAAAAGGCATGTTCTCTGTGCTTCCTGAAGCTGATGACAATCTCCTTTGTTTTGGTGACGTTGAGGGAGAGATTATTTTCACCGCACCAGTTCACCAGATTCTCTATCTCATTCCTGTCCTCTGTCTCGTCATTGTTTGAGATCCTCCCACAGCCTGAAAGAGGTGCTGGTTAGGGTGTATTGGCCGTGCTAAATTCTCCCTCAGTGTCCCTAGACAGCCGCTGGAGTGTAGCGACTGGGGGATTTTCACAGCAACTTCATTGCAGTGTTAATGTAAGCCTACTTGTGACACTATTAAACAAACTTTAACATTTACACGTAGGCCAGACACGGTAAGGATGGCAGATTTCCTTCCATAAAGGATAATAGCACTAGGCCATTGGCTCCCTGGGAGGTTACAAGGCTCTCATGGAGGGAGAGGGACTGGTCATCGTGTTCCATCTGTCTGGAGTATGGGACAGAACAATTGCCTGACCATCTATCTCTCATGTGTTTATTAAAAGAATCGGAATTATTCACAGACCGATAGCATTGAAAACTCTTTGCCGCAGAGGGCTGTGGAGGCCGGGTCATTGAGTGTCTTTAAGACAGAGATAGTTAGATTCTTGATTAATAAGATAGATTCTTATTAATTAATAGAAAAGTTCTTGATTAACAAGGGGATCAGGGGTTATTGGGGAAAAGGCAGGAGAATGGGGGATGAGAAAAGTTTCAGCCATGATTGAATGGTGGAGCAGACTCGATGGGCTGAATGGCCTAATCCTGCTCCTATGTTTTATAGAATTCTTACAGTGCAGGAGGAGAATATTCGACCCATTGAGTCTGCACTGACTACAATCCCCCCCCAGGCCCAATCCCCGTCACCCTACATATTTTCCCTGCTAATCCCCCTGACACTAGAGTCAATTCAGCACGGCCAATCCACCTAACCTGCACACCTTTGGACTCTGGGAGGAAACCGGTGCACCCAGAGGAAACCCACACAGACATGGGGAGAACGTGCAAACTCCAGACAGTTACCCCTGGCCGGGAATCGAACCCAGATCCCTGCAGCTGAGTCCACAGTCTGAAAGACTTGCTGGTTAGGGTGCATTGGCCGTGCGTAATTCTCCCTCAGTGTACCCGAACAGGAGCCGCCGGAGTGTGGCGACTAAGGGATTTTCACAGTAACTTCATTGCAGTATTAATGTAAGTCTACTTGTGACTAAGAAATAAACTTTACTCCAGATACACGCCAGCCATGATTTCATTGAATGGTGGGATAGGTTAGAGGGGCTGAGCTGCCTTCTCTTCCTGCATGTTGACCAATGAATATCTACCAGAATTAGCCTGTTGATGTTGGGTAATCCTCCAGGATTTAATCTGTGTCAGAAATGCCCACACATTCCTCCAGAGATTTAAAACCCATGCCTTTATTATGTTGGTACCAACACAATAAAGCCAGGAGAATTGTGAGTGTTAATAACAGGGCTCCATCCCAGAGGGTTGTGGATGACCCAACATTGAATAGATTTAAGACTAGAATAGACAGATTTTTGATCTCTCAGAAAATCCAGGGATTCTGAAGAAGTTCCGAGCAAGAGTCAGAATCATAGGGATGTACAGGGATGGACTTCTGAGGCTGTATAAGGTTCTGGTCAGACCCCATTTGGAGTATTGTGAGCAGTTTTGGGCCCCATATCTAAGGAAGGATGTGCTGGCCTGGGAAAGGGTCCAGAGGAGGTTCACAAGAATGATCCCTGGAATGAAGAGCTTGTCCAATGAGGAATGGTTGAGGACTCTGGGTCTGTACTTGTTGGAGTTTAGAAAGATGAGGGGGGGATCTTATTGAAACTTACAGGATATCGTGAGGCCTGGATAGAGTGGACGTGGAGAGAATGTTTCCACTCGTAGGAAAAACTAGAACTAGAGGGTACAACCTCAGGCTAAAGGGACGATCCTTTAAAACAGAGATGAGGAGGAATTTCTTCAGCCAGAGAGTGGGGAATCTGTGGAACTCTTTGCCGCAGAAGGCTGTGGAGGCCAGGTCACTGAGTGTCTTTAAAACAGAGACAGATAGGTTTTTGATTAATAAGGGGATCAGAGGTTATGGGAAAAGGCAGGAGAATGGGGATGAGAAAAATATCAGCCATGATTGAATGACAGAGCAGATTCGATGGGCCGAGTGGCCTAATTCTGCTCCTATATCTTATGGTCTGAAGTGAAGGCGCTATATAAATGGAAGTTTTGTTTTCAGATCAGATTGATTGCATGCAGAGTGTGTTAAAATGATGACAAGGGAAGGAATGGAAAAACCATTTAATTAAACTAGATTTTGCATTTACATTTTCAAATACTGTACAATTTATTAAATGGGTTATTTGCACAGTGAGAATCCATTATACATGATGCCTGAGTTTCAGTATTTTACAGATGTATTAAACCCTCCAGATCCTGACCCCAGAGTTCAGAATGTTACTGAGCTAGACACATACCTCCCCCATCACTGCGGATTAAAACACCTTCATTCAAACGTAGGGTGAGGGTCAAGGAGGGTGTGTCGTAATCATGCGCTTCTGTAGGAGTTGCTGATAAATTAACTGGTCCAATAGGAGCACGGGAGGGTCTGCTGGGTGCAGTATAAGTCACATGATTCAATGGGGGAGGGGTTTAGTACAAGTCATGTGACTGTGCAATACAAGTCACATGGTACATCATCAAGCACGTCCTCATAAGGTTATTAGGCGGAGTCCATTGGAACCATCCATGCTGGTTCTCCAGTCCATCCCACTCCCCCTGTTCTATCCCCGTGACCCTGAAAGTTTGTTTCCCTCGAGTGTCCGTTCAATTTCCTTTTGAAACCATTCCTTATCTCTGCCTCCACCGCCCTCAGCGAGTTCCAAGCCTCGCTGCATTTTCTCCTCCCGTTCCCCCTGCATCTCTTACCTGAAGCCTTAAATCTGATCCCCACTCCCCTCACACCCAAATCCTTCCATCATCAGCCAATGGGAACAGCTTATCTTTGCCCGTCTAATCTTTTTTTTTTCCGTATTCATTCATGGGAGGTGGGTAATGCTGGCTGGGCCCAGCGTTTACTGCCCATCCCCTCGAACCGAGTGGCTCGCTAGGCCATTTCCACCACGTCCTCGTCCTATACATCTCTCTCAGATCTCCCTTCAACCTCCTTCGCCTCAGGGAAAACAACCCCAGCTTCTAAAAACCTAACCTTGCGGTAAAAAGCCCCTCTTATCCCTGGAACCATTTCGGTAAATCTACCTCCACCCCCACCCCCCCCACCTCCCCACCCCCCCCAAAGTCCGATGTTCAGAACCCAACACAATACTCTAATTGTGGCCTAACCGGGTTCAGTGAGACCTCCTGCTGTTCGCCGTGTTGGTGGTGGGTTGGCATCCTGAGTGAACATTGACCCAGCCGCCCGGACGCTGGTGGAACTCTCACTGGGCCTTACACTGACTGTCTGGACGCTCCCCACCCCATCCAGTCTCCCCGTCAGCTGATCGCTGCCCTTCCATTCTGTGATGGCATTTCCAGAGGTCACCAGTCGAGGAGGAAGGGTAGGGGTGGGGGATGGTGTTGAACCACACAAAGGCCTGTAGACTCCGGCGGGATTTTCCGGTTTTGGGGCAAGCGTGGCTGGAAAATCCCACTGCACAGGAGGAGGCCACTCGGGCCATCGTCCCGGTGCTGGCTCCTTGAACCAGCTAGCCAATTAGTCCCACTCGCTCACTCTTTCCCCATTGGCCCTGTATGCATTATGTTACACAGTTTGGAATTGAATCCTGTTGCTGGTTCGGGCAGTGTGTTCCGGATCAGGAAGGAATTCTCCTCACCGCTCTCCTGGTTCTCTTTGCTACAGCTGAAGTCTTCACCTTGGGGGGACGGTCACAAGTCGGCTCCCGCGGGGTGCCGTCTGGACTGGTCACTGTGAGACAGTCGCGAACGAGGACCCTGAAAGCCTGTTCCCCCCCCCTCAAACATCCCACTTCCAAACACAAGATGTGAATCAAGATAGAATCAGAATCCCTACAGTGCAGAAGGAGGCCATTCAGCCCATCAAGTCTGCACTGACTACAATCCCACACAGGCCCTAGGGCCATAACCTCACACGTTTATACTAGTTTTCTCCCTGACACTAAGGGGCAACTTAGCCAAAGCCAATCCACCCAACCTGCACAACTTTGGACTTAAAATCAACCATCAGATCCAGCCTGATCCAGAATCTTATCCCAACCCTTTATTAATTCTCCTCAAACAACCCTCCCCTCCCCTCCCCCTGGGAGTCTGCGATTGGACTTGTTTTGGGTTAATAACTCGGGGAAATAGTTCCGTCACAGAATCTCCCTCCGGACGCACCTTTCACCCTCAGGTGAGGAGGAGGGGGGCACCTGAGGGGACGGCCGGACACTTAACCCCTCACTGGCCAACATGCCACATTCAGCCAAGATGCTGTGAGGACCTGGCTGGTGTTGAGAGAGCTGACGAGTTTGTGTCTGGGTTCCTGATTTAGTGTGTACAGCATTAGAAAATCATTCCCTATACGTGTTACGGAGCAGTGATTAGGAGTGTTTACTACGCCTAGGGTCAGCCAATGCTTGCTCGCTCCCTAGTGATGAAAGGCAGCCAATAGGATCATGCAGAGGCTGGGCAGTGTGTCCAGGTGCTCCCCGGGGATGGGGGGGGTCTCTCTCTCTCTCTCTGTCTCTGTGGGTGTTAATATCAGGGTCAGCGCCAACTTTCCCAGGAGTTAGTGTCGGAGTTACATAGCCACTCTGACCACTGACGGCCCTTCCCACCCAAGCCTTGGCTCAGCCAATTGACTAGGTTCCTCTTCCTTAATTAGGTTCCCCCCAACAACGCAGACCCCTCAAAACAACCCCACCCCCAACGCCAGGACTTCCAATCGAGCCATCGATTCCCCTCGGCTAAGGGGCCGGGGGCCTTCCTCTACTCTCCACTTCTCTGATAGGCCAAGCGCTTGTGCCCGTTACTCCTCGCGTCCCACCTCCCCCCCCACTCTAGCACCCCCGCACCCCCCCATTCCCCTTACACCGTGTGATCTTCCACCCACTGGCACAGTCGCTTGGCGTATTGGTCAGGGTGGACAGTGGAGAAGGATTGCCCCCGGTACCGGATGGATTTCCACAGGTGTTCCAGTTTCTTGCGGAAGCCGTAGACGGTGAAGATGTCGATGATGCCCACAAAGTAGCGGGACTGGGTGCCGTCGATGACGTGCAGAGAGTTCCGGAAGTTGGGCAGCAGCCGGCGGTTCTGGACGGTCGTGTCCGCCAGCTCCAGCTCCGAGCCTCCGCCGCTGCCCCTCGAGGACAGGGTGGCGCCGGGGATCTCCTTGACGCGGCACTCATCCGTGCCGCTCACCGTCTCTGCCACCAGCACTGCCGAATCCTCCTCCACCAGCCCCGGGACTGGCGTCCCCACCGAGGCGCTGGGGCTGCCCCCGCTGGTCAACGACCTGACAGACACAGAGAGGGTTCGTGCATTTATATAGCACCTTTTACCACCTTAAGCCAATCAGGTACCTTTGTATAGCCTTTGTTGCAATGCTGGGAAAATGTGACCAACTTACGCGCGCGGGGGCCCCGGGTTCGATTCCCGGCTCGGGTCACTGTCTGTGCAGACTCCGCACATTCTCCCCATGTCTGTGTGGGTTTCCTCCGGGTGCTCCGGTTTCCTCCCACAGCCCGAAAGACGTGCTGGTTAGGGTGCATTGGCCGTGCTAAATTCTCCATCAGTGTAACCCGAACAGGAGTGTGGCGACTGAGGGATTTTCACATTGCGGTGTTAATGTAAGCTTACTTGTGAGACTCATAAATAAACTTCTTAAAAACTTTATAATGGTCAAATAACCTGATTTCAATGATGCCGGGTCAGGGATAAATATTGGCCTCAGGTAATGAGGGAGAGTATTTATTTATCGGTATCACAAGTAAGGCTTACATTAACACTGCAATGAAGTTACTATGAAAATCCCCCAGCCCACACACCAGCTCCTGTTCGGGTTACACTGAGGGAGAATTTAGCATGGTTAATGCACCCTCACCAGCACGTCTTTTGGATTGTGGGAGGAAACCGGAGCACCCGGAGGAAACCCACACAGACACGGGGAGAATGTGCAGACTCCGCACAGTGACCCGAGGCCGGAATCGAACTTGGGTCCCTGGCGAAGGGGGCAGCAGCGCTAACCACCGCACTACTGTGCCACCCAGCAAAATAGTGCCACTGGATCATAGAATTCCTGCAGAAGGGGGGCCATTCGGCCCATTGAGTCTGCACCGACCACAATCCCACCCAGGTCCTATTCCCGTAACCCTACGTACTCACCCTCTCAGTCCCCCTGACACCAAGGGGTAATTTAGCACGGCCAATCAACCTAACCCACACATCTTTGGTATCCACCCAAGAGGGGTGGGGTGTGGGGTGTGGGGTGTGGGGTGTGGGGTGTGGGGTGTGGGGGGTGGGGGGTGGGGGGTGGGGGGTGGGGGGTGCCGGTCCCGGTTTAATAGCCGATCTGAAAGGCAGGCCTGCTCTCGCTCAGTACTGGAGCGTCAGGCTAGGATTTTCTGCTCCAGTCTCTGGAGTGGGGTTGAACCCTCGAAATTGCAGTCAAACATCTGATGCCCGTGACCCCGAACAGGAACACATTGCCCAGCACTGTCCTGGAATCACTCAGCACAAACAACAGGAGGCCACTCAGCCCATCCAGTCCTGGATCTTGCTAGTTGAGACTTTAGGCCCATTCGAATGCTGGATTGGCCCCAGAGGGGAAGCAGACCACACCAACCCCCCGTGCCCCTCTGTCTCCCCCCCATGCCCCTCCAACTCTGCCCCCCCCCCCGCACCCCTCCAACTCTGCCCACCCCCGCACCCCTCCAACTCTGCCCCCCCCCGTGCCCCTCCAACTCTGTCTCCCCATTCCCCCATGCCCCTCTGACTTCACCCCTCCCCATCCTCTCCATGCCCCTTCAACTCCTCCCCGTGCCCCTCCAACCCCCCCATCCCCCTGCGCCTCTCCAACTCCCCACACCCCCCTGACTCTCCCCCACCCCTTCCGACGCTGCGCCCCCACCCCTTTGCGTCCCTGCGACCCCCCCCCCATGCCCCTCTGACTCCTCCCCTCCCCCCCCCGCCCCCCCGCAGGATCGCTGCCGCTGTGTTTACGTACTTCTTGGTGCGGAGAATGACATTGGCAAAGGACCAGCTCTGCCGACGCTCGTCAAGATGCAGGGGCTGGTGGGCCAGCAGGAGGCTGTAGTCCAGAACATTCAGTCCTTTCAGATACTCCGTGTCAACTCCCACCTGTCGAACGAACCAGGCCTTTTGCTGATCTGGAACAGGAAGGTTCGGGAATCCAGAAACATCACAAAAAACACAGGCTGGGTACGGTGGGACGTGTTTATTCATTCACGGGATGTGGGCATCGCTGGGTTAGCCCAATATTTATCGCCCGTCCCTAATTAGCCCTGGAGAAGGTGGTGCTGGGCTGCTGCATTGAACCCACTGCAGTCCATGTGGGGTAGGTACACCCGCAGCGCTGTTAGGGGGGGAGTCGCAGGATTTTGACCCAGCGACAGTGAAGGAACAGCCGATATTATTTCTAAGTCAGGATGGTGTGTGGCTTGGAGGGGAATCTCCGGGCTGGGGTGTTCTCGGGATCTGCTGCCCTTGTGCTTCTAGGTGGGGGTGATCGTGGGTTTGGAAGGTGCTGTCTAAGGAACCTTGGAGATGGCACACACGGCTGCCATTGTGTGTCAGTGGCCAGTGGCAATCTTTATAGGATTGTAAATTCACAGGATAATGTGGCAATCTGATCTTCCTCAGTTAAATCCTGTCTGCTGGAGGGAAGTAAGTGTAGCTGTGGGCAGATTTTTAAGATTCGAGATTGGAAGGGGGTGAAGAATTCTCCTTACCCAGGCAAATTGAGTTCCCCTCGAAGTTCAAGTCTTTTAGCACCACGATGACATTGCTCCCCTCAGGGGCGGGATCTGTCCATCGACTCACCTGGCAACCCTTGATGTCATACCTGGGGAAAAGAGTAAGGTTACAGATTCCTGTCACACAGGTGGGGACTGGGGGTGAGATGTTATAATGTTAGTGTGTATAAAATTATTTTTAAAATGTTAAGAGTTGTAAAATTGCCAGGTCTGTTTAAAAACAAAATAACTTTTTCTTCCCATGCCTATCGCATTATAAACAAAGCAGATGCACAGAGTACACAGAGTGAAATATTATATCGCCAGTAATGCTGCCATGACAACAGAACATGTTTTTTCAAGTTTGTCCCATCAATTTGAAACAGGCATCTGAATAACAGCAGCCTATCAGATTTGAATTTGATGTTTCGATAACCTGTAAACCAATCTTATTGTGGGGGTTTTGGTATGTCATCGGGGGCATAAAGGCCACAGCTCCCAGCTCCAAATGGCCAGAAGACCACTGACCAGCAACTGCCACAGATCATAGTTCCCAGAGAGAGAGAGAGAGAGAAAGAGCGAGAGAGTAACTGCTCTGTAACGGTGTAACAGCCACATTTATGCCCTAAAAGAAAGCCTCATCTCAATCCTAAAGGTGCCAACAGAAGAACAAAAGACAGAACAAAATCAGTTTAAAAAAAAGACAGAAGATTCCAGAAAATAAAACCTGATTGCATTTTGAGAGTGACTAAAACTTCTATATTTTTGTTAATCAGTGGGAATCATATTTCTCTAAATGGCATTCCAGAGAATAGTGTTTTATTTGGTTTGTTAATAGTTTAGTTAACCTGTTCATTTTAGTTAGATAAATAAATGTTGATTTTTCAGAGCCTCAGGGAGTTATTTTGATAATCCCTCTTCTCACAGATTATGGCTACAAATTGGGAGAGGGGAGTGTGCAGAGGGACCTGGGTGTCCTTGTACACCAGTCACTGAAGGTAAGCATGCAGGTGCAGCAGGTGGTAAAGAAGGCAAATGGTCTGTTGGCCTTCATTGCGAGAAGTTTCGAGTACAGGAGCAGGGATGTGTTGTAGCAATTATACAGAGCCTTGGTGAGGCCACACCTAGAGTATTGAGTGCAGTTTCGGTCTCCTTTCCAGAGGAAGGATTTCTTGGTGTCGAGGGAGTGCAGAGAAGGTTTACCAGGCTGATTCCGGGAATGGCTGAACTGATATACGAGGAGAGATTGACTAGGTTAGAATTGTTTCGCTGGAGTTCAGATGAACGAGGGGGATTTCATAGAGATTTATAAAATTCTAACAGCACTAGACAGGGTAGGTGCAGGGAGGACGTTCCCGATGGAGGGGGAGTCCAGAACCAGGAGTCACAGACTGAGGATTCGGGGTAGACCATTGGAGGTGAGGAGACATTTCTTCACCCAAAGAGCGGTGAGCCTGTGGAATTCAATACACAGGAAGTAGCTGATGCCAAAACTTTGAATGTATTCAAGAGGCGGCTGGATATAGCACTTGGGGCGAATGGGATCAGAGGTTACGGGGAGAAAGCAGGATTAGGCTATTGAGTTGGATGATCAGCCATGATAGTAATGAATGGTGGAGCAGGTTCGAAGGGCTGAATGGCCTCCTCCTGCTCCTATCTTCTATATTTCTATTATGAAGCGAAGTATTTCTCTGAGTGATTGAGGATTAGTTCTCAGAGAGGAGATCAACCCCCCACTCCTTGTAACAAGAAGTGATGGGATAGTGGAGAAGGGGATGGGGGGGGTGAGGACCAGGTTAAATTAACAATCCTGGACAGGGGACTTTGGAACCAGAAAGGACTACTTAATTTTACTCTTGTGGGATCTTTCGTATGGTTTTCTTTATGCAAAGATTTCATAGAATAGAATGATAGAATCCCTACAGTGCAGGAGGCCGCCATTCAGCCCACTGAGTTTACCCTGACCACATTCCTACCCAGGCCCTATTCCCATAACCCCATATATTTACTCTGCTAATCCCCCAATGCTAGGGTCAATTCAGCACGGCCAATCAAACCTAATCCACACATCTATGGAGGGGAGAAACTGGAGCACCTGGAGGAAACCCACGCAGACACAGGGAGAATGTGCAGACTCCACGCAGACGGTGACCCAAGCTGGGAATCGAACCCGAGTCCCTGGCACTGAGAGGCAGCAGCACTAACCACTGTGTCACCCCAATTTGAATATATTTCTGCCTCTGTAACTAATTATGTTAAGCTTTAAAGCTAACTTAGACACATTTTAAAACTCAGCTGGGAATGCTGGGACAAGCTTAGAAATTGACTGAATTCTTTGAAAGAACAACGCAAGCGAGGCTCTTTTTTAATAAGCAAAATGAAGTTTTTCACAAACAAAGCTTTCATGGTCACAGCTGCAAACTGTTTATGAAAGTTAGAGACACTGCTTGCATCTTGGGATTTTATAACACAGATAACCGCAAAGTTATAATACTCTGTACAGCTATACGTGTGGGCAGTGTAGGTTTGGATCGGGTCTGTATCAGGACTTGCTTTTGACGGTATCTAAATAAAAGCAAATTACTGCGGATGCTGGAATCTGAAAATCAAAAGAGAAAGTGCTGGAAAATCTCAGCAGGTCTGGCAACATCTGCAAGGAGGGGAAAGAGCTGATGTTTCGAGTCCAGATGACCCTTTGTCAAAGCTGATTAGTATCTACCTCTCTCTCTCTTTCTTTCTCACTCTCTGGAGAATTCCTTTTTTCACTTTCTGTAATATTAATTTTAAGTTTTATTCAGTAAAGGTTATTCAACGGGTCAGAGCTGTGTCCGTCTATTCTGAGGAATGAATGGACCCTATAATAAAAGACAATTGCCATTGTCACCCAGCTGATTTCCTTTAATTCTGTCGATGACTTATTTTCAGTTTTATTACAGACAAAATCTGGCAGCTCTCTCAACAATAGCGGAAACATTTTTCAGGACTGCCTCTGCGTGTTTTTTTTTTAAACATAAATACAATGCAGGTGTTTTCTCTGACAGTCTGTAACACATGTACTTTTCTTATTAATAACCCGGGAGTGTGCACGTTTACATCTCAGTGTCCGTAACTGAGCTGCGTTTAAACCAGCCAGCCATCTCCACAGCAACACCACTGGTTTTCTGTGCACACACGGGTAATGATGCGCACAGACCTCTTCAGGAGCACAAAGGACATTTAGTAATTGGGAACATTAGGTGGCACAGTGGGTTAGCACTGCTGCCTCACAGTGCCAGGGACTTGGGGGTCACTGTCTGTGTGGAACATAGAATGTTCCAGCACAGTACAGGCCCTTTGGCCCTCGATATTGTGCTGACCAGTGGAACCAATCTAAAGCTCACCTAACCAAAACTATTCCAATATCATCCATATGTTTATTCAATGACCATTTAAATGCCCTTAATGTTGATGAGTCCACTACTGATGCAGGCAGGGCATTCCACACTCTTACTACTCTGAGTAAAGAACCTACCTCTGACATCTGTCCTATATCTAACTCCCCTCAATTTAAAGCTATGTCCCCTCGTGCTAGCCATCTCCATCCAAGCAAAAAGGTTCACACTGTCCACCCTATCTAATCTTCTCATATGCCTTTATTAAGTTGCCTCTTAACCTTCTTCTCTCTAATGAAAACAGCCTGAAGTCCCTCAGTCTTTCCTCCTAAGACCTTCCCACCATACCAGGCAACATCTTGGTAAACCTCCTCTGCACCCTTTCCAATGCTTCCACAGCCTTCCTATAATGCGGCGATCAGAACTGCACACAATAAGAGATTTAGAAAAGATTTGAGGAAATATTTTTCACCCAGAGGATGGTGGGAATCTGGGACTCTCTGTCTGAAAGGGTGGTAGAGATGGGACCCCTCGTAAGAAGCGTATAGATGAGCACTTGAAGCAAAACAGTAAGGCCAGAGGAGATGAAATGTGGAGGTAAGCTAGCTAGTAAATTGAAAGAAGATTGCAAGAGTTTTTTTTAGGCATATAAAAAGGTAAGAAAGAGGCAAGAATGGTCATTGGACCACTGGAAAATGAGGCTGGTGAAGTAATAACAGGGGACAAAAATGGCGGAGGAACTGAATGGGTATTTTGTATCAGTCTTCACAGTGAAAGACACCAATAACATGCCAGGACTTCAAGGAGAGTCCAGGAGCGGAGGTAAATGCAGTGGCCATCATTAAGGAGAGTGAGCCTTAAGGAAGGGCCTGTGCAGGATACTGCGAGGCCCTGGATAGAGTGGACATGGAGAGGATGTTTCCACTAGTAGGAAAAACTAGAACCAGAGGGAACAACCTCAGGCTAAAGGGACGATCCTTTAAAACAGAAGGAATTTCTTCAGCCAGACAGTGGGGAATCTGTGGAACTCTTTACCGCAGAAGGCTGTGGAGGGCCAGGTCATTGAGTGTCTTTAAGACAGAGATAGATAGGTTCTTGATTAATAAGGGGACCAGGGGATATGGGGAAAAGAATGGGGATGAGAAGAAAGCAGCCACGATTGAATGACAGAGCAGACTCGATGGGCCGAGTGGCCTAATTCTGCTCCTATGTCTTATGGTCTCTCTCCATGTTATAAAACTCAAGCTTACAGCGCGAGACCCTCAGATAAAAACAGCTGGCGGAAGATCATCCAATACGCGACTAGATAAAATAATTCCTGAAATGATTACATACCTGTCAACAATTCTCTCGTCAGGGTAAAAGACACTCTGCATTACAATGAAGTATTTCTGTCAAGAAAGAAAAACTCTCTTCAGGAACCTGGGAACAGTGGATACATTATTGGACCAGTAATCCAGGGAGCCGGACTAATGATCCGAGTTCAAATCTCACCACAGCTGCTAAAGAATTTAAGTTATTTAAAATAAATCTGGAATTATAAATTAGCATTGAAAAAAAAAACTCCATCACTAATGTCCCAATCGGGAAGGGAAATCTGCCGTCCTTACCCGGTCTGGCCTACATGTGACTCCAGAGCCACAGCAATGAGGTCGACTCTTAACTGTACTCTGAAATGGCCGAGTGAGACATTTATGTGTGTCTAAGCAGGCAGCTCACAGCACCTCCTGAAGGTTAATTAGGGATGGGAAATAAATGCTGGTCTAGCCAGCGACACCTACGTCCCATAATGCATGGAATGTATTCAAGAGGCGGCTGGATATAGAATGGGATCAAAGGTTATGGGGAGAAAGCAGGATTAGGCTATTGAGTTGGATGATCAGCCATGATCGTAATGAATGGCGGAACAGGCTCGAAGGGCAGAATGGCCTCTTCCTGCTCCTATCCTCTATGTTTCTGTGTTTCTGTAAATGAATAAAGAAAAGTTTCGGTGCTGAACCCACCTGGTCACCCTATTACAGAAAGGATATTATTAAACTAGAAAGAGTGCAGAAGAGATTTACTAAGATGCTACCGGGGACTTGATGGATTGAGTTATAAGGAGAGGCTGGATAGACTGGGACTTTTTTCCCTGGAGTGTAGGAGGCTGAGGGGTGATCTTATAGAGGTCTATAAAATAATGAGGGGCACAGATCAGCTAGATAGTCAATATCTTTTCCCCAAAGGTAGGGGCGTATAAAACTAGAGGGCATAGGTTTAAGGTGAGAGGGGAGAGATACAGAAGGGTCCAGAGGGGCAATTTTTTCACACAGAGGGTGGTGAGTGTCTGGAACGAGCTCTCAGAGGTAGTAGTAGAGGTGGGTACAATTTTGTCTTTTAAAAAACGTTTAGACAGTTACATGAGTAAGATGGGTATAGAGGGATATGGGCCAAATGTGGGCAACTGCAGCTAACTTAAGGGTTTAAAAAAAAGGGCAGCATGGACATGTTGGGGCGAAGGGCCTGTTCCCATGCTGTAAACCTCTATGACTCCCAACCTGTGCTCAGATGCTGCACATTTCCAAGCGGCTGCCATCTTTCCCACACCCCACTCGTTGAAGTATCCCATTGGTTGTGAAGATCTCATTGAGTGCTCTGAGATACAGCGGTCAGAGTTTTCCTGCAGACTTCCGGATCCCGATACCCCGGTGCCTGGACCAGACCGAGTCCCAAACCCCTGCTTGTCCGAAGCCAGACCACTGGGGGGGGGGGGGGGGAGGCTATTCCGGGAGGCAGCTTCCTAATTGGAGGACAGGATTCACTCCTGGAACCGCTGACCCAATCACAGGACACGAACAGAGTGGACAGGGAGCAGCCGTTCCCCTTAGTTGCAGGGTCAAGTCACAAGGGGGCATCGGTTCCATCATACAATACAATCCCCACTGTGCAGGAGGCCATTCAGCCCATCAAGTCTGCACCAACCACAATCCCACCCAGGCCCTATTCCCGTAATCCCACCTATTTACCCTGGCTAGTCCCCCGATACTAAGGGGGCAATTTAGCAACGGCCAATCAACCTAACCCACGCATCTTTGGACTGTGGGAGGAAATCGGACCACCCGGAGGAAACCCACGCAGACACGGGGAGAATGTGCAGAGTCCATACAGACAGTGACCCAAGCCGGGAATCGAACCCAGGTCCCTGGTGCTGTGAGGCAGCAGTGCTAACCACAGTGCCGCCCCAGGTGAGGGGCAGGAGGTTTAGGGGGGTTGTGAGGAAAACCTCTTTTTTTCTTTACCCAGAGGGTGGTGAGGGTCTGGAACGTGCTGCCTGGGAGGGTGGTGGAGGTGGGATGCCTCACATCCTTTAAAAAGTATCTGGATGAGTACCTGGCACATCACAAACTTCAGGACAAGTGCTGGCAGGTGGGACTTCAGGTGCTTCTAAGGTGTCAGTGCAGACTTGATGGGCCGAAGGGCCTCTTCTGCACTGTGGGATTCTGTGATTTGCACCGGGAGAGGCAGGAGCTGCAGGGGAGGGTAGTTGAACGTGAGTGCGCTTGACTTGGAAGGACCCCGAGTGGAATAAAAATAACGGAATGATTAAAGGAGAGATGGGAGGCATCAGGTCCCGTGGGAAAACTCCTCTGGGAGTGAGGGATTGAGGGGGGCAGGGGGTGCCATGTCTTCCCTTCCTGCGTCCCCAATGGGGTACGGAACCACCATCCTCCTGCAGGGAAGGTGCCCCCCAAGCTGACAGCCTCCTGCCAGGAAGCTGATAAAATTACCCCAATTAAGGTCGTAATTATTTAAATTTATTGTCCTGGCTCCATTCCGTGGGAAGCCGGTCCTCGTCCTGCCTTTCCCAGCGGCTGGAATGTTTCTGGGATCTAGCTCCAAGTCTGGGAAAATTCTGCCTCCAGTGATTCTATATAACGTGGGAATCGAGTCAACCGAGTCGGCAGCCTGCCATAGAGGCTTACAGCATGGAAACAGGCCCTTCGCCCATCTTGTCCATGCTGCCTTTTTTTAAACCCGTAAGCTAATCCCAATTGCCCACATTTGGTCCATATCTCTCTATACCCATCTTAGCCGTGTAACTGTCTAAACGCTTTTTAAAAGACAAAATTGTACTCGCCTCTACTACTACCTCCGGCAGCTTGTTCCAAACACTCACGGCCCTCTGTGAAAAAATTACCCCTCTGGACGCTTTTGTACCTCTCCCCTCTCACCTTAAACCTCTAGTTTTAGACTCCCCTACCTTTGGGAAAAGATATTGACTATCTAGCTGATCTGTGCCCCTCATTATTTTATGGACCTCTATAAGATCACCCCTCAGCCTCCTACGCTCCAGAGAAAAAAGAGTCCCAGTCTATCCGGCCTCTCCTTATAACTCAAACCATCAAATCCCGATAACATCCTAGTAAATCTCTTCTGCACTCTGTCTAGTTTAATAATATCCTTTCTGTAATAGGGTGACCAGAGGTGCCATTCCTGGTCTGGCCAGTAGGGGACAGTGCTTGTACAGGAATGAGTGTACCTGAGTGAGAGTTGGTTTCAAAGCCTCTCGCTCTCTCACCCCCTTAGGGGAAATTTACTGAAACTTCCACATTGGCAGCGACTGAGGACATTTCCCCTCATGGCTAGTTTCACAGTTTGTGCCCAATTAAACACTGATCATGACGAGGACCCACTCTGAGTAGAGTTTTACTCTGGGAGCTCTGTCTAACCAACAGGCTCACAATTTAAATGTTGTGGCTTGACTTTGTCTTAATTTTGGTCCATTTTGATCAGATCAGTTCTTCTCACTTTATTTCCATTTAATTTTAGGTCTGTGTGTGTGTCAGCTGTGAACACCTTTGGTCCCCTTATCACAGGGAGGTCCCTGGGATTGGAGGCAGTGCAGAGAAGGTTCACTGGGTAGATTTTGGGTAGAGGGATTTTCTTATGGGGAGATCGAGTAGGTTGGGTCTGTACTCACTGGAGTTTAGAAGAATGTGACACAACCTGATAGAAGTCTACAAGATTATGAGAAACAGGGACAGAGCGGATAGTCAGGAGCTTTTCCCCAGGGTGGAACAGTCAGTTACTGGGGGGCACAGGTTTAAGGTGCGAGGGGCAAGGTTTAGAGGAGATCGTATGAGGCAAGTATTTTACACAGAGGGTGGTGGGCGCCTGGAACTCACTGCCGGGGGAGGGAGTGGAAACGGATACGATAGTGACTCTTAAGGGGGTGTCCGGGAAAATACTCGAATAGGTTGGGAATGGAGGGATAGGTCCCTGGAATGGTTATAGATCAAATCGGGCAGCACGATTGGTGCAGGCTTGGAGGGGCCGAAGGGCCTGTTCCTGTGCTGTAATTTTCTTTGTTCTTTGAGCGTGTGTGAGTGTGACAGTGAGTGAAAGCCTGTGTGTGCGTGTGTGTGTGTGTGTGTGTGTGTGTGTGTGTGTGTGTGAATACGAGTGAGCGTACGTGTGAGACAGTGCGGTTTCTCACAGGGATTGTAAACAGCGACTCACCATTCTCTCGTGAGGTATCTTGATACTGTGTACACCTGTGAGCAAGAAGAGAGCAGAAAACCTCAGATAACCAACGATCACAGGAAGAATCACAGATAAAACAGACTCAGTTATTAATCATCGATATTCTAATGCTGATCTCCAACCGGAGATTGTCATCAGGTTCATTCATTTACTGACTGCATGGCCTGAATGTTCCCCCCTCCCCCCCCTCCACCACCACGGGTATCGTAGCTGGCAGGACATGCAGGGGTCCCTGGGGGAGCGCGTCAGTATTTACAGGGGGTCCCTAGGGGAGTGTGTGTCAGTATATCCAGGAGGCCCCAGTAATTCTGTGCAGACATACTGGAGCACCCTTGAGGGCCCCACTCTGTTTCCCCCCCCGCAGTATTGCCTGCTAACTGCAGCAGGCGCTAGTGGACATTCCAGGAGGGGGGGGTCATTCTCCCAGCATTCCCACCTCCGTCCTCACATCGAGTGGAAATCTGGCAGTCCCCCTCCCCTTCCCCAGGAGACTCCAGTGTCCCTGGACCTTACTGGCAAAGGCTCTGGCATCAGCTGCCTCTTATTTCCGACCAGGGCTCTTTAATCTACCCTGGAGATCCCAGATTTGCACTGATGTGTGACCGGGACTTCGCCTGGAAAACGGTTACAGGATCATAGGATCCCTACAGTGCAGAAGGAGGCCATTCAGCCCATTGAGTTTGCACTGACTCTCTGACAGAGTATCGTATCCAGGCCCTTTCCCTATCTCTGTAACCCCTCACATTTATCATGGCTAATCCACCTCACCTACATATCTTGGGACACCAAGGGGCATGGCCATAGAATAGAGTCATAGAATCCTACAGCGCAGGAGGCCATTCTGCCCATCGAGTCTGCACCAACCACAATCCCACCCAGGCCCTATCCCCGTAACCCCATGCATTTATCCTAGCTAATTTCCCTGACACTAAGGGGCAATTTAGCATGGCCAATCCACCTAACCCACACATCTTTGGGCTGTGGGAGGAAACCCACGCAGACACGGGGAGAATGTGCAGACTCCACACCGACAGTGATCCAAGGCTGGAATTGAACCCGGATCCCTGGCGCTGTGAGGCAGCAGCGCTAACCACTGTGCTTTGGCTGAATTGCCAGAATGGGTGCCCACTGGTCTCCCGTACTCCCCTACCAGAGGGGTAGTGAGGCACGGAGGGAGAAGATTGTCCTCTTGAGGAGATTGAGAGCCTATTAGCTGAGCATGTCTGGCGATGGTGGTTTGGTAGCATTTCCAATTCACATGAAGAGATTAAGGACCTGTTTATCAACAATGATTTATTGTGTAGCCATGTCGGTATCTAATAAACACAGGATAATGACTATTAGGGAGGAATTACTGGCAATTACACTATCCAGAGATTCAAATAACCTCCTAAATGGTGACATTCAGTCTCCTGTAGTTTGAATCTATTATTTCGACCCTCCCAAGATGGAAACAACACGGTGATCACCCCAGGGGATTGGCTATTTTTTCAAGAGTACAACACGTCTCCTGTGACATTATTCAGGGAACGAGTAAATAAATCTATCCCTTGCCCACTGCACTCAGCCCTCATGGACCCAATCACAAAGCTGTTGCTTTGTGCTTAGTTACATAACAATTCAACGTCCACATTAGGAGGAGGAGGAGGAGGCTATTCTGCCCCTCGAGTCTGCCCCGACATTTGAGAAATTTGTGATTGATCTGATGGTGATCTTGGCTCTGCCCCTCAACTCCCTCATCAATCAAGGATCTGTGTAACTCAGCCTCCACTGAGGAGAGAGATCCATAGCTAACAACTCACTGAGGGGAGAACATTCTTCTCATCCCTGGCCTAAATGGGAGATCACCTGCACGTTCTAAGTTCAGCCTTAAGGCAGATCATATTCCACTCCAAAAGGATACAGACCCAACCATTCCTCATGAGAATGCGGGAAGTGTTTCTACAGTTGTACAGGGCCTTGGTGAGACAACACTGAGAATAGCCTCCCTCCATGCTCACCAACCATCCAATAGGAGTGTATGGGGACCTACAGGCACCCGTTCTAGCAATTCAGCCAAGGTACATTGGTTTAGCACTGCTGCCTCACAGCGCCAGGGACCCGGGTTCGATTCCAGCCTCGGATCACTGTCCATGCGGAGTCTGCATGTTCTCCCGGTGTCTGCGTGGGTTTCCTCTGGATGATCCAGTTTCCTCCCACAGTCCGAAAGATGTGCAGATTTCACGGACTGGCCATGCTAAATTACCCCCCTCACCATTCCAGGAATCAGTCAAGTGAACTTTCTCCAAAGTGCTCCTGATCCAATGTCATCATTTTTGAAATACGGAGACTAAAACTATATACAATATTCTCGATGTGGTTTCACCAAAACCCTGACAACTAAAAGGAACATTTTTATATTTCATTCACTTTGCCACAAATGACAACATTCTATTTGTCTTCCTAAGCATTGGCTGCACCTACATACTAACTTTTCCTGATTTATCTATCAGGATAGCCAGATCCCTCTGTACCTCAGGCGTTTGGCAATCTCTCTCCATTTAAATCATTTGTGCTTTTTCAGTTCTTCCTGCTAAAGTGGACAAGTTCACATTTTCCCACATTATATTCCACTCACTGAATTACTGCCCACTTCCTAAACCTGTCCGTATCCCTTTGTAGACACTTTGGGCGGGATATTCCGGCCACACTCTCCCCAAGGCCAGGAATTTCCGCCCCCCTCGGCGCTGACCCTCCCACAGGGCCGCTGCCCCCTCGGCGCTGACCCTCCCACAGGGCCGCTGCCCCCTCGGCGCTGACCCTCCCACAGGGCGGCCGCCCCCTCGGCGCTGACCCTCCCACAGGGCAGTGCCCCCATCCCCCTCGGCGCTGACCCTCCCACAGGGCAGTGCCCCCATCCCCCTCGGCGCTGACCCTCCCACAGGGCGGTGCCCCCTCGGCGCTGACCCTCCCACAGGGCGGTGCCCCCTCGGTGCTGACCCTCCCACAGGGCGGTGCCCCCTCGGCGCTGACCCTCCCACAGGGCCGCTGCCCCTCGGCGCTGACCCTCCCACAGGGCGGTGCCCCCTCGGCGCTGACCCTCCCACAGGGCGGTGCCCCCATCCCCCTCGGCGCTGACCCTCCCACAGGGCGGTGCCCCCTCCCCCTCGGTGCTGACCCTCCCACAGGGCGGTGCCCCCTCCCCCTCGGCGCTGACCCTCCCACAGGGCGGTGCCCCCTCGGCGCTGACCCTCCCACAGGGCGGTGCCCCCTCCCCCTCGGTGCTGACCCTCCCACAGGGCCGCTGCCCCTCGGTGCTGCACTGAGGAGGATCAGTTTCAGTTTTGAGCTGAAGTGTCTGGAGTGGGGATTTGAAATCAGAATCTTCTGGATTAATCAGAGTGAATCAAAATAGCTAAGAATTCGAAGTAAAAATATGGTAAAAACACCTGATCACCTGAAGTCCAATCTGGCTGCCTTTAATGTAGTTAAACACAAACTTACACATTTGGAACAGGAGTAGGCCATTCGGCCCCTTGACCCTGCTCCGCCATTCTATAAGATCGTGGCTGCTCTGATTGTAACCTCATTCTCACATTCCCGCTGATCCCCTGATAACCTTTCAGCCTGTTGTTTTATCAAGAATCGATCTCGCTCTGCCTTATAAATATTCAAAGGTTCTGCTTCCACTCCCTGTTTGGGAAGAGAGTTCTACAGACTCATCACCTCTGAGAAAAAAAACATTTAGGACCATAACAGCATAAATATAGGAGCTGAATTAGGCCACTCGGCCCATCAAGTCTGCTCTGCCATTCAATCATGGCTGATATTTTTCTCATTCCCATTCTCCTGCCTTTCCCTATAACCCCAATCCCCTTATTCATCAAGAACCAATCTGTCTCTGTCTTAAAGACACTCAATGACCTGGCCTCCACAGCCTTCTGCGTCAAAGAGTTCCACAGATTCACCACTCTCTCTGGCTGAAGCAATTCCTCCTCATCCTAGTTTGGGGGCGTTTAAGAGATCAGTGGATAGGTTTATGGACGAAAAGGGATTGGTTTAGGTTAGTGGGTTATTGTTTTTTAACTGGTCGGCGCAACATCGTGGGCCTAAGGGCCTGTTCTGCGCTGTAATGTTCTATGTTCTATGTTCTATCTCTGTTTTAAAGGATCGTCCCTTTAGCCTGAGGTTGTGCCCTCTGGTTCTTGCGGAAACATCCTCTCCACCTCCACTCTATCCAGGCCTCGCAGTTTCAATAAGATCCCCCTAAATAAATAGCCTAAATTTCTCCTTATCTCTGTCTTTAATGATAACCCTTTTTTGTAAACAATGACCCCCAGTTCTAGGTTCTTCCACAAGAGGAAACATTCTCTCCATGTCCACCCTGTCAATAACCCCTCAGGATTTTAAAGGCTTTGATTAAGTTGCCTCTTACTCTTCTGAACTCCAGCGGATCCAAGCCTAACCTCCCAACCTTTCCTCAGAAGGCAACCCGCCCATTCCTGATACTAGTCTGTTAAATGTTCTCTGAACTGCTCCCTACACACTTTCACATTCCTTAATTATAGAGATCAGTACCGTACACAGTATTCTACACGCAGTCTCATCAATCGCCTGTATGGATGAAGCAAAACCTCCCTATGTTTATAATTAAATCCCCTTCACAATAAATGATAACATTCCATTTCCATTTCCTAATTGCTAGCTGTTGCTGTGTACCAGCCTTTTGTGATTTATGCACTAGGACGCCCAGGTCCCTCTGCATCTCAGAGCTTTGCAATCTCTCACCATTTGTGGATAGTAAGCTTCTTTTTTTTTATTCTTCCCGCCAAAATAGACTATTTCACATTTGTCCACTTTGTACAACATTTGCCAGATTTTTGCCCATTCACCTGATCATCTATATCTTTGTAGCCTCCTTATGTCATCTTCACAACTTACATTCCTAACTATCTTCGTGTCCAAAAATGTGCGGGTCAGGTTGATTGGCCGTGCTAAATTGACACATAGGTGTCGGGGGGACTAGCAGGATAAATACGTGGTGTTACAGGAATAGGCCTGAGTGGGATTGTGGTCGGTGCAGACTCAACGGGCTGAATGGCCTCTTTCTGCACTGTAGGGATTCTATGTGTCGCCAGCAAATTTAGCATCCACACCTACAATCCTCTAATTCAAATCATTTGTATAATTGTAAAGAGTTGAGGCCCCAGCACTGATCCCTGTGGTACCCAACTCTCCACATCCCGCCAACCAGAAAAAGACCCATTTATGCCAACTCTGTTTCCTGTCATCTGGCTGATCCTGACATCGAGGCCAAACCAGGCACCAGATGCAAGATTTTCTATCGATCAGGAACGATAGAGCCTTTTTGCTCCAGATAAGAACAAAGCTGGAGGTGTTGACCCGACAAAGATCATTCAAATGATGATAGGCTCGGTGTAGAGCAGATACTTCCATGTGTGAGACTTTCAGTATATAATAAATAACCCATAAATCCAATCAGAGAATAGGGCAGAAACCTCTTTGCCCAGACAGTGGGGAGAGTGTGAAACTCACTGCCACATGGCGGGGTGGGGGGGGGAAGGAGGATTGGAAAATATAGCGAGCCTCAGTAATGGTATAACGCACAAGAAACAATACTTTTCACTCTACACTAATACATGTGACAATAATGAATCAAAACTGGAGACTGACACTGGGATATTCTGATCTCCGTCTCTCGGTTACACACTACCCCCAGTAACAGAACCACCCTGCGAGAGCTCTTTATCATCATGGAAAAGAATCACAGAATCCCTACAGTGCAGAAGGAGGCCATTTGGCCCATCGAGTCTGCACCAACCACAATCCCACCCAGGCCCTATTCCCATAACCCCACACATTTACCCTGCTAGTCCCCCTGACGCTAGGGTCACTTTAGCATGACCAAATCGACCTAACCCACACAACTTTTGGTCTGTGGGAGGAAACCCATGCAGACACAGGGAGAACGTGCAAACTCTGCACAGACAGTGACCCGAGCTGGGGATTGAACCCGGGTCCCTGGCACTGTGAGGCAGCAGGGCTAACCACTGTACCACCATGCCATGCCTACTGTAGGGATTCTAGGGTACAAGGTAAGGAAGGCAGGTGAATTTTCAGGCTAATCGATGATAGTTTGGTGTCACCATGGCTGAGGTTTGCTTTATTTTCCAATTTGTCTTTAGTTAATTGAATTTAAATTCTGTGGTGGGATTTGAACCCAGGTTCCTGGCGCGCTAGGACTGGGCCTCTGCATTACTCGTCCCGTGACATTACCACAGCATCGACACAGCCCGCTGAAACGAGGAGGTTCCTTTTCCTCTTACCGAGGAACTTGACCAGCAGGGAGTGTGGGTATTTCTCCATGTGCTGTATGTAGGAGCGGAGGTTAGACAGCAGAAACTTCATCTCTCTCTTCTCCTGGGTTTTCAGGAAAATCCTCTTGTCGTTCCTGAGACAGATTCAAAACAAATTAAACAGCTTACTTCCTCTCCCGAGAACCAGCAGCTCAACCCTGACACCCGTGTCGAGGGATAGGGACTGGAAAAGGAATGGGGAAATGACGGTGGGCGGATGGGGAGGGGGAATGAGCCATAAGACCTTAAGACATAGGAGCAGAATTAGGCCACTTGGCCCATCGAGTCTGCTCTGCCAACCAATCATGGCTGATATTTTTCTCATCCCCCATTCTCCTGCCTTTTCTCCAAATCCCCTGATCCACTTATTAATCAAGAACCTATCTGTCTCTGTCTTAAAGACACTCAGTGACCTTCTGCAGCAAAGAGTTCCACAGATTCCCCACTCTCTGGCTGAAGAAATTCCTCCTCATCTCTGTTTTAAAGGATTGTCCCTTTAGCCTGAGGTTGTTCCCTCTGGTTCCAGTTTTCCGTACTAGTGAAAACATTGGGTCCAATTTTACCATTTTCATTCTAAGTGCCGATTCCGAGCGCAATGCAGATCCGACTTGGAAATCCGCTTTCAGGCACACCCCCCGGACGCTCTCAGCCACCTCCAGTCCGATTCACGCGGTGGGTTAGCGCTGCCGGAACGATCGGAGCTCTGAACTGCGCACGCGCAGTTAGAAAAAGATTGGAAAAAGTGCACCCGTGTCAAATCGCTCCCCAGACGCAGAGAGCGGAGAAAGTGGCCTGGGAGCGAGGGCAGGATGTAACTCGGGTGGGGGGGAGCAGATGGATCTCTGGGGGTCTGCTGCCTCTGTGGATGATAGGTGGTGGGGGGAGGGGGCAGGGGTGGTGATGAGTCTGGGCAGTGGGAGAGTGGATAAGGACACACACACACACACACACACACACACACACACACACACACACACACACCTGTCCCCATTACCCACTCCCCCACCACCCAGACTGATCGTCACCCCTGGCCTCCCCCCCGCACCAGACATCCATCTGACCCACCTCCCTCCCTCCTCCTCCACCCCCCCAAGACAACGACCTGGCGTCACTCCGCACCCCCCCCTCCCCCCCCCCCCCCCCCCCCCAGAGACTGGTCTGGCCTCACTCCCCCTCCCTTCCAGAAGAATATCTGACTCGCCTCCTCTCCCCTCCACCACCAGACAACGATCAGCCCTCCCCCTCTCCCCCAGCATGGTGAGGGAGGGAGAGGGGTCGAGGAGCTGGCCCCGAGGGCTCTGTGTACCCTCCCCCCGCCCCCACGGGAGTTTACCATTGAATCCAAAACCTTTCCTCAATGGCTTGACTGGCAAACCGGTGATGGTGAAGTTAAAATGGGGAATGGGATACAAGGGCTACTTGGTATCAGCCGATGGATATCTGACCATGCAGCTGGGTGAACACAGGAGAATATATCGATGGTGTTTTGGTGGGTCAAAGTTCTAACAAGGTGTAAGAATTTCCTGTACATCAGAGGAGTTGAGGAAGAGGATGGGGAAATGAGAGAGTGACATTCCTTTTTATTTGAAGAATAATAATGTGTAGAATTTGAGGTTTTATATTCGGCCATTTGAATACGCTGTGTTTGTATTTACACTGATGAGGTCAGGGGTTTGCACTGTGCTGCAAAGTGTAGATGACAAATTATAATTTAATTATCGATAACTGCTCTAGATTGACTCTGAATGTGTTCAAATGTGAATTCAGGTGTAAGTTGAACCAATAAAACCTGAAAAAAAACCAGACACCGATCAGCGCCCCCCTCCCCAAGACACCGATCAGCCCCCCTCCCCCCCAAGACACCGATCAGCGCCCCCCTCCCCAAGACACCGATCAGCGCCCCCCCCCCAAGACACCGATCAGCCCCCCTCCCCCCCAAGACACCGATCAGCGCCCCCCTCCCCAAGACACCGATCAGCGCCCCCCTCCCCAAGACACCGATCAGCCCCCCTCCCCCCCAAGACACCGATCAGCCCCCCTCCCCCCCAAGACACCGATCAGCCCCCCTCCCCAAGACACCAATCAGCGCCCCCCCTCCCCAAGACACCGATCAGCCCCCCCCCTCCCCAAGACACCGATCAGCCCCCCCCTCCCCCCCAAGACACCGATCAGCACCCCCCCTCCCCCCCAAGACACCGATCAGCGCCCCCCCTCCCCCCCAAGACACCGATCAGCACCACCCCCCCCAAGACACCAATCAGCCCCCCCCTCCCTCCCCAAGACACCGATCAGCCCCCCCTCCCCCCCCACCACCACAGATATATCTGACCCACCTCCTCCTCCCTCCTCAGCCAGACAACGACCTGACCCACCCCCACCCCCACCCCCAGAGATATATCTGACCCACCCCCACCCCGATCTGAGTCAGACAGCCACTGGAAACAATGAACACCCTTCTCAGAGGCTGGAGCGCCCGACTCAGACTTTTATTCAGCAGATCAGTAACGGCGCAGTCCCAGATCGGTGAACACGGTGGTAAAGGGGGAAATGCTGATAGAGGAGTGGGGCGGGCAGTTCGTTAATTCAATTTAAATACATTCAAATGTATTTAAATCATCGTTGCGCCCTATTTGGGCGTGGAACGAATCCCCGCCGTTTGTTGGGTCTCAGTAAAGTGGCGATCTGTGTGGAATCGTGTGCAGATTGTGATAAAGACTTCACACCTGACTTTACCATGATTTCGTGTCCGCAAACGGGTGTAAATTGTTGGTAAAAATCGAGCCCATTGTCTCCGTCTCCACTCTATCCAGGCCTCGCAGTATCCTGTAAGATTCCCTCCCCCCTCCATCCTTCTAACCTTCAAAGAGTACAGACCCAGAGTCCTCAACCATTGCTCACACAACAAGTTCTTCATTTCATCGCCCTGGGTGTGCTAGGCGAAGAGAGAGTGAGAGTCCATGGGGGGGGGGGGTTGGTGTGTGTGCGTGTGTGTGTGTGGGGCACAGACCAGCATGGGGTAGGGTATGGAACAGCACTCCACAAAACATAGGAGCAGAAGTAGGCCATTTGGCCCGTCAAGCCTGCTCCACCATTCAATGAGATCATGGCCAATCTGATCTGATGTGATAATTCTCAACTCCGCTTTCCCGCCTTATCCCATACTATCTCCAAAAACATGAGTTCTTATCTTATTGAGTAGCCTTTTGCGCAGAACCTTATCGAACACTTTTTAGAAAATATTACATTTACCACCCAAAGAGAAAATGCTGGAAAATCTCAGCGGGTCTGGCAGCATCTGGAAGGGGAGAAAAGAGCTGACGTGTTGAGTCCACATGAACCTTTGTTGACAAAGGGTCATCTGGGCTCGAAATGTCAGCTCTTTTCTCCCCTTCCAGATGCTGCCAGACCCGCTGAGATTTTCCAGCATTTTCTCTTTTGGTTTCAGATTCCAGCGTCTGCAGTAATTCATCACCTCAAAGAATTCTATTAAATTTATCAAGCATGATTTCCCTTCACGACGCCGTGCTGACTCTGTCTGATTAGATTATGTATTTCTAAATTACATCCTTTATAATGGACTCTAACATTTTCCCAATGACAGATGTTAAGCTAACTGGACTATAGTTACCTGTTTTTAGCCTCTCTCCCTTTTTGAATAAGGATGTAATTTTGGCAGTTTTCCAATCCTCTGGGACGTTCTAGAATTTAATGTTCTTGGACCGGGTCAGGGACCACATGTGGGAGCGGGGAAGGGACTAACATTCGGAGTGGGGGGGGTTGCAGGCGGACATCGAGTCTCAGGACAGCACATGACACATGGAGTGGGGGCTGACACTTGTGGGAGGGAGTGCAGGAGGGGGAAATCTGGCACTCAGGGAAGAGGAGGTGCAAGGGGAGGGGGTGCAGGGGAAGGTGTCCGATGGGGGAGGAGAGGAGCTGCAGGGGAGAGGGTGCAGGGCAGGGGGAGGGGTCTAACACTTGGGGAGGGGGTGCAAAAGGAGGGGGTACAGGGGGAAGGGGATGCAGGGGGAAGAGGTGCAGGGGAGGGGATGCAAGGGGAGGGGTCTACCACTTGGGGAGGGGGTGCAGGGGGAAGGAGGTGCAGGGAGGGGATGCAGAGGGAGTGGGTGCACTGCAAGGGGGTGAGGGGAAGAATTTTTTGGCTTCAAGAAACTGCAGTAAATCCAAAGTACTCTTCAGAATTCCCATCTGAATCTAGAACTCCCAACTTGAATAAATTTCAGTAAAATGACTGCTTGGGACTATCTGTTTAAAACGTAGAGAAATAAAAAAAAGTTTATAGAAATTTAAAAAGACTGAAAAAAAGAGAACAAACAATTCATTTCAAAAACAGTAAGGATGCAGCAGTTCCTGAGACCTATCTAATCTGACACTTGAGGGAGGGGGTGCAGAGAAAAGGGGGGGGGGCAGGGGGGTGGAAAAGGGGGTGCAGAGGGGGAGAAGGGGGTGCAGACTCACGTCAGGAAGAAGTTGGCCTTGCTCTTGGAGTTGCTGATGAACTGAAGGTAGAATCCCTCCGAACTGATGGACTGCTGGTACTCCTTCTCACTCAACCCCAACATGGCCCGGAACTTTGCAAATACAGGCCCAGCAAACGTCTGCATCTCGAAGCCCTGTGAGAGTGAAGACGCAGAGAGACTCTGAGCCCATTGCTGATACAGTGACAATCCCAAACACAAAGAAAAGCTGTGCCAACTGAAGGAGCTTCTATCAATCAGTCAGTCACCTTATGGTGAAGCAATATTATATTCCCATTCAACACCCTGACCTGTTGCTGGGAAGGTGATGACCTAGTGGTATTAATCGCTGGATTATTAATCCAGAAACTCAGCTAATGCTCTGTGGTCCCAGGTTCAAATCCCGTCAGATGGTGGAATTTGAGTCCAATAAAAGAAAAATCTGGAATTAAGAATCTACTGATGACCATGAAACCATTGTTGATTGGTAGAAAAACCCATCTGGTTCACTAATGTCCTTTAGGGAAGGAAATCTGCCATCCTTACCTGGTCTGGCCTACATGTGACTCCAGGGCCACAGCAATGTGGTTAACTCTCAACTGCCCTCTGAACAAGGGCAATTAGGGATGGATAACAAATGCTGGCCAGCCAGCGACTCCCATGTCCCAAAATGAATTTAAAAAAATATTGTTCATTGAAACTGTGCGGCTATTTATTTTTACAAGTTTCAGAATCAACGGGGTCCCCAAAGCTGGGGGAAATACAAAGTGTGATTCGCAACATGAAATAGTCCAGAATGAGAAGACAGATTGAAACCATTCTTAACAGAGTGAGCAGTGGGCACTGCCTGACAGCATGGTGGGGGCAGATTCAATCCAGATATTCCAAAGGGAATTGGTAAGGGTAACCAGGGACAAGGCAAAGGAGCAGCACTAAGTGAATGGCTCATTCAGAGAGCCAGCATAGACACAACGGGCCAAATAGCCATCTTCTGCTCTGTAATAGTTTAGGCAGCACAGTGGAACAGTGGTTAGTACGGTAGCCTCATAGCGCCAGGGACATGGGTTCAATTCTCAGCTTGGATGACAGTCTGTGCGGAGTCTGCACAGTCTCCCCGTGTCTGTGTGGGTTTTTCCTGCAGGTGCTCCGGCTCCTCCCACAGTCAAAAGATGTGCGGGTTAGGTTAGTTGACCATGATAAATTGTTCCTTCGTATCTGGGGGATTAGCAGGGTAAATATGCGGAGTTAAAGGGATAGAATCTGGGTGGGATTGTGGTTGGTGCAGACACGATGGGCCGAATGGCCTCCTTCTGCACTGTAGATTCTATAAACAGCTCTGTGATTTGACAATTCTGTAGTAACAAGGTTTGGATCGGTCAGGTAGGAAAGCAGCTTCTAACATTCCCCTAAACATTCTTGGGGGCAGAGGCCATTCTAAGTAAACATCCTACTATCCCCGAGATGGCACCATTCATAAACGTGGCTGCAGGAATTGGAGAGACCCACCTTGTGTACCTGAGTGAGCTCAGCGCTGAAATCTGGGTCACTCAGAATGCCCTGGAAAAGAAAGCAAACCAGGTTACAGTCAGGCAACTCCTCCCCTTCTCTCATTGTCAAGCAAACAGAAGACAGACCTGCATTTCTGTAGCACCTTTCATGATCCTTCGAAGGCCCCAAACATTGGCTATTGCGCCTGGGAGTCACCGGCTGATGAAAGAGGGAAAGCCCTGTGGGGTTCCCGTGTGTCACCATGGCGACCAGTGGCTACAGCAACTTGCCAACAGGCACCAAGGCCAATAACAACCCACAGCGATGTGTGGTATCACCCCTCCTCCCCCCCAGTGCCCTAAACAGATCATTCGCTCCATGTTCATCAACTCTTGTACATGGAAAGATGCCAACAGTGTGGTCTCTGGACATCCCAAAGTGCCTTACCCATAATGAAACAAGGTCATTGCTGTTGGAATGTAGACAATGCGACAGTCAATTTCACACAGCAAGATCCCACAAACAGCAATGTGGTAATAACCAGATAAGCTGCTTTGATGACAGGTTGTTGACTCCGTTTCCCTCCCCGCTGAGGATTTCCAGCATTTTCTCGCCTTATTTCAGACTTCCAGATTTGGTGTATTTCGCTCTGGCAATTGCCTTTGATGATCTGAAGAACATAAGAAATAGGAGCAGGAGTAGGCCATCTAGCCCCTCGAGCCTGCCCCGCCATTCAATAAGGTCATGGCTAATCTGTCGTGGCTCAGTTCCACCTACCCGCCTGCTCCCCATAACCCTTAATTCCCTTATTGGTCAGAAATCTACCTGTAACTTAAACACATTTAACGAGGTAGCCTCCACTGCTTCAATGGGCAGAGAATTCCAAAGATTCACTACCCCCTCAGAGAAGAAGTTCCTCCTCAACTCTGTTCTAAATTGACTCCCCCTTATTTTGAGGCTGTGCCCTCTCGTTCTTGTTTCCTTTCTAAGCGGAAACTTAGAATAACCATCTTGGGTCCAAGGATACATTTTGGCCAAGATGATGGTAATAACTCCCTGTGGTGGCACAGTGGTTAGCACTGCTGCCTCACAGCGTCAGGGATCCAGGTTCAATTCCGGCCTCAGGTCACCTTCTGTATGGAGTCTGCACATTCTCCCCATGTCTGCGTGAGTTTCCTCCGGATTCTCCAGTTTCCTCTCAGTTCCAAAATAGAGGCTTACAGCATGGAAACAGGCCCTTCAGCCCAACCTGTCCATGCTGTCCAGTTTTCACCAATAAGCTAGTCCCAATTGCTCGCATTTGGCCCACATCCCTCTATATCCATGTAACCTTTCAAATGCTTTTTAAAAGACAAAATTGTACCCATCTCTACCACTGCCTCTGGCAACTTGTTCCAGACACTCACCACCCTCTGGGTGAAAAATTGCCCCTCTGGACCCTTTTGTATCTCTCCCCTGTGTAGGTTAGATGAATTGGCCATGCTAAATTGCCCCTTAGTGTCCCAAGACGTGTGGGTGAGGTGGATTGACTATAGTAAATGTGTGGGATTACGGGGATAGGGCTGTGAGTTTAGACTTGGGTAAGATGCTCTTTGGAGAGTCAGAGCAGATTCGATGGGCCAAATGGCCTCCTTCTGCACAGTAGGGGTTCTATAGTTCTATTCTATGCTCTTCAAAATAATAACCATGGGATCTTTTACACCCAACGAGGAGACAGCTTTAATATCTCAGCCAGGAGACTGCACTGCTGACACTGCCCCTGCCGTATGGCACAGAAATTTTGCACTCGGATCTTTGGAGTGGGGCTTACAGCCTCCAGGATTGAGAGTTACCTCACTGAGCCAGAGCTGACAAGAGGAGCAGCTATGGTAGTGGAGTGAGTGTTACAGGGTGAAGCACAGTCACACTCAAAAGGTCAGTTTCTGAGATGCTCGAGTCTGGTTTGTCCTCATTCTGCTCATGTCCAGGAAAGGAAGAGGTCCTCCTTTTGGAGTCTCCGTACACAGGAGGTGATCACTTGGCTCTTGGGAAAAATTCTCCAGTTAGTCCCTCTGTCCCAATCCCGACATTTTTCTTTCCTACAAGTATTTATCCAAATCCCACACGAAAATTGCTGCTTCCTCCACCCTCTCGTCAGCGCATTCTCGATAATAACTCGCTGGGTTAACATCTCCTCCTCTGGCCCCTTCTTTCACTAATCACCTGGATCCTGGAATTCTCCACCCCAGAGGGTTGTGAATGCCCCAGCGTTGAGACTGGAACAGACAGATTTTTGATCTCTCAGAGAATCCAGGGATTCAGAAGAAATTTTCAACAAGAGTCATATTCATAGAATCATAGAATCCCAACAGTGCAGAAGGAGGCCATTCGGCCCATTGCGTCTGCACTGATCACAATCCCACCCAGGCCCGATCTCTGTAACCACACATATTTACCCTGTTAATCCCCTTGACACCAGAGTCAATTTAGCACGGCCAGTCCACCTAACCCGCACATCTTTGGACTGCGAGAGGAAACCCACACAGATGCAGGGAGAATGTGCAAACGCCACACAGACAGCGAGCTAAGGCTGGGAATCGAACCCAGATCCCTGTGGTTGGATCCACAGTCTGAAAGACGTGCTGGTTAGCTGTATTGGCAGTGCTAAATTCTCACTCTGTGTACCTGAACAGGCGCCGGAGTGTGGCAACTAGGGTCTCTTCACAGTAATTTCATTGCAGTGTTAATGTAAGCTTACTTGTGACTAATAAATAAACTTTACTTGAGGTATACATCAGCCACGATCTCGTTGAATGGTGGGATAGGCTAGATGGGCTGAGTGGCCTCCTCTTCCTGCATGTTGACCAATAAATATCTCTCAATTAGCCTGTTGATGTTGGGTAATATTCCAGGGTTTAAATCTGTGTCAGAAAGGCCTTAACATTCCTCCAGAGATTTAAAACCCGTGCCTCTTATTATGTTGATACCAACACAATAAACCCAGGAGAATTGAGAGTGTTAATAACAGGGCAGCTTTAATCCTTGGGGTATTGGATAGTCTCAGCTCTGTGTTAGTCAACAAGGGTCCCCTCTTGACTCTCCAATGGAGGTAGAGAGACATGTGTTGCTGATCACCATAACAAACTGACCGGGAGGCAGGAGCAGGGACTCCCTCGCTCTATCACTGTGCGACAGTGGTACATTAGGAAGATGAAGAGGCCATTCAGGCCCTCAATTAGTGTTCTGACACTCAATGAGGTCCCCTCTGCTCTGCAATAATGGAGGGAAGGGAGTTGGTTCGGCTCAGCTGGTTAGTGATGTAGAGAGATACCAACAGCGTGGGTTCAATTCCCGTGCCGGCTGAACTTATTCAGGAGGGCCCTGCCTTTTCCACCTTGCCCCTTGCCTGAGGTTAGATCGCCACCAGTCTGCTCTCCCCGTCAAAGTGGGGGGAACAGCCTACGGTGGCTTTACCTTTTTACTAATGAAGATCTTTCAGTCTCTGGTGAGAACATTTCAACTCTCCCCAGAATCCACAGCTTCCTGCATAAGCGAGTTCCAAATTTCCACAATCCTGTCTGTGAAAATGTGTTTCCCCATTCCCACCGAAATGAGCTGGCTCGGAAGATTAGTATTGATTCCCCACTAAAGGAGATTGTTCCTCTTTCTGTGATAAGCCCCTGAGTTTTCCATGGGGAATACAAGCCTGGTCAGTGCCTGAACCTTCTCCATCCTGATCTCATCCCAATGATTCTGCACTCCACCCCTCCAAAGCCAGTATATCCTTCCCCGATTACGGTGCCCAGAACCGAAGGCGAGATTCCAGGTGGTGTCCACTAAACAACTCACTGGGGGGGGAGGTTCCACAGACACCTCCATTCTCAATCGTACAATCCCTACGGTGCAGAAAGAGGCCATTTGGCCCATCGAGTTTGTCCCGACCACAATCCCACTCAGGCCCTTTCTCTGCAAGCCCAAGCATTTACCATCGTTAATCCCCTGACACAAGGGTCAACTTAGCATAACCAATCAACCTAACCTGCACATCTTTGGAGTGTGGAATAAACCGGAACACCTGGAGGAAACCCATGCAGACACATGTGGAGAACATGCAAACTCCACATAGACAGTGGCCCAAGGCTGGAATTGAACCTTGGACTCCGATGATGTGAGGCAGCAGTGCTAACCACTGTGTCACCGTGCCACCCCCATGCTGGAGGAGCCCAGCACATCAGTGCAAAAGATAAGGCTGAAGCATTTGCAACAATCTTCAGCCAGAAGTGCTGAGTGGATGATCCATCTCGGCCTCCTCCAGTGGTCCCCAGCATCTCAGATACCAGTCGGCATCCAATCCAATTCACTCCACATGATATGAAATGGCTGAAGGTACTACGTACTGCAAACGTAATGGGCCCTGACACTGGTACTCAAGATTTGTGCTCCAGAACTTGCTGCTCCCCTAGCCAAGCTCTTCCAGTACAGTTACAACACTGCCATCTACCCAACAATGAGGAAAATTGCCCAGGTATCTCCTGTACATAAAAAGCAGGACAGATCCAACCAGCCAATTACCACCCAGTCAGTCTACTCTCGATCATCAGTGATGGAAGGGGTCATTGACAGCGCTATCTAGCAACACCTGCTCAGCAATAACCTGCTCAGTGACGCCCAGTTTGGCTTTCGCCAGGGTCACTCAACTCCTGACCTCATTACAGCCTTGATTCAAACAAGAGCTGAATTCCCAAGGTGCGGTGAGAGTGACAGTTCTTTTCATCAAAGCAGCATTTTACTGAATATGACATCAAGGAGCCCTGGTAAAACTGGAGCCAATGGGAATCAGGGAGAAAATTCTCCGCTGGTTGGAGTCGTACCTGGCACAGAGGAAGGTGGTTGTGGTGGTTGGAGGCCAATTATCTCAGGTCCAGGAGATCACTGCAGGAGTTCCTCTGCATAGCGTCCTGGCCCCAGTCATCTTCAGCTGCTTCATCAATGACCTTCTCTCCATCAGAAGGTCAGAAGTGGGGATGTTCGCCGGTGATTACACTAGTGTTCAGCACCACTTGTGACTCCTCAGATACTGAAGCAGGCCATGTCCAAATGCAGCAAGATCTGGATAATATCCAGGCTTGGGCTGACAAGTGGTAAGCAACATCTTCATCACACAAGGTGCCAGGCAATGATCATCTCCAACAAGAGAGAATCCAAACGTTGAAAAAATACTGGAAAATCTCAGCAGGTCTGACGGCATCTGTGGAGAGAGAATAGAGCCAACGTCCGCTCTGACGAGGGGTCAACTTGATTCCAAAACATTGGCTCTATTCTCTCTCCACAGATGCAGAGTTTTTCCAGCATTTTCTGTTTTTGTTTCAGATTCCAGAATCCGCAATATTTTGCTTTTATATTAGAATCGAAACATCTCCCCTTGACACTCAATGGCATTACCATCACTGAATCCCCCATTATCAACGTACTGGGAGTTACCACTAAAAAAAAAAATGGCAAGTAACATTCATGCCACAGAAATGCCAGGCAATGACCATCTCCAGCAAGACAGGATCTAACCATCCCCGTTGATATGCAATGGCATTACCATTACTGAATCCTCCATTATCAACGTGCTGGGGGATTACCATTGACCAGAAGGTGAACTGAACCAGCTATATAACTCACATAAATATAAAACAGGGTGATCATGACTGGGAATTAAATATCCAGGAGTATTAGACTATTCAGAAGGACAGACAGGAAGGTAAGGGAGGTGGTGTAGCTCTGATATTTAAGGATGGCATCAAGGCAGTAGTGAGAGGTGATGTAGGTTCTATGGAGAAAAAGGTTGAATCCATTTGGGTGAAAGTTAGAAATAGTAAGAAGAAAAGGTCACAAATAGACGTAATTTAAGAATTACATAATTAATTATTAAAAGAAATAATAACATCACGGTGGGACAAGCAACAAACCAGGAAATAACTGATGCATGTAAAGATCAAACGGTAATTGGCATAGGGGATTTTAATTTACGTGTCAATTGGTTAAATCAGGTTGGTCAAGGAGGAGTTTATAGAATGTCTCCGCGATAGTTTCCTTGAACAGTATGTAATGGAAACTACCAGGGAGCAAGCTATCCTAGATCTGGTCCTATGTAATGAGACAGGAATAATTAATGATTTTACAATTAGGGATCCTCTTGGAAGAAGTGATCACTGTATGTTGAATTTAAAATACAGATGGAGAAGGTAAAATCCAATACCAGTGTCTTGTGTTTAAAGAAAGGAAACTACAGTGGGTGAGGGAGGAGTTAGCTAAGGTAGATTCCAGCAAAAACTTTATGGTGGGACAACTGAGGAACAGGGGAGGACTTTCAAAGCGATCTTACACAGTGCTCAGCAAAAGTATATATCAGTGATAAGGAAGGACTGTAGAGAAAGAGGTAATTCGCCATGGATATCTAAAGAAGTAAAGGGGGTATCAAGTTGAAAGAAAACGCATACAAAGTGGGAAAGATTAGTGGGGACTGAGAGGATTGGGAAATCTTTAAAGGTCAACAGAAAGCCACAAAAAAGCTATAGAAAAGTAAGATGAATTATGAGAGTAAACTAGCTCAGAATATAAAAACAGATAGCAAAAGCTTCTACAAATATATAAAACAAAAAAAAGAGTGGCTGAGGTAAACATTGGTCCTTCAGAGGACAAGAAGGGGGATGTAATAACTGGAAATGAGAAAATGGCTGAGGCATTGAACAGGTATTTTGTGTCGGTCTTCACAGTGGAAGACCCAAATAACATGCCAAAAATTGATGAGAAGGCGGCTATGGCAGGTGAGGAATGATCATTATCACTAAGGAGGTAATGTCGGGCAAGCTGATGGGGTTAAAGTTGACAAGTCTCCTGGCCCTGATGGAATGCATCCAAGGATACTAAAAAAAGAGATGGCGTGAGAAATAGCAAATGCACTCATTATTTACCAAAATTCGCTGGACTCTGGGGCAGTTCCCATAGATTGGAAAACAGCAAATGTGATGCCATGTTTAAAAAAGGAGGTAGATTAAAGGCAGGTAACTATAGGCTGGTTAGCTTAACCTCTGTAGTGGGGAAAATGCTTGAATCTATCATCAAGGAAGAAATAGTGAGACACCTGGATATAAATTGTCCCATTGGGAAGACACAGCATGGGTTCATGAAGGAAAGGTCATGTTTGACTAATTTACTGTAATTCTTTGAAGACATTATCAATGCAGTGGACAACTGAGAACCTGTGGATGTGGTGTATCTGGATTGTCAGAAGACATTCAGCAAGGTGCTGCACCAAAGACTGCTACATAAGATAAAGGTGCATGGCGTTACGGACAATGTATTAGCATGGAGAGAGGATTGGTTGACTAATAGAAAACAAATGGGTATTTTTCTGGTTTTGGATCAGTGCTTAGTAGTGTGCCTCAGAGATCAGTGTTGGGACTGCAATTGTGTACGATTTACGTAGATGATTCGGAGTTGGGGACCAAGTGTAGTGTGTCAATGTTACAGATGACACTAAGATGAGTGGCAGAGTAAAGTATGCAGAGGACGCTGGAAGTCTGCAAAAGGATATAGATAGTTTAAGTGGGTGGGCGAGAGTCTGGCAGATGGAGTACAATGTTAGTAAATGTGAGGTCATCCGTTTTGGTAGGAATAACAGCAAAATTAATTATTATTTAGTGATAAAAAATTGCAGCATGCTGCTGTGCAGAGGGACCTGGGTGTCCTTGTGCATTTATCACTAGGAGTTGGTTTGCAGATGCAGCAGGTAATTAAGAAGGCAAATGGAATTTTGTCCTTCATTGCTAGAGGGATGGAGTTTAAAAACAGCGAGGTTATGTTGCAGCTGTATAAGGTACTGGTGAGGCCACAGCTGGAGTACTGAGTACAGTTTTGGTCTCCTTATTTAAGGAAGGATAGACTGACAAGGGGGATGGGATGCAGAGGAGATTCCCTAGGTAGATTCCGGAGTTGAGAGGGTTGGCTTATAAACAGAAACTGAGTAGACTGGGACTATACTCATTGGAATTTAGAAGAATGAGGGGGAATCTGATAGAAACATAAAATTTTGAAGGAAATGGGTAAAATAGAAGCAGGGAGGTTGTTTTCACTGGTGGGTGAAACCAGAATTAGGGGGCATGGCCTCAAAATAAGGGGGAGTATATTTAGGATTGAGTTAAGGAGGAACTTCTTTGCACAAAGGGTTGTGAATCTGTGGAATTCCCTACCCAGTGAAGGCTACCTCATTGAATATTTTTAAGGCAAGGATAGATACATTTTTGAACGGTAAAGGAATTAAAGGTTATGGGCGGGTAAGTGGTGCTGAGTCCACAAAAAGATCAGCCATGATCTTATTGAATGATGGAGCAGGCTCGAGGGGCCAGATGGCCTACTCCTGCTCCTAGTTCTTATGTCCTTATGTAAATACTGTGGTTGCAAAAGCAGATTAGAGTCTGGGAGTTCTGCGACAAGTAACTCACCACCTGACTTCCCAAAGCGGGTCCACCATTCACAAAGCACAAGTCAGGAAGTGTGATGGAATACTCTCCACTTGCCTGGCTGAGCGCAGCTCCAACAACACTGAACACTTCTCCATAGAACAGGAGGATTCCCAAAGATGGAGTAGAAACTCTGCCGTGAGACTGGAAACCTGTGTATGTATACTGGTTTCTAATCAATCTGCAGTTATGCATCCTAAGCTACACATCTTTGTGCTTGTAATGAATAGAAATAGAGATTTCCATTAGTATGCAGTGTGGAGCATTCATTGTCCAAGACAAACTGGATTGGATCTACGTGTGCTGGCCTTGTTAGTTGCCATCTCAGTCAGCACAAGGAAACTCCAATCCCTCGATATGGAGTTGGATATGAGTAAAGCGCTGGAGTTAATAGAATACCCACAGAGAGACAGCAAGCATCCACCGTCTCTCTCAGGTTTTCCAAATCTAGTTGGATGCTTCCTCATGGAATTCATAGAATCCCTACAGTGCAGAAGGCGGCCATTTGGCCCATCAAGTCTGCACTGACTTTCCAATAGCACATCCCACCCAGACCTGATCCCCACAACCCCACATACTTACCTCACTAATCTCCCTAACCTACACATCTTGGGACACTAAGGAGCAATCTGGCACGGCCAATCCACCTAATCCGCACATCTTTGGGGGTGTGGGAGGAAACTGGAGCAAACATAGGAAACCCACACAGACGTGGGGACAATGTGAAAACTCCACACAGACAGTGACCCAAGACCGGAATCGAACCGGGATCCCTGGCACTGAGAGGCAGCAGTGCTAACCACGGTGCCACATCAGCTGCTCGCTGGCAACCAGCTCGCTGAACTGTGGCTGGACATATTCCTGGACTGAGGCTGAGTGACCACCCTTCGCCCAAACTCCCACCCAAGGTGCCCACTGCCTTCCTCCAGCCAATCAGAAAGTTTAGTAGATTCTCCTTTACCCAACTGGATGCTTTATAACTGTGCGAGAATGACGTTCCCCCCCTTCCATTTCTGACACTTTCATAACTCAATTGGAAAACAGGACAAAGAAAATGAAAAAAAAACAGATTATCAGCGTCGCCCCAGGGCTGCCAGAAACAATATCAAAGGAAATTCATCCTTAACTCCTGCAGCGCCCAGGACAAAGCTGGAAAGTTGACAATAGTGAGATCTCATTGAGACGTATAAGATGATGAATGGGATGGATAGGATAGAGGTGGAGAGACTCTTCCCGCTCAAAAAAGACAGTAGGACTAGGGGGCACAGCCTCAAGATAAAGGGGAGGCGGATTAGAACGGAGTTGAGGAGGAACTTCTTCACTCAAAGGGTGGTGAATCTCTGGAATTCTCTGCCCGTTGAAGTGGTGGAGGCTGCCTCGCTAAATATTTTTAAGAAGCGGGTTGATGGGTTTTTGATAAGAGAGGGGATTAAGGGTTATGGGGAGAGGGCGGGAAAGTGGAACTGAGCCACAACAGATCAGCCATGATCTTATTGAATGGCGGGGCAGGCTCGAAGGGCTAGATGGCCTACTCCTGCTCCTATTTCTTATGTTCTTATGTTCTTATGTTTCTCTCTCTTTCTCTGCACTGGGTTCAAAATTGGATCTGAGGAAAGGCCATTCTGCTTCAGGGCTACTTGGCTGTATACAGAATGGAAATGATGGCTTATTCTCCTGTCAATCATCCTCAGAAACCACACTGCTGTATGTGGCTCTGATTGAGGTTAGGTGCAGAATGAGGTATACTAGTCTCTACTATTGGGGTGGCATGACGGCACAGTAGTTAGCACTGCTGCCTCTCAGCACCAGGAATCTGAGTTCAATTCCGGCCTTGGGTCACTGCCTGTGTGGAGTTTGCACATTCTCCCCGTGTCTGCCTGGGTTTCCTCCGGGTGCTCTGGTTTCCTCCCACAGTCCAAAGATGTACGGGTTAGGTTGATTGGCTGTGCTAAATTGACCCTAATATCAGGCAGAAGACTCGCAGGGTAAATGCACGGGGTTATGAGGAGAGGGCCTGGCTGGGATTGTAGACAGTGCAGACTGGATGGGTCGAATGGCCTCCCTCTGCACTGTCAGGATTCTCTGACTCGCTGCATTCTGCTGGGGGAACAACCCCTGCTTTTTATCAGGATAAGCAGCTTTGGTTAAAAGTGAATGGTGTAGTTGATGGAACCTCCATTTGTCAAATAAACAGAGTCTGCTGGGTAAGTATTATCATAGAATCCCTACAGTGCAGAAGGAGACCATTCAGCCCATTGAGTCTGCACCAACCACAATCCCACCCAGACCCTATCCCCATAACCCCACATATTTACCCTGCTAATCCCCCTGACATTAGGGTCAATTTAGCATGGCCAACCAACCTAACCCACACATCTTTAGACTGTGGGAAGAAACCCACACAGACACAGAGAACATGCGAACTCCACACAGGTGGTGACCCAAACTGGGGAATCAAATCCCCTGGCGCTGTGGGGCAGCAGGGCCAACCACTGTGCTACCGTGCCACCCTCTGTTTGCTGTGCTCCGAACAAATAGACACTGTTTGCCGTAAAGCAGACTGTTTGCCATAGAGCCTGACCCATTGCCCTCTCACTGGCTGGCGTGGCGATGCGAGTGGACACGCTGGTTAACCTTACCATTTGTGGATTGTCGATGGAGACTTGCACAGCAGCTGTCAGTCCCTCCTTCAGCATACAGGTAAACTCATAAAACTCATGATCACGGTCAATCTCAAACAGACCCAGCAGTTTCCACTTCTGTCTGACTCGCCACAGAAACTTTCTCTTTGCAGCTGATCTTTGGTTGACATTGGCCTCTTGGCTGTCTGTCTGCAAAGAGGAAACAAACATCAAAATATGTTAGTGCCTCGAATCCTTCTCCGTTATTTACGCAGCTGGGGCCCAGAGAGGTGGTGATAAATTACTGCAGGGTTGTTGTCCTTCAGAAAGCAAGAAACCAAGAAATTAACCTGGGCACGAGGCACGCAATCTCAACCAGCAATCTCACCCTGAGTGCTACAGTGTCTACAGAGCTAATACCTGCAGCAGGGGAGGAAAGTCCAAAGAAGCGCGGGTTAAAGAACAAAGAACAAAGAAAATTACAACAGAGGAACAGGCCCTTTGGCCCCTCCAAGTCTCACCGACCATACTGCCCGACTGAACTAAAGCCTCCTACCCTTCCGGGGATTGTATATGAATAGACTGGGCTTATACTCGTTAGAGTTTAGAAGGATGAGGGGAGATCTCATGGAGACGTATAAGATGGTGAAAGGGATGGATAGGGTAGAGGTGGAGAGGTTCCTCCCGCTCAGAAAGGACAGTAGGACTAGGGGGGGCACAGCCTCAAGATAAAGGTGGGGGGGGGGGGGGGGCGGTTTAGAACAGAGTTGAGGAGGAACTTCTTCACTCAAAGGGTGGTGAATCTCTGGAATTCTCTGCCCGTTGAAGTGGTTGAGGCTTCCTCGCTAAATATATTTAAGACGCGGGTAGATAGGCTTTTGGTAGGCAAGGGGATTAAGGGTTATGGGGAGAAGGCGGGAAAGTGGAACTGAGCCACTATCAGATCAGCCATGATCTTATTGAATGGCGGGGCAGGCTCGAAGGGCTAGATGGCCTACTCCTGCTCCTATTTCTTATGTTCTTATGTTCTTATTCCCATCCTATTCATGTATTTGTCCAGATGCCCTTAGAAGTCACTATCATATCCGCTTCCACTACCTCCCTTGGCAGCGAGTTCCAGGCACTCACCATCCTCTGTGTAAATCTTGTACATCTCCTTTAAACCTTGCCCTTCGCACCTTAAACCTGTGCCCCCCCCCCCCAGTAATTGACTCTTCCACCCTGGGAAAAAGTTTCTGACTATCCACTCTGTCCATGCCCCTCATAATCTTGCAGATTTCTATCAGGTCTCCCCTCAACCTCCATCGTTCTAGTGAGAACAAACCAAGTTTCTCCAACCTCTCCTCATTGCTAATGCCCTCCATACCAGGCAACATCCTGGTAAATCTTTTCTGTACCCTCTCCAAAGTCTCCGCATTCTTCTGGTAATGTGGTGACTAGAATTGAACACTATATTCCAATTGCAGCCTAACTAAGGTTCTATAAAGCTGCAAGGTGGGTTGGCCATGCTAAATTGGCCCTTAGTGTCATAAGGATTGGCAGGGTAAATACACGGGATTATGGGAATAAGGCCTGGGTGGGATTGTGGTTGATGCAGACTTGATGGGCCAAATGGCCTCCTTCTGCACGGTGGGGATTCTATGATTCGGAGAAACACCAGCCAGCCTGATGTTGCGAGGTTAATTTAGGTCAGCGAAAGTGCAGCTTTCTCGTGGCTCTCAGAAGACAAGGGACATAAAGATTGACATAGTGTGGAATTCAGATTGATAAATTCAGCTCTTCACTCGAAATCAGGAAAAGGATGGCTGATGACAAATCAGGAGTGAAGATTTCAGATGACAAGTCCTCAGAATTAAGTCAGCTCACCAACAGCACAGTGGTTAGCACTGCTGCCTCACAGCGCCAGGGACCTGGGTTCAATTCATGGCTTGGGTCACTGTCTGTGAGGAGTCTGCACATTCTCCCCGTGTCTGCATGGGTTTCCTCCCACGGCCCAAAAGATGTGCTGGTTAGGCTCTTTGGCTGTGGTAGATTCTCTCCGTATACCCGAACAGGTGCCGGAGTGTGGCGACTGGGGGATTTTCACAGCAACTTCATTGCAGTGTTAATGTAAGCCTACTTGTGACACTAATAAACAAACTTTAAACAGAGGAAGACTGAAGTATTTTGATTCCACGGCTAACAGTGAGATGTCCCAAGGTGCTTCACAGGAGCGCTTTCTACAAAATGTTGGCCGGAATCTTCCAGCTGTTCCTGCCGGGATTCTCCAGACCCGCTGCCACGGACAGAGATTGGGCTGAGTGCCAATGGGGTGTGAAGAGCCAGGGAGTTCCACCCGTTGACACTGAACCAAAGAACGTGTTGTTAGGAAAGACAACCAAGGGTTCAGTCAGGGGGTTTTAAGGAGGGTCTTTGTAATAACTCATTGATGGCAGAAATCCCTTCACCAGAATCCCTTTATTTACAAACTCTAACACAGAGTGCTCGCAGTCAGCAGTCTACCTTCCAGGGTGCCAGAGGAATTGACACTCCCAGTTAAAGACAAGGAAAAGACTCCCTGATTGGCCCATAAATTGACTCCTTAATCAGGGAGCTCATACTCTAACAGGCCAACCTCAATGGCCTGATTGAAGTCATTATAGACGTAGGGAGAGGTAGAGAAGTGGAGACGTTCAGGAAGGACATTGCGCAGCTTAGGACAACGATGGAAAGAAAAGAACTGAGGAAGTGCAGGAGGCCAGAAACGGAGGAATTTCATTGGGGAGGGGAGTGGGGGAGGGGGGGGTGTGTTATAGGACTGGAGTGGGTGGAAGAATAGAAACTAGGAGTAAATGTAGGCCATTCAGCACTTGAGCCTGCTCTGTCATTCAACATGAGCATGACTGATCCTCTATCTTAAAGCCATACTCCTACACTCTGCACAAACCCCATGAAGCCTTTCCAGTGTCTGGAAGTCTATTTACTTCTTCAGTGATTTAGCACCGCAGCCTTCTGTGAACGAGAATTCCACAGGTTCAACACCCTCGGTGAGCGGTGACAGAGATAGGGAGGAGTGAGGCCAGGGGACATGGTAATGAGAAATAATTTTAAAATCTGGGTATTTGGATAGGGAATCGAAGTAGGTCAGTGAGCACTGGGGTGGTGGATGAACAGGACTTGATGCGAGTCAAGACCATAAGACGTAGCAGCAGAAGTAGGCCATTTGCCCCATCGTGTCTGTTCCAATGTTCAGTGAGATCACGATTGATCTCATAGAATCCTGACAGTGCAGAAGGAGGCCATTTGGCCCATCAAGTTTACACTGACCACAATCCCACCCAGGCCCTATTCCTGTAACCCTACATATTTACCCTGCTAATCCCCAGACACTAGTGTCAATTTACCATGGCCAATCCACCTAACCCACACATCTTTGGACTGTGGGAGGAAACTGGAGCACCCGGAGGAAACCCAGGCAAACACGAGGAGAATGTGCAGACTTTGCACAGACAGTGACCCGAGCTGGGAATTGAACTTAGGTCCCTGGTGCTGTGAGGCACCAGTGCTACCCACTGTGCCATCATGCCGTCCAAATGTATAATCTGACATAACATGGGCACCTGTGTTACCACTAAACTGAAGATATTGTATTGTCTTATATTGAGATTTTTGAAGAGGTAACCAAGAAGGTAAATGAGGTCAGTGTGGTTGATGTTGTCTACGTGGATTTTAGCAAGGCCTTTGACAAGGTACCGCATGGTAGGTTGTTGCACAAGGTTAAATCTCATGGGATCCTGGGTGAGGTAGTTAAATGGATACAAAATTGGCTTGATGACAGAAGACAGAGGGTTGTAGAGGCTTGTTTTTCAAACTGGAAGCCTGTGGCCAGTGGTGTGCCTCAGGGATCAGTGCTGGGTCCACTGTTACTTGTCATTTATACAAATTATTTGTATGAGAATATAGGACGAAAGGTTAGTAAGTTTGTAGATGACACCAAGATTGGTGGCAAGTGGACAGTGAAGAAGGTTATCTCAGACTGCAACGGGATCTTGATCAATTGGGCCAGTGGGCTAATGAATGGCAGATGGAGTTTAATTTTCGATAAATGCGAGGTGATGCATTTTGGTAGATTGAAAGAGGACAGGACTTAGTTAATGGTAGGGTGTTGGAGAAAGTTATAGAGCAAAGAGACCTAGGGATACATGTTCATTGCTCCTTGAAAGTAGAGGACAGAGTGGTGAAGGAGGCATTCATCATGTTGGTTTCGTTGGTCAAAACATTAAATACAGGAGTTGGGACATCTTGTTGAAGCTGTACAAGACATTGGTAAGGCCACACTTGGAATACTGAGTACTGTTCTGGTCACCCTATTATAGAAAGGATATTGTTAAACTAGAAAGAATGCAGAAAAGATTTGCTAGGGTGTTACTCGGACTTGATTGTTTGAGTTATAAAGGAGAGGCTGGATAGACTGGGACTTCTTTTTCTCTGGAACGTAAAAGGCTGAAGGTGATCTTATAGAGGTCTATAAAATAATGAGGGGCATAGATCAGCTAGATGGTCAATATCTTTTCCCAAAGGTAGGAGAGTCTAAAACTAGAGGGCATAGATTTAAGGTGAGAGAGGAGAGATACAAAAGTGTCCAGAGGGGCAATTTTTTCACACAGAGGGTGGTGAGTGTCTGGAACAAGCTGCCAGAGGCAGTAATAGAGGCAGGGACAATTTTGTCTTTCAAAAAGCATTTAGATAGTTACATGGGTACGATGGGTACAGAGGGATATGGGTCAAAAGCAGGCAGTTGGGGCTAGCTTAGGAGTTTAACAAAAAAGGGTGGCGTGGACAAGTTGGGCTGAAGGGCCTGTTTCCAAGCTGTAAACCTCTATGATTCTAGTACCCTTCAAAACTCTGCAGGTGTGCAACTCAGCTCTCTACTATCTACAAGGCACAAGTCAGGAGTGTAATGGAATACTCCCTATTTACCTGGATGGGTGCAGCTCCAACAACACTCACGCTCAACAGCATCCAGAGCAAAACAGTCCCGTTTGGTTGACCCTCCCATCCATCACCTTAAACATTCACTCCCTCCGTCATGCCAACTTCAGCTACACCTCACAAAACTGAAACCCGCACCATCCACATCAGCGGTGGGCCACCTGTGGGGTAATGTGTGGCCCACCCAGGTTCTGAGCATGACCCATTAGACATTTTATTGACTGTTGTCCACACACAGGGTTGCCACATTCCACTAACTTCCGTCAGTGTAGTTTTAAGTGAAGTGAGCTGTCTGGTGATTGCTTACAATAGAATCATAGACTCCCTACAGTGCAGAAGGAGGCCATTTGGCCCAACAGGCCTGCACTGACCACAATCCCACAAAGACCCTATTCCCTTAACCCCACATATCTACCCCTGACACTAGGGTCAATTTAGCATGGCCAATCAACTTGACCCGCACAACATTGTAAGATGCGAGTTAAACTGTTCGACCTCATTGAATGGCAGAGCAGATTCAAAGGGCCAAATGGCCTATTTCTGCTCCTATGTCTTATATCCTAACTCACGTCATTGAGCGTCCAAATTTTAAATATTTATTTAGTTTTTACCACTTGAAGTTGATGACAGTTCTATCAGTATATAAATGATTATGAAATATTCCGTGTGTATTGAAGGTATTCAACGTTATTCATGAGGTCAAAGTGAGTGAACAAGCTCGACTGCAATCTTGTGACCACTGAGATGAAGGCGGGCCACTGGGGTGGTGGGCACGGTGCAGACAGTACCATAAGCAGGCAGTGCCTACTTTATGCTGTTTCCACCATTCCTACTTTACACCCTGGGCATTCCTCCAGTCTCCTCCTGGGATAAAACCGGGAAAGTCATTGTTTCCCTACAAGGATTGCAGGGCCTAGTTATTCATCGTGGACTTAAAGAATATGAACTCATTATTACAGATCAGGAAAAGATACGTTTACCAAGCATGGACTAGAACCTTCACTGAGCAACAGGAGCTGGCTGCACTCTGAATAAGGCTGTGTCTCCAAAGCTGTGTTTCACAAAGTGCAATGCGTCACATTTAATTGAAGCCAGTAAACACTGTGCTGTTGTAACTCTGAAAGCAAGTTATTGTACTGTTGGTGACAATCTCTCTTCCCATTGCTTCCATTCTGTGTGGGGAAAGATGAAACAAAGTGCTGATTAGAAATACAGCTTCTTCTTCCAGTGCCACATCTGAAGGATCTTCTGATGTCAGAGCTGCCATGGGTCCTCCACAAATAATGGAGGAAAGCTCAGGCTACAAAATGAGCTTTAAATCCTCAACACAAAACGCACCCAGATCCAATCCCGCTGCGAGACCGGAGACCAAGACCATCCAATTCTGGGCATCACATTATAAAGAAAGTTAGAAGTCTCACAACAACAGGTTTATTTGGAATCATGAGCTTTCAGAGTGCCGCTCCTTCATTAGGTGACTGGAGATTAGGTTCACAAACACGACATATATAGGCAAAGACACAATTGCAAGATAATGGTCGGAACGCGATTCCTTACAGGTAATCAAGTCTTTACAGGTACAGACAGTGCGAGTGGAAATTATCCCTCTCTCCATCTGCTCTGTCTGTACCTGTAAAGACTTGATTACTTGTAAAGACTCACATTCCAACCATTATCTTGCAATTGTGTCTTTGTCTGTATATGCCATGTTTGTGAACCTAATCTCCACTCACCTGAGGAAGGAGCAGGACTCTGAAAGCTCGTGATTCCAAATAAACCTGTTAAGACTTTAATCTGGTGTTGTGAGACTTCTTACTGTGCACAGCCTAGTCCAACACCAACATCTCCACACCATTATAAGAAAGAACTTTGAAGAGAGTATTTTGTATTTGTTCACGGGACATGGACATCTCTGTCTGGCTGGAATTTACTCCCCGTCCTAATTGATTTTCAGCCGAGGGCAATTGAGAGTCAATCGTGTTGCTGTGGATCTGGAGTCAGATGTAGACCAGACCAGGTAAGGACAGCAGATTTCCTTCTCTAAAAAGGCATTAGTGAACCAGATGGGTTTTTTTTCATTAATCAGCAATGGTTGGGGCACAGTGGTTAGCACTGCTGCCTCACAGCACCAAGGGACCCGGGTTTAGTTCCCAGTTTGGGTTACTGTCTGTGCAGAGTTTGCATGTTCTCCACATGTCTGCGTGGGTTTCCTCTGCGTGTTCCAGTTTCGTCCCACAGTCCGAAAAACATGCGGGTTAGGTGCATTGGCCGTGCTAAATTCTCCCTCAGTGGACCCGAACAGGCACTGGAGTGTGTGTTGACCAGGGAATTTTCACAGTAACTTCACAGTAGTATTAATGTAAGCCTACTTGTGACACTAATAAATAAACTTTTAAAACTTCATTGTCACCATTAGAATTTTAATTCCAGACTGAAAAAGAAATTGAATGCAAGTTTCACCTTCTGCCATGGTGGGATTCGAACCCAGGTCTCCAGAGAATTACCCTGGGTCTCTGGGTTAACTAGTCCAGTGATGATACCACCGCCTCGCCAACCAGAGTGATGAGAATTACAGTGATGTGGACAGGCTGCAGTTACTGTCCTTATAGAAGGAGATTGATGGAGTTGATAAAAGCTATAAAAGGTTTAGATAAAGAAACTGCCCAGCTGTTGAAGGGTTGGTAACCAGAGGGCACAGGTTTAACGTAAATTGGTGAAATAACCAAGGATTTTGATTTTGATTTGATTTGATTTATTATTGTCACATGCATTAACATACAGTGAAAAGTATTGTTTCTTGCGCACTATACAGACAAAGCATACCATTCATAAAGAATGTAGTGTTACAGTCATAGCTAGGGTACAGCGAAAGACCAACTTAACGCGAGGTAGGTCCATTCAAAAGTCTGACAGCAGCAGGGAAGAAGCTGTTCTTGAGTCGGTTGGTACTGGACCTCAGACTTTTGTATCTTTTTCCCAACGGAAGAGGGTGGAAGAGAGAATGTCCGGGGTGCGTGGGGTTCTTGATTATGCTGGCTGCTTTGCCAGGGCGACGGAAAGTGTTGACAGAGTCGATGGATGGGAGTTTGGTTTGCGTGATGGATTGGGCTACATTCATGACACTTTATAGTTCCTTGTGGTCTTGGGCAGAGCAGGAGCCCATACCAAGCTGTGATTGAATCAGAAAGAATGCTTTCTATGATGCATATGCATATGGTGAGAGTCGTAGCTGACATGCCAAATTTCCTTAGTCTTCTGAGAAAGTAGAGGTGTTGCTGGGCTTTCTTAACTATAGTGTCGACATGGGGGTGGGGGTGTACCAGGACAGGTTGTTGTTGATCTGGACACCTAAAAACATGAAGCTCTCGACCATTTCTATTTCATCCCTGTTGAGGTAGACAGAGGCACGTTCTCCTTTACGCTTCCTGAAGTCGATGATAATCTCCTTCCTTTAGTTGACATTGAGGGAGAGATTATTGTTCACCAGGTTCTCTCTCTCTCATTCACGTACTCTGTCTCATCACTGCTCGAGACCTGACCCACTATGGCGGTGTCATCAGTAAGCTTGAAAATCAAATTGGAGAGGAATTTGGCCACACAGTCATAGGTGTGTAAGGAGTATAGCAGGGGGCTGAGAATGCAGCCTTGTATAGCACCGATGTTGAGGATGATCATGGAGGGGGTGTTGCTGCATATCCTTACTAACTGTGTCGCGAGGAAAGACTTTTCTTGTACTCAACTAGAGATTACTGATTGGGCAGCATGGTATCACAGTGGTTAGCACTGCTGCCTCACAGCGCCAGGGACCTGGTTTTGATTCCTGGCTAGAGTCACTGTTTGCAGTTTGCATGTTCTCCCCGTGTCTGTGTGGGTTTCCTCCAGGTGCTCCAGTTTCCTCCCACAGTCCAAAGATGTGCAGTTTAGATGGATTGGCCACATTAAATTGTCCCTTCATAGTGGGGGGAACTAGCTGGGGTAAGTGCATGGGGTTATGGGGATTGGGCCTGGGTGGGATTGTGGTCAGTGCAGACTCAAATCGGCCAGATAGCCTCCACCTGCACTGTAGGATTCTATGGTCACTAATCTTCTATGGTCACTATCCACAGGCCAAATACCCTCAATAATATTAGGCCAGAAACAAAACAAAAGCTGAATTGTCCCTCAAATCAAAAGGCGAAAGTGGAATTGGATAAGCTACACTTCGAGGAGATGGCAGGACATTACACAGCAAGCTCCCACATGGAACCCACAAGGAAAGGGAAAGCACAGCAGACCAAGAAAAACATGGAGACGCGATACAGAAAAGGAGATCAGAGCGCTAAACATGGCAACATCTGGAGAGTTTGGATTAGCAGGAGAGGATTTGTCCATGGCCTACTCTCTGTCAGTGAGTGAAAAGGCTAAGGAGGAGTGATTCGGATTTGAACACTCTGTCTGATGTGGGGGTGGATACAGATTCCATGGTATTCCCTTGAAAAGCGATTTGGATAAATACTAGAAAGGGAATAAACTGCGTGGATGTGGGGAAGAAGCTGGGAAATTAACTGGATTGTTCTTTGGAAGGGATAGTACATATTTAATGGGCCGAATGAATAATACAACAGAGAAGGACACCAATGATTCTATAGGCAGGGTGGAGGGTTGTTGGGTTGGAGGTGATCACATGAGGCTAAGGAGGGATTGGAGTACAAACATGAGAACTTTAAAAATGGAGGCACTTGGGACCGATATTTCTGGCTCTTCCTGGCCCCTTGTGCATCCCCAATTTACTTCCTCCATCCTTGATGCTGCGGTTCCAATAATCTGGGTCCTAAACTCTGCAATTTCCTCCCCCTTTGCTCCTCTCTCCTTCACGAAGGTTCTTCTTAAAAGCCACCCTCACTGGCCAAGCTCCTGTTGTAATATTTCATACGTGACTTACTGACAATGTTGTTCCTTGATAGCTCTCCTGCAAAGGACCTTGGGATGTTTTCCTCTTGTTAAAGGAGCTATCTAAATGCAGGTTATTGTGCGAGTCCTCAACTGGAGCAGAGCAGGGACAGGGCTGGAGACAGAATCACTGTTTTACAAACTGGAATTGAAAATTAGTCTCGGTAATGGTAACTATGACAGCTACCACTGATTCTCGCAAAAAATACATCTGGCTCACTAATCATAGAATCCCTACAGGTCAGGAAGGGGCCATTTGGCCCATCGAGCCTGTTCCAACAACAATCCCACCTGGACCCTATCCTGTAACCTCACATATTTACCTTGCTAATCCCCGACACAAAAGGGCAATTTAGCTGATCCACCTAACCAGCACATCTTTGGGAAGGGAATTTGCCATTCTTACCCAGTCTGCCCCACAGCAATGTGGTTGACTCTTAACTCGTGGTCTAGCAAGCCACACAGGTCAAGGGCAACAGGGGAGGCAGTGGCATAATGCTATTGTCACTGGACTAGTAATGCAGAGGCCCGGAGTAATGGTTCAACCCAACTTCGAATCCCACCAGGACAGATGGTGGAATTTGAATTCAATAAAAATATCTGGAATTAAAGAATCTACTGATGACCATGAAACCATCGTCAATTGTTGTAAAAACCCATCTGGAACACTGACGGAGAATTTAGGGAAGGGAAGCGATCATTCTTACATGGTCTGGCCTACATGTGACCATGATGTGGAGATGCTGGCATTGAAATGTGACTCCAGACCCAAAGCCACTGGCTTAAATGCCCTGTGAAATAGAGGGCTGTTAGAGATGGGCAACAGATGCTGGCCCAGCCAGCAACATCCACATTCTGTGGAAGAACAAAGCACAATAGAGAATGTTTCACCATCAGTAACATCTGAGAAAGTGCTACTTTTGAACATCAATCTACTGAAGTAGAGATGCACCCAGGTGTAAATCTCTGTCACACCCGAAAAGCATTTCAAACAAAAACAGGAAAAAGTTGATTTATCCTTGGTCATTTTTACTGCCATTGCTGTGGTTCTGGAATCACATGTAGGCCAGACCAGGTAAGGACAGCAGATTTCCTTCCCTAAAGACATTACTGACCCAGATAAGTTTTTCTGGCAATCGACAATGGTTTCATGGTCATCAGTAGATTCCTAATTCCAGATATCTTTTATTGAATTCAAATTCCATCAACCGCTGTGGAGGGATTTGAACCCGGATCCCCAGAACATTCGTTGAACTTCTGGATGAATAATAGAATAGAATAGAACTGCACACTGCAGAAAGAGGCCATTCAGCCCATTGAGTCTGCACCGAACACAATCCCACCCAGGCCCTGCCCCCATATCATACCCACTAATCCCTGGACACTAAGGAGCAATTTCTTAGCATGGTCAATCAACCTAACTCGCACATCTTTGGACTGCGGGAGGAAACCAGACTACCCGGAGGAAACCCACACAGACACGAGGAGAACATGCAAACTCCACACAGACAGTGATCCGAGCCGGGAATCGAATCCAGGACCCTGGAGCTGTGAAGCAGCAGTGCTAACCACTGTGCTACCGTGCCACCCACATAGCGATAATGTAGTGATAATACCACTGGGGCAGTTTAGAAGGATGAGGGGGGGGGAACTTATTGAAACTTACAGGATACTGCGAGGCCTGGGTAGAGCGGATGTAGAGAGGATATTTCACTAGTCGGAAAAACTAGTACCAGAGGGCACAACCTCAGGTTAAAAGGGACGATCCTTTAAAACAGTGATGAGGAGGAATTTTTCCAGCCAGACAGTGGTGAATCTGTGGAACTCTTTGCCGCAGAAGACTGGAGATTATTGAAACAGAGATAGATAGGTTCTTGGTTAATAAAGGGGGTCAGGGTTATGGGGAAAAGGCAGGAGAATGGGGATGAGGAAAAAAAAAAATCAGCCATGATTGAATGGTGGAGCAGACCCGATGGGCCAAATGGTCTAATTCTGCTCCTATGTTTTACGGTCTTTTTCCCCCTTGGAGCCAGTTAGTGTGCAAGCGGCAGTTTTCTGAATGATTGCAAGATCTTGAAGGGGGGGGACTTTGGCTCAGAGTGGATTGGAATGGTCAAGCTCAGCACAGGGAGGAGGGATAACACTCCGTGCCGTGTAGGTCAACTGGAGGATCCAGATTGAAGAGGCAAGGGAGAGGGAGAAACAATAGGAAAGGCAATGTCCGAGTGATATTATCACTAGACTATTAATCCAGAAAGTCGGCTAATGTTCTGGGGACCCGGGTTCGAATCCCGCCATGGCGGACGGTGGAATTTGAAGTCAATAAAAAAAATCTGGAATTAAGAGTGTGCTGATGACCATGAAACTATTGTCGATTGTCAGAAAAAGCCCAGCAGGTACACAAATGCCATTTTAGGAAGGAAATCTGCCTTCCTTACCCAGTCTGGCCTACATGTGATTCCAGAGTCACATCAGTGTGGTTTACTCTGAATTCCCCTCTGAACAACAGCAATTAGGGATGGGAAATAAATGCTAGCCAGCCAGCGAAGCCCATGTCCCACAGATGAATAAAAACCATAGGCAGTGGTATGTACGAACGGGGGAGTCCATTCAGCCCCTCGAGCCTGGCCCACCTTTCAATTAGGTCACGGCTGATCCACATCTTAGTTCCAATTAATGGTTTGGCTCAATAATTCTAAATAACCCCGCCTCACAAATATGAAAGATTTTTCTAAAGAATACATAATACCAAGAAAATAAAGTTCAGGAACAAAAAGTGAAGGAATCAAAGTAACAATCTATACTGTAAGGAAGTCTGAATGTATCAGAGCACAGATAAGGGTTTCTGCAGAGTTAAGGAAAGGGATGCTGATATCTGTAAGGATCCACATTACTGATATTTACAAAAGGAATTACATCGCATTGACAACACCGAAAACATACTTGAATGGTCTTGTTTTTAATTCATTCACAGGACGTGGCTTTGCAGGATTAAGCCAGCATTTATTGCCCATCGCCTCTTATTCTTCAGAAGATGCTGATGACCTATCTTGTGGACAACTGAGTGTTTTATTCAGCTATATCAGTGGGCTGTTGAAACTCAACCACATCGTTGTGCCCCTGGAGTCACAAGTAGGCCAGACCGGGTAGAATCATACAATCCCTACAGTGCAGAAGGAGGCCATTCGGCCCAACAGGTCTGCACCAAATACAATCCCAACCAGGCCTCATCCCCGTAGCCCCACATTTATCCCACTAATCCCTCTAATTTACCCATCCCGGGACACTGAGGGGCAATTTAGCATGGCCAACGCACATCTTTGGGAGCATGGGAGGAAACACCCGGAGGACACCCACGCAGACACGGGGAGAATGTGCAGACTCCGCACAGTCACCCAAGCCAGGATTCAAACCCAAGACCCTGGAGCAGTAAGGCAGCCATGCAAATCACTGCCTCTGGTAAGGACATCAGATTTTCTTCCCTAAAAGGACATCAGTGAACCCCTCAAAATATCGGGGATAAGGGGGGTGGGGGTGCAGTTTAGATCGGAGTTGAGGAGGAACTTCTTCGCTCAAAGGGTGGTGAATCTCTGGAATTCTCTGCCCGTTGAAGTGGTGGAGGCTACCTCGCTGAATATATTTAAGTCATGGGTAGATAGGTTTCTGATAGACAGGGGAATTAAGGGTTATGGGGAGAAAGCAGGAAAGTGGAACTGATCCACTTCAGATCAGCCATGATCTTATTGAATGGCGGGGCAGGCTCGAAGGGCTAGATGGCCGACTCCTGCTCCTATTTCTTATGTTCTTATGTATTATCTCTTAAATCTCCCATTCTGAAATCTGGTCAAACTACAAGCTGAGGGGATCATCCACTCACTCAACAAAAGGGAGGAAAATCTGAGGAACGGAGCATCTAATATCCATTTTTCCAACCATTGTTTTATTCATTCATGGGACATGGGCATCACCAGCTGGCCAGCATTTATTGCCCATCACATGTAGGCCAGACCAGGTAAGGACGGCAGATTTCCTTCCCTAAAAGACATTAGTGAACCAGATGAGATTTTCTGAAAATCCGCAATGGTTTCATGGTCATTAGTAGACTCTTAATTCCAGAGATCCACAGAGCATTAGGCGAGTTTCTGGAGTAATAGTCCAGCGAAAATAGCACTAGGCCATCGCCTCCCCTTATGAGCAAAACATTGGCTCGAACACAATGTGGATAAAATACTGGGATATGCTGGAGCTTTCCATTTACTGCATCCCTCAAATCCATGATGCAAAAGTTCTTATTCCTTCTTCAGACATGGGTGTCAGTGGCAGGAACGCCATTCACCGTCTATCCTTTGCTGTAATACATAGAACATTACAGCGCAGAACAGGCCCTTGGAGAGATTGAGTTGACGTGAGCTCCATGGTTGAGTATGTTAATTTGTGAGACAGAGTCTTGTACAACACTCTGTTCAACAACATTGAATGTGAGCCAGAGGAGTCAAATAACAGAAGACTGCTCATGGTAACACTGCTCTCCTCCATCCCTGTGATCCTCAAGATCGTGAATGCCTCCATTTCTGGCTTCTTACGCCTTCCCCAATTTTCGTCCCTCCATCATTGGCAGTCACATCTTCAGCTGCCCGGGTCTTAATCTCGGTAGCTCACTCCATGAGGCTCTTTCTGCTTCTCTTCCTGCTCTCCTTCCGTTACACACTCCTTAAATCCTACCTCTGGTGAACAAACTGTTGGTCATTTGCCCTAAAATCTCCTTGAACATTTCAGTGCCAAACTTTCACGGACTCCTAGAATCCCTACAGTGCAAAAAGGAGGCCATTCGGCCCATTGAGTCTGTACCATCCACAATCATACCCAGGCCCTATGCCTGTAACTCCCACATATTTACCCCGCTAAACCCCCTGACACTAGGGTCAATTTAGCATGATCAATCCACCTAACCCACACATCTTTGGATTGCCTGGCCTCAGGTATACTGGGAGGATTTACAGGCTGATAATCAATAAACTGGAGCACCCGGAGGAAACCCATGCAGGCATGGGGAGAAGGTGCAGTCTCTGCACAGACAGTGACCCAAGCTGGGAATCGAACCCAGGTCCCTAGTGCTGTGAGGCAGCAGCACTAACCACTGTGATATATCTCACCAGGAGAGATGACAAATTTTACTCAAACATTATTGCTACAAAAGGACTTTTTGGATTAATTCCAATGAAAAGCCTACTTGAGAGAGCTGGGAAATGATCACCTGCCTTTGCTCATGGATCTGACACTAATTCAGTTCCCCCAAACATGAGTAATCCAGGAGGATAGCTCTCCCTCGAAATCTTGCTGATTCAGACACTTCCCCAGGAATGTTACTGAAAAGCTGCAATGGCATCCCCCGCAAAAGCTGCCAGAATATTCCATTCTCTTCAGCTCATTTATTCATTAGTGGCCTGTGTGTGTGTGTGTGGGGGGTTTGTGACACACAATATAATCAGCTTCACAACAAGCCAACATAAACAGAACAGAGGTGACACGGAACGTTCTGGCTGTATAATAAATCATTGTTACTCCTCTCACACTCACTCCAGGGGAGATGGTGGTGTAATGGTACTGTCCTGGGTTGGCGCACTGGAGACATGGGTTCAAATCCCACCGCATTGGTGGGTGAAATCTGATGCTCGTTAATAAATTTGGATTATAAAGTTGGTCTCAATCATTGCTGATTGTTGTAAAAACCCCTCTGGTTCACTAATGTCCTTTAGGGAAGAAAACTGTATCTGTCTGGTCTACACGGGGCATAGTGGCTGAATCTTAACTGTCCCCATGCAGTGGCTGAGCAAGTCACACAATTCAAGGGCAATTAGGGGTAGGCAACAGATATTGGCCTTGCCCAGCAATGCCCAAAGGCCCATGTCTGGTGAAGGAATTGAATTGATCCTATCTGTGTGCAGACAGCTGACACTCAACATCATGAAATTATATAGAATATGAGCAGAGACCCAGAGACATTTGTGGTCCAGTTAGTTTCTTTGTTCCAAGAGCAGATCTTTCACCAAAGACAGAACAGAATCAAAACTTCTCACTGTGGAAAAAATCCATGTAAAGCTCTCCGTATTCTTGTTAATGGTCACAGTCTAATTGGGAATGGCATTTATCGCCCATCCTGAGAAGGTGGTGGTGAGCCCCCTTCTTGAATCACTGCAGCCCCCGAGGTGTAGGTACACCCTCAGTGCTGTTAGGGAGAGAGTTGCCGCATTTTGACCCAGCGACTGTGAAGGAGATACTTCCCCAAGTCAGGATGGTGAGCGATTTGGAGGGGAACTTGCAAGTGGTGGTGTCCCCTAGGTTTGTCCTTCTAGATGGTAGATGTTGTGTGTTTGGAAGGTGTTGTTGGAAGAGACTTGGTGAGTTGCTGCAGTAAATCTGGCCCACTATAGTGGGGTAGCAACTACTATGCCCTGGCTCATAGGTAGGCCACACAGGTACAGTTTCCTTCCCTGAAGGACATTAGTGAACCAAATGGGTTTTCATAGAATCCTACAGTGCAGAAGAAGGCCATTTGCACTGACCACATTCCCACCCAGGTCATATCTCCATAAACACGTGCATTTACCCTAGCTAGTCCCCTGGCATTAAGAGGCAATTTACCATGGCAAATCTACCTAACCCGCACATCTTTGGACTGTGGGAGGAAACTGTAACACCCGGAGGAAATGTAACATGGCTCCAACTGTGCGTTGGTGGTGAAGGGGTTAACTGTTTAAGCTGGTGGATGGGGTGCCAATTAAGCAGGCTGCTTTGGCCTGGATGGTATTGAGGATGTGTGGTCACACCAGGAATTTTAAAGGGGTCACTATTTAAATCACCTACGCAAGCCTCATCACCTACAATCTTCAAACCAGGAGGAGTGTGATGGAATATTCCCCACTTGCCTGGATGGGTGCAGCTCCAACAACACTCAAGAAGCTCGACACCATCCAGGACAAAGCAGCTGCTTGATTTGTACCATATCCATCAGTTTAATCATTCACTCCCTCCCCCAGTACTGAGTTGTACTGAAGAATTGGGGATGGAACAGCTAACCATAACCATGGTCAAAATCCTGGAACCTCCTCCCTAACAGCACTATGGCTGTACCTACACCTCCTGGGACGGTGAGAGAAAAAAGAACAAAGAAAATTTCAGCACGGGAACAGGCCCTTTGGCCCTCCAAGCCTGCACCGACCATGCTGCCCGACTGAACTAAAACCCCCCCCACCTTTCTAATATCTTGGGGGGAGAATTTGCCAATGCTATTCGGGGGGGTTTAAACTGATTCAGAGGGGGATGGGAACTTGAACTGTAGCTCCAATGTACAGGAGGATGAGAATAGGGAGGTCATGGATAAGGCTCAAAAAAAGACAGTAGGACTAGGGGGCACAGCCTCAAGATAAAGGGGGGGCGGTTTAGAACGGAGTTGAGGAGGAACTTCTTCACTCAAAGGGTGGTGAATCTCTGGAATTCTCTGCCCGTTGAAGTGGTGGAGGCTGCCTCGCTAAATATTTTTAAGAAGCGGGTTGATGGGTTTTTGATAAGAGAGGGGATTAAGGGTTATGGGGAGAGGGCGGGAAAGTGGAACTGAGCCACGACAGATCAGCCATGATCTTATTGAATGGCGGGGCAGGCTCGAAGGGCCAGATGGCCTACTCCTGGCTCCTATTTCTTATGTTCTTATGTTCTTATGTTTCTAGGTTGCAGCAGTGTATTGGCAGGCGGGAGGGTGGTTTGAAGTGCGTATACTTTAATGCGAGGAGCATACGCAATAAGGTGGATGAACTTGCAGCCTGGATTGGTGTCTGGGACTTCAATGTTGTGGCCATTTCAGAGACATGGATAGAGCAGGGACAGGAATGGTTGTTGCAGGTTCCGGGGTTCAGATGTTTCAGTCAGAGCAGAGAAGGCGGTAGAAGAGGGGGAGGCGTGGCATTGTTCGTCAAGGACAGTATTACGGCGGCAGAGAGGACGTTTGATGTGGACTTGTGTATTGAGGCAGTATAGGCTGAGATTAGAAACAGGAAAGGAGAGGTCACACTGTTGGGAGTTTTTTTTATAGGCCTCTAAAAAGTTCCAGAGATGTAGAGGAAAGAATTGCAAAGATGATCCTGGATAGGTGCAAAAGTAACAGGGCAGTTGTTATGGGGGACTTTTAACTTTACAAAATATCGATTGGAAAAGGTATAGTTCAAACACGTTAGACGGGTCAGTTTTTGTCCAGTGTGTGCAGGAAGGTTTCCTGACACAGTATGTAGATAGGCCAACAAGAGGTGAGGCTACATTGGATTTGGTACTGGGTAATGAACCAGACCAGGTGTTAGACTTGAAGGTAGGTGAGCACTTTGGTGATAGTGACCACAATTCAGTTACGTTTACCTTAGTGATGGAAAGGGATAGGCATATACCGAAGGGCAGAAGTTATAGCTGAGAGAAAGGTAATCATGAGGCTATTAGGCGAGATTTAGGGTACATAGGGTGGAGTAGGAAATTGCAGGGGCTGGGAACATCTGAAATGTGGAGCTTATTCAAGGAGCAGCTACTGCGAGTCTTTGATAAATATGTACCTGTCAGGCAGGGAGGAAGTGGTCGAGCGAAGGAACCGTGGTGTACTAAGGAAGTTGAATCTCTGGTGAAGAGGAAGAAGGAGGCTTATGTAAAGATGAGACGTGAAGGCTCAGTTAGAGCACTGGAGAGTTATAAATTAACCAGGAAGGAGTTAAAGAGAGAGTTAAGAAGAGCTAGAAGAGGACATGAGAAGACTTTGGCAGATAGGATCAAGGAAAATCCTAAAGCTTTCTATTGGTATGTCAAGAATAAAAGATTGGTTAGGGCAAGATTAGGGCCAGTCAGGGACAGCAGTGGGAAGTTGTGCATGGAGCCTGAAGAGATAGGAGAGGCTCCGAATGAATATTTTTCGTCAGTATTCACACAGGAAAAAGTCAGTGTAGTCGAGGAGAATACTGTGATACCAGGTAGTAGGCTAACGGGATTGAGGTACATAAGGAGGAGGTGTTAGCAATTCTTGAGAGTGTGAAAATAGATAAGTCCCCTGGGCCGGATGGGATTTACCCTAGGATTCTCTGGGAGGAGATTGCAGAGCCTTTGGCTTTGATCTTCATGTCGTCATTGGCTTCAGGTATAGTGCCAGAAGACTGGAGGATAGCAAATGTTGTCCCCTTGTTCAAGAAGAGGAGTAGAGACCATCCTGGGAATTATAGACCAGTGAGCCTTACTTCTGTTGTGGGCATAGTTTTGGATAGAATTATAAGGGATAGGATTTATAATCATCTAGAGGGAAATAAATTGATTAGGGATAGTCAACACGGTCTTGTGAAGGGTAGGTCGTGCCTCACAAACCTTAGAGTTTTTTGAAAAGGTGACCAAAGAGGTAGATATGGATTTTAGCAAAGCGTTTGATAAGGTTCCCCATGGTAGGCTATTGCAGAAAATGCAGGTGCATGGGATTGAGGGTGATTTAGCAGTTTGGATCAGGAATTCGCTAGCTGATAGAAGACAGAGGGTGGTGGTTGATGGGAAATATTCAACCTGGAGTTCAGTTACAAGTGGTGTACCTCAAGGATCTGTTTTGGGGCCACTGCTGTTTGTCATTTTTATAAATGGCCTAGACGTGGGTGTAGAAGGATGGATTAGTAAATTTGCTGACGACACCAAAGTTGGAGGAGTTGTAGACAGTGAGGATGGATATTACAGTTTGCAGAGGGACATAGATAAGCTGCAGAACTGGGCCAAGAGGTGGCAGGTGGAGTTTAATACGGAAAAGTGTGAGGTGATTCACTTTGGTAAGAATAACACGAGTACAGAATATAGGGCTAATGGAAGGACTCTTAGTAGTGTTGACAAGCAGAGAGATCTCGGGATACATGTGCATAGCTCCGTGAAAGTTGGCACCCAGGTTGATAAGGTTGTTAAGAAGGTGTACGGTGTGTTAGCTTTTATTGGTAGAGGGATTGAATTTCGGAGCCGTGAGGTCATGTTACAACTGTACAAAACTCTGGAGCGGCTGCACTTGGAGTATTGCGTGCAGTTCTGGTCGCTGCATTATAAGAAAGATGTGGAGGCATTGGCAAGGGTGCAGAGGAGGTTTACCAGGATGTTGCCTGGTATGGTGGGAAGGTCTTATGAGGAAAGGCTGAGGGACTTGAGGTTATTTTCATTGGAGAGAAGAAGGTTACGAGGTGACCTGATTGAGGCATACAACATGATCAAAGGATTGGATAAGGTGGACAGTGAGAGCCTTTTACCTCAGATGGTGATGGCTAACACAAGGGGACATAGCTTTAAATTGAGGGTTGGTAATTATAGGATGGATGTCAGAGGTAGGTTCTTTACTCAGAGGGTAGTAAGGTCGTGGAATGCCCTGCCTGCAGCAGTTGTGGACTCGCCAACTTTAAGGGCGTTCAAATGGTCAGTGGATAGGCATATGGATAACATTGGAATAGTTTATCAGAAGTTCATTAGTACAGGGCCGAAGGGCCTGTACTGCGCTGTAATGTTCTAAGTTCTTCCGGAGACCATATCCCTGTATTCCAATCCTATTCATGTACTTGTCAAAATGCCCCTTAAAAGTCACTACCATATCTGCTTCCACTACCACAGGGCACCCACCAAACTTTAAAAAAAATCTGCCTCGTACATCTCTTTTAAACCTTGCCTCTTGCACCTTAAACCTGTGCCCCCGAGTAATTGACTCTTCAACCCTGGGAAAAAACTTCTGACTATCCACTCTGTCCATGCCTCTCAATCTCATAGACTTCAATCAGGTCTCCCCTCAATCTCTGTTGCTCCATGAGAACAAACCAAATTTCTCCAACCTCTCCTCATAGCTAATGCCCTCCATATCAGGCAACCTCCTGGTGAATCTTTTCTGTATCCTCTCCAAAGCCTCCACATCCTTCTGGTAGTGTGGCGACCAGAATCGAACACTATATTCCAAGTGTGTCCTAACTAAGGTTCTATAAAACTGCAACATGACTTGCCAATTTTTAAACTCAATGCCCCAGCCTCACCTGCGTTGCCACTTTCAGTGACCTGTGTACCTGTACACCCAGATCCATCTGCCTATCAATACTCTTAAAGGTTCTGCCATTTACTGTACATTTTCTATCTGTATTAGATCTTCCAAAATACATCACCTCACATTTGTCCAATGGTTCAAGAGGGCAGCTCACACCACCTTCTCCAGACCAATTAGGGATGGTCAGTAAATGCTGGCGTAGCAAGTATGACTCATCACAAGAGGGGGATACACAGAGGAAGCACCAACTCAGCAGGTCAGCCAGCCTCACACTGTGCTATAGCCTTTCCGCAATTCAAACTCACCAAGGCTCGTTCATCAGCACCACCCAACTTCCCCAACTCCATCTCCCCACCCCTTCCAGTGAGGAGGGCCAGAAAATGGTAAACAGCACCTCCCAAACCCCTGACCCTACCCCCAGCAAGGAGTAAGGTAAAACCACCACTTGCAAGTTCCATACCAACTCACACCATAGTGGCTTTTTTTGATTTGATTTATTATTGTCACATGTATTAACATACAGTGATAAATATTGTTTCTTGCGTGCTATACAGACAAAGCGTACTGATCATAGAGAAGGAAACGAGAGAACAGAATGCAGTGTTACAGGCATAGCTAGGGTGTAGAGAAAAGTCAACTTAGTGCGAGGTAGGTCCATTCAAAACAGGAAAGAAGCTGTTCTTGAGTCGGTTGTTACGTGACCTCAGACTTCTGTATCTTTCTCCTGATGGAAGAAGGTAGAAGAGAGAATGTCCTGGGATGCGTGGGGAAATTAATTATGCTGGCTGCTTTTCCGAGGCAATGGGAAATGTAAACAAACTCAAATGCATGGGAGGGTGGTTTACGTGATGGACTGGGCTACACTCACACAACCCTTTGTAGTTTGTGGTCTTGGAAAGAGCACAAGCCATACCAAGCTGCAATACAACTGTAAAAGAACGCTTTCTATGGTGCATCTGTAAAAGTTGGAGAGAGTCATAGCTGACATGCCAAATTTCCTTAATCTTCTGAGGGGCATTGGTGGGCTTTCTTAACCAAAGTGTCAGCATGGAGGGGGGGTGGGGGGGTGGGCATCAAGACACCTAAAAACAAAAAGTTCTCAACTCTTTCTACTTCATCCCCATTGATGTAGACAGGGGCATGTTCTCCTTTATGCTTCCTGAAGTCAATGACAATGACAATGACAATCTCCTTCGTAGCTCTGTGTATACTGCTTGGTTAAAATCCCTCATTAACAGCACCTTCTCAAGGGCAACTAGGGGATGGCAAGAATGGTGACTCTCCACTGAAACCCCCAAATAGAAATACCTAAAAATTCAAACATGAGTTTCCTTGAAAGTGGAGGAAGATAGAATAGAATAGAATAGAATCCCTACAGAGTAGAAAGTGGCCATTCGGCCCATCGAGTCTGCACTGCCGACAATCCCACCCAGGCTCTATCCCCATAACCTCACATATTTACCCCACTAATCCTCCTGACACTAGAAGGGAGTTTAGCATGGCCAATCCACCTATCCCGCACATCTTTAGACCATGGGAGGAAATCTGAGCACCCAGAGGAATCACAGGCAGATGTGGGGGGGGAAAAGAGTGTGCAAACAGAAAGTGACCCGAGGCTGGAATCGAACTCGGGTTTCCGACGCCCTAAAATCTGGAATTAAAATTTTACCATCTGCCATGGTGGAATTTGAATTTGGGTTCCCAGAGCTCTAACCTGGATTGCTCGTCACCACTCCGCCACCAGCCCCTATTAAAAAGTCCAACAGTTAGGAGCACTGAGTGCAAGAGTAGGGAAGTGGGTGACGAATTTGTATGCAGCCTGTAATAATTCCTGTTCACCAGTTAGTAAATAACAACTGCAACGTTTATTTATATATAACTACAGTACAGGGGCTTCCAGCCTCATGGCTACCAGTCAGCTCCCAAGGTGGTTCTGGAACAGAAACCTCAGTTCTCCAGGGTTCTCTCCCCACCCTATTACCCAAGTGGTTCCACGGGTCATGCAACCCTTACTCTGCAGATCGATCCTTAAAAAGGGACAATTACCACATCCCTCCCCCTCTAAGTCCTTTTATAAAAATATCAATACTCAATTTACACATGTACAAGACAATTACACATTTAATACATGAAGTTAGTCAATTATAAATTAAGTTCTTGGGGAGTGCAGCTCTGTGGCACGACGGTTAATACTATTGCCTCATAGCACCAGAGACCTGGGTTCGATTCCCAGCTTGGGTCACTGTCTGTGCTGAGTCTGCATGTTCTCCCTGTATCTGGGTGGGTTTCCTCCAGCTGCTCTGGTTTCCTCCCACAATCTGAAAGATGTGCTGGTTAGTTATATTGGCCATGCTAAATTCTCCCTCAGTGTACCCAAACAGGCACTGGAGTGTGGCGACTGGGGGATTTTCACAGTAAATTCATTGCAGTGTTAATGCAAGTCTACTTGTGACACTAATAAACACACTTTAAAAAATCTATTGATGTACCTCCTCTGTCTGGGGCACAGGATTGCTGTCAGCTGAACCCACAGTGACAGGCAGTCCAGTTCTGTTTCCATGGAGATATTGGTTGTGCCTGTCCAGGTAGTTCAGTGATTGGATAATCAACGACATTCCCAGGTGGCAATACAGTCTTCTGGGACAATTCTCACCCTCTCAAAATGGTCTCGAGTTTCTGGACAATCCTTCCTTCTCCGTCCACTCAATAAGACAGGGCTCCAGTTTTGGATACAATGAATGCAGCTCAACCCATTACCAAAATTCTTCACATCCGCAGCTTCATCCACTGAAGATGAATCATGGTTTGGTTTCGGACTGCTTTGGCTGGTCTCCACCTTTCCTGGCAAATTTGGAAACACCAGGCTCAGTCTGGTTCTGAGATGACGAATCGCTAATGACTCTGCTGGTGGGACTCCCATTGTTACATGTGGAGTGGTTGTGCAGCCCCGAGGAGTTGAGAGATTCTGGTCACCAGAGCTCCTCCTGATGGCCTCTTTAGGCCAGAGATTGAGGTTTAGTTGACTCGTTGGATGCCGGGTGGTAAGGTGCAGTCCTGATGTGCTGGGTACCATTGAAGGCAGTGATGTTCTGAAACTCAGCACTCGTGAAGCCTGTTCTGTTATGGCTTCAGGTATTCCGTGGGTGGTATAGCATGTGATGTTGGAGTCTTCACCTCAAACACTTCACCCAATTTGAATGTGCATTGACAAGGAGCAAAAATACTGCGCCCACGAATGGATCAACATAATCAATATGGACTTGTACCCGTGGTTGGCCAGGCTGCTCAAGAGTGAAGTGGGACAACCTTTGTTGAAATTGATTATTGTTACATGTATTAACGCACAGTGAAAAGTATTGTTTCTTCCCTGCTGTACAAAGCATACCATTCATAGAGAAAGAAAGGAGAGAGTGCAGAATGTGGTGTTACAGTCATAGATAGGGTGTAGAGAAAGATCAACTTAATGCGAGGCAGGTCCATTCAAAAGTCTGACGGCAATAGGGAAGAAGCTGTTCTTGAGTTGGTTGGTACGTGACCTCAGACTTTTGTATCTTTTTCCTGACGGAAGAAGGTGGAAGAGAGAATGTGCGGGTGGCTGGGGTCCTTAATTATCCTGGCTGCTTTGCCGAGGCAGCGGGAAGCGTAGACAGAGTCAATGGACGAGAGGCTGGTTTGTGTGATGGATTGGGCTATGTTCACACAACTCCTTGTAGTTTCTTGTGGTTTTGGCACAGCAGGAGTCACACCAAGCTGTGATACAACCAGAAACAATGTTTTCTATGGTGCATCTGTAAAAGTTGGAGAGAGTTGTAGCTGACATGCCAAATTTCCTTCGTCTTCTGAGAAAGTAGAGGCGTTGGTGGGCTTTCTTAACTATTGGCACTATTCACAGTGCTTGACAAGGCTCTCAATGTTGGCATCAATGCCAGGCCACTAGATGTAACTCCTGGTTGAACATCTTTGTCTTAGACATTCCCAGATGGGCACTGTGCAATTTGGCTAGGAGCAAATCACTTTCGGTCACAGGGATAACTACTCATGCTCCCCAAAGAATGATACCATGTTGGCAACCCAACTTATCTTTTCATATAAAATATGGTTTTAGCTAATCAGAATTTGGCTCAAATGTATTGTATCCAATCCTCCACAGAGGCATCAAAAGAATCTATCACTCCACGTAAGGGCATATCCGCAAACACTCTCCTGTTTCTCAGCTCCAACTGAACGTCAACCTGGCTTTATACTCACAGTCATAAGACTGCCTTTTTTTTCATTTACCCTCATTGCCAATGTAATAAATCCAATTTACCAGTTTTGTAAATAATAACTGCAAGGTTTATTTACATATAACTATAATACAGGAGGCTAAAAGCAAAATACTGCAGAGGCTAGGATCTGAAACAAAAAGCAGAAAATGCTGGAACATCTCAGCAAGTCTGACAACATCTGGGAGGAGAGATTGGAGCCAATGTCTCGAGTCTGGATGACAATACAGAGGCTTACAGCCTCGTGGCTGCCGGTCAGCTCCCAAGAAGGCTCTGGAACTGAAATGTGAGCTCACCAGGTGATTCCCTGAGTCATGTGACCCTTATTCTGTAGATTGATCCTTAAAGGGACAATAACCATAGCAACATTGGTCAGAGTATCATCAGAGCAGGCAGGGGAACCCTATTACACAGAGGCCATTAAAACCACGAAGAGCAGACAACACCAGAGTGAGGCCATGAATGAAAAACCATGAGGAGACACTTGTGATAATGGCACCTTTCTAATGGCGGAGAAGGCCGCAAGATGATTTTTTCAGGTTCTTAAAATGAAGTTTTGAAAAGGAGTAATAGATAAAAACACTTTTCACTGGTTACTGAGCAAATGGCAAACAAGTGAATTGAGAGAAAAGAGAGGAGAAATTTTCTTATGCAGGAGCTGGCTGGGAGCAGAGGGAAGGAAATGTGTCAGTGTTAGAGTCAGATAGAGATGAGGAACAATAGGACAGGGTAATAGGAGAGGGCAGAGCAGTGGAATTAGACAATGAGGCATTGAATGGGTTCCTTCTGACCTGTCAATTTGTACAATGTTGGAATGATAGATTTAGTCCATTTTCAGACACAAACTCTGTACAATGAATGGTTGGTATCAGCTAAACAGAGCTAATCTTCGAAAGTCAGACAGGTTGTCTACCTCTGCATCATCATCCATTTCTGCTTAGGCCTCACCCCGAACCTTCATCGTTGCTTTCGTCACCTGTAGACTCAATCTCCCGAAAGCCCCCGCATACTTTGTCTTCCTTGAATTTCACCTTCATCACAGCTCCAGTTGCACAGCCATCCCCTCGCCCACTCCTCCCAACCCCACCAACCCATTGTCCATCACCCCAATCCCCGGCTCATCCACACTGGTTTCCTGTTTGCATCACAATGGATGTCTCCTCTCAGTATCCCGATCCCTTGCCTCTCTCTGAAGCCTCACGCCCCCTCCTTGGGTTTTGTCACCTCTCAACTTTCCCCACGTGAATTGGCCCTGCTCTGCATCCCAAAACGGGTGACCAAGTCCGTAGAGATTATGGCCTCTCAAACTCTCACGTTAAACCCCTCGCTGCTCCTGACTCCCTCATCTTGTTTTGCCCTCTGTTCTATTACACCTTTGATTTATTTGCCCCTTCTCACACCTTAAAATGCCACTGGATGCTTTGAACACGGACGGTGCGATCCAAACACGTGGTCCCATTGGGAAAGGGATCATTAAGAATGCAAAATGTCACTGGGGAGCTAATTCCCAGGGAGAAACTTTTCCAAAAACACCACTATAATGCCGGAATGTTGGGCTCTGCAATAAGTCGTGGAGTTATTACATTGGCCGAGGGAGCATAAGGACATTTATAATTGGGAATGTGTTGCTGATCCAGAAGGAACACTCTTCCAGTGTAGACAATAAAAATATATCAAAACTTACTCCAACTTATAAAGCAAAAACAACATTGAATAAAGAAACTTCATTACCCCAACACTTGAGGCCTCACCCTCAGGCCAATTCAAGCCCTCCACAATTCCTAACATGTTTTAATTCATACTGAGTCAGCTGGTCATCACATCATTCTGTCATTGGTTACATGGTTTACTGGGTCAGCTGACCCCTTACAATTTGTTACCATTGGATCTGCTGTAATGTAACCAATGTTATCATGAGTTCCATTTTAACATCTCTGAAGCTGTGAATTCAGACTAGCTATGATCTATTAAATGGCAGACTAGTTTTGAAGGGCTGAATGGCCTTTGCTATGTTCCCTCCCTTTGGTGTCATGCTCACTTTATCAAATTTTCCCAAGTTCCCAATCCCAGAGTGATATTTCTATGGTTGGACCCTTGCTCTAGTAATTCTTCAACACAAAAATCTTACTCCCCTCTGAACCATAGTACAAGACATTTACATTACAGAGGGAGGCCATTTGGTCCATATGTACCTGTTGGCCCACTAGAAGCTTCTGACATTTGCCCTGTGACTCTGTAGATTACAGCATTCTGGCACATATCCAGGTCCTTTCTACCTCGGTAAGGTGCTCTTTGGAGAATCAGACAGAGTGGGTGGGTCGATTGGCCTCCTTCTGCACTGCAGAGATTCCATGATTTTCCACATTTGAAGGAGACCTAAACTAAGGGCCACAACTTGCCTCTGATGAGCCAACATGGAATCCAGTGATTGTAGAATGCCACCCCAGGCAATAGTTGAGATGAACAGATGTGTTTAAGGGAGGGATGGATGAGGGAGAAAAGAGAGGGTAGGAGGAGTCTCAACTGGAGCATAAAGACTTGGGATAGTTGGGCTGAATGGCCTTTTCTTTGCTGTACGTTCAATGTAAAGCTGCAATTCTACATAGACAGGCACACTTCCGTCACCCACAATACAGGCCATTGCAGAAACAAACCCACCTCCTACCACTCCATAGTACATTCACATGCTCCTCTTAGATACACATCTTTGGCCTCCCTCTGCTCCCACAACCGAGTCATTTCTTTCTAACTCCCACCAGAGGAGGATTGGCTTAACTCTGTCACCTGTTGTGGTATATTGGAGATGCGGTGAGGCTGCTAGTTGGTAGGAAAGGATATTTCCCCTCCTGTGTTTGTCTTGTTTCAGACCTGGCCAGGTGGGAAAGAGGCAAAGGAGCTGAGGCACTCTAAGTTGAGGGTCGTGCATAGGCACACCATGAGAGTGAGTAACTGTTGAGTTTAGACAGGATGTGAGACACTAGATACATCTCACTAGGAATGTGGGAATTTTCTGTAAGTTGAGTCCCGGAGGATGGGTGATCAATCCCTCCCACCGTTCCTGCAATCCCCCCTCATTTCCACCCATTTTCTCCCACACGTGCTGCTGTTCTGGAGGTACAGGCACTATGAGATCGCTGACATCTTACTCAGGACATTGTACCTGAACCTGCAAGTCAGCCAGGTTACTTCACCACATATCTTACTCTATTCTGACCCAAGGTCCACACACTTGGCACTGCCCAGAACCCAAGTTTACAACAACAACAACTTGCACTTATGTAGCACCTACAACTTGGGAAAATGGTGCAGGGAGTATTTTGAAACAGAGATGTTCTCTGAACCACACAAGGGGGAAATTCAGACAGGTAAGCAAATGCATGGTCAAACAGTTAGGCTTTAGGAAAGTGTTCTAAAGGAGGTGGAGAGGTTTAGGGAGGGAATTCCAGAGCTTGGAGTGTGGCTGAAGGGACGGCCACCACCGGCAGGGCGATTGAAATCACAGATGCCAGAAATGGAGGTGGGCACTGATGCGGTACGGTTGTAGGGCTGGAGGAGATTAGAGAGGTAGGGAAGGAGATTGGAAAGCGATGGTGAACATTGTTAAAATGGAGGTGTTACTGGATTGGGGAGCTAATGTGGGTCAGAGAGAGGAGAGCGATGGGATGGGATGTGGCAGCTGGGATAGCTGCAGGGTCTAGGATGAGCTCAAGTTTTAGCAGCTGGGTGGAATACTGTTCCAGTTGGCATTAACCTGCTCAGTACAAGCAGACCTTCCCACCCTTAAATAGTTCAACAACGCTCATCCACACCAAAACACTCCACGAGTGGATTGTAGGAAGTATTGTGCAACTCAACAATCTTTCCAGCTTCTTCCCTGCTACCATCAGACGTCTGAATGGACCTACCTTGCACTGAGTTGAGCTTTCTCTATGCCCTAGTTATAACTAGGGCACTACATTCTGCACCCTCTCCTTTCCTTCTCTCCCGTGTAGTCTGTGTACAGTATGCTTTAATTGTGTAGCACAGAAGAAATAATACTTTTCACTGTATCCCAATACATTGACAATAATAAATCACAGTAAGAAGTCTCACAACACCAGGTTAAAGTCCAACAGGTTTATTTGGAATTCATGAACTCTCGAAGCATTGCTCCTTCATCAGAAGAGTGGAGAGGTCAGTTCACAAACACAGCACATATAGGCAAAGACACAACTGCAAGATAATGGTTGGAATACGAATCTTTACAAGTAATCAAGTCTTTAGGGATACAGACAGTGTGAGTGGAGAGAGGGATAATATTCCACATAAACCTGCACAGAATCATAGGATCCTGCAGTGCAGAAGGAGGCCATTCTGCCCATCGAGTCTGCACTGACAATAATCCCACCCAACCCTATTCTTGTAATCCCATGTACCATGCTGCTAGTCTCCCTGATGTAAGGAGCAACATAGCATGGCCAATCAACCTAACCCACCCCTCTTTGGACTGAGAGAGCACCCGGAGGAAACCCACACAGACACAGGGAGAACTGCAAACCCCACATAGACAGACAGTCGGAATCAAACTTGGATCCCTGGCGCTGTGAGGAAGCAGTGCCAACCACTGTGCCACCCTATTCTTAAACCTGTTGGGACTTTAACCTGGTGTTATGAGACTTCTTACTGAGCCCACCCCGGTCCAATGCCAGCATCTCCACCTCAATAATAAATCAAATATCTTACAAAAAAAAAATCAATTTCCAACCCTTGATCTCAACGATTCAGCAAAACTGTTACAGCCAAAGAGTGACCAGCATCAGGCATTAATACCACATAGAATGCTGTAGTTGAGGCAAATAGAATTGATATATTGAAAGGAATTAAGTACATGGGGGAGAAGGAACAGAAAATTACACTGAGTGAGTGAGATGGAAGTGGGGCGAGGGCTGGCAACAGCTCCAGCCTGAACCATTGGGGTTCTGTGCTGTACATTTGCCGTTTTCCTCTGAAAGTATACAAACATTTGACTTCTAATTTCATTATGCAAGTGTTCCGAGTTCCTGGCTGCATTTCAATTACATCAATTTTAATTTGCCCCCAAACCACCTTCCAAACTGACTCCTGAGTCATTCTGTTTTGCACTGGAATAGATTTTTTTTTAAAACAACTTGAGCACTGCAGCTTTTGGAGACGGATGGTTTTTTTTAATCTCACTCCCAGCAATATCTAGGGAAAGGTCCGTTCTGTTACATTACAGATATGCAGAGCCATCCAGGGATCAGCCAATTGGATTGGGATCCGCCAACTGATCCCAAAGCTGCTCTCGGATGGAAGTTTGGTTACAAAATTCACATTCATTCTTAATTACGTTGCAAATGAATCTCGAACAGAAAAGTGTGAAAACAATTAAAATCAGCAATATTCCCCTCCTGGCCCTGCGGTAGCATTTTACAGATTTCAGCCAATCTTACCTCCTCGGCCATTCTGTAGGGATGTTGACAGCAAACTGGCTTCCCTGTGATCTGCCTGGATCTACACAGCTATTCTTTTTTTTGGGGAGTTCCCTGGGGTTAGGCTGAGCTGTCAGGCGCCCTCCTTTTTTCCTGGCATCCTCCTCGTTAGTCAATCCCTCCTGAGGCTTGGGGGTGCAGCCCAGTCTCTCCAGCTTCTCAGTGGCTCCCACTTAACCGGCCGCCTGTTCATTCCTGGACACGCCGGCAGTACAAGAGGCTCGGCAGCGTGAGAAAATCCATCACTTGTTCGGGCCGAACCTTTATTTAAAGGCTGGCAGGGGTGGCCAGATTTCAGACAGATGGACGGGAAGGTACCCCTGGAAATAAAAGCCTTCCTTTAAATGACGCCGCCCTCTTCTCAATTGCAAAACTTTTTTGGTCTGACAGCCTGCTGCCTGTTCTTCTACAATAGATAAATAAAAATGATCCTTTGTGTCACTTTCCAACAATGGGCTAGTGCAGCACAGCCTTTTCAGACACTACTGGAATAAATAACTCTAGTCAGCAGCATTATTATCGACAGCATTGCAGAGAGCTGCTGCTCTCGGTCCACCCCATCATCACGCACTCGCTGATAAACAACCATGTTGCCAGGTAACTTCCAACACCCACTTTCTTTCAGTGGGGGCAGGTGTGTGCTAACAAAACATCTCGCAGAAAAATACCCTTACAACAACACAACAACTCACCTCAGGGTGACAGGTGTGTTTCTTGAAAGCTGTGTGGGGAAATCCTTAAAGCTGCTACAGTGGGTTAGCACTGCTGCCTCGCAGCGCCAGGGACCCGGGTTCGATTCCCAGCTTGGCTCACTGTCTGCACGTTCTCCCCGTGTCCGCGTGGGTTACCTCCGGGTGCTCCGGTTTCCTCCCACACGCCAAAGATGTGGGGGTCAGGTTGATTGGCCGTGCTAAATTGCCCCTTAGTGTCACAAGATGTGTGGGTTAGGTTGATTGGTTATGGTAAATTGCCCCTTAGTGTCAGGGGGACTAGCAGAGGAAATACATGGAATTATAGGGATAGGACCTGGGTGGGATTGGTGTCGGCTTGTTGGGCTGAATGGCCTCTCTCTGCACTGTAGGGACTCTATGATTCTATCCAATTTGTGATTTCAGACAGGGAGCCAATGCAACTGGTAGAAACTCTTCAGGCAGAGTTTATAGAAAGAATACACACATTTGCATTTACATAATGTCTTTCACATCCTTTTTTTAATGGAATCATACAGTGACATAGCGCTGGGTAACACAGCGGTTAGCAGAACCAGGGACCTGGGTTCTATTCCTGGCTTGAGTCACTGTCTGTGTGAAGTTTATACATTCTCCCTGTGTCCAGGGTTTTCTCCGGGTGCTCCAGTTTCCTCTCACGCTCCAAAGATATGCGGGTTAGGTGCACTGATCATACTAAATTGTCTCTTAGTGTCCCAAATTGTATAGGTTAGGGGGATTGGTGGGGTAAATATGTGGGGTTATGTGGTAAGGTTGTGTAAGTGTCATAGAATCCCTTCAGTGTAGAAGGAGGCCATTTGGCCCATCGAGCCTGCACCAACAACAGTCCCACCCAGGCCCTCTCCCCCAACCCCACATTTTTACCCTAGCTAATTCCCCTGACGCCAAGGGGCAATTTAGCACCGTCAATCAACCTAACCCACACATCTTTGGACCGTTGGTGCTGTCTCAATGGGCCAAATGTCCTTCTTCTGAACTGCAGGGATTCTATAAGACCATTCAGCCCATCCACTTAATCTATCTCCGAAGCCCTGTAAATGTATTCCCTTCCACAGTGGCACAGTGGTTAGCACTGCTGCTTTACAGCACCAGGGACCTGGGTTTGATTCCTGGCTTGGGTCACTGTCTGTGTGGAGTTTGCACATTCTCCTCTTGTCTGCCTGGGTTTCCTCTGACTACTCCAGTTTCCTCCCACAGTCCAAAGATGTGAGGGTTAGGTTGATTAGCCATGCTAAAAAAAATTGCCCCTTAGTGTCCTGAGATGCGTAGGTTAGGGGGATTAGTGGGTAAATATGTAAGGATATGGGGTAGGGCCTCACAGTGCTGCGGTGGGAATGTCAGCTTGAATCATGGGCTCAAGTGTCAATGGGAACTTGAACCCATGTTGAACGTCTCTTGAACCATGGAGTCATATGGTTGATGGTTGGAGGAGATAAGACCATAAGACATAGGAGCAGAATTAGGCCACTTGACCCATCGAGTCTGCTCCGCCATTGAGTCGTGGCTGATATTTTTCTCATTCCCATTCTCCTGCCTTTTCCCCACAATCCCTGATCCCATTATTTATCAAGATTTTGGTTTTGCCACCATTCTACGTTGGAAAGAACTGAAACCTCTGCTCCAGTGTCTAATTTGAGGCTTGGTCTGGATCCATTGATCATAATGTCTGCACTCCAATAATTCCGATTAAATCCTGAAATTTCTCTAAAGAATGGCACTTTTTCATCTTCAATTTCTTGAATGCTACATCTCTTAAGTTGTTTCTACTTTACCCTCTGTGTTAGTAGCATTCTGCTGCAACATACAGATTTAAATGTCCTCTCCTTTTACGAGAATGGAGGTCAGCATTTTTGGCGAGGGATACTTTGCGACAATACAGTTTTGTTGACCACAGTGAGAACATTGAGTAATGGAGGCACTCACATCCTCTTTACTGTTATTGTGTGGATGCAATTTCAAACTTCTGCCTGCCTGATTAACAACACAGTCTTCGTTGGGTTACACCTTCTCTCAACTTCAAAATATTAGAATGTCTCCTCTAAGACAACAACGTGACTCCAGTTTATTTTGTCTTTCAGGGCTCCATTTTCACAATTCTCAGATTCTCAGCTATGAATCATTAATGAAAGAATGTTATTTATTTATTAGTGTCCCAAGTAGGCTTACATTCACACTGCAATGAAGTTACTGTGAAAATCCCCTAGTCACCACACTCTGGCGCCTCGTCGGGTACACTGAGGGACAATTTAGCATGGCCAATGTGCCTAACCAGCGCGTCTTTCAGACTGTGGGAGGAAGCTGGATCATTGGAGGAAACCCACGCAGATACAGGGAGAATGTGCAAAGTCTGCACAGATAATGACCCAAGCTGGGACTCAAACCCGGGTCCCTGGCACTGTAAAGCAGCAGTGCCAACCACTGTGCCACCGCGCAGCCCTCTTCTCACTCTCCTGGCCTTTGGAGCCTATGAAGGTGTTACCTCTAAGATTAAAATATGGATAAAAGGCTTTGACAGCATCTTCATATTACGTTGTCTCTTGTTATTTATCCTGTCTGACCATTACATCATCTGCATCACTGCCTGTGGTGTAGAGAAAGGTACTGACCTGTTTCTTGCTGGTTTTCTCTGCTAGTCCAATGTCCCGCCACTTCTCAGGCTCATCTGTGCCTTCCATGTGGTTGACGTGTTCTGGTGAAGGTAGGATATTCCCCATAGATTTTCTTCACTCCAGCTTTTCTTTGAGTTCTGCTGGTGTTTTCCTCCACTGCCCTTGTCCTCAGGTGGGATTTTCCGGTCTTGGGTGAGTGTGGCCGGAATATCCCACGCTATGAGTCGGATTAGAGGACAGAGTGTCGTCCATGATTATAACTCAACCAGTTCTAACTCACTTCAACACATTTCTAAGTGGAAGTTGGAGCCAAGCCAGACGCCGCCTAGACTCCTGACAGAGTTGATAACTTTTAACAGGAAGATTGAGCACGAAACATAAGACGGGATTTCCCCCACACCAAGTTCTATGGATTTTTGTGAGGCTCACCTTCGCCCCAGGTGTCAACATTGGTGGGACCAGAGGATCCCGCTGGTGGGAGTGGCTGGAAAATCCTACCCATAGAATCATATAGGGAAGGCACTGATGTAGTGGTATTGTTGTCACCGGACTAATAATTCGGAGATCCAGGTTAATGCTCTGGGGACCTGGGTTCGAATCCCACCACAGCAGACGGTGAAATTGGAATACAATAAAAATCTGGAATTAAAAGTCTAATGATGACCATGAAACCCATTGTCATTTGTTGTAAAAACCCACCTGGTTCACTAATGTTCTTTAGGGAAGGAAATCTGCCGTCCTTACCCAGTCTGGCCTACATGTAACTCCAGAGCCACAGCAACATGGTTGACTCTTAAACATCCTCTGAAATGGCCAAGTGAGACACTCAGTTCAAGGGCGATTAGGGGTGGACAACAAATGCTGGCCCTGCCAGCGACACACATATCCCGTGAATGAATAAAAAATAGCACAGCAGGAGGTCATTTGGCCCAAATGTGCCTGTGAAAGAGCTATCCCATTGACCCCAACTCTTTCCTACAAGTTATTTGTTAATATTTGTCCAATTCCCTTGTGAGCGTAATTGGATCTGCACCTGCCAGGCAGTGAAGCCTGGATCACACTCTGTAAAAGAAAATAATCTCCTCATTTGGTTTCTGATTCTTATGCCACTTAATCTGAGAATTTCTTCACTCTGGTTACTGGCCCTTCCATCAGTGTAAACTGATTCCATTCTCGAAAGGATATTGCTAAGTGTTCAAACTATACCCAGCATGTAATTGGCCTTTCAGAAAGCCTGATATCTCTTCAGTCCCAGGCAAAGTTCCATGTTATAAAATAATAACTGGCCATGCAAACCCTGCCCATTCTCATTGCTATTTCCAGTCTGCACTCTGCTAATCTCTCACTGGCAAGAATCCTTGGTTACATACGGGGGAGAGAGCGTAAAACTTGCAACAAGAAGGCAGAATATTCCTTTTATCTCTCACTTCTGCAGGAATGCTTCCCTTTGCATAGATTAAAGCACTGAAATCCACCTTCATGGAAATGTGGATTAGCAAATGCTCTATGCAAGCAAATTTTAAGTCTATTTTACTAGTGTCACAAGTGGGCTTGCATTAACATTGCAATAAAGTTGCTGCGAAAATCCCCTAGTCGTCCCACTCTGGCGTCTGTTCGGGTACACTGAGGGAGAATTTAGTATGGGCAATGCACCTAATCAGCACGTCTTTCAGACTGTGGGGGGAAACCAGAGCACCCGGAGTAAACCCACACAAACACAGAGTGTGCAGACTCCGCGTAGACAGTGATCCAAGCTGGGAATCGAACCCAGATCCCTGGTGCTGTGAGGCAGCAGTGCTAACCACTGTGCCACCCCAGAAAGTACAGGAGAAATGCATGGAGCACTCCAACTTTAATCTCAGCTGAAGTAACCAGTCTAGGTATATAAGTCTGCCTGTTGGCAATCCTCCTTTTCAAAAGAACCTTGTTACAAATGATACATCTTTACAGTTTTGTGCAGTGTATGTTGGTGTCAAATAAATGGAAATGTGTGGAATCTCAACGATAAAGAAAGAGTTACATTTTATATTGTACTGTTCAGCCTCCCTTCCTGCACACTTTGCAAACTTCAGCTAAATTCTGCTGCCCATATTCTATCTCGCACCAAGTCCCCCTCATCCATCATTTGCCATCCCATGTTGGCTCCCACTCTCCCCAATTTGAAATGATTGCTGCCGTAATCAAACCCCTCCATTCTCTCTGGAGCGTAGGAGGCTGAGGGGTGACCTTACAGAGGTCTATAAAATAATGAGGGACATAGACAAGGTCAATAGTCAATATCTTTTCCCAAAGATAGGGGAGTCTAAAACTAGAGGACATAGGTTTAAGGTCTGTTTCCATGCTGTAAATCTCTATGACTCTATTTGCCCTGTCCCTGTGGTTGCTCTGAACTGTAACATAGCTGAATGGAAAAGGCACATCAATCAAGATTTTTAGAAATGTAGACTATAGGAGCAGGAGGAGGCCGTTCAGCCCTTCGAGCCTGCTCCGCCATTCATTTTGATCATGGCTGATCAATATCCTGATCGCCCCATATCCCTCAATCCCTTCAGCCGCAACAGCTATATCTAATTTCTTCCTGAAATCACACAACACTTTGGCTCAATAACTTTCTGTGGTAGTGAATTCCACACATTCACCATGCTCTGGGTGAAGAAATTTCTTCTCACCTCAGTCCCAAAACGTTTATCCCTTATCCTCAAACTATGATCCCTAGTTAGATTAAACACATTTTTGACCTTCTGTAGCAATGCTCTCAGATAGAAGTGAAAATATATTTACCAAACATGTTGTTAGCCTGAGTTATACATTCCCCGCGGTTCCTTTGCCTCTCTGCCTGTGCTGTACTGAACTCATCTCCACTTCTTTTCAATTTATTGACCCCAATTTTGGAGATACTTTCAAATCTGCCAACCATCCACTATTAAGCTGACACTAGTGTTGTGACGGATATTCCCACAGGTCCAGGACCAATGACAGCATGATAAGGAGCTTTCTTATGTAGCCCGTGGTTAAGATTTTCCTACAAGATTATGAGTGGATAGTCAGAAGCTTTTTCCCAAGGTGGAAGAGTCAATTACTGGGGGGTATTAGTTTAAGGTGTGAGGGGCATGTATGGTGTGAAGGAGATGTACGAGATAGATTTTTTACACAGAGGGTGGTGGGTGCCTGGAACTCGCTGCCAGGAGAGGTGGTGGAAGCAGATACGATAGTGACTTTTAAGGGGCGTCTTGAGGGATACATGAATAGGATGGGAATAGAGGGATATGGTCCCCGGTAGGGTAGGGAGTTTTTAGGTGCTCCGATTTCCTCCCACAGTCTGAACCACGTGCTGGTTAGGTGCAGTGGCCTTGCTAAATTCAGTGTACCCGAACAGGCGCTGGAGTGTGGCTACTAGGGGATTTTCACAGTAACTTCATTGCAGTGTTACTGTAAACCTGCTTGTGACATTAATAAATAAACTTAAACTTAAAACTTAAAGCATCCTCAGCACTGGCTCAAACAACATTGCAGCTGCCCTGAGTGCTTCCCATCCCTACATACCCTAGGCTAGGGCGTCTTGAGAGATAAAGGTTGTGGTGATTGTCCCTTTAAGGATCAGTCTGCAGGGTAAGGGATCTTTGCCCTTTTGACTGATTCTTAAAGGGACAATCATCACAAAGGTGTCCACACCCACAGTGCGCTATGGAAATCTCGGCATAGCGGCAAGGTTCAGACAGAAGGTCCACAGCCAAACTGAGAGAATGAGAAAGAAGAGAGGAATGGCATTTGGGCCGGAAGGTGAATGTGATGGGGAGGTTTCATAGAACGTAGAACACTACAGCACAAACAGGCCCTTCAGCCCACAAGTTGCACCGATCACAGCCATACCTACCAAGCCATAGAACTATCTGTAACTCCCAATCCCATTAAATCCCATACACTCATCCAGAAATCTTTTAAAAGACCCCAGCGAGTTCACCTCCACCACCACCGACGGCAGCCGATTCCACTCACTCACCACCCTCTGAGTGAAAAACTTACCCCTGACACCTCCTCTGTACTTGCTTCCCAGCACCTTAAACCTGTGTCCTCTCGTAGCGACCATTTCAGCCCTGGGAAATAGCCTCCGAGAATCCACCCTATCTATTCCTCTCGACATTTTAAAAGGTTGTGCAAAATTGGAGGAATGCCAGGGACAACGCTTCAAAGTGGGGAAGGATTTGATTTATTATTGTCGTATGTATTAGTATACATAGAAAAGTATTGTTTCTTGTGTACTATATCGACAAAACATACTGTTCATAGAGAAGGAAAGGAGAGAGTGCAGAATGCAGTGTTACAGTCATAGCTAGGGTGCAGAGAAAGGTCAGCTTAATGTGAGGTAGATCCATTCAAAAGTCTGACAGCAGCAGTCTTGAGTCGGTTGATAGGTGATTTCAGATTTTTGTATTTTTTTGTGATGGAAGAGAGTATGTTTGGGGTGCGTGGAGTCCTTAGTTATGCTGGCTGCTTTGCTGAGGCAGCAGGAAGTATAGACAGAGTCAATGGACTGGTTTGCGTGATGGACTGAGCTACGTTCACAACCTTTCTAGGTTCTTGCACAGACCTGGTTGTCATGACACTTCAACTGTAACCCGTTAACTGCACTGCGCGGTTATGCGTGGAATTTTGTAAATGCTACCCATCTCTCTGACTGGACCAGCCAGTGGTGAACAAGACATAATAAACTGATAATTTACAAAAATGTAATGAATTAGACAGGATTTGAATTCTCTGCTTGTTACTAAGCAATTAGAACAATACCTAAAACATTTTTCCACCGTCAATAATTAATTAAAATTTAAAGTGACTCACTCTCAAATGGGACAATAGAAGTTTTTAATAAAACTCAACAAACATTCCCTTCCTTTTCTGAATTGAATAAGTATCGATGTTCGTGTTCAGTGCAAATTCGAAATTAAATTAACTGACAATTAAAGTGGCAAAGAGTACATTCGAATGAGTTGCCAGATTACGAAAGGTTGTGTCAGTTTGTTCCAGTGTTTTAGTTGCGTGTCTGAATTTTATTGTAAACCGGACAGAAAGAAAATAGTAAATTGTTCAAATTACAGAGAATGTACAGCTCAGAAACAGGCCATTCGGCCCAACTATTCTGTCTTGAGCTCTGAAGAAGAGTCATTTTGGACTTGAAACATTAAGAACATAAGAACTAGGAACATAAGAACTGGGAGCAGGAGTAGGCCATCCAGCCCCTCGAGCCTGCTCCGCCATTCAATAAGATCATGGCTGATCTTTTCGTGGACTCAGCTCCACTTACCCACCCGCTCACCATAACCCTTAATTCCTTTACTGTTCAAAAATTTATCTATCCTTGCCTTATAAACATTCAATGAGGTAGCCTCAACTGCTTCACTGGACAGGGAATTCCACAGATTCACAACCCTTTGTGTGAAGAAGTTCCTCCTCAACTCAGAACTAAATCTGCTCCCCCTTATTTTGAGGCCATGCCCCCTAGTTCTAGTTTCACCCGCCAGTGGAAACAATCTCCCTGCTTCTATTTTATCTACTCCCTTCATAATCTTATATGTTTCTATAAGATCTCCCCTCATTCTTCTGAATTCCATTGAGTATAGTCCCAGTCTACTCAGTCTCTCATCATAAACCAACCCTCTCAACTCCGGAATCAGCCTAGTGAATCTGCACCCCCTCCAGTGCCAGTGTATCCTTTCTCAAGTAAGGAGACCAAAACTGTACACAGTACTCCAGGTGTGGCCTCAGCAACACCTTCAGCTCCTCGAGCCTGCTCTGCCATTTAATATGATCATGGCTGATTTTGTCTCGGCCTTAACTCCACTCCCCGTAACCTATCAACCCATTACTAATTAAAAATCTGTCAATCTCCTCCTGAAATTTACTCAGTGTCCCAAACTCCATTGTGGTCTAGGGTAGAGAATTCCACAGACTCACCACCCTTTGAGAGAAGTGATTCCTCATCACCTTTGGTTTAAAACTGCTACCCCTTATCTTAAAATGATGACCTCTTGTTCTAGAATGCCCACAAGAGGAAACATCCTCGCTACATCTACCCTGTCAAACCTCTTTATTAACACTGCAATGAAGTTACTGTGAAATTCCCCTAGTCACCACGGTCCAGCGCCTGTTCGGGTCAACGCACCTAACCAGCACATCTTCCAGGATGTGGGAGGAAACGGGAAACCCATGCAGACATGGGGAGAACATGCAAACTTCACACAGATAGTGACCCAAGCCAAGAATCGAACTCGGGTACCTGGCGTTGTGAGGCAGCAGTGCTAGCTACTGTGCTGCCTCATCCTGGGATGGGACTTGAACCCGAAGCTTCTGGCTCAGAGGCAGGGATGCTAACCCACTGCACCACAGGACCATCATTGAAGATTTTTAGGTTTGTACAATGGGCAAGAATTCCTGCATTGCTGGCTTTTAAATTTGAAGTTCCCATCTTCCAAATCAAAGCAATCAGTCAGGGCGAAAGGAAGAAATCTAGTGTTACGCAAGAAGGCATTTGAATTCCACATTCTTCATAGAGAGTCCAAATTCAAAGTGGACTTCAGGAATATTCCAAGAAGGTAACTGCTGGCATTACCATCAAAACCCCAGTGGAGACATCAGGGGAACAAACGTCAAACCCTTTGCAATCAGACGTTGAAATGATGCTTTCACGTTTAGGTAAACCAAACATTTGGGCCACGCATACTGAATGAGAGTCACCAATAAACCCAACTGCAAATTCACAAACAAACTTCTTGACCCAGAGAGTCATGAGAACACGGAACGCACAACCACAGGGAGCAGCTGGGGCTAAGAGAATAGAAATATAGAATCGCTACAGTACAGGAGGAGGCTATTTGGCCCATCAAGCCTGCACCGACATTCAGGCCCTATCATCCTGTAACCCCTTGTATTGACCCCACTAGTCTCCCTGATACTAACGGGCAACTTAGCATGGCCAATCCACCTAACCTACACACCTCTGGACACTAAGGGGGGCAACTTAGCATGGCCAATCCACCTAACCTGCACATGTTTGGACACTAAGGGGGTAATTTAGCATGGCCGATCCACCTAACCTGCACATCTTTGGACACTAAGGGGGTAATTTAGCATGGCCAATCCACCTAACCTGCACATTTTTAGACTGTGGGAGGAAACCAGAGCACCCAGAGGAAACCCCTGCAGACACTGGAGAACGTACAAACTCCGCACACATACAGACAGTGACGCAAGCTGGGAATCAAACCCAGGTCGCTGGCGCTGTGAGGCAGCGGTGCTTATCACTGTGCCACCGTGTCGTCCAGATGAAAGATGGGGAGGGGTGGGATGGGTCAAATAGGCTGCTTCTAAATTAGATATAATTCTATGTAAACCTTAATTTTCCAGTGCACATATTACTATTGACTTACCACTTTGCGTGCCTTTACCCATGACATGTTTGTGATTTGAGCTCATAATCCTTTGGTTAGAACCAATTGCATTGGACAGTTTAGTCACAGTTTCCTCACACCCTCACCATCGCCTGAGGTCTGCGAGATGTCAGATACACCAGGTGAAATTTTGATAGTCCTCAGAAGCGACTAACCGTTGACAAGTGGATAGCAGCCCTTACACAGAACCTACAACCTGGGAATGAAAGAGGCGATTTCTGATTCCGGGTAAATATAGGACACCAAGCTGTATGGATGAAGAGATATGGAGACAGTCAACAAGGTCAATAGTAGAAACAGGCTGCAGAAAGCAGCACAAACCAAAGCCATTATCCACAGGAATTCTCATCAGATTAAGAGTCCCATTCTAAAATACAAAGTTGAACAGAAATGTTTTATCCTTCATGACTGATTTGGATTATCCAGAATTTATCCTTTGACTTTCAATCCATTTTTCGGTGTAACTGAAGCAAGAGAATTTCCCATGGCTTTCCGCTGTGCGGGGGAGGCTATATCCAAACCTTTCATCAGGTGTAAGACCATCTTACTGTTTCCTTTGTCATGACTGGCTGTGTCAGGATGTCCTCCTGCCTCTTTGCTTGCCCCTGTCAACGCCGCGATAAGATTAATTCTCTCGGCAACAACCGTGAGAAAGAAAATTTGGCACCTTTATCTCACTCTCCTATTTTCTCAGTTGCTTTGCGAGGGGGGAGTCTTGTCACCGCTGAACGCAGGAAAGAAAATCTGTCCCTCCAAGTTGTGGAAGGTGATAATCTCCTTAGTCCCAGTGAGGGGATCTCCGTCCTTGCTTTATCATTCTGAAGAACAAGGTTCTTCGCGGGATTGAGCGAGCATGAACAAATCCTCTCCTGATCATTTTACATTCTTCAATGGCTTCGAGCAAAGCTGAGCTACAATAGTATCAGTGTTACTATTAAATATTTAAACCTCATAAAAGGTTGCTAGGAGATAGGACAAGTGCTTTGAAAGATAGTATTCCACTTAAGTATTCTATTTATAGTTCTGGATATTTCAGAATCAACAATAATTGAAGGAATATTTATTTCCCACTCTCAGTCGCTCCTGAAATTTCTAGTACTTTCACTGCAACGTTAAATATTATCACCAGCAATTCCTTGCAATAGCTTCCTCTCCTCTCCTGAAGCTCACAGTGAGGCACATTCCTCACTCACGGATAGCAGCTCCTCTAAGTGACTATCCCCCCCGCCCCAGGATACCAGACAGGCAGGTTTAACCGAGGGGCATGGGTCAGAGCAGAGAATGAATTCAGCAATCAAGATAAGTTGGCACAGTGGTTAGCGCTGCTGCCTCGCAGTGCCAGGGACCCAGGTTCGATTCCCAGCTTGGGTCACTGTCTGTGTGGAGTCTGGACCTTCATAGAATCCCTACAGTGCAGAAGGAAGCCATTCAGCCCATCAAGTCTGCACTGACCACTATCCCACCCTGGCCCTACCCCCATAACCCCATGTATTTACCCTAGCTAGTACCCTTTACACTAAGGGGCAATTTAGCAAGGCCAATCCACCTAATCCCCACTACTTTGGACACTGGAAGGAAACCGGAACACCTGGAGAAAACCCATGCAGAGACGGGGAGAACGTGCAGAGGAGGAGTCTGTCACCGCTGAACGTGGGAAAGAAAATCTGCCCTTCTTCTCCCTGTGTCTGTGTAGGTTTCCTCCGGATGCTGCTGTTCGATTCCTGGCTTGAGTCACTGTCTGTGTGGAATTTGCACATTCTCCCCGTGTCTGCGTGGGTTTCCTCCGGGTACTCCGGTTTCCTCCCACAGTCTGAAAGACGTGCTGGTTAGGTGCATTGGCCATGCTAAATTCTCCCTCAGTGTACCCAAACAGGCTCTGGAATGTGTCAATTAGGGGATTTTGACTGTAAATTCATTGCGGTGTTAACGTAAGCCTACTTGTGACACTAATAAATAAACTTTAAACTTAAAGATCACCAATTCCGGCCAGGCCAGTTGGATGTTGGGTGAATTCATCAAACTCAGCATAGACAAAAATGTCATTTCAATTAAAGGTTAAAGCAGCTTGGCACCCCATCGCCACCTTAAACATACACTCCCTCTAGCACCAATGCACAGTGGCAGCAGTGTGTACCATCCACAAGATGCACTGCAGCAACACAGTAAGGCTCCTTCAACAGTACCTTCTAAATTCATGACCTCTAACACCCAGAAGGACAAGGGCAGCAGATACCTGGGAACATCACCACCTGGAAGTTCCCCTCCAAGTCACTCACCATCCTGATTTGATTTGACTTATTATAGTCACATGTATTGGGATACAGTAAAAAGTATTGTTTCTTGCGCGCTATACAGACAAAGCATACCGTTCATAGAGAAGGAAAAAAGTGCAGAATGCGGTGTTATAGTCATAGCCAGGATGTAGAAAAAGATCAACTTAATATAAGATAGGTCCATTCAAAAGTCTGACAGCAGCAGGGAAAATGCTACTCTTGAGTTGATTGGTATGTGTCCTCAAACTTTTGTATCTTTTTCCTGACGGAAGAAGATGGAAGAGACAATGTCCAGGGTGCGTGGGGTCCTTAATTATGCTGGCTGCTTTAGCTGAGGCAGTGGCAAGTGTAGACAGAGTCAATGGATGGGAGGCTGGTTTGAGTGATGGACTAAACTTCATTCATAACCTTTTGTAGTTTTGTGCGATCTTGGGTCAGAGCAGGAGCCCATACCAAGTTGTGATGCAGCTGGAAAGGATGCTTTCTATGGTGCATCTGTAAATTAGTAAGAGCTGTAGCAGACATGCTGAATTTCTTTAGCCTCCTGAGAAAGTAGAGGCATTGGTGGTCTTTCTCAAATATAGCATCTCATAGAAGGACCAGGGCAGGTTTTTGGTGATCTGAATACCTAAAAACTTGAAGCTCTCAACGATGTTCACTTCATCCCTGTAGACATAGACAGGGTCATGTTCACCACTACACTTCCTGAAGTGGATGACTATCTCCTTCATTTTATTGACTTTGAGGGAGAAATTATTGTCGTCACACCAGTTCACCAAATTCTCTATCTCTTTTCTATACTCTGTCTCATCATTGTTTCAGATCCAACCCACTACGGTGGTGTCATCAGCAAATCTGAAAGTTGAGTTGAAGTGGAATCTTATCACCGTGTCTTATACTGTTGCTGGATCAAAATCCTGGAACTCCCTCCCTAACAGCATTCTGGGCGTATGTACAGCAGTTCAAGAAGGCAGCTCACCACCACCTTCTCAAGGGTAATTAGGGATGGGTAATAAATACTGACCTATCCAGCAACGCCCACATCCACTGAACGAATAATATTTTAAAAAAAGAAAATTCCTTTTTAAAGACGGACATGGATGAACGGGAAAGGGAGGAGCTCCTTTCTGCTCTTTCTGTCCTTGCTCCTTTGTCTAGATTTGATTTGATTTATTATTGTCACATGTATTGGGATACAGTGAAAAGTATTCTTTCTTGCACGCTACACAAACAAAGCATACCATTTATAGAGAAGGAAAGGAGACAGTGCAGAATGTAGTGTTACAGCCATAGCTAGGGTGTAGAGAAAGATCAACTTAATACGAGGTAGGTCCATTCGAAAGCCTGACAGCAGCAGGGAAGAAGCTGTTCTTGAGTCGGTTGGTATGTGTCCTCAGACTTCTGTATTTCTGGATAGCAAGTACAAAAATCTATTGATTGGTTTCGATCAGTTTGCTGTGTAAACTTTGCAATTCCCAAACCTGCGATCTCCACCACCTAGGGCAAAGGCAGCTAGCAGATGAGGACACCATCACTGCCATGCTCCCCCCCCCCCGAAGTGCACATCACGCCCATCTGGATAAATTACTGTTCCTTCATTGTCACCTGGTCAAAACCCTGGAACTTCCTACTTGATATCATTGTTAAGAGTATCGTCACCAAACCAATGGCAGGAGTTTAAGATTTAGGCAACCACTAACCTCTCAAGGGCCACTGGAGATGAGCAATAATTACCAGCCTTGACAGTGATGCCAGATATTTTGATTTAAAAGAAGATGCTGGAGACTACCTACGATTCCCAAGACAGTCCAGTTTATAGAATCATCTTCTGGCTTTGGGCGTGTGTTGTAAACAAGCTGGTGTGCGGAATCGGTGTGCAACCAGAGATACCTTGAGATTGGTCCCAGGATTTTAAAAACCCTTTGTGGAACTTCACGAAACAAACCAGATCTTGGCTCCATCCGAGATGTGAAGTGACAGAACGCAGCTTATGTAGAGATGTCAGAACTCTCCTTGCATAGCCCATACAATTTGGTGGAAAAACAGGCATGTTTATGACTGCATTTCACACTTGAAGAGAGACAGGCCTGGAACAGTCACTTGGAAAAACAATGGCAAAATAAACTTCAAAAACAAAAGATTTTCCTAAACCACATTCTGAGGCGCTAATCCAAAAAAAACCCTAAATATATTTAAAAAGGTTGGCTCACAAAACTGAGGCTCATGAATTGGAAGTTCTTTGTCAACACCAATAAAATGCTGCTTAAAGCAGAAAATAGTGAGTCACAGTAAGTGGTTGTTATCTGTGGTTGACACAGATTTAAGGTGCAGGGAGGGAAGTTCAGAAGTGATGTTAGGGGTAAGTTTTTCACTCAGAGGGTGGTGAGTGAATGGAATCGGCTGCCGTCAGTGGTGGTGGAGGCGAACTCGCTGGGGTCTTTTAAAAGACTTCTGGATGAGCATATGGGGTTTAATGAGATTGAGGGTTATAGATAGGTCTGTAGGTTGGTAGGTGTTGATGTGATCGGCGCAACTTGTGGGCCGAAGGGCCTGTTTGTGCTGTAGTGTTCTATGTTCTATGTTCTATGTTATTCAGACTGGAGGATGGTAGTTATGTTGCTCCCCTAAGTTTCGGTGCTGGGATCGCTGCTTTTTTACTGACATATATATACATAAACAACTTGAGTGTTGGAATACAGAGTAACATTTCAAAATTTGCCGATGGTGCCAAACTTGGAGGTTACGATGAGTAGAGAGGTCCCAAAGCACCCAAAGCAATCAGTTACATGGGATACGGATGGCCTAGCAGAATGGGCAGACAAGCGACAGATGTATTTAATTCTGAGAAATGTACCGTGATGTATTTTGGCGGAAGGAATGGGAAGGCCAAATGGTGGGATTCTTAAGGATATGCAGGGAAAAGGGGGCCTCTGCACTGATCTTTGCTCACTAGCTCAAAATGTCCTGCCACCATTAAACTATATGGGATCTTGAGCCCCATAGAAATATTGAATACAAAAACAGGGACGTAATGAAGAACATTTAAAAAGTCCTGGTTAGGCCACAACTGGAGTATTGCATCTAGTTCTGGTCACCGCATTTTGGAATGGTTCTCAAGAGGATACTGAGAACGAAGCCCAAACCATCACGCAAACTAACCTCCCATCCATTGACACTGTCTACACTTCCCGCTGCCTCGGAAAAGCAGCCGGCATAATCAAGGACTCCACGCACCCCGGGCATTCTCTCCTCCATCTTCTTCCACTGGGAAAATAATACAGAAGTCTAAGATCATGTACCAACCGACTCAAGAACAGCTTCTTAGGGTGGCATGGTGGCACAGTGGTTAGCCCTGCTGTCTCACAGCGCCAGGGACCCAGGTTCGATTCCCGGCCTTGGGTCACTGTCTGTGTGGAGTTTGCACGTTCTCCCCGTGTCTGCATGGGGTTTCCTCTGGGTGCTCCAGTTTCCTCCCACAGTCCAAAGATGTGCAGGTTAGGTGGATTGCCCCAGCGTATCAGGGAGATTAGCTGGGATAAATGGGAATAGGTTCTGGGTGGGAGTGTGGTCAGTGCAGATGTCATGGGCCAAATGGCCTCCTTCTGCACTGTAGGGATTCTATGATTCTTTCCTACTGTTGTCAGACTTTTGAATGGACCTACCATATATTAAGTTGACCTTTCTCTACATCTTGCTATGACTGTAACATTACATTCTGCACCCTCTCCTTTCCTTCTCTATGAACACTATGCTTTGTCTAGTATAGCACGCAAGAAACAACACTTTTCATTGTATGCCAATACATGTGATAATAATAAATCAAATATTAAAAAAAATCGATCGGAATGGTTCCAGAGATGAAGGCTATTGTCTAGACAAAGTAAACAAAGGAAAACTGTTCCCATTAGCTGATAGTAATAAGACTAAGGTATTAAAGGTATTGTTCGAGGGGAGTCAATTATTTGGAGGCATAGATTTAAGGTGTGAGGGGCAAGGTTTAAAGGAGATGTATAAGGCAGATTTTTTACACGGAGGATGGAACTCGTTGCCAGGGGAGGTAGTGGAAGCAGATACAATAGTGACTTTTAAGGGCTGTATTGACAAATACATGAATAGGTTGGCAATAGAAGGGTATGGTCTCCAGAAGAGTAGGGGGTTTTAGTTCAAACAGACAGCATGGTCGGTGCAGGCTTGGAGGGCCGAACAACCTATCCCTGTACTGTAATTTTCTTTGTTCTTTGGGTGGGGTGGGGTGTGGGGTGGTGTTGATGGGTGGATGAAAGCAGAGGTGATCAATTATTTCAAGAGGAAATTGGATGGAGACCGTACACTTGCAGGGATACGGGGATAGACCAGGGGAACCAAACTGACAGGATTGTTCTACAGAGATGCGGCATGGACTTGGTGCGATGAGTTATCTCCTTCTGAAATGTAGCGATTCTCTGAATATTCCAGTATTAGAAGAGTTAGAGTTGTACTATGGGGCAGTGGGGAATTAACTACCAGGAAGTGGTCATTCTGCCAGTCTGAAGTTGTTACATAGACTGTACAGCACAGAATTAGGCCATTCAATCCAACTGAGCTATCCTGGTGTTTATGCTCCACACCAGTTTCTTCCCATCTCTCTTAAAGTTTATTTATTTATTTATTAATCACATTAACACTGCAATGAAGCTACTGTGAAAATCCCCCTAGTCGCCACATTCCGGCACCTGTTTGGGTACACGGAGGAAGAATTTAGCACGGTCAATGCACCCAACCAGCACATCTTTGGATTGTGAGCACCAGAGGAATCCCACGCAGACATGGGGAGAACATACAAACTCCACATAGACAGTGACCCAAGCTGGGAATCGAACCCAGGTCCCTGGAGCTGTGAGGCAACAGTGCTAACCACTCTATCACCAAACTGCCCTTTTCAGCATAACCTTCTATTCCTTTCTCTCTCTTGTGTCTATCACTATTCTTCTTAAGCACACCAATACCTACAACCATAAGTACTCCTCCTTTCCAACTCCAACCACCTCATAGATAATTTCTCCTGAAATTCATATTGGACTTATTAGTGACAATCTTATTGGTCCACTCAACAACGGAAACATTATCCCTGTTTAATCCATCAAACCCTTTCATAATCTGAAAGATCATTCTTTAGTCTTCCCTTTTCTAGGAGGGCTGCTTTTTTATTCATTGATGCAAGGTGGGAAGGTGGTGAGTTACCTTCTTCAACCTCCGCAGTCCATGTGGTGTAGGTGCACTCAAATGTTAGGCTGGGAGTTCCTGGTTTTTGATCCAGAAACTGTAAAGGAACAGCGATATATTTCTAAGTTAGGATGGTGAGTGACTGGGAGGGAAACTTGCAGGTAGTGGTGTTCCCAGGTATCTGCTGCTCTTGTCCTTTTAGGTGGTAGTGATCATGGGTTTGGAAGGTGCTGCTTAAGGAACCTTGGCATGTTCCTGCAGTACATCTTGGAGATGGTACACACAGCTGCTGCTGTTTATTGTTGGTGGAGGCATTCAGTGCTTGATTTGATTTATGATTGTCACGCGTTAGCATACAGTGAAAAGTATCGTTTCTTGCACCGTTCATAGAAGGAAAGCAGTGCGGAATGTAGTCATAACTAGGTTGTAGAGAAAGATCAACTTAGTGCAAGGTAAGTCCATTCAAACATCTGACAGTAGCAGGGAAGAAGTTGTTCTTGAGTTGGTTAGTACATGACCTCAGACTTTTGTATCTTTTTCCCAAAGGAAGAAGATGGAAGAGAGAATGTCCAGGGCGCGTGAGGTCCTTAATTATATTGGCTGCTTTGCCAAGGCAACAGGAAGTGTAGGCAGAGTCAATGGATGGGAGGCTGGTTTGAGTGATGGATTGGATTACATTCACGACCTTTTGTAGTTTCTTGCAGTCTTAGACAGAGCAGGAGCTCTGATACATCTAGAAAGAATGCTTTCTATGGTGCATCTGTAAAAGTTGGTGACAGCTTAGCTGACAAGCCAAATTTCCTTAGCCTTCTGAGAAACTAGAGGCGATGGTGAGCTTTCTTAACTCTAGTGTCTTTGTGGAAGGGGTAGCAATCAAATGGGTGGCTTTGTCTTGGATGGTGTCAAGCTTCTTGAGTGTTGTTGCAGCTGTACCTATCCAGACTGTCCAGTCTTTTATCTCTCATTCTTGTAGATCTTTGCATCTTCGCCAGTACCGCTACACATTCTTATAACATGGAGGCCAAAACTATGCACGGTACTTCAAGTGTGGTCTAATTAAGGCTTGATATGTATATACTAATACCTGGAATGGGTGGGTTGTCTTATGAGGCAAGGTCAGACAAGCTAGGCTTGTATCTGTTGGGAGTTTAGACAAGTAAGAGCTGACTTGATTGAAACATACAAGACTCTGAAGGATCTTGACAGGGTGAATGTGGAGAAGATGTTTCCTGTTGTGGGAGAACCTTAACTAGGGGGGTCACTGTTTAAAAATAGGAGTTGTCCATTTAAAATGGAGAGAATGAGAAATTTTTTTTTAAAGTTTATATATTAGTCACAAGTAAGGTTTACATTAACACTGCAATTAAGTTACTGTAAAATTCCCCTAGTCACCACACTCCGAAGCCTGTTCAGGTCAATGCACCTAACCAGCGTGTCTTTCAGACTGTGAGGGGAAACCGGAGCACTCAAAAGAAACCCACACAGATACGAGGTGAACGTGCAAACTTCACAGTGGCCTAAGTCGGGAATCGAACCCAAGTCCCTGGTGCTGTGAAGCAGCAGTGTTAACGACTGTGCTGCCGTTTTCTCTCAGAGTCTTTCAGGAAGACAGTTTTGAAGAAGGTGGGGGAAGTAGAGTCTTTCAGTATTTTTAAGGTGGAGGTGGATAGATTCCTGGTAAGTGAAAGGGAGATAGGTTATCGAGGGTAGGCGGGATGCTGATTTGAGGTTACTATCCAATCAATTATGATTTTATTAAATGGGGCAGCAGACTCAAGGGCTCGAATGGCCTACACCTGCTCCTTGTTTGCACATTTCATGTTGTTGGAAACCTATTTTGTGCAGTGTAGTACAGCTGTCAGTAGTCAGACTCTGACCATAAGATGTAGGAGCAGAAGTAAGGCCATTCGGCCCATTGAGTCCACTCTGCCATTCAATGAAGTCGGGACTGATCTGTTTTAATAATTCTCAAATCCGCTTTCCCGCTGTAACGCCATAACCTTGGATTCCCTTACAAATTAAAAATCTGTCGATACTTAATCCAGCCTCCACAGCCCTCTGTGGCAAAGAATTCAACAGATTCACTCCCCTCTGAGAGAAGAAATTCCTCCTCATCTCTATCTTATTCCTCTGTCACAACACATCTTCCACAGAACCTGACAATAAACAATCATTCAGATGGAACAATAGAACTCTGTCTATAATTAACTAATGTTTCTAATAATAAATTTCCACAACACTCTCTGCTCGCAACCAGCCCACCTGCTATAACTGAAATAAATAAAACAACTTCAACCACAACAGGTAGTAACACTTTCCACAATTACAGTAAACATCTAACACTTTGCTGCAGTCCTCACACATTCAATATCCAGACAGAAAAGACACTTTGGCTGCAAAATAAACAAATATTTTTAAATCTCACGCAGGGGAGTAGCTGAGTCAAGTAAACCAATGAGTTCCCCAAATTCAATCTGTGGGTAAACCTAATTCAGCCAGCTGGGCAATAGGGATGTGGCACAGTGGTTAGCACTGCTGTCTCACAGCTCCAGGGACGTGGGTTCGATTCCTGGCTCGAGTCACTGTCTGTGCAGAATCTGCACATTCTCCCTGTGTCTGCATGGGTTTCCACCAGGTGCTCCTGTTTCCTCCCATTGTCAAAAGATGTGCAGCTTAAGTAGATTGGCAGTGCTAAATTGCCCCTCACTGTTCCAAGATGTGTAGGTTAGAGGGTTTAGCCATGCCAAATTGCCCCTTAGTGTCCAAAGATGTGCAGGCTAGATGGATTGGCCGTGCTATATTGCTCCTTAGTGTCCAAAGATGTGCAGGTTGGCTATGCTAAACTGGTCCAAGATCAAAAAATTAGATGGATTAGCTGTGATAAATGTGTTATCGGGATAGGGCCTGGGTGAGATGCTCTGTCAGAGATTGGGTGCAGACTTGATGGGCTGATTGGCCTCTTTCTGCACTGTAGGGATTTTATGATATTTGGCCTGGACAGAGGTAGATTGGTGGAAAGTAATATGAGCAGCATTTGCAGGCCAGACTACTATCCAACTGGGAATGGTCTTGTAGGTGGCAGGAACAGGGTGAGTCTGCTTTCGTTGTGCTGCACCCCCATGACACAACATTAGAAATAGCAGCAGGTCATTTGGCCCACCAAGTTGCTGTGCCATTCATCAAGACCATGGCTGATCATCTGAACTGTGTCCTTGACTCCACTTTCCCACCTAGCCCGCAACATAACCCTTGACTCTTTTGCACATTGGGAATCTGCCCAACTTTGCCTAGAACGTGTTCCATGATCTAACCTTCGCTGCTCTCTGGGGTAGTAAATTCCAAACACTAACCATCTTCTTAAAGAGGAAATTCTTCATCGCCATCTTAAATGGGAAATCCTTTTTGAACCTTTTCCCCAGATTCTATAGTCACTCACAAAGGGAAACATCCTCCTAGAAGCCACCCTGTCGAGCCCCCTCAGACTCATATATGTTTCAATAAGGTCACCTCTCATAGAAACAGGAGGCGGCCATTTGGCCCTTTGAGCTTGCTCCACCATTCATTATGATAGAGTCATTGAGGTTTACAGCATGGAAACAGGCCCTTCGGCCCAACTTGCCCATGCCACCTGTTCTTTTTCATGGCTGATCATCGAATTCAATATCCTGATCCCCCCTTCCTCCCATATCCCCTGATCCCTTTAGCCCCAAGAGCTATATCTAATTTCTTCTTGAAATCAGACAACATTTTGGCCTCAACTACATTCTGTGGTAGTTAATTCCACACATTCACTGCCCTCTGGGTGAAGAAATTTCTCAGTTCTAAAAGGTTTACCCCTTATCCTCAAACAATGCCCCCTGTTCTGGACGTTCTTGGGAACATTCTTTGGAATCTACCCTGTATAACCCTGTTAGAATTTTATAAGTTTGGGAACATTCTTTCGGAATCTACCCTGTATAACCCTGTTAGAATTTTATAAGTTTCTATGAGATCCCCCTCATTCTTCTAAACTCCAGCGAATATAATCCTAACCGACTTAGACTCTTCTCTGACAGATCTGCCATCCTAGGAATCAGCCTGGTAAACCTGGCCTGTGGTTTGCTATATAGAGGGAGCCTGTGCTCCCTCTATATAGCAAGAACATCCTTCCCCAGATAAGGAACCAAAACAGCACACAATATTCCAGGTGTGGCCTCAATAACATCCTATACAATTGCAGCAAAATGTCCTATCACTATATTCAAATCCTGTCACTATGAAGGCCAACATACCATTTGCCTTCTTTTCTGCCTGCCATACCTGCTCACATACTTTTAGCAACTGATACACGAGGACATCAAGGTCTCATTGAGTAGCCACCTCATATTTATCCACATTATACTGCATCTGCCATGCAGATGCCCACACATTCAGCCTGTCCAAATCATGCTGAAGCATCTCTGTATCCTTCTCACAGCTCACTCTCTCACCCAGCTTTGTATCATCTGCAAATTTGGAGATACATTCATTTCTCTCTTCCAAATCATTAAATATAACATGAACAGTTGGGGTCCCAGCACAGATGCCTGCGGAACTCCACTAGTCACTGACTGCCAATAAGATAAAGATCCACTTATGCTAACTCTTTGCCTCCTATCTGCTAACCAGCTTTCCATCCACCTCAAGACATTACCTGCAATCCCATGTGCTTTAACTTGACATAGCACTCTGTTATGGGGGACTTTTTCAAAAGCTTTCTGAAAATCTAAATAAACCACATCTACTGGTTCTCCTCAGTCAATTCTAGTTACATCCTCAAAAAATTCCAATAGATTCATCAAGCATGACTGCCCTTTTCCAAATCTCATTCTTCTAAACTCCAGAGAGCTAGGTCCCAACCTGGTGCACGGGGGCACAGTAGTGGCAGTGTTGCCTCTCAGCACCAGGGACCTGAATTCAATTCTGGCCTTGGGTCACTGCCTGTGCAGTGTTTGCACATTCTCTGTGTCTGTGTGGGTTTCCTCTGTGTGCTCCGGTTTCCTGCCACATTCGAAAGGCGTGCAGGTTTTGTGGATTGGCTATGCTGAATTGTCCCTTAGTGCCCCAAGGTATGTAAGTGAGGGGGATTAGTGGGGTAAATGCATGGGATAGGGCAGGGGGATGAGCTGGGGTAAGAAGCTGTCAGAGAGTTGAAGACAACCTTTTGGGCTGAATGGCCTCCTTCTGCATTGTAGGAATTCTATGACTCTATGGACTCAATCTTTCCTTTAGAAGGCAACCCTTAATTCCAGGAATCAGCCTAGCAAACTGTCTCCATGAGAGAATAACTCGGGAAATCAGTAGACACTAGCTCTGGCAAAGAATCCTCATTTCAAAAGAGAAATTGGAAAAGGAGGGATATGAGGCGTGTTGATTTTTTTTTTAGTATCACATCCTGGGTTATTAATATCCACTCACCCTTACTGACAAGGTGAAGTTTATCTATTAGTCACAAGTAAGGCTTACATTAACACTGCAATGGAGTTACTGTAAAAATCCCCTAGTCGCCACAGTCCGGCTCTGTTCGGGTCAATGCGCCTAACCAGCACATCTTTCAGAACGTGGGAGGAAACCACAGCATCCAGGAGGAAACCCACACAGACACAGGGAGAACGTGAAAACTCCACACAGATACTGACCCGAGACTGGAATCAAACCCGGCTCCCTGGCACTGTGAGGCAGCAGTGCTAACCACTGTGGCACCATGCTGCCCCTAGCTAGGTGGGTAGCATGGGCATGCAGCTATGGAAAAAAGAACACCAAGGTTTCCAGTTATTCAGTACGTTCCATTTCAATCTAAATAAACTAATGTTTCTGGCAGAGGAAAGGAACTGGGAACAAAGATCAAGACACAGTATTTGAACGGCACATTTCCTTGGTTGGCCCCATTTCAGTGAGTCTCGATAATGTCATTCACACTCAGGAAACTGTCATTTCTAATAAGCACAACATCCTCTTCCCTCACTTTGGAATGATTTTATTGCTCATTGCTATTAGGCTTGTCAATCACGTCAATTGGATTTACAAGCCACTTCATGCCATACCCAGTTTTACAATGAATGGTAACAGCAGAGCTCCTACCATACTGCTGAACAGAAATTTATACACTGTAAATCACAGCATATAAGCTGACGTGGTGTATGGCTCCATTTTTCTGGCCCCAAAAACCTTGTTTTTCCACACACTCTGTATAAGTTGACCCCTGCCTTGGGAGCCACAATATGCTCTACTTGCATTGACAGACCCCATCTCTCACCCCAGAAACGCACATTTTCTTTACCAGTACCTTAGACGTGGGTGCAGGGAATCGGGCAGATGATACAGACTGTGCTGTGAAGATGTGAGGGAGTTTTAGATACTTTGCATTAGGTGCAGATGCCATTTCAAAATGGCAACAGCCCGCTCCCCCGCCTGTGCTTCACTTTTCCACCCGATCTATAAACTAACCCTGTTTTTCAAAGGATTTTTCAATGTTTCAAAGGTTGACTTATATACCAACACTTATGTAGTGATAATTCAATTCAGGTCAATTTATGATACAAACTGCACTTTGCAATAGCAAAAAAACACAAATCTCTTTCAGCATTTCTCTCCAACAAGTCAAGATGTTTGTAAAGGATAGTGCTGCATTATACTGAGAGGCAGGCAGACACACACATGGTTCAATTCCCGGCTTGGGTCACTGTGTGGAGTTTGCACATTCTTCCCATGTCTGCGTGGGTTTTCTCCCACAGTCCAAAAATGCGCGGGTTAGGTTGATTGAACATGCTAAGTTAACCCTAGTGTCAGAGGGAAGGGAGGGTAAATATGAGGGTTTATGGGAATGGGGCCTGGGTAGGATTGTGGTCGCTGCAGATTCGATCGCCTGAATGGCCTCCTTCTACACTGTAGAGATTCTATGTTTTAAAAATCTGTCAGGCAGGCACGTAGCTCTCCACATAACCAGCTGAACATTCTTTCCCAAATAGGTTTAGGATGCAGTAAGAAGTCTCACAACACCAGATTAAAATCCAACAGGTTTATTTGGAATCACAAGCTTTCAGAATGCTGCTCCTTCATCAAATGAGTGGACAGGTGGGTTCACAAACACAGCATATATATAAGCAGAGACATAACTGCAAGATAATGATGGGAATGCGAGCAAGTTTTTAACGGGTAATCAAGTTTCTACAGGTACAGACAATGTGACTGGAGAGAGGGATAATCACAGGTTAAAGAGGTGTGAATTGTCTCAAGCCAGGACAGTTAGCTCGTGATTCCAAATAAACCTGTTGACTTTAACCTGGTGTTGGGAGGCTTCTTATTATGCCCACCCCAGTCCAACACCGGCATCTCCACATCAGGTTTGGGGTACAAATTTTAGTCAGCAGCTGCTGGACCCACTCAGCTCCGAGCTAGCTCAACATCTACAGCACATGACAACAATGACATTATTCTCCAGTGTATTCTCCTAGGGTGTGGGAAGTTGTGTTTTCTGTACTGCAGACTAAATCGTGGTAAAGCCTTAGCTTCACGGCACATTTTCAATAACATTAGAAATTTTGACAAATGTTCTTTGGAATTGGTGAATGTAGCACATGTGTTAAAGTCTTTTCCAGTGCTTTCTCAAGCTCCAGATTGGTTTTTAAAAATTCATTTATGGGATGTGGGTATCGCCAGCAGACCAGCATTTATTGCCCATCCCTAATTGCCCTTGAGAAGCTGTTGGTGAGCTAGCTGCCTTCTTGAATCACAGCTGTCCATGTTCTGTGGGTTGACCAACAATGCCATTTATCGCAGAGTCATGGAAACAGACCCTTCGGCCCAACTTGTCTATGCTGCCCTTTTTTAAAACCATTAAGCAAGAACGAATTGCCCGTGTTTGGCCCATATGCCTCTAGTCATAGAGGTTTACAGCTTGGAAACAGGCCCATTTAGATATCTCGCCCTGGATCCCGTGAGATTTAAACTTACGCAACAACCTAACATGTGGTATACCCATCTTACTCATGTAACTGTCTAAACGCTTTTTAAAAGACAAAATTGTACCCGGCTCTACTACTACCTCTGGCAGTTTGTTCCAGACACTAACCACCCTGTGTGAAAAAATTGCCCCTCTGGACCCTTTTGTATCTCTCCCCTCTCACCTTACACCTATACTCTCTAGTTTTGGACTCCCTTAGCTTTGGGAAAAGATATTGACTATCTAGCTAATCTATGCCCCTCATTATTTTATAGATTTCAGTAAGATCACCCCTAAAATAAGTTTATTTATTAGTGCCACAAGTTGGCTTACATTAACACTGCAATGAAGTCACTGTGAAAATCCCCTAGTCGCCACACTCCGGTGCCTGTTAGGGTACAAAGAGTGAGAATTTAGTATGGCCAATGCACTCAACCAGTATGTCTTTTGGACTGTGGGAGGAAACCAGAGCACCCACGCAGATATGGGGAGAATGTGCAGACTCCACATGGACAGTGACCCGAGCCAGGAATTGAACCCGGGTCCCTGGCGCTGTGAGGCAACAGTACTAACCACTGTGCCACCATGTCTCTGGAATTTCCAGGATTTTGACTCAGCCACTGCAAAGGAATGGCATTATATTTCCAAGTTAGGATGACGACTGGCTTAGAGGGGAATTTCAAGGTGGTGGTGTTCCCATGTGCCAACTGTTCTTGTTCCCCTACATGGTAGTGTTTACGGATTTGGAAGGTGCTATCAAAGAAGCCTTGGTGAGTTCCTGCAGTGCATCTTGTAGATAACATATGCAGCTGCCCAGTGTATCAGTGCATCAGTGGTGAAGGGACTGAAAGTTTGTGGAAGGGGTAGCAAGCAAGTGGGTTGTTTTGTCCTGGATAGTGTCAAGCCACAGGATGCCCAAGCTCTGTGCTGCTCTTGTAACCACAGTATTCAGTTCAGTTCCCAGTCAGTCCCCAGGCTATCGATAGTGGGGGATTCAGTGGTGGTAATGTCATTGAAACCCAAGGGCAGGTTAATTCCTCCCCATAACAGCAATTATTTGTGACAGCTTCTCCGATGTACAACAATTAAGCAATTCAGCCTCTCCTTTAATCAGGCATATCACAATTTTATGTTAACATTTCAAGACAAGACTGATTTTTTTCTCATATACACATGTTTCTCTGAGACTAGGTACAATGTAATTACAGTATTGATAGACTACCACAAGGGGGCAATGTGTCCAAACCTGGCGCTGCTGTAATCCCATTACAGACTGGAATACAATACACCAGACAGTCAAAGAATAACAATCTGCGATAGCATCTCGACACAGAAAAGTTTGTTAATCCGTCTCTGTCTGCATTTAAATCCTCTGTTTCAGCCCTTTTCTGACCTGGACGAGTTGACATTGGGATAATCCGTAGCTCTGATTCGAATTTAATCAACTTTCTTCGCAGGTTTTCTGTTTGTCCACGTAACCACAGCAACAAATGTTCCTGGGAGGAGGAGAGAAGAGGACAGTGTCAGTACAAATCTGCTCTTGGTCCACAGAATTTAAGACGTTTCCAGGTTTTTAGATGTCCAGATCACCAACAACCTACCTGACCGCCCTGCCATGCCGACACTACAATTAAGAAAGCCCACTTTTTCCCAGAAGACTAAGGAAATTTGGCATGTCAGCTACAATTCTCACCAACTTTTACAGATGCACCATAGAAACCATTCTTTCCGGATGTACCACACTTGGTATGGCTCCTACTCTGCCCAAGACCGCAAGGAACTACAAAAGGTTAGAGTAGGGTTAGGGTTTCAATGAAGTGGGGCATAGATCAGTTAGATAGTCAACATCGTTTCCCAAAGATAGGGAAGTCTAAAAATAGAGGGCAGGTTTAAGGTGAGAGGGGAGAGATACAAAAGTAAAGTTTATTTATTGTTAATCAGAAGTAGGCTTACATTCACGCTAAATTAAGTTACTGTTAAATTCCCCTAGTCGCCATACTCCGGCACCTGTTCGGGTACACTGAGGGACCATTCAGCATGGCCAATTCACCTAACCCTCACGTCTTTGGACTGTGGGAGGAAACCCAAGCACCCAGAGGAAACCCACACAGACACATGGAGAATGTGCAAACTCCACACAGACAGTGACCCAAGCCGGTGATCAAACCCAGGTCCCTGGCGCTGTGAGGCAGCAGTGCTAACTACTGTAACACCAGCACTTTTTTTAACACAAAGAGTGGCGAGTGTCTGGAACGAGCTGCCAGAGGCAGTAGTAGAGGTGGGTACAATTTTGTCTTTCAAAAAGCATTTAGACAGTTACACGGTTAAGATGGGTATAGAGGGATATGGGCCAAATGTGGGCAAATTGGTACGAGCTTAGTGGTAAAAACTGGACAAGTTGGGCTGAAGGGCCTGTCTCCATGCTGTAAACCTCTATGACTCTATCTCTACATTTACACATTCAGATCCTTTCAGAATTTTAAAAAGCTCAATTATGTCACCGTTCCACACATCCCCCAGCCTCCTCACTATCACAGGAAAGAACTCCAGCCTGGTCAATCTTCCCTGATTAATTCTAACTGCTCATTTCCTTCCCAGCTGCCAACTGTACTGCATTTCCTTCCACAGCACCCGTTTTTCTGCCTGTTACACATATCCGACAGGAAGTAGATGCAAACTCTACTCTCGCTGGCTTTCTAAGAGGCACTGAAAGGAAAGGACTTGAATTTATAATCACATCTTCCCAAAGTATTTTAGCGCTGAGTGAGCATTTGTGAAGTGCTGTCACTGCAGTTATCATGGGGAACACTGGAATTGCACTCAGCAAGGTCTGACATAATCTGTTCTCCTGACGTTGGATAAGGCATAAATATTGCCAGATCACCGGAGATAAATCCTCTACTCTTTATGAATAATTCCAAGTGATCGTTTACGTCACCCAAGAGGACAGGCTGTTTAATACAGTGTTTGAAAGTTGAAACTCCCTCGATGTTGGGCTGATTTGGCATGGTTACCTCTACTTGGCATGTAAATTTGGCACGTCAGCTATGACTCTTACCAACTTTTACTGATGCACCATAGAAAGCATTCTTTCTGGTATCACAGCTTGGTATGGCTCCTGCTTTGCCCAAGACTGCAAGGAACTACAAAGGGTTGTGAATGTAGCCCTTTCCATCACGCAAACCAGCCTCCCATCCACTGACTCTGTCTACACTTCCCACTGCCTCAAAAAAGTGGGCCACCATAATTAAGGACCCCATGCACGCCCGACGTTCTCTCTTCCACCTTCTTCCATCAGGAAAAAGATACAAAAGTCTGAGGTCAAGTATCAACCGACTCAAGAACAGCTTCTTCCCTGCAGCTGTCAGACTTTTGAATGAACTCACCTTGCACTAAACTGATCTTTCTGTACACCCTAGCTATGACTGTAACACTATATTCTGCACTTCTTTGTTTCCTTCTCTATGAGTGGTATGCTTTGTATAGCACGCAAGAAACAATACTTTTCACTGTATACATGTGACAATAATAAATCAAATCAAATCTAAACACACGGGAGAAAAATAATAGTTTCTATTGCTGGTGATGCAAGCCTTTAAACAGAATTCCAGAACACCTTGTACCTCCGAGTTCTGGAACACCGACCTTGGAGAAGGCTAAATATCTGCTTTCTTACTCTGGGAGAGGGCCAGGAGGGACACAAAATTAACAATTATGAAACGAAGATAGGAGAATTTTTAAAACAAGGATAGCATTTCCCTCCCCTGGGCTCTCGCATCAACAATACAATGCATGTTGATGCTTTCTCCAAGTCAAAACAACCCCCCGCCACCCCTGAATCCTGAGACATTGTAACTGGAAATGGAGAAACAGATGGATCAAGTTTAAGCACACGTCTTCTCATTGTGCCAATCAGCATTAATCTGTGGACAAAGAGGCCAACCACGACTCTGTATGAAACTAGAACCTGGACTGTTGTTTCCTCCCCTCTCACAGGGATCAATTTCCACCATCAATCAGCCAACTAAAGGGATCAGGGGTTAGCATTGCTGCCTCACAGCGCCAGGGACCTGGGTTCAATTCCCAGCTTGAGTCACTGTCTGTGTGGAGTCTGCATGTTCTCCCCATGCCTGCGTGGGTTTCCTCTGGATGCTCCGGTTTCCTCCCACAGTCCGAAAGAAGCACTGGTTAGCTGCACTGACCATGCTAAATTCTCCCTGAGCATAGCCGAACAGGCACTGGGGTGTGGCATGACTTCATTGCAATGTTAATGTACGCTCACTTGTGACACTAATAAATAAACTTCGAACTGAAAGTCCCTCGAATGCCTTAATGAAACGATTACTGGTCAACAGAGAGAGAAGTCAGTGCACTCACCTACTAATAAGACCAGGAGCAGACCAGCGACAGCAGGTAGTATCACAGCATACTCGCGTGCCAGGAAGTAGCTGTGAAGAACGTGGCTGCTGTCCACAAATGGCTGAAACACAAGAATGGCTTTGGTTAGCAGACACTTATTCACAATGTTTCAGGCAGGACTCAGGGTGAAAAGCCACTTTACTCCAGCAGGAGGCTGCAAGATGTCAGTGTCTGATATTGGGACTGTTTAATGGTGATTATTGCACGTGTAAATGGAGATTTCTACCTCAGCCACGCCGACAAGGACAAAATAAAGGTGTCTCATTGCAGCCAACTGATTGTCAGAGACAGGGCAGCACGGTGGCACAGTGGTTAGCACTGCTGCCTCACACTGACAGAGACCCAGGTTCGATTCCTGCCTCAGGTCACTATCTGCGCAGAGTCTGCATGTTCTCCTCATATCTGCGTGGGTTTCCTCCGGTGCTCCAGTTTCCTCCCACAGTCCAAAGAATTGCAGGTTAGGTTGATTGGCCATACTAAATTAACCCTAGTGTCAGGAGGATGAGCAGTGTAAATGTGTGGGGTCACGGGAATAGGGCCTGGTTGGGATTGAGGTCGGTATAGACTTGATGGGCTGAATGGCCCATCTTCTGTACTGTAGGGATTCTAAATTGTGACTACTTTTTGGTTCGTGGCAATAGAGCCAAACAGACACTTACTCCAATTGTTTTCCTATCATGTACAAGAAAAAGCAGCACAGAGAGTGACCATTCAGCCCAATGCGCCTGTGCCAGCCCTTTGAAAGGGCTAGGCAGTTAGTCCCACTTAGCTACCTTTTCCTGGTGGTTTCTGCTTCAGCTACAGACTTAATCTCCTTCTGGAGTGCAGAGGAGGTTTACTAGGCTGATACCGGAGTTGAGGGGATTGAGCTATGAGGAGAGGCTGAATAAACTAGGCTTGTACTCGTTAGAGTTTAGAAGAATGAGGGGAGATCTCATTGAGACGTATAAGATGATGAATGGGATGGATAGGATAGAGGTGGAGAGACTCTTCCCGCTCAAAAAAGACAGTAGGACTAGGGGGCACAGCCTCAAGATAAAGGGGAGGCGGTTTAGAACGGAGTTGAGGAGGAACTTCTTCACTCAAAGGGTGGTGAATCTCTGGAATTCTCTGCCCGTTGAAGTGGTGGAGGCTGCCTCGCTAAATATTTTTAAGAAGCGGGTTGATGGGTTTTTGATAAGAGAGGGGATTAAGGGTTATGGGGAGAGGGCGGGAATGTGGAACTGAGACACGACAGGTCAGTCATGATCTTATTGAATGGCGGGGCAGGCTCGAAGGGCTAGATGGCCTACTCCTGCTCCTATTTCTTATGTTCTTATGTTCTTAATACCGCAGAATTTTCCCTGCTCTCTCAGGCAGTGTCTTCCAGATCACAACAACTCATTCACATTCTCATCTCCCCCTTACTTTCCTCCCAACTGTTGTAACTCTGGACTGACCCTTCCCTGCCAGTGGAAATAGTTTAACATTTACATGTTATTTTAATGCAAAATATTAAATGACATATGTTGAAGACCCAGAGGGTCAGCAGATGAGTATATTCAAGTTCGAGATGGATATGATTTGAGTATAAAGGGAATTAATGGATATGGGGAAGGGGCAGGGGAAGTGGAACAAAGGTGTAGTTTAGCCATGACTGTATTGAATGGTGGTCCTGGACTGAGGAACTTGAGAACAATGTTAGAAATGAATCCAAAAACTTAGTATCTTCTCGAATGATGTAAGCATTGAAACTACCATGATCTCAATCCATACAGTATCACTTCATTTATAAAATCAACACTCACCAAGACAATGACCCAGACTGTGTAGTAGGTGAAAACGACCAAGCTGAAGACCACCAGGCCCATTCCAACCACTTGGTCTGCTCCTGTAGCCTGACAGAGCGAGCAATGAGAGGTGGTTAAGCAAAAAACATTGTAACATTATGTTCTATACCTGCTTTAAAGAACTCTGTCATAAGTAGCTAGTAATGTTCACGTCACACAAGTGCCAGGCAATGGCCAGCTCCAACGTGAAAGAATCTAGCCATCGCCTCATGACGTTTAATGGCATTACCACTGCTGAATCTCCCACCATCAACATCCTAGAGCTTATCACTGACTGAACCAGTTGTATAAATCTCTTGCTACAAGAGCAGGTCAGGCCGAGAATTACTTGAGAGTAACTCATTTCTCTAAAGCCTGTCCAGCATCTGCAAGACACAAGTCAGGAGTGTGATGGAATACTCTCCACTTGCCTGGATTAATGTAGCTCCAAGAATTCATAACACCATTCTGGACAAAGCTTGGTATCGATCACCTTATACCCTCACTCCCTCCACCACCACGATGGCAGCCATGTGTACCATCTACAAGATGTGCTGCAGTAATTGACCATCTACAAGATGCGCTGCAGTAATTGACCAAGGTTCCTTCAATAGCACCTTCCAAACCCATGACCTCTGTCACCTAGAAAGTCAAAGGCTATAGATGCATGGGAACACTACCAACTACAATTTCCCAGCCAGGCAACACAATATCCTGACTTGGAACTATATCGCTGTTCCTTCACTGTCACTGGGTCACAATACTAGAACCACTTGTCTAACTGCAATGTTGGTTTATCTACACCAGACAGATTGCAGAGTGAACTACCACCAACTCAAGGGCAAAAGAAATACACAAATGCTAGACTTGCCAGCAAAATCCACATTCCAAGAACAAATTCATTTTAAAAATTCTGGTGGACTGGGTAATGCCCAAGCCTCACATCGCCATATACCTAATAAAACCTCAAACTGTTACAAGTTCCACACAGCCCCTGAAGAAACTAATCAACTGCTCCAACAGCAGCATGTATTGATATAATAGCTTTAATGTGGCAAAACATCAAAGGGTCCTTCATGGGAGTGATTAACAAAATTAAATGCCAAGACACACAAAGCGATATTAGGATTGATAAGAGAGGTAGGTCTTAATGAGTATCTTAGTTTGATACAAAAGGTGGAGAGGTTTAGGGAGGGAATTCCAGAGATCAGGACCCAGAAAGTTTGCCAGTGGTGCAGTAAATGGGGCACATGAGGCAGACCAGAATTGAAGCAGCATGGTATCTTAGCAAATTGAGTATCGGAGATTAGAGATAAAGAATAAGCAACATCCAACTGAGAGCGCTGACAACTTGTTCTTAACGCCTTTATCAAACATTGTCCTGAAGCCTACCACTTCAGGACAAGATTAGCCCAGAGAGACACCACCTCTGATTATACCTCAGTGAGAAAACAAGATCGTGAATGGTGTGCATAGAGGAAGTCTACCATCACCAAAGCCAAGTCTCTGGCAGTCCCAACTTACTGTTTCACTTGTTGTAAGACACTTGGTCAGACCTCAATTGGAGAAGTAACTGCATTCGTTCCGGAAACAACCTCAGGAAGGATATACTGGGCCTGGAGGAGGTCTACTGGAATAATGCTGAGGTTGAATGATTGGGACAGAGACGTTAGCTGTGTGTAGATGTGACTTGCATTCCCCTGAGGTCCAAAATTGAGTGGGTGATCCAATCAAGTGGGCTAGATACAGAGAAACAATTTCCCCTCAGGGGGAATAAAATCAAAAAGGGACATAATCTTAAAATCAAGTCACTCAGGAGAAAAATCGGGAGGCAGAATTCGTGTTACCTTTATTTATTCAGAGTGACACTAGATTTATATATATTTGTTAGTGTGATATGTCGGCTTTCATTAATGTTGCAATGAAGTTACTGTGAAAACCCCTAGTCGCCACACTCCGACACCTATTCGGGTACACTGAGACAGAATTTAGCATGGTCAATATATCCAACCAGCACGTCTTTCAGACCGTGGGAGGAAATTGGAGCACCCGGAGGAGCCCCACACAGACATGGGGAGAACATGCAAACTCCACACAGACGGTGACCCAAGCCGGGAATTGAACCTGGGTCCCTGGCGTTGTGAGGCAGCAGTGCTAACTACTGTGCCACCATGCTGCCCTGGGAGGATTCTTTAGAAAATCAATATGAGTGAGTGCAAATCCAGCTGAAAGCTACTTTACAGTGAAAACGATTAGCAGGAAGTCGATCAGCAGAGAATAATAGTGGGCTTCAGCTTAGTAGCTTTCATGTATTACACAATCTGTCTCATTATTATGGTGAGTTTGATTTTATAAATGATGTGAATGCTGTATAGATTTGGAGAACTTTTACCAAACAGAAAGACACAAGATATTTGGACTCATTTCCGGAATTGATTTAAATTTCCCCATTTTCTGGAAATCATGCCTAAACACTGAAAACATTGAAATTTGAAAAATGCAGATACTACAAAAGGTAAAACATAAAATGTCCAAGAACATCGGGAGGATATTGGATGGATTGTTCCAGATGGAGGTTATCAGCTTTGTTGAACACAAACGAGACATAGAAAACCTTAGGCAAAAACAAGGTCAAGATTCAGAAAGGATGTTGAAGTTTCTCTCATGAAATACTTTGTGAAATCGGACACCACATCAACAATGCGACAGGAGGGGGCCAGTTATCCTCCTGAACCTCTTTCGCCATATTTAGATCATACCTGATCTCTAGCCAAGCTCCATCCACTCACCTTGGTTTCATGTAGATCAGTTGGTGACTAGCTATAGGATACAGATCGGTTGGAGACTTGGGCGGAGAGATGACAGATGGAGTTTAATCCACCAAATGCAAGGTCTAATACAGATGGGGAATATACAGTAAATGGCAATATTATGAGTATTGATAGCAGAGAGATCTGGATGTACAGGTACACAGGTCACTGAAAGTGGCAATGCAGGTGGAGAAGGTAGTCAAGGCGGCATCCGGCATGCTTGCCTTCATTAGCTGGGGCATTGAGTTTAAAAATTGGCAAGTCACGTTGCAGCTTTATAGAACCTTATTTAGGCTGCATTTGGAATATAATGTTCAATTCTGGTTGCCACATGACCTGACGAATATGGAAAGGGTACAGAAAAGATTTACCATGATGTTGCCTGGTACGGAGGGCATTAGCTACAAGAAGAGGTTGGAGAAATTTGGTTTGTTCTCCTCACTGGAACGACAGAGGTTAAGGAACAACCTGATAGAAGTCTGCAAGTTTATGACTGGCATGGACAGAGTGGATAGTCAGAAGCTTTTTCACAGAGTGGAAGAGTCAATTACTAGGGGGCATAGGTTTAAGGTGCAAGGAGTAAGGTTTAAAGGAGACGTATGAAGCAAGTTTTGTTTTGACACAGAGTGGAACTCACTGCCATGGGGAGGTAGTAGAGGCAGATACGATAGTGATTTTTTTTAAGAGGCGTCTTGACAAATACATGAATAGGATGGGAATAGAGGGATATGGTCCCTGGAAGGGTGGAGAGTTTTAGTTCAGATGGGCAGCATGGTCAGTGCAGGCTTGGAGGGCCAAAGAGCCTGTTCCCCTGCTGTAATTTAGTTTATAAATATCTGCCCTGCAAATATCTGCCAACCTCAGTTTTAAACTTGGTTAAGTTGAATATCATTCAACTGAAAACACCAACCATGTATTGTAAAGAGTCTGGGGATCCTTCACATCATAAGACGACAAGTTCCTAAGAGTGGAAAGGCATGAAACTATAATAGAATCAGAGAGAAATTAAGAATAAGTCAGACAAGAGTTCTACCGAAAACAAAGTGCAGTTGTAAGAATGATAGAAACATGAACATGGGTAGGACATCATGCCCCATAGGTTGCTTATATGATGGCTGATCTCCAGTCATTCTCAGAGCTGAAGAGAGATAGAAATGTAATGGATTATATATTCAAAGAGGTACAGGAGGAGGTGGAGCAGAATAGAAGGTTGGAGCTAAGGAGAGTTTGACAAAAATTGCCATGGATACAAAACACAGTGTTAAAGGTAGCATTAAGGACTAAAGGAGGTGCTGATAGTGGCATGAAGATAAGATAGCAGAGGGTGCAAATAGAGAACAAAGGTCAGTGAAAGTAAAGCTAAAGAACAAGTAGCAGATAGCCCAATGGGGGTTGGCAGGGGACAGAAGGGGAGAATCGCTTTGGGACAGATAAAGAAAACATCTGAAGGTTGTTAAGAAGGCGTACGGTGTCTTGGCGTTTATTGGTAGGGGGATTGAATTTAGGAGTCGCAGTGTAATGTTGCAACTGTACACTACTCTAGTGCGGCCGCACTTGGAGTACTGTGTGCAGTTCTGGTCCCCGCATTACAAGAAGGATGTGGAGGCGTTGGAGAGGGTGCAGAGGAGGTTTACTAGGATGGTGCCTGGTATGGTGGGGAGGTCCTATGAGGAGAGACTGAGGGATTTAGGGTTGTTTTCGTTGGAAAGAAGGCGGCTAAGAGGGGATCTTATTGAAACATATAAGATGATTAGAGGTTTAGATAGGGTGGATAGTGATAGCCTTTTTCCTCGGATGGAGAAAGCTAGCACGAGGGGGCATGGCTTTAAATTAAGGGGGGGTAGCTACAGGACGGATGTCAGGGGTAGGTTCTTTACCCAGCGGGTGGTGAGGGATTGGAATGCCCTGCCTGCTGCAGTTGTAAATGCGTCTAGTTTGGGGGCGTTTAAGAGATCTCTGGATAGGTTTATGGACGAAAAGGGATTGGTATAGGCTAGTGGGTCATTGTTTTTGTAACTGGTCGGCGCAACATCGTGGGCCGAAGGGCCTGTTCTGCGCTGTAATGTTCTATGTTCTATGTTCTAACAAAAAAGGGGTCAAGATGGAGGGGAAAGTTGACAGATTAGGGTTGTGAGTCTAGAAGCCTCTCGTGCCTAATTGGAACATGAGATGTTGTTCCTCCAGTTTGTGTTGGGCATCACTGGAGCATTGCAACAGGCCAAGAATGGACATGTGGGCATGAGGGTAAGATGTTAAGTTAAAATGGCAAACAACAGGAAAGTTGGAATCACGTTCGCGGACTGAGCAAAGGTGTTCCGGAAACCAGTCACTCAGTCTGCATTTAGTCTGTCCATTGTAGAGGAAATTGCATTAGGAGCAATGAATACAATAAACCAAATTTAAGGAGGTGCCAGTGAAACGTTGCTTAAATTGAAAGGAGTGTTTGGGGCCTTCAATAGTGAGGAGGTAATGGGTCAGGTGTTGCACCTTCTGCGATTGCAAGGGAAGGTGCTGTGGGAAAGGGATGGGGAGTCGGGTGTGATGGAAGAGTTGACCAGAGTGTTACAGAGGGAGTGGTCCCTGTGGAATGCTAACGTAGACAGCAAAGGGAAGATGCATTTCATGGTAACATCCTGCTGGAGGTGGAGGAAGATCCTTTCAATGACGAGGCTGGTGGTATGGAAAGTAAGGATGGGGACAGGGGCCCTATAACGTTACTGGGGGAAGAGGTGGGGAAAAGGAGTGAGGGCAGATGTGCAGCATATGGGTCAGACACATTTAAGTTCCCTGTCAACCTGAGTAGGAGGGAAACCTTGTTAAGGAAAAAGGCAGACATGTCAGAAGCACCATTTTCAAAGAATGCATCATTGAAATAGATCTAGCGGAGGCGGAGAAACTGGGAGGAAGTCCTTACAGGGAGCAGGGTTTGTGCAGCTGTAGTCAAGGTATCTCCGGGAGTCGGTGGGTTTATAATGAATATTGGTGGTCAGTTCATCACCAGAAATAGAGACAGAGGGGCCAAGGAAGGGAAGTGTCAGAGATGGACCATGTTAAGGAGAGAAGGGGGTAAAAACTGGAACTAAAAATCGATAAATTTTTCGATGTCCAGATGAGAGCTTGAAGCAGCACTGATAGTATCATCGATGTAATGGAGGAAGAGTTGTGGAAGAAGGCCTGAGGCGAGACTGGAACAAGGAATGTTCCACATAACCCACAAAAAGACAGGTATAATTGGGGGTCACGTGGATACCCATAGACACATCTTTTAGTTCCAAGAAGTGAGACAAGTTAAAGGAGTAATTGTAGAGTGACAGAACAAGTTCAGTTAGGCAGAGGAAGGTGATGGTGGACGGGGATTGTTTGGGCCTCTGCTCAAGGGGAGACAAGACATAGTCAAGATAGGAAGAAATGAATTCAGTGAGGTAGGAAGATGCTGATAAAATATTTTCCAGGATGGATATGATTGCAGGATAGCCAGAATATACTAAAGGACTTTCTTCTGACACAAGCCAAAAAAGAAAACGTCTGTAATACAGCCAAGCTGGGGCTCCAGATGCAATTCTACTACTACATTAGGGGCTCAGCATCCTATGAAACAAAGATATCGGGTAGGCAGTGACCCAACAGATGCTGCACGTTATGGGAAGAATGGTGCATAGGAAATAATCCAATGCTCAGAACCCACAACTCAGGGATTCTAACCTGAGACTTGGGTGGATATCTCAGACCGCCAAAAACACTGTGCAATATAGACAGCCTTTTGAACCAAACTGTAAGAATGTTGTTCACAGCATCCACAGAATCAGAATCAAAGAATCATTCAGCGCAGAAGAGACATTTCAGCCCATCTAGTCCGCACCATCATGCAAGAAACATCTGATCTCCCGCCTAATCCCATTTACCAGCACTTGACCCATCATTTTGAATATTATGACATGCCAAGTGCTCATCCAGGTACATTCTAAAGGAAGTGAGCCAACCCATCTCCACCACCCTCCCGGGCAGTGCATTCCAGGCCGTCAGTGCCCTCTGGGTAAAAACATTTTTCCTCACATCCCCCGAAACCTCCTGCCCTCAATTTGAACCCATGTCCCCTCATGACTGACCCTGCAACTAAGGGGAACAGCTGCTCCTTATCCACTCTGTCCATGTCCCTCATAATCTTGTACACCTCAATCAGGTCACTCCTCATTCTTCCTTGCTCCAGAAAAAAAAACCCCAAGCCTATCAAACCTCTCTTCATAACTTAAATATTCAAACTCAGGTGAATGTTAAATGTTCCGACCCAGGTCCAGGTGAATCTCCTCTGCACCCCTCCAAGTGTAATCATATCTTTCTATAAGATCAGATACACATCATAAACTATGCAGCTCCACTGATCCATCTCAGGGTTCATACTCCACGTGAGCCTCCTCCACTCCAATACATAAACAGGACTGAAAATTAAATAAAGATAGTTTGGCTTTAAGAATAAAAAATAATTTAAAAGATTCCATGGCACTATTTTGAAGTTGTTCACAGAAGTTCTGATCAACATTTACCCCTCAATCAACAGCCCCCGCAAAAAACTATCTGCTCATTATCACACTGCTATGTAAAAGAAGCTTGCTGTGAACAAATTGGTTGCTGTGTTTCCTACATTACAATAATAACTACAGTGGTTGCTGGGTGACCTGAGGTTGTGTAAACTATCACAAAAATACCAGTCTTTTGGTTTACACAGTGGAACCTGGAAACATTATTCTGATTTAGATTCCTGTAGGTGTTTAGCTTCAATGCAAAGTACAAAGTAAAGGCAGAGTGATGAAGCTAATACAGAAAGGCAGCAACAATTTTAACACAGCAAAATCCCACAGACAAAGAATGAAGATTTGAATGTTTTAGTGAAGGTCACAGAATCCTACAATACAGAAGGAGGCTATTTGGCCCATCAAGTCTGTAACGACCACATCCAATCCAGGCCCTATTCCCATTCACCAGAATCTTTTTAGGTAAAATCTGAGAGGAAGAACTGGTTTAACATCTCATCTGAAAAGATGACAACTCCACTGAGGCACTCCCTCAGCACTGACCCTCTGACAGTGCGGCGCTCCCTCAGCGCTGACCCTCTGACAGTGCGGCGCTCCCTCAGCGCTGACCCTCTGACAGTGCGGCACTCCCTCGGCACTGACCCTCTGACACTGTCGCGCTCCCTCAGCACTGACCCTCTGACACTGTCGCGCTCCCTCAGCACTGACCCTCTGACAGTGCGGCGCTCCCTCAGCACTGACCCTCTGACAGTGCGGCACTCCCTCAGCACTGACCCTCTGACAGTGCGGCACTCCCTCAGCACTGACCCTCTGACAGTGCGGCACTCCCTCAGCACTGACCCTCTGACAGTGCGGCACTCCCTCAGCACTGACCCTCTGACAGTGCGGCACTCCCTCAGCACTGACCCTCTGACAGTGCGGCACTCCCTCAGCACTGACCCTCTGACAGTGCGGCACTCCCTCAGCACTGACCCTCTGACAGTGCGGCGCTCCCTCAGCACTGACCCTCTGACAGTGCGGCACTCCCTCAGCACTGACCCTCTGACAGTGCGGCGCTCCCTCAGCACTGACCCTCTGACAGTGCGGCGCTCCCTCAGCACTGACCCTCTGACAGTGCGGCGCTCCCTCAGCACTGACCCTCTGACAGTGCGGCGCTCCCTCAGCACTGACCCTCTGACAGTGCGGCGCTCCCTCAGCACTGACCCTCTGACAGTGCGGCGCTCCCTCAGCACTGACCCTCTGACAGTGCGGCGCTCCCTCAGCACTGACCCTCTGACAGTGCGGCGCTCCCTCAGCACTGACCCTCTGACAGTGCGGCGCTCCCTCAGCACTGACCCTCTGACAGTGCGGCGCTCCCTCAGCACTGACCCTCTGACAGTGCGGCGCTCCCTCAGCACCGACCCTCTGACAGTGCGGCGCTCCCTCAGCACCGACCCTCTGACAGTGCGGCACTCCCTCAGCACCGACCCTCTGACAGTGCGGCACTCCCTCAGCACCGACCCTCTGACAGTGCGGCGCTCCCTCAGCACCGACCCTCTGACAGTGCGGCGCTCCCTCAGCACCGACCCTCTGACAGTGCGGCGCTCCCTCAGCACCGACCCTCTGACAGTGCGGCGCTCCCTCAGCACCGACCCTCTGACAGTGCGGCGCTCCCTCAGCACCGACCCTCTGACAGTGCGGCGCTCCCTCAGCACCGACCCTCTGACAGTGCGGCGCTCCCTCAGCACCGACCCTCTGACAGTGCGGCGCTCCCTCAGCACCGACCCTCTGACAGTGCGGCGCTCCCTCAGCACCGACCCTCTGACAGTGCGGCGCTCCCTCAGCACCGACCCTCTGACAGTGCGGCACTCCCTCAGCACCGACCCTCTGACAGTGCGGCACTCCCTCAGCACCGACCCTCTGACAGTGCGGCACTCCCTCAGCACTGACCCTCTGACAGTGCGGCGCTCCCTCAGCACTGACCCTCTGACAGTGCGGCGCTCCCTCAGCACTGACCCTCTGACAGTGCGGCGCTCCCTCAGCACTGACCCTCTGACAGTGCGGTACTCCCTCAGCACTGACCCTCTGACAGTGCGGCACTCCCTCAGCACTGACCCTCTGACAGTGCGGCGCTCCCTCAGCACTGACCCTCTGACAGTGCGGCGCTCCCTCAGCACTGACCCTCTGACAGTGCGGCGCTCCCTCAGCACTGACCCTCTGACAGTGCGGCGCTCCCTCAGCACTGACCCTCTGACAGTGCGGCACTCCCTCAGCACTGACCCTCTGACAGTGCGGCGCTCCCTCAGCACTGACCCTCTGACAGTGCGGCGCTCCCTCAGCACTGACCCTCACTCTCTCACTGATTTATTTTTCTCACCATTCTCAGTGTTTCTGCCGCAGTATCTTCCACATCCGGGATCACCGGGAAAGGTCAGGCGGGCTCTGACCAATCAGTGGCCGCCGCGGTGCCCGCCGGAAGTCGCTGGGCGGGTTTGGATTTAAATTTAAATTTCTGTTTTAGGTTTAATTTAATTTATTTCGTTTTAATTTTCATTTGATTTTAATTTCTCTTTTCTCCTTGAAGTTAAAGTAATCGTGGGTGGTTTGGTATGTGTATCTATTTTTTAATTGGTCGGTCAGGCTGTCAGTCGCAGTCTCCGCCCCTAATCATCCACATGCGCATGCGCTACCGACAGCGCCCGGTTGACGTTGCAGTGCCTCTTGCGGCTAGGAGGGTTCAACACAACCCAGCAGCCCAGCCCACCACAGCCCAGCAGAGCCCATTTCAACTCAGCCTTGGCCACTAATGATGGAGTGATTAAAATTGTAGATGCCAAGAGTGTAGGACTGGAAATCAGAGATCCCTGAAAGTTGTAAGAACATTAAACAGGAGCAAGAGTAGGCCATTCAGCCCATCAATCTCACTCTGCCAGTGTAGCTGAGATTCTACTTCAACACCATTTCTCTGTAACTGTCCCCGTATCCCCTGATGTTTTTAATATGTAGAAATCTATTGATTCCAATCCTGAACATCCTCAGGGACTGAGCCTTCCAGCTTCCCGGAGTACATTCCGCACCCTCCGAATGAATAAATTCCTCCTTGTTTCCAACCTAACTCAACTGTCCCTGGTCCCTGCGCGCCCCCAAAGCTGGAAAATCCTGCCCAAGGTCAAGATGCATGGGCTGCGTCCCACTCACTACGATTGCCATGTGGGCGGGACAGGAAAATTCCACCGTGTCCCCTGGTTCTGGTACCCCCCCCCAGGGGAAATGTCAAAATAATTTCAGAGAAGGCAGAGAGAGAGAGAGAGAGAGAGGCTTGGGAGAGGGGGAGGGGGGGGGTGTGTAGAGGCGGGGTGGGGGGGGGGCAAGTGGAGAGTCTGAGGGGAGGGGGGAGAGGCTGGAGGAGGGGAAGAGGATGGGGGCGGGGCTGGGGGAGGGGGAAAGGCTTGGATGGGGGGAAAGCCAGAGGGGGAGAGGCTGGGGGGGCGGGGGGATTAGTGGGAGAGGCTGGGGGGAGAGGGGGAGAGGCTGGGGGCAGGGCTGGGAGAGGGGGGAAGGCTGGGGGGGGGGGGGAAGGCTTCGGGGGGGGGAGGCTCGGGGGGGCAGTGGAGTGATTTGAAGAAACAAATGAGAATTTTGGCAATGGGTGTGTTAGCTGTCCAGGAGAGTGATTGGAGAGGGAAGTGGGGACAGGAAGAGTCAAACAAGAGAGCTGGAACCCCCCCCCAACCCCCCCACCAACCCCCAACCAGCCCCACCCCCACCCTCATGAGGTAACTTAGTAACTGAGACTTTTGCACCAATGAATGATGACAGACTGTAGCTGGCTTCAAATCCTCTTCTCACTCCGGTGATAGTTAAACGTGGAGTTAGTGTGAGGAATTCCTGTCCGGAATGCTGAGTGTTTGGACTCTCTGCTGGATGTGTCTGCTGATGGTATCCCGGCCTCCTGCCTCAATCTCCCAAAAAAGCGAATGCATTAAACTGAACCCCTGCAAGTGTATAATGGAGGACGGATCGGGGGTGATTAATCTGGCGACGATGGGGGTCTCCGATGGATTTCTGGGGAGGGATAAGCCATTAACCGGTCTGGGCGGGGAATCCAATCCCGATGTTCGGTTTTCGTTTAGTCCTTGCCTCCCGTTCAGCGAACCCGTTGAGTTTGCCTTCGAGTGTGTGGATGTGGCGGCGTGTCTCGTTACCAGATACCAGACCCAGAGCGGCGAGGTCAGGCTGGATTTCCTCAACTTTGGAACGCATCAGTACAACGAGTTCAGCTACGACAACAGCACGCAAACGCTCACCGTCACCTACCCTGGTAGGAGCTCTTCATCGCCCGAAACCTGAGTAAAGGGCGAGGTGTTGACCAGAGATGAAAGGTCAAAGGGGCTGAATGGTCTCCCCTTGTCCCTCACTGAGCGTGTTAGGGTCATGATGTGGAGCTGCCGGCGTTGGATTGGAGTAAACACAGCAAGAAGTCTCACAGCACCAGGTTAAAGTCCAACGGGTTTATTTGATACTAAAGTGCCCCCCTGACGAAGGGGAAAACCCCGAAAGCTAGTGGGTTTACTATCAAATAAACTTGCTGGACTTTAACCTGGTGTTGTGAGACTTCTTAGTGTGTTAGGGTCACCAGGAAAAGCTAGGTGATAAACTGGAGGTGCCGCGAGGGAACCAAAGAAAGAAAGGGGTTTGAAATTGTTGCGAAAGGAAGGTTTATTAAGAAGAGACAATCCAATGGGGCAAAGATCAGCAATTAACAGAACAAAGTCCCAGGAAAAGTGTCCACAATATTATCTCCAAAGATGTGCGGTTCAGTTGATTGGCCAGGCTAAATTGCCCCTTGGTGTCAGGAGGACTAGCTAGGGTAAACGCGTGAGGATATGGGGATAGGGTTTGGGTGGGATTGTGGTCATTGCAGACTCGATGGGCTGAATGGCCTCCTTCTGCACTGTAGGGATTCTCTGATTATTCTCTGATTCAATGAATGTTGTGTGATATTGGCTTCTGAAGCAGCTTTGGGGAGGTTTTCTCATTGTCGGGGCTGTATAATATATTTATGTTGTATATAAAATAAGCTGCAATTGTTGTCCCCTCCCAGATCGCCCACATTTTCATCATTTTCTCCCTCAGTGTACCCGAACAGGTGCCGGAGTGTGGCGACTAGGGGATTTTCACAGTGATTTCATTGCAGTGTTAATGTAAGCCTACTTGTCACACTAATAAGTAAACTAAACTTTCCTTCTGTGTTACGTTGCAGCTTCAGACAGCAGCCTGCTTCACACCGTGGCTCAGTTTAACTGCAGTTCCAGCCACTCGGTGGTCGCCTCTCGCAATCCAGAAAGTCCCAACCTGTTGCAGATTTCCGTTGCCAGTCCGTGTGCCTGTCCCAACGGCTGCAAACCTCAGGATGTGGGTCCAGGAACCATCATCTTGATAGTCTTCAGCGTAACCTTCACTGCCTACTTCCTGTTCGGTGGGTGAAACAGCTTGGATTACCTGGGCAGACACCGTCACGACTGTAGATGTTCAAGGACACATCAGTGGGCGTGTTCAGCAGAGGTGGCACAGTGGGTTAGCGCTGCTGCCTCACATCGTCAGGGACCCGGGTTCAATTCCCGGCTCGGGTCACTGTCTGTGTGGAGTTTGCACATTCTCCCCATATCTGCGTGGGTTTCCTCCGGGTGCTCCGGTTTCCTCCCACAGTCTGAAAGATGTGCTAGTTAGGGTGCATTGACCCGAACAAGCACCGGATTGTGGCGACCAGGGGAATTTCACTGTAACTTCATTGCAGTGTTAATGTAAGCCTTACTTGTAACTAATAAATAAACTTTAAGGAATGTCTTACAGAAAGGGGGGGGAGAACCATATTGTCACAGAATCTCGACAGTGCCATTCAGCCCATCGAGTCTGCACTGACCACAATCCCACCCAGGCCCTATCCCCATAACCCCATGGATTTACCCTGCTAGTCCCCTGACACCAAGGAGCAACTTAGCCTGGCCAATCCACCTAACCCGCACATCTTTGGACTGTGGGAGGAAACCGGAGCACCCGGAAGAAACCCACGCAGACACGGGGAGAACATGCAAACTCTGCACAGACGGTGACCCGAGCCAGGAATCGAACCCAGGTCCTTTGCGCTGTAGGCAGCAATGCTAACCCCTGTGCCACCCAGGCTTAGGGGAGGGAACTGCAGAGAATGGGGTCGAACTGTCTGGAGGTGCAGTCACCAATGGTGGGGAGAAGGAAATGAAGTTGCTCAGTATCGAGGTGCTAATCGCTCAGAGCCGGCTCTGCTGGTGATAGGTGTGGCTTGTTTGTCTGACACCAGTCCCTGAAACAACTGCTCTGCGTGAAACCCAGTACAAAGAACAAAGAAAATTACAGCACAGGAACAGGCCCTTCGGCCCTCCAAGCCTGTGCTGTTCATGATGCCCTAGCTAAACTAATTAAAAAATCTTCTGCCCTTACTCGGTGTGTATTCCTCTATTCCCTCCCTATTCATGTACCCACCCAGATGCCTCTTAAATGTTACTAATGTTCCTGCTTCCACCACCTCCTCTGGCAGCGCGTTCCAGCACCCATCACCCTCTGCGTGAAAACCTCCCCCCGCACATCTTGCTTAAACTTTCCCCCTCTCACCTTGAACCTGTGCCCCCCCTTGTATTTGACCCTTCCACCCTGGGGAGAAAAGCCTCTGACTATCCACCCTGTCTAGGTCTCACATAATTCTGTTGTCCTCTATCAGGTCTCCTCTCAGCCTCTGTCTTCAACCTCCTCCTGGCCAATACCCTCGAGACCAGGCAACATCCTGGTGAACCTTCTTTTCTCTCCCTCCAAAGCTTCAAGACCTTTGGGTAGTGTGGTGACCAGAACTGCACGCAATACTCCAAATGTGGCCTAACCGATCTTTTATACAGCTGCAACATGATTTCCCAACTCTTGTACTCAGTGCCTTGGCCAATGAAGGCAAGCGTGCCATCTGCTTTCTTAATCACCTTGGCCACTGTAACAGAACTGTGGACCTGCACGCCCAGATCCCTCTGTATGGAAATGCATCAAAGGGTTCTGCCATTTACAGTATAATTCACAACTAAATTTGATCCTCTGAAATGCATCATCTCACGTTTGTCCGGATTAAACTCCAACTGCCATTTCTGTGCCCAAGTCTCCGACCTATCTGTATCCTGTTGTATCCTCTGATAATCCCCGGCACTATCAGCAACACTTCCAATCTTTGAATCTAACGGGGGTCCCTGATGCTGTGAGGCAGCAGTGCTAACCACCGTGCCGGCCTGGATTGATGCAAATCTGTCTTCTTGTCCACATCAGAATTCTCAATGTCGCTGCCAATCTGTTCCCCATAAAATTACGAACAGAGGAAGTGGTGATTTGTCACATTGCTGGTTTCTGGGACCAGTCTCAAATTGAGTGTGGCGCTGTCTACATTACAACAGCGACTAGACTTCAGGACCACTTCATTGGTTGTAAAGCACTTTGGTCAGTGTGTGTCCAAAGGAGAATGTGAACCAAGTTGGTCTATTTAACATTAAATTAATTCTTTGCCGCAGAAGGCTGTGGGAAGCCGGGTCATTGAGTGTCTTTAAGACTGAAATAGATCGGTTCTTGATTAATAAGGGGATCAGGGATCATGGGGAAAAGGCAGGAGAATGGGGGATGAGAAAAATATCAGCCATGACTGAATGGTGGAGCAGACTCGATGGGCCGAGTGGCCTAGTTCTGCTGCTATGTCTAATTGTCTAAATTCCGTCACCAAGTTTATCAGCATGTCCTCCATCACTGAGCCACCTTCACTGAGCACAGGCCGCCCCCCACTTAGAAACAAGAAGTGTCTTTGTTGGAGATTTCCAGCGCCTGCAGTATTTTACTTTTGACATTTTTTTTTTACTAAGGTCGTGAATAGAATCCAAGGCGCTCCCTCAGTGAGCGAGAGTTTACTAATGGGAACATCAGAGTGAGGAATCTGAAATCCCTCTGTTTATTTTCTCAGGTTTCTGCGCACTCAACCCAGTCAGAACTCCCAACGGCATCGAAATCATTCCCAAGGAGAATATATGGTGCAGTTTGTGCCGAGCTTGTGTAGAATGGAAAGGAAGAAAGCAGAGGAAACATCAACAGTTTTGATGAGCTGGAGATCTACAGTGAGGACTTGCTGTAAAATGGTCAGATTTCATTTTTCACAAACTATATTAGAATCATAGAAATCCCTACAGTGCAGGAGGAGGCCATTCAGCCCTTCAAGCTAGCACCGACAACAACCTTTCTGGTTGTATCTCAGCTTGGTCTGGGCTCCTGCTCTGCCCAAGACCGCAAGGAACTCCGAAGCTTCACGATTGAAGCCCAGTTCATCACACAAACCAGCCTCCCACTCACTGACTCTGTCTACACTTCCCGCTGTCTCGGAAAAGCAGCCAGAATAATTAAGGACCCCGGACATTCTCTCTTCCACCTTCTTCCGTCGGGAAAAAGACACAAAAGTCTGAGGTCACGTACCGACCGACTCAAGAACAGCTCCTTCACTGCTGCCCCCCTCCCTTCGCACTAAGTTGATCTTTCTCTGCACCCTAGCTATGACTGTAATGTTACATTCTGCACCCTCTTGTTTCCTTCAGTATGAACGGTATGCTTTGTATAGCGTGCAACAAACTATACTTTTCACTGTATACTAATACATGTGACGATAATAAATCAAATCCCACCAGGCCCTATCCTCATAACCCCACATGTTTACCCTGCTAATCCCCTGACACTAAGGGGCAATTTAGCCTGGCCAATCAACCAAACCCTCACATCTCTGGAGAAACGTATCGATGGACATTGTGTATAAACAGTCTGTGCATAAGTCCGATTCTGTGGGGGAATATTTTCCAAATCTGCTCATCACTGTTCTCAATTTTTACCCTTCTGAAAGCAGTTGAGGCCAAAACATTGTGTGTTTTCAAGAAGTTAAGTCTTTGGCTCTTGAGGCGAAAGGGATCAAAGGGTATGGGGTGGGGGTGGGGGGAGCAGAGAAGGGGGGTAAGGCTACAGGGCTGCATGGTGGCGCAGTGGTTAGCATTGCTGCCTCACAGCGCTGGGGACCTGGGTTCAATTCCTGGCTTGGGCCACTGTCTGTGTGGATTTTGCACATTCTCACCGTGTCCACATGGGTTTCTTCCCACACTCCAAAGATGTGTGGGTTAGGTGGATTGGTCATGCTAAATTGCCCTTTAGTGTTGGGGGACTAGCTACGGTAAATATATGGGGATAGGGCCTGGGTGGGATTGTGGTCGGTGCATATTCAATGGGCCAAATGGCCTGTTTTGCCCTGTAGGGATTCCATGATTCTAATTCGAGCTGGATGATCAGTCAGGATCACACCGAATGGCGGAATAATCTTGAAGAGTCAAGTGGCCCACTCCTGTTCTTATTTTCTATGAACCAAAGGCAGTTCTTCATGGATTGAATGAGAGAAGCAGAAGTGGAAATAGAACTTGGCAGCACAGGAAGCCACCATTCAGCCCATCGAGGCTATGCCAGCCCCCTGCAAAACAATACCGGTACTCCCGCTCTCTTGAACGATCCCCACACCCTCTGCTCGAAATCATTGTTTTCCTTCCTCTAGCCTCAGGAGCAAACAGGTCCAGGTCTCTACTTTAAAAAAACCTCATTTCCCCCCTTGCATCCCCCACCCACTTTTCCAAAGGCCCCTCGGCCTTTTATCATCAGCTAATGGAAATAGGTTTTCTCTGCCGACCTTATCTTTGCCTGCTATAAACGTGAACATTTCTAATCAAATCTCCCCTAAACCTGTGCGAAGATAACCACCAGCCTTTCCAGCTTTGTAACTAAAACCCCTGCTCCCTGGAGCCATTAACCGAGCGGTTGTCAGCATTTCTGAGGCCGTGCTAACTTGCTTCCAGAGATTCCCAGTCCTGTCACTGAAGACGAGGAGAGTAGCATGGCAGGGTAGCGTTGCTTTGCATTTCACTATATAAGAGACATGTTGCTGAAGCTTCTCACCTTGCACAAAATCAGGTGAAGTGCAAGAATGCCAGATTTCAAACAATCTCAACGATTTGTACAAGAGAAAAGGATCATAGAAAATAGGAGTAGGCCATTCAGCCCTTCATGCCTGCTCTGCCATTCATTTCTAACTTGGCTGATTATCAAATATCCTGATTCCCCATTCCCCCCATACCCTCGATCCCTTTAGTCCTAAGAGCTATATCTAATTTCTTCTTAAAATCAAACAACTTTTTGGCCTCAACTACATTCTGTGGTAGTGAATTCCACACTCTCTGGGTAGAAGAAATTTCTCCTCACCTCAGTTCTAAAAGGTTTACCCCTTATCCTCAAACTATGTCCCCTAGTTCTGGACTCCCCCACCATCAGGAACATTCTTTCTGAATCTACTCTGTTGAACCTTGTTAGAATTTTACAAGTTGCCATGAGATCCCCTCTTGTGATTGGTTGGCACATTGGCTGATCGCTGTGGAGATTTGCCAACCCATCAACACCCCTTTCCTTTGTAGGTTAGTGGTGGGTGCCTGGAGCATGCTGCCAGAGGCAGGGTGGAAACAGGCACATTAAAGAGACATTTGGAAGGGTACACAAAGAGGGAAGGAGAGGGATATGGTCTGAGTAAGGACAGGATTTTTTTTGGTTTGGTTAGGGCATCACGATTGTTGCAGGCATGGAGGGCCAAAGGGCCTGTTTCTGTGCTGTACTTTTTGTTCTTTGAACGAATTGTTTGAAATTTGGTATTCTTATGTTTGTCCTGATGAGTGTGAGAGAGTGACATGTCTCTCCTTTCTGCAATATCAAAGTGTTCAAATCCCACTAGCAATTCCAGAATTTAAATTTAGAATTTTTGCATAGTACAATAATTGTACAATCATGCTCTATGTCTTCAGTATTGTTAAGGGTTGGATGCATTACAGTAATTCAACAATCACGCTGAACTGATCACTTCCTATGCTGTCTCATTCTACAAGTTAGGACTGGAGGTTAGCCGTGAAGACTTCGACAAGGAGAATAACCCAATGACACTGCTAAGTAAGGAGGGTTGTTCTGTTGAGTATTTGGCATATTGCCAAACTAAACCAACTACAAAGACCACAGGATCACATCCTTCTCATGCTGAATTAGCCAATCTAGGCAGCTGGCAAAGCCACTCTGTCCTGTCTGTAGAAACGAGGAAATCTGTCTGGATTCCCATTATGTGATACTACCAACTCGGAATTCAACCCAAAAATTGGGAGGACTAGTGCAGCAAGAGAATACACAACGCTTGTACTACCACTTCACAGCACCAGGCATCTGGGTTTGATTCCCAGCTTAGGTCACTGTCTACATGTTTGCACATTCTCCCTATGTCTGCATGGGTTCCCTCGAGATGCTCCAGTTTCCTCCCACAGTCTGAAAGATGTATTGGTTAGTGCATTGACCAAACAGGCACCAGAGCATGGCAACTAGGGGATTTTCACAATAACTTCATTGCAGTGTTAATATAAGCCTCTCTTGTGCCTAATAAACTTTACTTTGAATGGCAGAACACCAGGAAGTGGAAGTATAGAGGGAGCTTGTGGTGGGTGTTCAAATATCCCTGAGGCACCAGGACAGGGAGATAAGGGGGTTAAGACATAAAAGATACTTGTCTTTATTAGCTGAGGCACAGAGTACAAGAGCAGGGAAGTTATGATGGAGCTGTATAAAATGCTTGTAAGGTTAGAGCAAGACTGTAGAAAGGGTATAATTGCACTAGAGATTGGTTTGCCTGGGCTGGAGTGTTTCAGCTGTGAAGCTGGTTAGGCTGGGGTTGTTTTCCATCCTTGAACCAGAGAAGGCTGAGGGGGCACCTGATGAAGGTGTACAAAATTATGAGGGGTTAATAACCAGGGAGGCAGAGATTTAAAATCAGAGGCAGGAAATTATGGGGATTTGAGAATAGACATTTTCACCCAGAGAGTGGTGGGAATCTGAAACTTGCTGCCTGAACTTAAGCAGCGTTGAAACACCATAGTGTAGAAGGTTACTGACCAAGTGCTGGGAAATGGGATTTATTACTTGATGGCTGGGATAGACACAAATGGGCCAAAGGGCCTCTTTCTGTGCTGTAAAACTATGACTAAAATGCCAATGTTACATTGACCTGTAAACTGGTGACAGATTGTGGTGTCAATAGTACATATGGACAGATGCACACAAAAATACAGGCAGACAGGCAAAAGAGAGAGGGAGAGGGAATGGCAGAGAGAGGGGTAGAGAGAGAGGGGGGGGGGGGACAAAGAGAGAGAGAGGGGTATAGAAAAGCGACCCAGACACACACACCCACAGAATGTCACTTTGAATTGAGCAAGGCACAAGAAAGTTACAGGTGTTTCATAGAACCACAAGAGGTGAGAAAGGTGTAAAAAGTGCAAACTACAGTGAACAGGAAAATCCAAGTGACTGTGTTTAAAATAAGACACTGCACACTAAACACAAAATAACAGTTTTATTGTTAATACAGGTACCCAATATCATTTATTTCCCAGAAAACAGTATTACATGATACTGCTCCTATAGTTACACTTTAAAATATGAAACAAATAACCTTAATACAAATATCTTTTAACCAATTACAGTACATTGTGCATTCTAAACATATCTAAATGTTATACAATATTCCAGCTGATAAACATTTCTATAAATTCCACATCCTCTGGGCATTTTTAAAGAAACCTGTACACGCACCTCCGTGGGATCACAAAAATAAGTGTCTAAATATATCATTCAGAATTCATTCTGTAACACTCTTAACAAAATCATAAAAATCTCTCGTCATCATTTAGCTTTAGTTCAGAGTTAGGTCATTTCGAATAAAGGTTAAACCCATTTAAAGAAGCGCCTAATCTCCCAATGCATAGTTTCAAATCCCTTACAGAAATATACAGATTTACTTAAGGCAAGTAGAGTACCAGGGAACCACACGTCATTTGCCCGAATACGGCTGGTTAAAGGATTGGATTAGGGTCTTTAATTATTGTGCGACCTGCTCAGGTTAACAACAATTCTGCCACCTTCAGCGAGCGGTCACTGGTGTGAGCTTATACTGCTGGCATTTAATAAGCTAGTGCTAAAAGTTAGCATCAAATACCTTCAAAGATCGATCCCCGTTTGAGGTGACGCTGCTCGTTAGTTGGAACAGAGAATCTACAAGGTTCCCTGTAGCTCCCGTACAAAGTAGGGTAATCTCAAAAAAATATATATATTTCAACGGGAAATGCAAGCAACACTTCACCCAAGCAGCAATCGGATATTTAATAATAAAACGGTCCCATTGGTAACTGGGTGCTGGAATAAAGCACAAGTCGCAGAGATCACCCCTGACTGTGACACTGAGCCTGTGTTCCTGCAATGAGCAGCCTCGGGCCATCACAACACATGACCTTTAGCAAGTATTTCATGGAACATTCAAGCGAATTTCAATCTACCTCATTTCTGGCGGAATGGAGTGGAGTTTCCAGCACTCATCCTAAAGGTAACCTGTGAACTAGGTGCTGGAGTTAGCCAGTTAACTGTTAGAATGGCTTTAGCAATATGCTTTTTCACAGGAAATGGGCAATCTGCTTGGATTTAACTGGGTTCTTTTTCAATGATTTCCCCCCCACAATGCTGAGGAAACTGCAGAATCTCAACTGAAAATTATCCGCCTTTTCGGTTTAAACCAGGACACACCCAGCATGACCCTCACCCTCCCCACTCACCCCCAAACCGAACCACCCATCATACATACACCCACCCCCACTCACACACCACCACTCTTTCACATACACCCCTCTCTCTCTCGCACCCCCCCCACACACTCACCCCCCCCCAAAGACACACACTGCCCCCACTCTCTCGCACCCCCCCCTCCACACACACACACTGCCCCCATTCTCACACACCGCCCTCTCTCCCTCTCGCACCCCCCCCCCACACACACACACACACACACACACTGCCCCCTCTGACACACCCTGCCTCGCACGCACACACACACCCCACTCTCTCTCGCACACCCTGCTCCCCTCCCCCCCCCAAACTTTTCATACACTCTGTCCCCCCTCCCCCCCACTCTCAGATACAGGAGGTGTGTGGATTAGTTTGAAACAAATGAGAATGAAGAAGCTTTGGAATGTGGTGTGTGTGTGTTTGTTTCTGGTTCAATTGAGTGAGATCGAAGTGTGAAATTCTGCTAATTCAGGGGAGTGTGTGTAACCACAGGTCTCCTGTGCACTGGGGGTGTATCCTAACCAGGCTTTCTGCTGCTCCTTGAAGCAGCCTCTGGTGGAAGTGGGAATAGACAGGGAGACACCTGACAAAACTGAAGGACCGAAGGAGTTAAAGGCTTTCGGTTTGATTTGGTTTAAACATCATTTAAAGTTTATATTTTTGATTCCCATCCATTCCCAATCCAAGCAAGGATATGCAATGAAAGTAGCTTTGATTGATTTACCCAGGATAAGATGAGCATACTGTAGGTTTCACATCACAATTAACTGCAGACACTACTCATGAGTGACTGCATTCAACTGCTGCAATTAAACCTTGAATAAATGATCCAGAAAAACCTGGTTTTGCTCATCAACATTTTCCCCACCTGCTGTGGGTAAACCACGGGAACTAAAAACAGGGGCACCGGAACATTCCAGTTAATTATCTTTAACCTAACTGAGCAGAGACCGCCTTTGTCAGTGTGGCCAAGAGGCACTCCATCATGCAAATGTCTTTAGTCAGAGGTTACAAACAGTCCAATATAAACTCTCTCTCTCTTGCACTTATACCGAAAAAAAAAGAAATGCTGCCTTGTTAACAAGTAAAAAGAAAATCTGAAACACGATCGGCACCAACGTGTAAATATTCTAAACACTTTTTTTTCGAATGTCGCACTGGGAGATGCCCCATGGCGGTGGGCCACCCTCCCACTGCGGCAGCAACACAGCACACAGCCAGCCCGCTGGCCATAAGCACTGTGAGACACGGCAAAAAGAACCAGAACACTTCAGAAACAGCTTAAAAAAAACACAACTCCTACAACAGTGGTCAATTTTGGACAGATTTACAAATAAAAACAATCACCAAATATTACTCTCTTTTAAAATCTGTGATCAATATTTGATTGGCAGAATAAGCGATTAAATATGACTTTTTGAGGGGAGGGAGTGGGTGATGCAGCAAGACACCTGAGCTCGGAAATGGATAAATGGAAACTATAGTGTGAATTAGGTAAAGCAAACTTACAAACCACGTCCAAACAGGAATAAGGCTCTTTCTCTCAACTAGCGATCTTGAGGACTCCAGTTCCTCATTAACAAGGAACCTCACGTGTTACTGGTATCTAGGGCAGTCCTGACTTCCCTTCGATGTAACTGAAAAAGATGCAGGCAGCGTTGCAAGCCTGCTCCCACCGAGTCCCAGGTGGCAAGCAAGACCACTGAGAATAATAAGAAATCTCCCAACACCAAGCTTTCAGAGCGCTGCTCCTTCATCAGCTGAGTCACTCACCTGATGAAGCAGCAGCGCTCCCAAAGCTCGTGAATCCAAATAAACCTGGTGGACTTTAACCTGGTATTGTGAGATTCCTTACTGCTCCCATCCCAGTCCATCGCCGGCATCTCCAGACTTAGACCTTGGGCGTAACATGGTGGGTTGGTACTCCAATATTGCTATACCACGGACAGGCGGCACAGGAGTCCACACAAGTTTGGGGCGGGGGGGGGGTGTGCGGGGTAATATGGTGGGGCAGGGGTCTGGTAGTAGGCCAGCTTTGCAACTAGGGAATGGTGTGAAGGGAAGAAATTAAAATGGGATGCAGGGGAAGAGTCATGGGGAAAAGGAAAATTGGAATTAAAAGACTACTGCTTCATGTCTCTGTTACCAAGACTTTCTGCTTTGGTTGAGTAGAATTGGCTCTCTCGATGGCAACAGCAAGCCACAGGGTTAAGTGGAGCTCCAAGTTGGTGACAATTCAGTTTGCAATCCCTGCATCTATTGTACAAATTGAAGCTCTGTCAGTAAGTTCTGCAGTAACGCGTGATCCTAACTCCTAAAACAGCAAGTAAAAACAGGAAAAACTGCTAGAAAAGGATCTCATTACAAAACCGTTCAGAGTGAATGGACTCCAAAAAGTATGATTAACTGAACAACTTGATCACCAAGAATCAAATGTTATTAAAACGCAATAAAACTCATTTAATTTTAACACTTGATCTGCTGGGTTTTGTGGTTGCTTTTCAACACCTCCTGAAAGGTTTAACTTCTTTTGATGAAATAATTGATACAGGATTACACACACACACACATTTAGGATCAAATGTGTGCCAGATCTCTGATACGCCTGGAGCTCAGTCTGAGCAAAGATTTCTTATGGAAATCCCTATGTGCTACGTGAATGCACTGAGCTGCCAGTCTGCCATACGTGTGCACTGCACTCTCCCCATTCAATATTTAGAAGGCTGCTTATGATGTTTAAAATGGATGAAGTGAGAAATATTTCTCTGATCTATGCAGTCATGAACCAAATTAAAACTTTGGTGGGGGGGCGGGGGGGGTCGCAAAACATATTCATTATAGTTTGGGTTTATTAGCGTCACAACTAGGCTTACATTAACATTGCAATTAAATGACTTGAAAATCCCCCAGTCGCCACAATCCAGCGCCTGTTCGGGTACACTGAGGGAGAATTTAGCATGGCCAATGCACTAATCAGCATGTCTTTCGGACTGTGGGAGGAAACCGGAGCACCCAGAGGAAATCCACATAGACACGGGGAGAACGTGCAGACTCCGCACAGACAGTGACCCAAGCTGGGAATTGATCCCAGGTCCCTGGCACTGTGAGGCAGCAGCACTAACCACTGTGCTGCCCATATACTGAGTGAAGTTTAGGGATGTCAGTGAGAATTTTATTTTGTACAGCTGAAAATCTGAAAATACAACTGCACAAGGTATTTAACATTTTCTCCCAGTTAAGTAGAATGAAAAATATATTCATTCACTACAGCTTTGTCGATGGGGCAGCATTGTATTGCGTGGATAGTTAACTGCAAGAAAACATATTGGGCATTAAATCTAGCATTTTACTTTAGCCACACTGTAATGATATCTGTAGGGAGCATATCTGCATAGCACACTTCTGTGCTTAGATTAAAAGCCTGCAGCAGTCCCTGCTTTGTGTCCTGCACAATATATGATAATGTTATCACTGCAAAACAATGGAGAAAGCATCCCACTTCATTGTACTTTGATGTTACTCTGCGTTTTAGATAGACACCTGCTCTGGCAGGCTGGCACGACGCACAGTGTCCTTACACTAAAATAGGAAAGTGGGCCTCGCGTAGAAACTGGGTCTCCACCTCCCAGTGCTGGTAAGTGGATGAGTACAAAATTCACTATTGTTGAAAAGGGCAAACCTTCCATTTCCACCCAACAAATGGGATTCCTTTTATTCCTTCAAGCAGGCTACACTTCAGTTCTGCAGCTGAACAAATGCCCAGCAAGATTTCTCAAACAATTTGCAGGAACTTGCAGGAGGTGTGCTTAGTCCTTTGTGAACCAGTCTGAATTCATGCCCCAGCAGGTGAAGTGTTAGTATTGGCTCTGCATTGAAAAAAAATAACTTAAAGCAAGAGTTTCCCTTACACGAGCTGTCACAGAACAGTTATTAAAACAGTACAAAAGTCAGGAGATAAGATTCATCACAGCCTTTGTATTCTAGGCCTTCATATACCACAGATACAGATAGTGGACAAGTTAACCGTTCACATTACGTCAAACTGAGCCACAATATTCACAGGTGGCATGCATTAAGCAAGACGACAAGAATAGTGTAGGAAATGTACAAGTCTTCAAAGTGCATAGCTTACCAATGCCAGGACATTCTGACAGGAACAGAAAAATGACATCATTAAAGAGCTACAGCTTCTTGGAGTCATTTGTCCCATCAGAGGTGGCAGATGCTGCTCACAACATTTGGGCTCAGCACTGGAAAGTCCAAGATGTGGACCATCAGGATATGCCCTCACGGGCCAGCACAGAGTGCTGCATTATACAAGTGCTCAATTCTCACCACTGGATATTTCAATGGGCAAGGATTGAGTGTTGGCACAGCACTGAATCATTCAGAGAAACAGTCAGCTGTTTACGCCGTGCAGCAGATATCTGTGGCACTTCTTTAACACATCCCTCAGACCAAGGGGACAGTAAATTCCGCCCCACTGTCCCAGAATCAGTTCTGGAAAAAGAAACACATTTTTCAACCCTGAAGGTTTACAGGAACCTTGTCTGAAAGCAGGAAAGGCCAGTACTAAAGGCCACTCACCAAATGGATGTTGAGACAGGTTCCAGTTTTAGAATCAGCTGCCTGCACTTGGATTATAATTCAGCTGTAAGGAAAACATCAGAACTTTTGCAAAGGTAGGACTTGCCCACCCATGTTCTGAACAGCTAGGTAACAATTCAAAGGTTACTAATAGCTATCCAATGCCTGTTTCAAGTGGCGCTTCACTGGTCTGTGCTAGTGGAGCACACAAAATGGACTTTTCTTCAGAAAAGTTTCTGACTAGGTTACTGTTATTACAAACAGCACGCCACTTCACTTCAATATTTTTCTTGAGCCAGTCTTTTTAAGTGTTTGGATAGTACAGGGTAAAACACACGCTAGATTTTTTTTCTGCTGAAGCGCAGATTTGCAAAAGTGATTTTTCAAAAAAAAAATGAAGTTGAGTGAATCTGCTCCCTGCCTGTAAAGAAAAGTGCTCCATAACATGCATCAATAAAGGAACATTTATGTGCATCAGAACTGTCGAGTCCCTGACTTGTGTAGGAAGCGTCCAAAAAAAAACATGAATAATGTCACGAATAGACAAAAAAAAAATCATCCTATTACTTCATTTCAGGAGAAATCCAACAGTCCACAGGTACACCAATACTCTGTGCAAGACATCACCGTATTTGATGTGTCTGCTGATGGCGTCATAGTTGATTCATTGGATTGGAATTAGCTTCATCACTATTTGATCTGGAATCGGACCATCTTGTTGTTAAATCATAACGACCTGTCCTTTTCCAAATGGCAATTATGCTATTGAAATTTTTAAAATCAAATGAAACAAACTGGTGTGATTCTCCTAACAATCAAAGAGGTGACGACCAATTTTGTAGAACAAACTGATCTCCGCGCGCACACATGGCAGCTTAAGTGTACGGGGCTGAACAGAATAAAATTGTTAAAAGCTTTTAAAAATACATTTCCTTTTGGTGCAACAGTCGAGGATTCAGAGTGACGTACAGTTTTTAGCCCTGGTGGGTAAATGGGCAGGGAGTTGGGAGAAAGGTTTAGCATTGAATAACGCTGCCACGGCAACATCGCGAGGAAAAACCGTCACCTTTTTAAACAGGCTCACTGCCAGATAGTTTTGGTGTTTAAGCGTCGTGTTTTGAAAGGCTTTCTGAAACATTTCAAAGTCGCAGGAAAATGATTCCTCGACTTAATTTCCGATATCTGTACTGGTTGAGAAGATTTTGAGAACGGTCGGAATGGACATCCTTTTTTGGGACCTGCGTCCCATTCAGTTTACTCCAATGTGGTCAGAATCAACATCGGCCACTTCCTGGGATTGTTGGATAGAAATGGCCACCCTCCTCCTTCAGTCCAGCTGGGCTGGTGGGCAGCATGACTTGATGGATAAGACTAGATGTGCAGTAGGCAAGGAGCTCAAATGGAAAGTGGTTAAGTAGGTGGCAGAGTGGCTCAGAAGCTCCTCAACGGCTCTCAATAACAACAGGTTCAAAGACACCTGCAGACACCCTGTGGAGAAAGGAACAATGTTTGTTACTCACACTTTTTTGTTATTATTGTCATAAATAGACTCACATTAACACTGCAATGAAGTTACTGTGAAAATCCCCTAGCGACCACACTCTGGCGCCTGTTCGGGTACACCGAGGGAGAACTTAGCACGGCCAATGCACCCTAACCAGTACGTCTTTCAGACTGTGGGAGGAAACCGGAGCACCTGGAGGAAACTCATGACACCTTTAGCATAAGAATTACAAATCCATATTTGAATACAGCACAATGGAGAGAAAATCTGTTTGATTAGGTTTCCAGAATCGTTTCCAGGGCTGCGCAGCTGACACGAAAACAGAAAACAACTGTAGCAAAGCTATTCTCAATCTTTATCTCAACGTCTTCCGGACATTGTGCAATATAAAGTATTTTCTGCTACCGCTGCACAGCTAATGAGAGTTATGTTTTAGGTTGGAGGGCACAAAATGCCATATTCCTCAGGCTGGACAGGAAAAGAAACAAACCTATTAAATCGCAGAATCCCTACAGTGCAGAAGGAGGCCATTCGATCCATCATCTGCACCCAGGTTAACCCCCATAACCCCATGTATTTACCCACTAATCCCCCTAACCTATACATCTTGGAACACTAAGGAGCAATTTAGCATGGTCAATCAACCTAACCTGCACATTTTTGGATTAATGGGGCAGTGGCACTGTGGAATTATCACTGGATTAGCAATCCAGAGACCCAGGGTAATGCTCTGGGGACCTGGGTTCGAATCCCACCACGGCAGATGGTGAAATTTGAATTCAATAAAAATCTGGAATTAAAAGTCTATGGATGACTGTGAAACCATTGTTGATTGGCGTAAAAACCCATCTGGTTCGGGGAAGGAAATCTACTGTCCTTACCCGATCCGGCCTACACATGACCCCAGAGCCACAGCAATGTTCTCAAATGCCCTCTGAAATGGAGGGCGGTTAGGGATGGGCCCAAGTAGTGACGCCCACATCCCATTAAAAAAATATAAAATTCGGCATTGCTGTAGGAGATTGAGTTTGTTGAATCAACAATGACTTTTTGAAAAAATGGTATTTAGTTCCAAACAGTGAAAAAAATCCCAAAACATTTCACGGAGTATTATCAGACAACTAGTTGATCTTGGAGCGGGAGAAGAATTCCTTCTGTTTAAAACCATCGATGCTTTTATAAGGAATTTATTTACAATTTTAGTACAGCTGGCACAGCGGGAACACTTCCCTCAGGTGGTGTGGAGGCCCTGCTAAACAGAACCCCTCGATCAGAGGACTGCATGGTACCGATATCGTTAAGTTGCATTAAAACACTTAAAGGGACAAAGATATTACTCTGAAGCATTCCTCAGTGCAAAGACAGACAAGTGGAAAGGGCTCGACTTCGGGGAGGAACTTCAGAAGCGTTCTTTTCTTGAAAAGGTTAAGCATCAAAGGTTAATTTACAAGAAAATCCCACACTAAAATAGTCTGGGCATCTAGGATAAATGAGATAAACGCACCTGTTTCCCAGCTGAATGCCACTGAGTGCTGTTGTTCCATCTCTGCTCACAAACAGCCTTAAATTACTGTCTGAAAAAGAAGAGGACACAGCATTAGCAAACTGCAAAAGGAAAAAAGACTCTTTCCTGGCTCCAGAAACCATGTAAGAAGTCTAACAACACCAGATTAAAGTCCAACAAGTTTATTGGACTTTAACCTGGTGTTGTGAGACTTCTTACTGTGTTTACCCCAGTCCAATGCCAGCATCTCCACATCCAGAAACCATGCCCTTGGCGACAGCTCTCATTTTGACAGCATTGATTCAAAGACTTGCATTCAAATAACGCTGGGAGTCATAGAGGTTTACAGCATGGAAACAGGCCCTTCAGCCCAACTTGTCCATGCTACCCTTTCTTTTTTTTTAACCAAGTGAGTCCCAATTGCCCACATTTGGCCCATATCCCTCTATACCCATGTAGCTATCTAAATGCTTTTTAAAAGACAATTGTACCTGCCTCTATTACTGCCTCTGGCAGCTTGTTCCAGACATTCACCACCCTCAGAAAAAATTGCCCCTCTGGACACTTTTGTATCTCTCCCCTCTCACTTTAAACCTATGCCCTCTTGTTTTAGATGTCCCTAGCTTTGGGAAAAGATATTGACTATCTAGCTGATCTGTGCCCCTCATTATTTTATAGACCTCTATAAGATCACCCCTCAACCTCCTATGCCCCAGAGAGGCTCCTACGCTCCAGCTCCTACCTCAACATGTCTCTCATTACATTGTGCAACAACTGCTGTTCCCCAGGTAAAAGGTGGCATGCTCATAGGATCATAGAAACCCTACAGTGTAGGAGGCCATTTGGCCCATCAAGTCCGCACTGACAACAATCCCACCCAGGCTCTATCCCTGTCACCCTACATATTTACCCCACTAACCTTTCTAACTTACGCATCCCTTAGTGTCAGTGGATTTGCAGGTAAATATGTAGGGTTATGGGGATAAAGCATGGTTGGGATTGTGGTCGGTGCACACATTGGGCTGAACGGCCTCCTGCATTGTAGGGATTCTATGATTGACGATAATGTAGCAACGGCAGAGGATTCGAGGGAAATGCTAACCACTGTGCCTCTTCTTACAAGCAACAAGGGGATACATGGCCTGTTTGTTACTGTTTGACAGCATTTGCTGAGCACAGTGGTTAGCACTGCTGCTTCACAGTGCCTGGGACCTGGCTTTGATTCCTGGCTTGGGTGACTGTTGGTGTGGAGTCTGCACCTTCTCCGTGTCTGCGTGGGTTTCCTCCGGGTGCTTCTTTTGAACGTTTCGATGAGATCTCCTCTCATTCTTCTCAACTCCAGCAAATATCGACCCAATTTACTCAGCCTCTCATCCCAGTGGACCAACTAAGTCTTCACTGCATTGCCTCTAAGCAACATGTTTTTTTTTGAAAGGGGTAAAGGGCTCTTTAGAGTTAAACAAAGTCCTTTAGATAGGAACCACAAAATTGTCTGAAATCTACCCTGACTAATATAGTATAAAGAGCAGGTCATGCGAATAAGGGTTAACGTTGTCCATCCAACAAGGCACAAGTACAACATTAAAAAGGTAAGCTACTGGGTAACCCATCTCAACTCCATTGCAACACTCACTCCTTACACAACAATTGGGCAGGACTACCAACAAATATTTAGGTTTTACACCCATAAAAAGAATGGAAACATTCACAATCTTTGGCTGTTTATGTCATAAGGAACTCTGTCAATTTAGATTCCATACACAAACCACAGGCTTGAATCCCAGAATACTGAAGGAGTGTGGGAAAGAGAAACACCAAGCAGAATTTTCCAAAAGTCTTGGGAGTTGTGACAAGCGACTGCCGAGCGGAAAATATTACACTCCTCCCCAAGAAGCCAGGATAAGGTAGGAGAATAGTCTCAGCCTGCGAGTGGGCAAGGAAACCTCCTGCTACTTACTACCAACCACCCTCCTTCAGCTGATGGACCAGTGTACCATTTTGAGTCATTTGGAGGAAGCTCTAAAAGTAACAAGGGCACAGAATGTCCTGTGGTTGGGGATCTTCAATGTCTTGCATGAAGAGTTGCTCAGTAGCACCATTTTTCACCGAGTCTCTGAAGGACCTTTCTATCACACTGGGCCTGCATCAGCTGATGAGGGACCAATAAATAGGGAGAAAGGCCTGCTACACCCCTCGCCAATCTACCATTTGCAGGTAGGAGTGGCCACAGCACTGCTCAGAAACACATCTCCCTTTCCAGAAAGGCGAGTTATTGGATAATATGGTGGAGGCGTTGGCAATGCGGCCCATCATGGCTGTGCTAGCTCATAGAATCCTTATAGTGCAGAAGGAAGCATTCGACGCATTGAATCTGCAGTGACAACAATCCCTGTAACCCCATGTATTTACCTTGTTAGTACCCCTAACACTAAGGGGCAATTTTGCATGACCAATCCACCTAACCTGCACATCTTTGGACTGTGGGCGGCACGGTAGCACAGTGGTTAGCACTGCTACTTCACAGCTCCAGGGTCCTGGGTTCAATTCCCAGCTCAGGTCATTGTCTGTGTGGAGTTTGCACATTCTCCTCATGTCCGTGTGGGTTTCCTCCGGGTACTCCGGTTTCCTCCCACAGTCCAAAGATGTGTGGGTTAGGTTGATTGGCCATGCTAAGAAATTGCCCCTTAGTATCCAGGGATGTGTAGGTTACAGGGATTAGTGGGTATAATACGTAGGGATATGGGGGTAGGGCCTGGGTGGGATTGTGTTCGGTGCAGACTTGATGGGCTGAAGTGCCTCTTTCTGCATTGTAGGGTTCTATGAAACCAGAGCACCCGGAGGAAACCCATGCAGACATGGGGAGCATGTGCAAACTCCATGCAGATAGTGACCCAAGGCCGGGAACCAAATCCGGGTCCTTGGCGCTGTGAGACAGCAACACTAACCACTGTACCAGCATCCTGGGTTCTTTGAAAGATCTATTTGATTGGTTCCAATCCCATGCCATTGTGCAACAAATATTTGGCCTTACCATGTATTTATCCAACTTCCTTTTGAAAGTTTGTACAGAATCTGTTTCCAATACACTTTCAGGTAGCACACTCCAAATCATAACTCAGTGTAAAAGAATTCTCATCTTGTCTCTACTTCTTTTGCTAATTAAAGTCTGCACACTCTGGTTTACAACACAAAGGTCTTTTCAGCTTTGCCAAGTGGTTCAGGCCCAGACTGAAAATTGATTTAAAAGCAACTGGATAAATACTCAAAAAGGAAGCAGAGAGGGAACAGGGGCGGCATAGTAGCACAGTGATTAGCACTGCTCCCTCACAGTGCCCCGGTTAAATTCCCAGCCTCAGGTCATTGCACGTGGAGTCTGCAAGGATATCCTCCGGGTGGTCCGGTTTCCTCCCACAGTCCAAAGGTGCGTGGGTTAGGTGCATTGACCATGCTAAATTGACTCTAGTGTCAGGGGATAGGCAGGGTCGATATTGGAGTTACGAGAATAGGGCCTGGGTCAGATTGTGGTTGGTGCTGACTTGATGGGTCAAATGTCCTCCTTCTGCACTGGAGGAATTCTATGATTTGGTAAGATTAAACTGAAGGTATAGATGTGAAGAGCAGAGTGCAGTAATTTCCATAATTCTTGTGTGGCCCAGCTAACATTAGGATTTGACAACATTTTTCCACAGTTGTTTCATCACAGACCACACACTATTCTGCTGTTCCCCATGAGTAACCGCGGCACGTGGTAAGTGCTGAGCCACAGCCAGATTCTCTGCAGCAACATTAGTCACACTGCTAGACATCGATGGAGATTTTGCCTTTTATGAACTTAGACGTCACACCAACCTCACAATACACCAGCAAAATAAGCAACAGTTTGACAAGAGGCAGCTCCCAGTTTGGGCACATTGACCTTTAATAATCCCAATGGCCACTAGAGAACGGGCACTTGAATGAGTTTTTTTTATTTGTTGGTTCATGGGACATGGGCGTCGCTGGCTGGGCCAGCACGTATTGCCCATCCCCGAGGACATTTAAGAGTCAACCACATTGATTGGATCTGTGGGTTTGATTGATCGATTTGATTGCTGAGAGTCTGGAGTCACATGTAGGCCAGACCAGGTAAGGACAGCAGATTGCCTTCCCTACAGGTCATTTGTGAACCAGATGGGTCTTTATGACCATCAATAATGGTTTCATGGTCATCAGTAAATTCTTAATTCCAGATATTTTTTATTGAATTCAAATTCCACCATCTGCCGTGGTGGGATTCAAACTCGGGTCTGCAGAGAATTGCCCCAGGTCTCTGGATCACTAGTCCAGTGACAATAGCACTATGCCTGTTTCCCCCAAGTAACAGATGATTGATGGTGCCCTGAGAATCAGATCCCCTGCCCCTGAACTAGGAGAACTTACCTTCACCCCGACCCCAGCCCACTCCACTCCCCTGAATTAGGAGGGCTTACCTTCAGCATTATTGACATCTGTGAAATCTTGACTCTGTACGATTTTTTCCACAATGTCATCTGCATCGATCCTTGTGTCATCAACCCACGTGGGCTGACTCTCCACAGTCTCCTTCTTCCGCCTAAGGGACGGAGAATCTGTTAAAGATGACAGAACTATGCACTTCACAATGAAAACAACAGCCAGTGCACAGGGACCCTGATATTCACAAGTTGGCAAACAGCTGATTGTCCAATTCCCTTGTGGAATGTCAACTTAGACTAGCCTTTCCCAAGTTGCTATTAAAATCATGCGGGTAGCTATAAGACATTTCATCCCGTGAAGCAGCACAATCGATCCACTCACTTCCCCACCCCACAATAACAATGTACCTTTTCCAGTGGAAGCCACTGCACCAGGAGCTTGATTCTTGGCTAAATTCCCTCCCCTGGGCAGAGTGTCGCAAAAGACGCGCCATACAAAAGGATCAACTAAATCCGCACAGTACAGAAATAAACTCAGTTCCTCCCTGAATTATCCAGTCTAGTACCTCAGTGATCAGCACTGCTGCCTCACAGCACCAAGGACTCAGATTTGATTCCCAGCTTGGGTCACTGTCTGTGCAGAGTCAGCACATTCTCCCCATGTCTGCGTGGGTTTCCTCCAAGCGCTCCAGTTTCCTCCCACAGTCTGAAAGATGTGCTGGTTAGATGCACTGGCCATTCTAAATTCTGTGTACCCAAACTGGCGCCGGAGCGTGACGACTAGGGGATTTTCACAGTAACTTCACTGCAATGTTAATGTAAGCCTACTTGTGACTAATAAATAAACTTTAACTTTACCACGCTGTCCACTTGCTCACCAGGCCATGAGGACAGCTAAAGCTGCTTCTAATGATCCTGAATCAGATAGGAATTTACAGAGTACTGTTTTAGTTGTGCAAAGCTTTTGTGGCTCAAACACAGAATACACCAAGGTCACAGATCAGTTAATGAACTGCTGAAGTAGCTTTATCTTCACTTCTACGCTTTCAGGAGCACTACAGGTTTGATATTTCTAAATTTTGTGCCCATTTTTTTACATAGTTAAATATATTTGCAAGATGAGACAAAGATTTGTGTACTTTCTACTCTACCCAGATTCCTTCAGTACCAATTAGAATCAAAGACTCTGCACAGTGCAGAAGGACGCCATTTGGCCCATCAAGCCACACTGACAATAGTCCCAACCAGGCCCTACCCGCATAACCCCACGTATTTATCCTGCTAACCTTCTGATATTAAGGGGCAATTTAGCATGGTCAATGAACCTAACATGCACATTTTTGCAGTGTGGAAGGAAACCGGAGCACCTGGAGGAAACCCACACACAGTCACCCGAGCTGGGAATCGAACCCAGGTCCTTGGCACTGTGAGGCAGCAGTGCTGACCACCATGCCACCCTAAATCTCGGCTCTGTGAGGGGTGCTACATATCTAACACCAATCAGTAATAGATTAGTTCAGTCTCAGAGCACAGATGGCCACCCAATAGGATACAGATTGAGATTTTCACACTCAACCCATACAGAACCATTGCTGCCAGCAAGGGGGGAGGGAGTCTGGCTAAAGCAAAATATTGCGGATGCTGGAAATCAAAAATAAAAGCACAGAATGCTGGAAAAGCTTAGCAGATCAGGCAGCATCAACAGAGAGAGAAACAGAGTTAACACTTCAAGTCCAATATGGTCCATTTTCTGCTGGAAGATGTGAAATGTTGACTTGTTTCTCTCTCCACAGAGGCTGCCAAGTCTGCTGAGTTTTTCCAGTATGTTGTATGAATTTGATTAAAGCAACCTGGGTTGGATTCGGGCTGGTGCAGGTGAGAGGGCAGGTTGCCTCTTCATCCCGCACTGTCTAATTTGGGCATGAGTCGATACCAGACGGATCCCTCGGGATAGCAGGATAGCTGTATGAGGAGAGATTGGATCAATTGGGCCTGCATTCATTGGAATTAAGGGGAAAAAAAAAAGAGGGGATCCATCAAAACGTATAAAATTCTGACAGAACTGGACAGATTGGATGCAGGGATAATGTTTCCTCTAGCTGGTTGGCTTGGGGGGTGATTTAGAGTGGGTGCGGGTGGTGAAGTGGATCTAAAACAAGGGGTCACAGTCTCAGGATACAGGGTAGACCATTTAGGACTGAGGTGAGGAACAACTTCACTCAGAAGGTAGTGAACCTGTGAAATTCTCTGCCACAGGAAGCTGTGAAGGCCAAAATCGTTTAAGATATACAAGGAGGAAATGGATAGATTCCTAGACTCTAAAGGCATCAGCAAATATGGGGAGACTGCTAGAATACAGCACTGAGATGGAGTCATGATCATGTTGAATGGTGGAGCAGGCTTGAAGGGCTAAATGGCCTACTCCTGCTCCTATTTTCTGTATTTATACCTTCAAAGCACCTTAACGTGGTGATCAGATTGGATATGCCAAGACAAACAGTCCAAATTAAAACTAAAAGGCACTCAATTGGACCTATATTCTCTGGAATGTAAAAGAATGAGGGGGCTCAAATTAGAGTACACAAGATGATAAAAGGTACGGATAAAGTAGACATGGAGCGGATGCTTCCTCTCGTGGGGTATTCTGGGATGAGAGGTCACAGTCTTAGGATAAGGGATAGCAAATTTAAAACAGAGTTGAGGAGAAATTAGTTTTCTCCCAAAGGGTTGTGAATCTGTGGAATTCGCTACCCAAAGTGCGGTGGATGCTGGCACAGTCAGTAAATTTGAAGAGTTAGGCAGATTTTTAATTGGTAATGGGTTGAAGATTTACAGGGAGAAGGCAGGAAAATGAGGATGAGGAGCATATCAGCCACGACTGAATGGCAGAATAGACTCAATGGGCCGAATGGTCTAATTCTGCTCCTATATCAGCTACTTGTATCCTGTTAATTCAAACAGCTTTTGTGTTTGAAAAGAAGTGAGATATACATAATTAAACTGAAAAGCACAATTCTGATTTGAATAACAAATGATTCAAATAAAACAACTTTGAATTGAGAGTAGAATATCTTTAAAACCCAAGGTTTGGATTTGTAAAATATCCATCCCATTTCATCTGCTAGGAAAATTGCTCTTAAATCTTTCCAGTCAGAGGCTGCAGGGTGTGAAGATGCATATTGGCAAAGTAGAAAACCTTCATTGGGACAAAGAATGCATTATCTACAGATTTATTTTTAAAACAGTTGTACTACAGACAAACACTTTGTGATTTGGAACAGACAGATCTCAGATAGAGGACAGTGTGGAGTCTGAAAAATGCAAAGACACGAAAAATAATCACAAACTGGTAACAATAACACCCTTCACATCAAACTGTACACACAACGTTCCGTGGTCTCACCTTCTATGGGTCCTGCTATCAGGATGTGCACTATCCAGAGATAGGGAACTACCTCTTTTAAACAGAACAGCTGTGTACCTGGATGGTCTGTCAGGCGGCAGTGCTGGCCTCGGGGGCCGTGGTGGCTTCTCCACTTTGTGTTCCTTCTCCCCTTCTGCACTCTCGACGGTTATGCTGAGACCTCCAGAGGCACTGCTGCTACTGGATGTGTTACGCCGGTGAGTTAGGTCTGAAAGGCTAGAGGACCGGGAGTGCTCAGTGCTGTAACCTGGAATTTATAAAAAAACATATTTCAATAAATTATTTCATAGAATCGTAGCGTCCCTACAGTGCAGAAGGAGATCATTCGGCTCATCGAGCTTGTACTGACAACAATCCCACCCAGGTCCCATCCCCGTAACCCCAAGTATTTACCCTGCTAGTCCCCCTGACACTAAGGGGCAATTTAGCATGGTCAATCCACCTAACCTGCACATCTTTGGACTGTGGGAGGAAACCTGAGCCCTTGAAGGAAACCCACGTAGACACAGGGAGAACGTGCAAAATCCAGAGTCACCGGAGGTCGTAATTGAACCTGGTTCACTGAGTAGTGCTAACCACTGTGCCGCCGTGCCACCCCACATGTAGAATTTTCTTTGCAGATAAAAGCCACACACCGAGTTACCAATTTTGGGATCATTGTCCCTTTTAGCTCAATTTTACTTGACAGCAACTGGTTAAAAATTGCTATCCAATTTGGACGACTAAGAACTAAACTATCCATGGATACGTCCAACATGACTAATCTAATTCGACAATTCAACTTAACCCCAGGCTTTCTAAAGAACAAACCACCTCATGGGGACATGGACATCTGGCACCACACTGCTCTCTCCTGTGAATCGGGTAACTATTCTTCTGCACTCCATCACCAATAGACCTTTATCCTGGCACTAATTTACTTCACCAGCATGATTTTCACATTAGATTACAGTGCATGTTAAAAAAATAGCAGGGAGTGAGCAGAATCTGGCATCGAACCTGTCCATGACATCACCCCAAAGCACAAACAAACTGTAGCTGGAATATTCATACCAGATGTGAAATGTCTCATTATTCAACATTACCAATGAAATAATGGTCAATAAGAGCTTTCTTTCCTAAAATAAAGACTCAAATGTTTCATTATTCTAGCAAAGTCTTTAAATTTCTTTTATTATTCTTCCTAGTCTCATGACAACATATCCAGCCTTTTAACCGTTTCCTGTTGCTCCTGAGCATGCATTCTTAACTCTGTGTGCTCTTTCCCTTCTGTTACTCCTTGCTTTTTTCCCCATTTAAATCCTGATTATTTTCCCGGCTCTGACATAGGGTTGTACCAGAAGGTTTAACGCGTCTGTTCCCTGCAAATACGTTGATTAACTTGCTCAGTGTTCCTAACGTTCTGTTTTTGCTTCACTCTTTAATGCAGGGCTGAGCTCAAGGCCCTACCCAAAAGATTATCAGTAAAATTAGGGAGTCGGGGTAACCTCGCAACATGGCCCTGTTAACAGGAGGGCGAGCATGAAGGGTTAGTTCTTGAGTCGTCAGGATATAAAAAGCAGGAATCTCTTCTGGAGCCTCAGCTTTTCACCACAAATACAAAGGACTTGGACGGAGGGAAAGAAAGTTACATATCCACTTTTGCAGACAACACTAAGTTGAGATGCACAGTACGTTGTGTGGATAGGAACTGGAAGTTACAAAGGCGCAGACAGGGTGAGAGAATGGACAAATCCGTGGCTGAGGGCATTCAAATGTTAAGAAGTGCTGTGAGATATTGATTTTGCATCCGAATGTTTTCTTAATGCTGAGACCAGGAGCTGTGGATAAGCAAAGGAAATCGTGTAGACAAATGTTAGAATTCAAAAAAAGTGAGAGTGCTGTACTGAGCTCGGGCCATTCCGATCTGAAGTGGTGCGCCTAGTTTTGAGTAGAGAAACTCAGACACAGTATAATTGCCTCAAAAACCAGGTACAGGTGAGGAGTGACCAGAATGAAACAAAAAAAAGCAAGATATTGAGGGTGCTGTGATTCTGAAAACAAACAGAAAAATGCTGAGTAAATTCAGCAGGTCAGGCAGCATCCAAGGAGAGAAATCTAAAATGTTCCAGTCAATGACCCTTCACCCGAATTGGAAAAGTTAAAGAAATAATACTTTTAAGCAACTACTCTGGAATGGGACAGAGTGCAGGAAACAAAAGGGAAAGTCTGTGATCGGAGGTCCATGCAGGACTGATCATAGAATTAACAGTGCAAAAGGAGGGCATTTGGCCCATCGAGCTTACACCGACAACAATCCCACCCAGGTCCTGTCCTATCCCCTGTAACCCCACATATTTACCCTCTTAATCACCTTGACATCAAGGGGCAATTTAGCACGGCCAATCAACCTAACCTGCACATCTTTGGACTGTGGGAGGAAACCTACGCAGACACGGGGAGAACATACAAACTCCGCACAGACAGTCACCCAAGGCCCGAATTGAACCCAGGTCCCTGCAGCTGTGCTAATCACAGTGCCGCCCCATCAAAGGCTCAAAAGGTTAATTAATGAAGACAGATTGCATAAGCTTTCCCCATTTAGCATCAATTTAGCCTGTAAATCCTTGAGTGTGGAAGGTTGAAGGTGAACCAACAGAGGCAATAGTATGACAGAGAGTTAATAGAGAGAAATATTCTCTTCTAATGGGAGAGTTCAGAGAATGAGAACAAAAAATGTCAGCAACATCCATATCCATGATATTGAGATCCATTGATGTGGATTGGCAGGCCCTCAACCTATTGCACACTAATGCTGTACGATATTCTACTACAGTGCATCAGAGCACCAGGTTAATCCCGTAGCCAAATTTAGTACTGATCGGCATGTGGAGGATATGTTAAATATAAAAGTCCCTTTAAATCCACCTGGTTTTCTGCATTTAGATCGCTGCACTGACAACTATGGTAAAACGCAATCTGTGACAGATTTAGATTCTGAAGGGGGTCTTAAACTGTTTTCAATCCACTGTATTCCTCCTAACAAGAGGACGCAGATTAAAAAAGATTAGCAGGAGAAGGTTATGCGCTTCATGGCCTTAATCCTAAACAGCTTTCGTTCCTCATCTATCGGAAATTCCCTCAGCCCAAACTACTGCTGTCCCTTGAGCTTTGCTTCAATATGGTTAAAGGTTGTGCTGCTTGTGTGGAGTAGATTAGAGATCCCAGTGCCTACAGCTAAAATAACGTAATATGTTCCCCCCGTAAACCTGAATTAATTGCTGAATGATTAAGCTTATAAGACTAAAATCAGAGATGAAAAGAGTCACTTTGGGATTGAAATGACCGATTTCCCTTTAATTAAATCAAAGTACTGCATGTCAGTATGCAGGTTGAGGGGCGACCTGATAGAAGTCTACAAGATTGAGGGGCATGGACAGAGTGGATAGTCAGAAGCTTTTTCCCAGGGTGGAAGAGTCAATTACTAGGGGAAAAGGTTTAAGGTGTGAGGGGCAAGGTTTAAAGGAGATGTTATGAGGCAGGTTTTTTTTTTACACAGAGGGTGATGGGTGCCTGGAACTCGCTGCCGGGGAAGGTAGTGGAAGCAGACCTCCACTACCTCTCCTGGCAACAATATGACTTTTAATGGGTGTCTTGACAAATACACAAATAGGATGGGAATGGAGAGGTATGTTCCCCGAAAGGTCGGGGGTTTTAGTTCAATCGGACAGTATGATCCATAAAGAGTGGGAGGGCCGAAGAACCTATTCCTGTGCTGTAATTTTCTTTGTTCTCATCATAGAATCGCTACAGCGCCGGAGGCCATTCAGCCCGTCGAGTCTGCACTAACCACAATCCCACCCAGGCCCAATTCCTGTAACCCCACGTTTACCCTGCTAATCCCCTGACACTAGGGGTCAATTTAGCATGGCCAATCCACCAAACACGCACATCTGTGGAATGCGAGAGGAAACCGGAGCACCTGGAGGAAACCCACACAGACATGGGGACAATGTGCAAACTCCACACAGACAGTGACCCAAGCCAGGAATTGAACCTAGGTCCCTGGTGCCGTGGGGCAGCAATGCTAATCACTACGCCACCATGCTATCCCACTGGATGCTGGAAATCTGAAATGAAAATAATCACAATACTGGAAATATACAACAGGTCTGGCAACATCAGGAAGAGGAAAAAAATGGTGAGTGTTGCCAGTTGATTACGATTCTTCTTCAGAATGGCTAAACGTCAACTCTGTTTTATCACTTTCCATAGATGCTGCCAGACCAAGAGTATTTCCAGCACTGTGTTTAGTTAAAGTCAAAATTTATTTATTAGAGACAAACAGGCTTACATTAACTCCACAATGAAGTTATTGTGAAAACCCTGAATTCCTTTCAATCTGCACAGGTTGATTTTTCTATGCGAGTGGCTTTACATTTTTCGCACGTGTGGGGTTTAGTGGGGACAATGAACATGATTGATGCAAATAGTTAGATATTTAAGTGTATGGGGAGGCGATGGCCTGGTGGTATTATCGCTAGACTATTAATCCAGAAATTCAGCTAATCTTCTGGGGACCCGGGTTCGAATCTCACTACGGCAGATGGTGGAATTTGAATTCAATAAAAAAAAAATCTGGAATTAAGAATTTACTGATGACCGTGAAACCATTGTCGATTATCGGAAAAACCCATCAGGTTCACTAATGTCTTTTAGGGAAGGAAATCTGCCAGGCTTACCTGGGCTGGCCTACAAGTGACTCCAGAGCCACTGAAATGTGGTTGACTCTCAACTGCCCTCGGGTAACTAGGGATGGGCAATAAATGCTGGTCAGTGATGCCCATGTCCCACGAATGAATGAAAAAAGTTCTACAGGGCATTGGATGAAACAACAGCTTAACATGTTGCCCCTTTCAATACTGACACTCAATCTTGAATCCAACCCAGAGCACAGCAAGGACAGTCTCTCATCTCTCCGTTCGCTTTCAGGGTCAAATGGGTATGCATGGTGGCCAGGCTCATCTCAAAATCCTAATGGTGCATAGCATAAAACTCTAATCTGTTATTAACTGGAAACCTTAAACAGAGACACCCAGCGAACAACCTTTGTGGGAAATGGGGAGAACAAAGCAGCAGTGCTGCAGGGAGCTACTTTGTGGTTGGAATTTGCAGTTGTGCAGAATGAAAGGAGCTTGGCTCTGCAGTTGATTAGGTTGTAAATACCTGACGGTAACAGAGAACCAAAACAACAAAGTGCTCCATTCCTTGGGGCTGACTTTGCCGAGTGCAAAAAGAAAAACTGTTTAAAGAAACAGATACAATAGACACAAATGATGGTAATCCAGGTTATCATATAGGACTGGGAAGGTTAGATAGGTATCTTGAAAATAAATTTTAAAAACTAAATTGTACTCCGCTCCAAAATAAGGTCGGATTACGTTGATGAGAAAAGTATAAAACTACTGCAGAAAAGGCTGCTGCCACAGGGAAAACCCATCAGGAATTTTCAAACCCTGTCAGTTCTTTTAGAATCACAGAATCCCTATAGTGCAGGAGGCCATTCAGCCCATTGAGTCTGCATTGACCACAATCCCACCCAGGCCCCATTCTGTAACCCCACATATTTACCCTGTTAATCCCCTGACATTAAGGGGCAATTTATTGTGGCCAATCAAGCTAACCCGCACATCTTTTGGACTGTGGGAGGAAACCCATGCAGACATGGGAAGGACATGGGCAAACTCCACAGAGACAGTGATCCATTTGCTTCACCAAAGACTGGATGGACTGTAGTCATTTCTTGCGTCTCGGTGGCACAGTGATTAACACCACTGCTTCACAACGCCAGGGACCTGGGTTCCATTTTTGGCTTGGGTGACTGTGCAGACTCCGCACATTCTTCCCATACCTGCACGGATTTCCTCTGGGTACTCCGGTTTCATCCCACAGTCCAAAAGATGTGCTGGTTAGGTACAATGGCCATGCTACATTCTCCCTCAGTGTACCTGAAAGGGCACCAGAGTGTGGCGAATGCGAGATTATCAAAGAAATTTAAGCCTACATTTGAAACTAATAAATAAACTGCTTCAGTTGCTAAGGTTTTTAATTCCAACCTCCTACCCACACTTAGTTAGGTTCTTTCATTACAGGAGCAACATGTCACTTCAAGTGAAGGACATTGTCACCATTCATCAAAATCATCTTTGTCGTACAATTACAGGATTAAAACGTTACTCAGAAGCTGCGATTCCCAGTGGATAAAACATTGCAAGGGCAACCAAAGTCTTCGTACTGCATTATAGGGAGAGCTGAATTCATCTCATTGTCTCACTCTGTACACAAAGCAACAACTAAAAGACTTTGATTAAAGGGTACATGTGTATAAAGAACAGGGTTGAAGAGTACGCCCCCATTATTATTTCTCCTAAAATTCCAACAGCAAACATTCAGCTTCTAGTCACGCACAGGTTTATTTAAAAACTAGCCTTCCCCCATCTGTGTTACTTTAATTGGACTCTGAATCCTAGCCTGGTATTCTGTCAACTTTGCTGCACTATTCATTTTCACTGCCCTGGGTAACAGCACATTTTACTCCCCACCGCCTTGTCGAGAAAATTCACTATTCCACTGAGCCCCAACCTCAAATTTTTCATCTGGGCTGCACTGAATAGCAAGGCTGGAAGAAAACCAGTCCAACAATACTGAAAGCTCACTGTCCTCTCATCAAATCCAGCATCACATTCCTCAGTATTTGATAATTTAGACTCTTGGGTTTGCTCAACTCCCCACTCTACAATAAATGCTCCCCCCAGGAGGAGGACTCAGAAACACAGGAAATATTTACCTGACACTTTAGAATGCTGACTGGCATAGCTGGAATTCCGAGAATGACCAGTTTGAAACACTTCATCTGGGCTGGACGGGGTCTGTTCTGCATCTTCAGTCAGGCCTAGCAGAAACAAGACAATGACATATGGTACTGTGACTAGCTCCACTGTCCTTCCAAAATCAGTAAGTAGTCTCACAGCACTAGGTTAAAGCCCAACAGGCTTATCTGGAATCACGAGCTTTCAGAGCGCTGCTCCTTCATCAGGTGAGTCAGGCTTACAAAATCAATTTAACATACTCAAGACAATAGTAAACTGTAACACAGCGGTGCAGAGTTGGGGGAGGCAGGGTGCAGGAACTAGGTGTTCCACTATGCAGCTTGCAGACATCCATTTCTGCTCAATTATTGAAGGACAAATACTGGCTGGGACTGTGCTAAGTGTTGCACCTTTTAGAGTGCAATATTTTCGTTGTGGTATTACAATGGAAAGAGATGGAGAGTGGGGGTGGGGGGGGAAACGATTTAAAAACTTTACATGTAAACAAAAACCATCACAGTGGGAAGGAGAATCCCTTGTACTGTCCAATGTACTTACAAGGGGCACACAACAAATAAAATTCTAAGTTTAAAATATAAAAGATCATTGAAAATAGTCTGTGCATTGGTAACTTGACATTTAAGTTAATATATATGTTCTAGTAAATTTGGCATGGAATGGCTGATGGCAAATTGGATGATTCAAAGTAATTGGCAAAAGAGCCACAGGTGGGATGAGGAGAAATGTCTTTTTATAACATGTTATGATGATCTGGAATGCACTGCCTGAAAGGATAACAGGACCCGACTGAACTAGCAATTTTCAAAAGGAAATGTGATAAATACTTGAAGGTAAGAAAATTACAGGAGCAATGGAGTGGAGCTAATTGAATAGCTCTTTCAAAGAGGCAACAATGACTCAATAGCCACATGCTCTGAGAGTCTTGATGATCTATTGTTGACAACAAGTGAGTTTCATGCAATGTGATATGGTTACCATGCTGTTAATGTGCAGTTATATATACTAGCCTGCCTTTCAGAGGCCACAAACCTTAAGTAAACGTGTGGGGCAGCATGGTGGTTAGGACTGCTGCATCACAGTGCCAACGACCTGAATTCAATTCCCGATGTGGGTCACTGTGCAGAGTCTGCACACATTCTCCCCATGTCTGTGTGGGTTTCCTCCACACTTCAAAAGACATGCTAGTTAGGGTGCATCGGCCATGCTAAATTCTCCCTCAGTATACCCGAACAGGCGCCGGAATGTGGCAACTAGGGGATTTTCACAGTAACTTGATTGCAGTGTTAATGTAAGCCTAGTTGTGATACTAATGAATAAACTAAACTAAAACTAAAAAAAACTATTTGCTTCCTAATATAAATCCAAGATGGCATCAAAGTGTGGTGACTTGTAGTGAGCTGTGCCCAGCATAACTTCTAACTCTATCTTTTACTCTCATCCTCTGCTTCTAAAACTTTATTCAAACTCTTTTAAAAACACTATATTCTGCCCTCTCTCCTTTCCTTCATGGCATGCTTTTGTCTGTATAATGTGCAAAAAATAATACTTTACACTGTGTACCAATACATATGACAATAATAAATCAAATTATACGCTGCCAATGAGTAATATTTTCTCATTTTAATTGTAAGGCTGACATTACTAGCTGACTCTAAAGCTAACTGAGGAACCCACATATCTGGGCCTAAAGTGGTGTGTGGCAGATGACCTTTCTATAACACAAGATCTGCAGGTTTGTGTTATATGACGCTTTTAACGTAATAAAATGTCCCAAGGTGTTTCACATCAATAAATCAGCAGTTGGTCTTTACATGTCAATAGAAAATTGAATCTTTTTAACAACATCTGATGGTTCCTTAAGGCAGGAGTTAACTAATTGATATTCCCGCTGACTGGACAATTGGAAGCCATTAGGAATGCTAAGGAGATACCATAAAGAGGTTGACATGCTGTTTAGAAACATGATCACTTAAGCTGAAGGTCTGATTGATTGTGCTCAGCTTCCTGAGCCTATGAGTGTGATGAGCCCAATAAACGGCAGCTCAGTGGGCAGGACCTGCTCTGACTACAAAGGACAGTCGTAAAGTCAGCAGAAAGAATTTCAATTTTACTCGCAAGAAGGCAAGGCTTGCCTCGGACCCACATCCGAGGTGTTTCTAAAATAAAAGGAACCCTCATCTTTAAGGATTTCTAGTGTAGAGGGCTATATGTTGAAAGGAACAGTAAACTAAATCAAGGCTATCTGGTACAGATGACTACATTTCAGAAATTTCCCAAATGGAGGTGAACGAATGAGTAAGAAACAACAGTGTCTGCTCTGGTTAAGTAATTCAGATTTATGGGTCTACTGCATGAGATCATCTTTAACCTTTACAGTGAGTGTAATGAGTATGAGTAAGACTGCCTTTTCATTTGTACCAGACAGATGGAAATGGCTATATTAGCAGCTTCACTAACAATGCCCCAAGGCACTTCACAGGAGTATTACAAAACAAGTGCGACATTGAGCCACAAACAGAGATTTGGTCAAAGATGTAGTTTCTAAGGGGTGCCTTAAAGGAGGTAGAGAGACTGAGAAGTGGAAAGAGGGAAGTTCAGAGCTTAGGTTTTGGGCAGCTGAAGGAATGGCCACCAATGGTGGCACGGTGGCTAGCATTGCTGCCTCTCAGTGCCAGGGACCCAGGTTTGATTCCCAGCTTGGTTCACTATGTGTGGAGTTTGCACCTTCTCCCCATGTCTGCACGGGTTTCCTCCAGGTACTCCGATTTCCTCCCACAGTCCAAAGATGTGTGGGTTAGGTAGATTGGCCGTGCTGAATTGCCCCTTAGTGTCAGGGGATTAGCTAGGGTAAATATATGGGGTTATGGAGATAGGGCCTGGGTGGGATTGTGGTTGGTGCAGACTCGACGGGCAAATGTCCTCCTCCTGCACAGTAGGGATTCTATGACCAATTAAAAAGTCAATGATGGTCAGGAGATCAGAATGAGGGCAGATTAGGGTTGGGTGCGATTACTGAGATAGGGAGGGGAAAAGCCATAGGAGGGAGTGGGGAACACTTGGACAACAGGGATGAGGATGTTAAAATCAGGACTTTGCTCAACCAGGGACCAATTTAGGGCAGAAAGCACAGGGATGATGGGAAAATGGGACTTGGTGCAAATTAAGATTCTGGCAGAGTCTTGAATTACCTCCCGTAAATGAGAGGTACAATCTGGGAGATCAGGTGGGAGTGCGTTGGATTAGAAGGTAATGAAGGTTAGAATGTAAATTTAGTGAAAACACATCATTTATTTTGTGTTAAGAAGCAGGTACTACATAGGCCATATATACAAAAAAACAAAGAAACTGGAATATCTTTTACCTGAGCTGAGTGGAGGCCGGGGCTTTGGCTGCCTCATTGAATGCAAGCCACCGGAGGCAGCATTTTCTGTGGTCCCATCTCCCTTACAGTCCAGCTGCAAGGAGCTATCTTGGCCTGGGATTGCGATAGACTTGGCAGTACAGGCAGGTCTGTGGAAATCAACACAAGGAAGGAGCTGCAATGTTTTCAAAATTCTGCACGTTAGGCTGGAATATTTTGACTGGCAACACGAGATTTACAGCTGGCCAAATGACATGTCGTCCAAGTTAATCTGGGAGACCTCAAGTTTCAATTCAGTTCAGATACCATCGGGGTTGGGTAAGAGAATGGGCTGCAGATTAATACAACGTTATCTCTTCATCTGAAACCTGATTCAAATCCGAAAAGAAACAATAACATTACTGTCTCTCCGCTGAGCTACAACATCACCAAAGGAAATTTCCAATTGCTCAGCTGAGCGAAAGCAAGAGATAAGCCAGGCATCTGAGAGCTGTTGGCAGCACAGAACAATGACGAGTGCTGTCCACATAATGGTCGCTCTAAGCGAGCTTGTTTCATGAATATTGTCAAAAGTTTCCACAGCAAGATAGTGCTATAACCAAACACAAATATTTATTTCAAACAAACAAAGAAGAACTCTGCAGGTCTGGCTGTAGGGAGAGAGATACTATATTCAGCTGAAAACTCTTCCAGCCATAGTATAGGATCTACCAGACTTTCCCCTCAGTTCTAACGATGAGTCAAACACACTGGAAATGTTGGCTCTGTTTCCCTCCCCAAGCCTGAGTTTCCAGCATTCTGCTTGTTTCACATTCCAGCATCTCCAGTATTTTTGTTTATTTAAGCAAACATTTATTTTACTACTTATTCCAGATTTGATGCCTGGCCTGGTCTGAGTTAGCTGCCGGGCTCAGATTAGGCAGCGAGATGGCATAAACACTGGACTCGGCATCCTTGGCCAGAGGTAGTCTGGGGACAGTGAGGTCGACTGCCATTCAGTAATGTAGATTCATAGAATCCTCACTGTGCAGGAGGAGGCCATTCATCCCATTGAGTGTGCACCGACCACAATCCCAACCAGGCACTATTCCCGTAATGCCAAATATTTACCCTGCTAGTTCCCCTAACACTAGGGTTAATTCAGCATAGCCAATCAACCTAACCTACACATCTTTGGATTGGGGGTGGAAACCAGAGCACCTGGAGGAAACCCACACAGACACAGAGAGAATGTGCAGATTCCGCACAGACACTGACCCAAGACTGGAATTGAACTTGGGTCCTTGGTGCTGTGAGGCAGCAGTACTAACCACAGCGCCACTATGCCGCGCAGGGTGCACCAGGGTATAGTCACAACAAACACCCAGAAGGGTACACAGCCAGTGCACTGACATGCCTGCCCTACACAGAATGGCCACTTAAGAGGGACACTGAATGGTTACTGGCACGTGTGGAACTGGCACCCAGTTTGACATACAACTTTGGGAAAGTGGGAGGAGAACAAATTCCCATAATTCCCAGAATAAGCTTACAGATAAAGAAAAGTTTACACCTTAAACTACCCACAAAATTCAGACTAACATTCTGTTTTTTATATTCATTCATAGGACATTGGCATCGCTGGGTGGCCAGCATTTATTGCCCATTCCTAGTTGCCCTCGAGAAGGTGGTGGTGAGCTGCCTTCTTGAATCGCTGCAGTCCACGTGCTGTGGGTTGACCCACACTGCCGTTCGGGAGGGAATTCCAGGATTTTGACCCAGCAATATCGAAGGAACGGCGATATATTTCCAAGTCAAGATGGTGAGTGGCTTGGAGGGGAACTTGCAGGTAGTGGTGTTCCCATTTATCTGCTGCCCTTGTCATTCTAGATGGAAGTGGTCGTGGGTTTGGAAGGTTCTGTCTAAGGATCTTCAGTGAATTGCTGCAGTACATCTTGTAGATAGTACAGACACACTGCTGCTACTGAGCATCGGTGGTGGAGGGATTGAATGTTTGTAGATGTGGTACCAATCAAGCAGGGCTGCTTTGTCCTGGATGGTGTCAAGCTTCATGAGTGTTGTTGGAGCTGCACCCATTCAGGCAAGTGAGGAATATTCCATCACACTCCTGACTCTATGTAGCAGGCTTTGGGGAAATCAATGGGTGAGTTACTTGCCAATCTTTGTGTTATCACTGCGAGTACAGGCATTCAGAAAGATACATGCAGTTAAGGAAATAACAGTGCCAGTTGTGCTCTGACATCACATACAATAATAGTTCTAGTGGATAGGGGAAAGAATTCAATCACAGTTATAGTCTGTGTTATCCCCAGTCTGGGAACGTTCCATGCTCTCTCTAGATGCCAAGCAGTCAGTAAGCATTGTGCTTCTGGCAGCTACTCATCTTCAATAAATGTTAAAATAAATCCTTTATAGACCGTGGACAGACTCAAGCTCACTTCCTTATTTGGACATTTATGACAGCAGAACTCGATTAAAAAATTAACAAGTGAAGGACACCAATAGAAAACAAATGTACAGTCTACCAAAAGGAGCCTGCGTTTCTTCTTCCAGAATTCTTTGCTCTAAAATTCAAACTTTTTGTACTCAATTTAATCATTAATGGTGGGAAAGATCCTGGAATTATTTTTTTCTTAATAGCTGTGCCCTGAAATGGCAAGGCAGCATGGTGGCACAGTGGTTAGCATCGCTGCCTCACAGTAGCAAGCTCCCGGCTTCGATTCCTGGCTTGGGTGACTGTCTGTGTGTAGTTTGCACGTTCTCCCCACATCTGCATGGGTTTCCTTCCTTAGCCTGAAAGATGGGCAAGTTAGGTGGATTGGACATGCTAAATTGCCCCTTAGTGTCGGGGGACTAGCTAGAGTAAATGCATGGGTTTATGGGGATAGGGCTTGGGTGGGATTGGTGCAGACTCGATGGGCTGAATGGCCTCCTTCAGCAATGTAGGGTTCTATGATAAAATTGATGAGATATTTACAGGTCAGAAAAAAATCCAACAAGAGGTAGAGCTTGCAGTTTAGTGACAAGTGCAGGAGGTATGTGAGATTTTGGGTAAATTCAGACAAGTATTAGACAGGTATGGACTTGAACGGCACAGTAGCACACAGTGGTTAGCACTGCTGCCTCACAGCTCCAGTGGCCTGGGTTTGATTCCCGGCTTCAGTCACTGTCTGTGTGGAGTCTGCACATTCTCCTCGTGTCTGCATAGGTTTCCTCTGGGTGCTCTGGTTTCAGCAAAACGTCCTGTTAGGTGCACTGGCCATGCTAACGTCTCCCTCAGCGTAACCCGAACATGCGCCAGAGTGTGGCGACTAAGGCATTTTCACAGTACCTTCATTGCAGTGTTAATGTAAGCCTCCTCGTGGCTAATAAAACAAACTTTACTTTTGATGAGGATTACAAGATATTCATAGAATCATGGAGCTGGTTACAGCACAGGAGACGAGCATTCAGTCCCCTCTACCTGTGCTGGCTCTCTGGAAGATTAACTTGATTAGTTCCACTCTGCCCCTTCAGTTCAGATAATCAGCCAGTTTCTCTTTCGAAGGCCAGGATTGAATCTGCCTCCACCGCAGAGTATTCCAGGTCCTCGTTCCACGTTGTGTAAAAAAAGTTTGTTCCTCATGTTGCCGTTGTTTGTTTTGCTGATCTCGGATTCTCTCCCCTTCCACGGTTTCTCCCCATCTACCCTGTCCAGGTCCCTCTGTTTTTGTACGTACCTCTTGGTGTTGAACCCGGTCCAGATGGTCAGAGGCACCAGAGGGCAGCACACACTAACACACACTCAGTATTGTCACAAACAGAATGCAGAAACAATGAAACAAAATGGAGATTTTCTAACTGCAATGGAAAGATTTACAGCAAATTAACTCCAGCATCGGTTCTAAATGCGCTGCGGAGCTAATAAAATTTCACGGCATTCGTTGTGCAATGAGTGATGTGTTTCAGAGGATCATGAACACAAACAGGCGAGAAGCTGCCTGTTGTAAACGCTGCCTTCAACACAGCTTTGCTGCCTGTTAGTATTTTGTCACGATTGTGTGCAAACACAGCCAGTTTGGTCCCATGGTTAAGTGTGATCCTAATTGCTACCAGCGTTTGTCTCTGTGGGAGCACTCAGCTCTTTAAATCAGCTTACGGTGGAGAGACCAAACCCCACATCAAGGGCTCGAGTACACAAAACGCTTCGATGGCTCAGTGACTTTAAATCAGATGCAGGAGAGCCACGCTCGCTGGGAACCCCCACGCGCACTAGCTCAAAGTGGACTAGAAAGATCCTGAAAAGTCAAAGCTTAATTGATGGCACAGTGGCCACGCTAGGGACCCTGGATTTGACTCCTGGCTTGGGTCACTGTCATTTCTATTCACCCCGTTTCTATGTGGATTTCCTCAGAGTGTTCCGGTTTCCTCCCACAGCCCAAAGATGTGCAAGTTAGGTGAATCGGCCTTGCTAAATTGCTCCTTAGTGTCAAGGGACTAGCTTGGGGTTACTGGGATACAGCCGGGGTGGAACTGCAGTCAGCGTAGACTCGATGGACTGAATGGCCTCCTCTGTAGGGTTCTATGATCTAATTGATGAGATATTTACAGGCCAGAAAAAAGGACAGCAAGAGAACGAGCTTGCAGTTTAGTGCAGGAGGTATGTGTGAATTTTGGGTAAATTCAGACAAGTATTAGACAGGTATGGACAGTTTGTGGTCAGTGTTAGAGGCTATACTTAGTAATAGCCACAGAAAGACTGTCATAAGCAAGATGCCAATAATTCCAGGAACAGAAGAAATACTAAGGTCTGTTACAGAATGTAATTTAGCCACTCTTTCATCCCATTTGTTTTCACCTGTCCTGAAATTATTAATGGGGTAGAGTTACATGGGGGTGGCATCCCTTACCACCCCTTCAATTACTTGTTCATGCATCCATAGCCACGGTAGTACAGTGATTAGCTGCCTGACAGCGCCAGGGACCTGGGTTCGATTCCTGGCTTGAGTCACTATAGGTGTGTGGAATCTGCACATTCTCCCTGTGTCTACATGGGTTCCCTCCAGGTGCTTCGGCTTCCTCCCACAGTCCGAAAGACATGCTGGTAAGGTGCACTGGCCATGCTAAATTCTCCCTCAGCGTACCCAAACAGGCGCCAGAGTGTGGCGACTAGAGGATTTTTACAGTAACTTCATTGCAGTGTTAATGTAAACCTACTTGTGACACCAAATAAATAATAACCCTGTCCTTCTCCACAGCCAGACACATTAAGCACAAGAGAAAGGGTTTTCTTGCTGTATATCATCCAGCACCATACAATGCTCATCAACAGGAACACTAAGCATTTTGGCTGTGGTCAAAATGATATTGCTTGATGGGTCAAGAAAATAAATCAAGTTTTCGTGAGATGCCAGGGGCACCCTCACCATCTGCTGCCCTGGTTTAGATTTGGATATATTCAACATTTTTTATTAAAGCATTGTACCTATTCTGAAACCTCCTTTAGGGTCAGGCATGAGTAGAACTTCCAAATGTTCCACAATAGCTGTTCTTTCAAGAAAGGTCACTCTCTTTGGTGGTTACAAAGTGCTGGCAAGAATGTTTTGGTGGTTTCTTCAATCTTTTGCGATATTGCATTGACTTTTCAGATGTTTGCACAATAGATTTTCTTCAGTTTGTCTCTCAGATAGGAAAGAATAACCTTCAGTGCCCCTTCAGCAATGCAGCTTTGGAAAAGTTTCGCGTAACGATCGGTGCTATAAAGCTTGTGACTGTTGCCACAGTTACTATTTCAACAAAGAGCAATTGTTTTAGTCCTGACTGCTGACGTTCAAAGCCTCACAATAATTCTGTGAATCAGAAATATTGGGCCACTGTAGTCATCCTCACGTCAACTCTCAACCTCAAACCTAAACCGTCTGATCAACTGACCAGGTACTTTCAGAGTACTTGCAGGCACAAAGGAAATGGGGAGAGAAAGGGAGAAAGGGAAGAACGGGAGAAGAGGAAAAGAGAGGGGAAGACATTTAAGATGATGTGTTAACCTATTATAAGCTTCTTACAACCAGTTCTGATGTCCACACAACACAGGAAAATGTCTCCTTGCAATGTAGGGTTGCAATAACTAGAGCAGAAATGGAATACGGAGCACACTCGATGGGCCAAATGGCCTAACTCTGCTCCTTCATCTTATAAGAAAGGGTGGACACCTCCCAGTGATTCATGAGGGAGATTCTGCTGTTCTGTGCAACACTGCACCAAACACATTAGCACTATTCTAGCTTTCCATCTACATTGGGTCAACAAGCACTAAGCAGGATCAAGAGGAATGGCTGCGAAACTCAGTTACCCAAGCTGACAGGTGGAATGGCTATCCAGTCATGGCCTTGTTTAGCAACGGAATAGTCTGTCATCAAAACACATGAGTTTCATGAGATGGAGCAAACTGAGACATTAGTAAGTGGTGACAACTAATGGATTCTGGTGTAAATTAAACATTTTTCTTTATCACTTTACAACACAACACGTGTGTAGATCACTAATATAATCAGTAAATAGTCCAGGGAGACATGGGATATTACTGGAATTAACCAAAGAGAAAATGCAAAAACTGAGATATATGGGGATATATTCCTGACAAATTAAAATTTAAAAATTATCTCAAATATTTAAAAATGATGGAGGGGGAAATCCTTAAACCTAATCATATTAGGAACCAGCTTCCTTCAGTCTTCCTAGTTCAAAGTTATTGGCAACTTTACTGCGAGTTTGGAATGATGTGTTAATTTTGGTATAAAAGTAATCACAGAACTGATTCAGTTCTTCACATTTCCATCAACTGAAAGGATGATGTCAATAAGGAAAAAAATATAACTTTTCCCAAATACGCCAGCCAGTTATGTACATGGCATAGTACAGCACAGCTGATCCAGTTCAGTTAGTCCAGCCCAACTGCGTTTCACTGGTATCACTATGCCAACAAGACAAATACTGAAGTGTATTTTTAGTATTCAGTTCATTATCTGGACAATTGCTGTACATACATATCTGAAAAACGTCACCCGACACCACTGGTTGGATGTCAACGAGCTATTGTTCAATTTATTGAGCGTGCATTTAACCAGAGAGTGATGTCAGAGGTTAATCCATCACACAGTGCAGCAGTAATAGATTCTTGACTCCTTACAAACTTCACTGGCAAAACCCTACCAAGAAATGCTTCCTATCACATTTCATTGCCTTTCCTTGGTAGAATCTGTATTTGGAACCATCCCTTACACACTGTGCCACCATCAATATTCTCAGAAAAAGTTTATTAATCCCAAGACAATTGCTGGAAGGAATTACTTGGTAAGGAATATGAATCGATACAAAGCTATGAAACCGTTGAAATATCCTCTGGGAGGTCAATTCTACTTTCAGACAAAGCAACTTGCTTTATTCATTGGACATTTCTGTTAAGGCTGTATTTATTGCCCATCCTGTGTCCTCAAGAAGGCGGTGGTGGTGAGCTGCCATTTTGGCAAATGAGTGGCCTTTCAGAGGGCAGTTAAGAATCATCCACATTGCTGAAATGTAACAGTAACCTCCGCTACGTAATCAGCTCACTGCCTCAAAAATATTCCATCAATAATGAACTATTTGCCAAAATTAATAAGACCATAAGACAGGAGCAGAATTAGGCCATTCGGCCCACTGAATAGCAGAACAGACTCAATCATAGCTGATTTTTTTCCATCCTTCTGCCTTTTCCCCATAACCCCTGATCCCATTATTAATCAAGAACCTATCTATAGCTGTCTTAAAGACACTGAATGACCTAGCTTTCTGCGGCAAAGAGTTCCACAGATTCACCACTCTCTGGCTGAAGAAATTTCTCCTCGTTTCTGTTTTTAAGGATTGTCCCTTTAGCCTGAGGTTGTGCCCTCTGGTTCTAGTTTTTCCCACTAGTGGAAACATCCTCTCCATGTCCATTCTATCAACGCCTCAGAATATTCTGTAAATTTCAATAAGATCCTCCCTCATTCTTCTAAACTCCAACGAATACAGACCCAGAGTCCTGTATACGACAAGTACTTCATTCCAGGGATCATTCTTGTGAACCTCCTCTGGACCCTTTCCAAAGCCAGCACATCCTTCCTGAGATATGGGGCCCAGAACTGCTCACAGTACTCCAAATGGGGTCTGATCAGAGCCTTATCCTTGATAGCTCAGGAGAAACTGAGATTAAGCTTATTCTTTAAAAGACAAGTTTAATTAATTATTATTCCACTGTAGGACATCGACACTGGCATTCAGAATAACTAACCTGCAGCTTCACTGAACTTACTGGTTATTTTTGGAAAGCAAAAATCCACATAGCAAGTTCCCCAGGTAGGGGAATAGTCAGATTGCAAAGCATTTCAGCATCTCTCTGCCCCAACCCCAAAAAGAATGAATTAATCTACCACAGACACACAATAAACCCTGAAGAGCCAGATGCCACTTTAAACAGCAACAAACCTAAGATGCATCCACTTAAATCCACTTCACAGCCCAGCCACTAAAATCCATGCAGATAAGGGTCTTTTGCTCGCATTCCATTTATACAGATCTCACAAATGCCTTTTCTGCTGGAATAAGCAACTGCTCCCTGTAAAATGTTTAAAAATAACTGATAAACTGTTGCCTTTTAATGCATGGATTTTGACTCTCCAACTGGTATGAAATAAAGTTTAATATGGATCCCAGAGGAAACAGGCGTTCCATTTTTAGAAACTCTGAACATGGAAAGATTTCACAGCGGATAAGAGTGTTACTTCACAGTTTCAATTGCTCAGCAACTGAAACAAATTGGACTCGTCCACAACACATTTCATGACACTCAGACGAACCCACCATCTGGCACTGTTTCATTGCTTTGCCCAGACAACAAAACTGTCTTTAGCATTTTTAAGCGCTTAAAGTAAAATCATTTTCAAACTTTTCATAACCATTTTATTGCTTCCACACAATTACCAGTGGGCGGCGAAGTGGTTAGCACTGCTGCCTCACAGCACTAGGGGCCCAGGTACAATTTCTGGCTTGGGGCACTGTCTGTGCAGAGTCTGCATGTTCTCCCTGTGTCTGTGTGGGTTTCCTCCCACTGTCTGAAAGACATGCTAGTTAGATGCATTGACCCAAACAGGTGCCGGAGTGTGGCGACAAGGGGAATTTAACAGTAACTTCATTGCAGTGTTAATGTAAGCCTTACTTGTGACTAATAAATAAACTTTACTTTGACCACCTCCGTCCAAATAAAAAACTAAGGAGTAAACTAGCTAAAATGTGTCAGCATCTGGTCACGTTGTGTAAGCTGGTAAGAGAGTGAGCGATATTGTCAAACTCCAACCACATTGTCATTCAGGATCCTTCACTGGACACGACTGGCTATTTGTTTGAGTTCTTGCCTTTAAGTGAAGTCAAGAAAATCACATAAAAGCTTATAAAATTCTAACAAGGTTTTAGACAGGGTAGATTCAGAAGGTGTGCTCCCAATGGTGGAGGGAGTCCAGAACTGGGGGGTTATATTCTGAGGATAAGGGGTAAACATTTTAGGACAGAGGTGAGGAGAAATTTCTTCACCCAGAAAGTCGCAAATCCATGGAATTCATGGCCACAGAAAGTTTTTTTTTTAAATTAATTTGTGGGACATGGGCATCGCTGGCTGGCCAGCATTTATTGCCCATCCTTAGTTTTCCTTGGAGGGCAGTTAAGAGTCAACCACATTGCTATAGACCTGGAGTCACATGTAGGCCAGACCGGTTAAGGACGGCAGATTTCCTTCCCCAAAGGACATTAGGAAAAATCTATCCGGTTCACTAAAGTCAACAATGGTTTCATGATCATCAGTAGATTCTTAATTCCGGATATTTTTTATTCAATTCAAATTCCGCCATCTGCCATGGTGGGATTTGAACATGGATCCCCAGAACTTTAGCTGAGTTTCTGGACTAACAGTCTAGTGATAATACCAGCATGCCATCGCCATCCCCACTGAGGCCAAAACGTTGTGCGATTTCAAGAAGAAATTAGATATAGCTCTGGGGGGCTAAAGGGATCAAGGGAAATTGCAGGGGGGGGGGGGGGGGTGGGGGGGTGCAGGGAGCGGTGGTGTGGATCAGGATATTGAATTTGGTGATCAGCCATGATCAAAATGAATGGCAGAGTATGCTCGAAGGGCCAAATGGCCGACTCCTGTTTCTATTTTCTATGGTTCTTTTATTTTGAGCTTTGGGCTGGTTTAAGTGACCCTTGGGTCTTGGTGCTGGGTTAGCCAGCAGAGTAAATTCGACCCTGGTTTGAATCCCGCCACAGCAAATGGTGGAATTTGAATTCAATAAAAAAAATCTGGAATTAAGAATCTACTGATGACCACAAAACCATTGTCGATTTTTGGAATAATCCATCTGATAGAGCAATGAGTTACTTTTGAGAACAATAAAGTATGGAGGAAGCGCAGTGCGTTTAAACCATGTCAGCCTACCGAAAGATACAAGTCGGGCTGCTATAATTAACTGCATGCAGAAAGCTGTAACCGTACGGAATTGAATTCATAAGCAAAGCTACAGTAATCATTGCTGAAACACTTACGTTTTGAAACAAGGATCTCCTGACAACAGTTGCATGCCAATGGTGACCTGTGAAGAGAAAACGTTTTAAGACATTGGACAAGACTTCTATTTAAAAGTGCATTACAGCTTTTAAAGTCATGACATGGAGATGCCGACGTTGGATTGGGGATAGGCACAGTAAAAAGTCTCGCTACATCAGGTGAGTCAACTGAGGAAGGAGCAGAAAGCTTGTGACACCAAATAAACTTGTTGGACTTTATAACCTGGTGCTGAGAGACTTCTTACTGTGCTTTTAAAGTAGTTGCGAGAAGGCAAGGGAAATTTCCATAAAATTAAATCACGAATAGTTAAAGGCAGTGATTTCATCCAGGGTTTAGAGAAGCTCAAACCAAAAGGTTAGAAGTCATCTAAATTCCAAAGATAACATCGCAACCCTGTAATTACTTCAAACGCCTACTCTCCATTATTTTGATAGTATCTTTGCAAATTTGAAGGCATGTTGCTTGTATTCTGATGGTGGCATGGAGATCTGTAGCTGACTACAGTGCAGTATATTATCAGTGGGTCTGTAGTACACGATCCACACAGTAAACCATCTGCAGTGAGTCATTTAAAAACAAAAATAGGTGAAGTTTCATGAGAGCATTAATGCAACCCCTTTGCTTTCAAACAAAATGAAGCAACTTCTTGAGAATTACAGCAATGACTAACATCTATTAAGTGAATACTAGGTTTTGACTAATTACCTATAAAAGAAGAACCAGCAATTATAAACTTATATACAGTCTATGGGCAGCACGGTAACAGTGGTTAGCACTGCTGCCTTAGAGTGCCAGGGACTCAGGTTCAATGCCCAGCCTTGGGTCACTGTCTCTGTGAAGTTGTCACTGTGTCTGCATGGGTTTCCTCCCATAGTCTTTCATGCAAAATTGGTCATGTGAAATTCTCCCTCAGTGTACCTGAACAGGCACTAGGGTGTGGCAACTAGGGGATTTTCACAGTAACTTCACTGTCATGTTAATGTAAGCCTTACTTGTGACACTAATAAATAAACTTAAACATAAACTTAAACTGCAAGAGACAAGGCTGTCTTTCACAGCCAAAAAAGATATTTATTACTCAAGTGCGGTCACTGTTGTTGCAGAAGCAAACGCAACAAGCAATCACTGGATCCCACCAAGAAAAATAAACTGTGAAAAATCTAAAATAGAAGCAGAAAATGCTGTAAATATTCAGCAGGTCATGTCACATCTGAGGAGAGAGAAACTGGGTTACATTTCAACTCCAAAAACTGACAAAAGGTCGCCAACCTGAAATTGGGGGGAATTTTACAGAAATGCATGCTGGGCTAGCACAGGCTTGCAGGTAGGTAGTCAATCTAATCTGCATAATTAAACATCCGTATGTGGACTAACTGGGCACGCTGCTGATAGACAGGCCTCCCCCACTGAGGGGCAAGCTTGACAGGTGGCAGGAGCATGAACATCTCCACAGGGGTAGCCTTACAGTTGTGGTCACCACTTAATTGAAATTTAACCCGAGGGGGTCAGATCACAGAGGGCTTACATTCTCCCTCCCCAAGTATCCACCTCTAGGGATGGGATGCTGTCCTTCCAAGGATGCAAATCCACTGATTGGATCTGCAGCCTTAGACACCCATCCACCACCTTGAATTGGGCAGCAGGCCCAGAGGTTTATTTATTTATTTATTAAATCACAAGTAGGCTCACATTCACACTGCAATGAACTTACTGTGAAATTACATTCCAGCCCCTGTTCAGGTACACTGAGGGAGAATTTATTATGACCAATTTATCCAACCTACACATCTTTCCAACTGCAGGAGGAAACCCATGCAGACACGGGGAGAACGTGCAAACTCCACACAGACAGTGACCCAAACCAAGGATCGAACCCGGCTTTCTGGCACTATGCTAACTATTGTGCTACCGTAGCTTCTTAATTAGAAGATCTCCTGGACAGACACCCTAGCAATCAGAGCAGGGTCAGCACCTGGATATGCTCTCAAACCTGGGTCGTATTTCAAGAGAAGGTTTCACCAATCAACTGTTTCCCCCTTTTCAGATGCTGCCACAGAGTTATTAATAAAGGGAGCTGGTTTTTGTTAATTTAACATTAACTGGAGAACAGAAGAATTCTCTTACCCCTGTTCAAATAATCTACAGGATTTTTAAAGTGTTCTTAACATCCATGCCAGGAAGTAAATACAGCCTTAGTGTTACATCTCATTTAAAAAGTAAATGAAACCTCAGAATCTTCTCACTCCCCAACAGTACCTTAAGGATAGAGTTGTCCTGTCGAGTATTCTTTGTGTCATAACCCTCCAATAAACAGCAGCGTGCAGTGGAGCCTGAACCTGCAAACTCCGCTAAGTTGAGGTCAGCGAATCCGAGCTGGAAGTGGGGGAAAACAAAATCAAATTTAAGAAAGTTACCAAAGTAACTGGAGCCAGTGCCTTGGAACACACACACACACACGAACATGGAAATGTATAGGTCTTTATTATTTTAGACAACAATGTAAAGAATTAAGCTCAGCTTTATATTCTGTACACACCCACCCATTCCTGGGCCCCAAGAAAGCTGCATCGGCAGAGAAATCCCATTGCACAGATATCTACACAATCATGCACGACTTATCCAGAAAGTGGTGAAACAATGCTTATGTAGCAGTGGCTAACATCTATTAAAATAAACTGAACATGCAGGACTGGCTAAGCATGACAACAGAGAAAGGTGACCTATACACTTTAAAGCTACACTGAACCACAAAAAGCGTCAGGTGTGAAGGTGAAACATTTGACTTCTGGAAACTGTCGACAGAAAGTTGAGATCACAATCTTTGACAGCATTCAGCTGGAAAATGGGTTTCTTCTAAACATTTGTCAATGTACATGTGGAAAGTGTCAGTTTCCACACGAATGTTTATGACAGCTTGCTCTCTCTCACCATCACCTCGCTCAATTCGAGATTCAACACTTCCTGGTCAACATTCAGCCCGAATGTGTTGTTACATCCCAAATTCATGCCCATTTTTCCTGGAACTCCATGAGTGAATCTGTCCAATTAGGTTTCAGTCCCTGCCACAGAACCAAATAGGTTCATATCAAAGGTGCAAATGACATCCTGTGTGACTGTGAAAATGGTGAACTGTTTCCTCCTCATCCTTTTCAACCTTTCACACAGTTTACTGCACCAATATCTCCTTGCTGCGACTGTTCTCATGTGGTTCCATTCTTACCCAAATGTAGCCAATTCCTCTGTTACCTCTGGTGTTCCCGAGGATCTTTCCTTGACATCCATCTATTTCTTACCAACATGCTTTGTCACATCATCTCAAATGAGAGCACTGTTTTCCATGTGTACACTGACAACACCCAGCTCTACCTTACCAATACCTCTCGCGACTCCCCCACTGTTCCCAAACTCTCAGACTCTTTATCAGATATCCATTCTGGTGATCAGCAATTTTCTCCAATTAAATATTGTGATGAATGAAGCTGTACTTATTCCCCTCTACAATGTTTCCAGTTATCAATTCCATCCCATCTTTCTGGCAACACTGACTGAACCAGACTGAAATCCTATAGTTGTTTATGAACTAGAGATGAGCTTCTGCTCATTGGCACAAACCACCCATTTCCAGCTCTGTGACATTACCAAACTTTGTTTCTTTCAACCTGCAGATGAGTTTAGATATTCATTCATGCCTCGGATACCACTGAACTTGGTCATTACTATACACTCCTGGCTGCTAACCTACATCTTACCCTCCAGCAAACTTGGGAGGGTCATCCAAACCAAACTTTGCTGCCAGTGTCTTAACTGAAACCAAGTTCTAATCACCTTGTCACATGTGCTTACTAATGTACAATGGCAAGAACCAACAATATGAAAACTCTTATCCTTATATTCAAACCTCTTCATTATCTTGTCCCTCCACACCTTTGTAATCTCCTCAAGCCCCACAAGCCTCCAACTTTTGCCACTTATCTAATTCAGGACTTATGAACATCTCCAATTTTCATCACTGGTGGTCAAGCCCCGACTTCCCTAGCTCCTAAACTCTGGAATTTTCTCCCTACACCCCACCATCTCGCTACCAATTCCCCCAGTGAAGAATAAAAGCAAATAATTGTGGATGCTGGAATCTGAAACCAAAAGAGAAAATGCTGGAAAATCTCAGCAGGTCTGGCAGCAACCGTAAGGAGAGAAAAGAGCTGATGTTTTGAGTCCAGATGACCCTTTGTCAAAGCTAATGGGCTTTGACAAAGGGTCATCTGGATTTGAAACGTCAGCTCTTTTCTCTCCTTACAGATGCTGCCAGACCTGCTCAGACTTTCCAGTACTCTCTCTTTTGGTCCATCAATGAAGACATGGCTTAAACTTTTGGTCATCTGCCTGAATATATAATGTGGCTGAAGTAAAATTTTATTTGATAACAATCCCATGAAGTACCTGCCGGATGTTCTATTGAAGGGCTATACAAATGCATTTTGTTGCTTGTTTTTGGTAGGATAATAGTTGGCAACTCTCAGACATCCTGTGTCACTGTGACAAAGGTGAACCATCCCTTCCTCTTGGCATCAGCACAACTTGTTCCGTCAAAGTTTTGTGTGAATCAAAATGCAGGGATTTATCTTGCTTGCATGCGTGCAAACAAATTCTGAAGCACAAGTCAGAACTGATCCAACAGTTACTGAAATACCCCTGTCCCCACCGCCCCCCCCCCCCCCAAAAAAAAACCACACTGGATCTGAGTAGCATATATATGAAAATGTATTTTCTATCAGGATCAAAAGGGATAAAGGTAGAGAAGGCAGGTTCAGGATATTAAATTCGATGATCGGCAATGATCAAAATCAATGGCGCAGCAGGCTCGAAAGGCTGAATGGCCTACTCCTGCTCCTACTTCTATGCTTAAAAGGCATCAACACGTTAACAAAATAGATGTGCTTTCACAAAATATTTTGAAAATCGGAATGAAGCAAGAGCGCTGGTGAAGGTGACCTATCCCATGGTTTGGCCAATTAGCATGGTGAGTGGCTGGTGTCTTATATTGAAGAATATCAGCTAGATTTTTCAATAAAGATTGTTGTTGCCTAAAACAAATATTCAGCCCGTACGTTATATATACAGTCAGGGAGGGTATGTCAATATTTTTGGGAGAGGGCATTTCATATATAACATCGATAGACATTATTATCAAATTGATCTACACTGTGCTGAATAACACAAGCATTCATGTAGGTCAAAGCAGGTCATTTGGAGTGATCAATTCTTTAGTAGCTGTCAAGCATCTGCTGCTTGATCATTGTTCATTCCCCCCGCTCCCCGCCCGCCACCACCCCCCCCACCCCCACAATGCCTCTCTCTCTTGCACCACCACCACCACCAGCCACCCCCCCACCCCAAACATGTACTGAAGTCGCATTATGGAAAACTGTAGCAAGGTAAGTGGAATTTGGTGCAAGGAAAGATGCTGGATTATAAACTGGAAAAAGGAGTTTACCGTCACACATGTAGCCCAGATTGTTTGCATTTTAGTAAGATTCCCGTCCCCACTCCTCCAGGACCCCAATCACTACCTCTGCTGTCCATTGCGAAGAGAGGCAAAACGTCATGGGAAATATTAGCACAAAAACTTGAAAACTAATACACTTTACTCAAAGGAAAGATGACATTTGCAAAGTTTCAAGGCCAGCTTTGGATCCAGGAGGTCCTGACCTTCAAGCCATCCCATGTCAAGTAGTTTGCTCAATACACAGGTTCAAATCCTGTTGGAACTTGGTGGCAGATGGTGGAATTTAAATTCAGTTGATTAAAAATTAATTCTCAATTCATGGTGATCATGAAACTACTGTTATTTGTCACAGAAGCCCATCTGTTTCACTAATATTCAATAGAGAAATAAATCTTGATTCCCAGGATGGTGGGACTGATGTATGAGGAGAAAACAACTAGGTTAGGATTGTTTTTGCTGGAGTTCAGATGAATGAGGGAGATCTTGTAGAGACTTTTAAAATTCTAACAGGATTTGACAAGGTAGATGCAGGGAGGATGTTCCCAATGGGGGTGGTGTCCAGAATCAGGAGTCACAATCTGAGGATTTAGAATGGAGGTGAGGAGAGATTTCTTCACCCAAAGAGTGGTGAGCCTGTGGAATTCATTATCACAGGAAGTATTTGATGCCAAAACACTGAATATATTCAAGAGGCAGCTAGATATAGCACTTGGGGTGAATGGGATCAAAGGTTATGGGGAGAAAGCAGGATTAGGCTATTGAGTTGAACAATCAGCCATGATCGTGATGAATGACAGAGCAAGTTCGAAGGGCCAAATGGCCTCTTCCTGCTCTTATTTTCTATGTTTCTACGTTCTCACTTGGTCTGGCCTACATGTGATTCCAGACCCACAGCAATGTGGTTGATTCTTAACTACCGTCTGAAATGCCCCATTAAGCTGCTTAGTTCAAGGACAATTGGGGATGGGCAATAGAATGTTCACATTGTCAGTGACACTCCCATCCCATGAAAGAATACGAGAAAAAATATATACTTGAACATTAATACAGCAAGGCTAAATAATTGTGATTGTAGTAAACTGATATGCTTTCTTTAAATTATCCACAGAGGAGATTCTGTTCTCATTACTTTTAAAAGAAACACCATCTGTATAATGTCCTGAGGCAGCACATACCAGTTAATGGGTTATCCCAGTTCTACAAGCAGGTGTTTGCCACCAAAGAGGTTTAATTGCATACCCTTGTTAACACTGTTGATTAGACTGACTAATTTAGACAATGCACTTTTGTTTAGGAGGTTATTTCAGTTTGAAACAAGCAACTCATTGTGCCAGTCTCTTCTGAACCTATTATGAGAGAGCAGTAAATACTGTTTTAGAAAATCCAGCTCCCTCGTAACTCACAATGTAAGGGACAATTCAAGCTTTCAGATTTTCTCAAACTAGTACAAGATGTCAGCATTTTTCTTGCCACTTGTGAAAGCATTGCTTTATCAATTGCAGGAAGGGCAACATAAATTTCATACTCCCTGTATGAGGCACATGTCTGGTAATTAGAGGTGGACAGAAGCACACAGAAAAATCACCATATAGGCACAAGAATGGCATTCGTTTCAGCATGACACAGAAGTTGCTCAACAGTTCTGTCAATGTCCAGACATTGGCACAGACTAAAGTCAAGTGGCTTCTTGACATTTAAATTTGCAAGGAAAGGGGTGCAGTAATCACTGGCTGCACAATTATTTCCATCTTAGGTTCACAATGGTTAGCACTGCTGCCTCAGCGCCAGGGACCCAGGTTTAATTCCTGGCTTGGATTACTGTCCGTGCGTAGTCTGTATGTTCTCCCCATGCCTGCGTGGGTTTCCTCCGGATGCTCCGGTTTCCTCCCACAGTCTGAAAGACGCGGTGAGGGTGCATTGGCCATGCTAAATTCTCTGTGTATCCGAACAGACACCGGGATGTGGCGATTAGGGGATTTTCACCATAACTTCATTGCAGTGTTAATGTAACTTCTGACTAATAAATAAACTTAAATTAGAGGCAGTCTCTAGCCATTCAAAAGAAACAAGCACACTCCAATGAAGAAAGATTCAATAACTGATGTTCAAACTTGACGTGCAAGTGCTGGGAGGAAACCTTGCAATTTGTCAGAATACTGAAAGAGGTTGAAGGCAAGAATATGCTAAGAATGTGGAATACAATTGTACAATGATCCACTCACAATTGGGATTTTGGGCCAAAGTATTCCCAACGGTGGGATGTAAAGACATGGAAATAACATACTGGTAGTGCTTTCTGTTAGTTAATCAAGGAAGCAGCATTGGAGCTAATGTCCTGGAAGTGTGTAACTGCTCAACAGAAAATAGTGTAGGGGATAAACAGGCAAAATAGGAGGAGAACAGTGAAAGTTTATCAGGCTGATTGCTGGGATGGTAGGTCTGTCACGAGGAGAGGAGGTTAGGATTATTTTCACTGGAGTTTAGAAGAGTGAGGGGAGATCTCATAGAAACTTATAAAATTCTAACAGGATAGATTCAGAAAGAATGCTCCCAACGATGGGGGAGTCCAGAACTAGGGCTCGTAGTTTGAGGATAAGGCGTACATCTTTAAGAACTGAGGTGCAGTGAAATTTCTTCACCCAGAGGATGGTGAATGTGTGGAATTCATTACCAAAGAATATAGTTGAAGCCAAAACGTTAAAATCTAAAGAAGAATTCAGATATAGCTCGTGGAGCTAAAGGGATCAAAGAATATGGAGAGTGGGGGGGAATCAGGATATTGAATTTGATGATCAGCCATGATCAAAATGAATGGCTGAGCACACTTGAAGGGCAGAATGGCCTTTTCCTGCTTCTAATATGTTGAAAAGTGAGAAAAGGTTTAAGATAATTGAAAAGGGAAAAAGAAAGTGAGAGGTTTTAAAATAATTTTGGTTGGGTGCAAGACCTTTGACTTTGTTTAATACACTTGATCTGGTACAATGCATAATTATTGTGAACTGATCAAATGTCTTCTTCCATAGATTGATGCGGGCTCAAAAAAGCGAAAGAACAATGTAATCCCCATTTAATATTTGACGTATCTGTGAAGCCAAACACCTCTTTCATTGCCCAAAGTTTGGATCAAAAGGCAAACTGGTACTCAACCATACAAAGGTTACCACGCAGAAAGAAGTCATTCAGCCCATCAGCCTCCCATCCACTGACTGTCTACACTTCCCACTGCCTCGGAAAAGCAGCCAGCATAATTAAGGACCCCACGCACCCCGGACATTCTCTCTTCCACCTTCTTCTGTCGGAAGATACAGAAGTCTGAGGTCACATACCAACTAATTCAAGAACAGCTTCTTCCCTGCTGCTGTCAGACTTTTGAATAGACCTATATTAAGTTGATTTTTTTCTACGCCCTAGCTATGACTATAACACTACATTCTGCACTCACTCCTTTCCTGTCCTATGACTGGTATGCTTTGTCTGTATAGTGCACAAGAAACAATACTTTTCACTATAAATATATGTGACAAAAATAAATCAACTCAAAATCATGAGAGAGGAAAGAAATTAGCTGCTTATTTTAATCCAATTTTCCAGCACCCGCTTTGGTCAAACTGCTGTTCTGGCATCTTGTTCTAGATCCAAATCTTCAAAGCTCATGAACTTAAAGTTGGCAAGTGGGCTGCTCAGGCACAAGAGTTCTGGAGCTCAGCTTTACCACTGTGATATGTAACTGGCATCTTAGTCCTGATTTAGCCAACTTGTTGTCCAAAGATCTTTAGTCTAAAGATGTGCCAGTTAGGTTGATTGGCCATGCTAAGAAATTGCCCCTTAGTGTCAGGAATGCGTAGGTTAGAGGGATTAGTGGGTATAATATGTAGGGATATGGGGGTAGGGGCCTGGGTGGGATTGTGTTTGGTGCAGACTCGATGGGCTGAAGGGCCTCTTTCTGCACTGTAGGGTTCTATGATCCATGAACTTTTGAGCCAAGGTGTCAGATCCAGGACATTGCTGAATGCCCCCTGCGTGGCAGAAGTAAAAGTCACCTATCCAATGAGCAAGTTGAAGCAGACCATGCTGCAGAGACCAGCTGACTCTGAAAGCCAACAGAGTAAGGACGGCAAAATAGGATTGTGCGGTTTTTAAAGAAGTTAAAAGTGTGGGAATGAAACATTTGAGAAGTTTAAAAAAAACCAAGACAAACCATAAAAGTCTGGCGTTAATGAAGATGCAGTCTAGACTGGCACAGAATATTCAACATCTTAACATACTGAAGTTAAAATGCTTGTTCAGCATGGAAACATTGCATACAATAGGAACTCTTTCCTCCTTTAACCACACAGTGCTACCAACACAGCCAACCAAGCTTAAACGTAGAAAAACATTAGAAGATAGGAGCAGAAAGAGACCATTCAGCCCTTCTGGCCTGTTACACACTGCAATTTTTTTTTTGTTATTTTTCAACCATTTACAGATTGGAAACTATTGGCTTGGGAAGAGATTACTTAAAAGTATAACATTTAATAATATCCCAATGATAAATCCGGGACATATTCACTAACCAACTGAGGTCATGCTGGAAGTAAAATACGTGTTCGCATTGACTGTTAACTTGCAGTTTCACCATGGCAACTGTAACTGCTACATACTGTTGACTCTTTAGGAAAAATTACGTCACTGTTGAAGACTGCATTGACCAGAGGATCAGTTTATTCCTTTCAGGGACAATCGATCATATTCAAACATCACTGGAAAATATTTTTATTAGATCACCAATATACCCTCTTACAAAGACATACACATACAACATATGTACAGTTTGCAATGCAAAGCAGCCAAGTTACAAGGAGCTTCAATTTTTGGCATAAAGGCAGTGACAGCAGGTTCAATATTCCTAATCCACTGCATTGTTTAATTACACACCGTCATGATGGTGAGGAAACAAAGAAGCATTTAAGTGAAGCTTATTATTCTGAAAATACATTGCAAAGCAATTCACATACGATTACTGTGAATACATACAAGCAGATAAACTTGCATAGTTATATCCCATAAACAGGAAGGGGATGAATGACCTCATCTGTTTTCTTTTGAATGAATGTTGGTTAATTGAGGATCATTGGCTCAGATACACAGCTTTACCACAGATTTATATTTAATGAATATCTTAATCCTGATTCTGCCAACTCTTGAACCTTAACATTGTCCAAAGGACAGCACCTGTTCAAGTACAGTGTGCACAGATTAATCTCAAATGATATCACTGCGCAGTATGTTTGCAAGTTCTTAGGGGTGGGGGGGGGGCACGCAAGACATGATCTCACTAACATCCAACCACAGGGAAGAATTCCAGCATCTGGATCTGTTTACTTTGTCTGGGTAGAGTTGCATTCTCCAGTGAGGAAACCGTATGTGTGGTTGGGTTGGCAAAGATGAAATTTAGACTGAAGGGACAGTTGATGAAAATGATGGGAGACTTGGCTCAATGAATTAAAAAGTGGCTTCTTGGCAGATGTTACAGAGAAACTAGGAAGAGGTCATTCGGCCCTTCAAGCCTGTACTGCTATTCATTATGGCTGACTATCGCATTCAATATCCTGATTCCACATCCCACCACCACCCCCCTGCCCCACCTTTCGTCCCACACCCCTTTAGCCCCAAGAGCTATATCTGTTCGTCTCAACTACATTCTGTGGTGGTGGATTCCACACATTCACCATTCTGGGTGAAGAAATTTCTCCTCACCTCAATTCTAAAAGGTTTACTCCTTATCCTCAAATTATGACCCCTAGTTCTGGGCTCCCTCACCATCAGGAGCATTCTTTCCGAATCAACCCTGTCTAACCTTGTTAGAATTTTTTAAGTTTCTATCCTCTCTCACTCTTCTAAACGCTAGTGAATTAATCCTAACCGACTTAGTGTTGCCCCGTATGACAAGCCTGCCACTCCTTATGACTTATTTCAGTCACATGTCATGCAAACATCCTGGCTATGGGAAATCCGTAACTCAACATCTCACACTCAGTCTATGACATACATGTCACTCTCTGTATATAGACACGTGATCTTACCTTTGAGAATGTCTTTCCGCCTTTTAGTTCCTACAAAACAGGAAGAAGCAACAATGAAAATCACAAACCCTATTCTTAGCAATTCATGTGATTCTCAAATGGAAAATTTACTCTAGTGCACTGCCATGTGCTTGAAGGAGCTCCAGGAGGTACCCTTCTTACTGCAACTTAATTTTACATGAAGGACTTCAAACAAGGGAAGTATATATTTCTTAACAATTTCTGCAAAGCCCCTATCTGAAAAACATTGACGGGAAGAATAGGACTGTTGTAACTATTGTATTGTTACATAGATTACAGAATGAACAATTACGGTATATCAGGGTTGAGAGTGGTTAAAGACTTAAAATGTCTGAAAATCCTGTGTGACAAGGAATTATACAATTATAGTACTTGTGATCCGCAGTAAAATGCAAATATTTCTAGGTCACTTGAAATCTGATCAATTTCACCCACATGAAGTGGGTAGAAACAATGGGATGGATAGGATAGAGGTGGAAAGACTCTTCCCGCTCAAAAAAGACAGTAGGACTAGGGGGCACAGCCTCAAGATAAAGGGGGGGCGGTTCAGAACGGAGTTGAGGAGGAACTTCTTCACTCAAAGGGTGGTGAATCTCTGGAATTCTCTGCCCGTTGAAGTGGTGGAGGCTGCCTCGCTAAATATTTTTAAGAAGCGGGTTGATGGGTTTTTGATAAGAGAGGGGATTAAGGGTTATGGGGAGAGGGCGGGAAAGTGGAACTGAGCCACGACAGATCAGCCATGATCTTATTGAATGGCGGGGCAGGCTCGAAGGGCCAGATGGCCTACTCCTGCTCCTATTTCTTATGTTCTTATGTTCTATGTTTAACTTCCAGACAGAGACTGCGACCCAATGAATTTGACCAAATCAAAGTGACCTCAGTATTTCAGCATTAAGTGCAGTTAGTGTGAGCTTCATCTTATATTACTTACACTATTGACAAAACATGGTCTTACTGGATTATATACATGTGAAAGAGAAGCAAGGTCTATGGCAGTGTTTGGCAATCTATTTTCCAATATGGCCCCATTTTAATTCATCACCACCATCTCAAAGGCACATAGGGATGGGCAATACATGCTCGCTTTGCTGGCTACACCCACATCCCCAAGCAAATTATAGAAAGTCCACAGTGCAGAAGGTGGTCATTCGGCCCACTGTCTCTGCATCGACTACAACCCCACCCAGACCCCACTCTGGCAATCCTATGTATTTACCCCGACACTAGGGTCAATTTAGCATGGCCAAAATCAACATAACCTGTGCATCTTTAGATAAGATAAAAATCTTTTATCTTTAGATAAATGTTATCTTTAGATTAAAAACAAACTCTTGAAAATTAAGATGAGCCCAGACACCAGCAAAAACAGTAATAAAGGTAGCATTGTAACATTCAGGTACTGCCATAGTTCAAGGTGGCTGTTCATCATCTTCTCAAGGGCAATTAAGGATAGATAATGAATAGTGGTCTAGCCAATGACACCCACACCCGGTGAATTAATAAATCAAAAAAAGATACAAGTGCACACACACACAGCTATCAGTCCCTCTGCCCTAAACCCACAAAGCAATCCCCTTCCCTACCACCCTCCCGTCACTCTGCAGCCCCTCTTCCCAATAGCCACCACCTACTCTACTCAGTGCCTCCTCTCCCTAAACTACGCATACATCACCCAGCAGGTCTTACTGCCCACTCCCGCCCCCTGCACTCCCACCAGGCCTACCAAACCTGTGGCTCCACCAAGCAGCCAGCAGAAAGCACCCTTACGGTGTGACAAGTGACAGTAGCTGGGTCTGAGCTGACTCAAGGCTAAATGGTAGCTGCCTGAGTCCCTTTCCAAGCCTAGCACTGACAGGAGACTTTCCAGACCGAGACTCTTCCCTCTTGTCTTTGACTAGATGTTGGATGAGGGGAGGTGTGGGTTAGAAACAAAAGAGTAGAATACCAATGTCTAAAAATCAAAATTCTGCTAAATGGCAGAAATTTCTCATCCCTGCATCCACAACTGCCGGGAATAGAAACAGTAAGAAGTCTCACAACACCAATTTAAAGTCCAACAGGTTTATCTAGAATTATGAGCGTTCAGAGCACTGCTCCTTCATCAGGTGATTTACCTGAAGGGGCAATGCGCCAAAAGCTCGTGATTCCAGATAAAACTGTTGGATTTTAAACTGATGTTGACAGACTTCTTATTGTGCCCACCCTAGTCCAATGCTGGCATCTCTGGAATTGAAAGATAACTTTGAGTCTTTAAAAGGAATAGAAAAATATGGTCAGAAACTTGAACGGATCAGGAAAACTCATGAATCCATTTACAATATTTACCTCCAACTTCAACAATCCAAAATGTCTAACGTGGTGCCCAACTCAGTTTATTTAGTTGGCCATTTCTATTCATCAAATCCTACAGTGTCGGAGGCCATTCAGCCCATCAAGTCTGCATTGACCACAATCACATCCAGGCCCTATCCCCATAATGCCATGCATTCACCTAGTTATCTCCCCGACACTAGGGGGCAATTCAGCATGGCCAATCCACCTAACCAGCACATCTTTCGGATTGTGGGAGGAAACCGGAGCCCCTAGAGGAAACCACGCAGACGTGGGGAGAACGTGCAAACTCCACAAAACCAGTGACCCGAGGTCGGGAATCAAACCTGGGTCCCTGGTGCTGTGAGGCAGCACTGCTAACCACTGTGTCATCTTGTGCAAGGAATAAAAAAAAAGAAAATTCAACACACATTCCCAATAAGAAATATTTGGGGGGGAAGTGAAGGAGGAGGAGCAAGCTGTGTATTAGAAATTAACTAGCTGAAACACAAAAGAGCGAAACAGCTATTAGAACACAATCCTTAGAGCTCTGGGACTTAATCTATCCCAGACACGTCTTTTCTTGGATGGTCCAAATTTTACTATGAGGGACAAGGGAACAGCTTTCTCCATTCACCTTGTTGACAGTTGTCCAGAGATACGTCACAGACTCGTCAGCATAGATTTCTACTAATCCTGCAACTGATCCAATATAGCATTCCCTGCAGAGGATATACGTCAACAGGAAAAGCACCAGGATGATCTCTAACCAATAAGATTAAAGAATTCTCCTTGACATCTAGTGCAAAATAGGAAATACAAATTATACTTAAATCTGTGCACAGGAAGCAAAGTAAAGATAAGAACATAAGAAATAGGAGCAGGAGTAGGCCATCTAGCCCTTCGAGCCTGCTCCGCCATTCAATAAGATCATGGCTGATCTGAAGTGATCAGTTCCACTTTCCCACTTTCTCCCCATAACCCTTAATTCCCTTGTCTGTCAAAAACCTATCTAAAAACCTATAAGATGGGGGCATAAAGAGTGGAAAAAAAGAACTAAGAAAATCCAAAACTACCTCCAACGTTATTTTCAGGATATGAAACTCCAAACTTGTAAAGTTATTTTTAAACGCCAATGAGCTGCAGTAATCAATAATGCTGTTAAAACACAATTACACCTAAATATCCTTGCCCTGATATTAACTTCTCAGTTGCTATAACAGCAAAATCTGGGCCATTGTAAAATCAGGCTCAAGAACAGAAGAGACAGCATTAAACTGTCCATACTTCTCGATCAATTGAACAATCTTTTTCCGTGAGTACACAGGTATTCCAGTAAAGTTCAGGATTAAAATTGCATTTGGTTAGAAATTCTCCCCCAAGAAAACAGTAAAACACATCAGGACGGGTTGCACGGTAGTACAGTGGTTAGCACTGCTGCCGCCCTATTGTGTTTCAGCTAGTTAATTTCTAATACATGGCTTGCTGCTCCTCCTCCACTTCCCCCAAATATATTTCTTATTGGGAATGCATGTTCAATTTTTTTTTATTCCTTGCACAGGTTGGCACAGTGGTTAACACTGCTGCCTCAGTGCTAGAGACCCGAATTTGATTCCTGGCTTGGGTCAATGTCTGTGCGGAGTTTGCACATTCTCCCTGTGTCTGCATGGGTTTCCTCCGGATTCTCCAGTTTCCTCCCACAGTCCAAAGATGTGAGGGTTAGGTGGATTGGCCATGCTAAATTGCCCTTAGTGTCCGGGGGCCTAGCTAGGGTAAATGCATGGGATTATGGGGATAGGGCCTGGGTGGTATTGTGATCGGTGCAGACTCGATGGGCTGAATGGCTTTGTTCTGCACTGTATGATTCTGTGACCCTAAGAAAAAAAACCTGCTCTGGTAAAGAATGTTTTGCTACACAGTCCTTTGTCTTGGTCTGAAATTCATTCGTGATGCGCACTGTGCAACACGTGGTGGTTGCGTCATTTCGCAAAACAGACATTCATAAAATTCAGAGCAAAAACATCCGAAACCGAAGTTCTGAGTTCCAAATACTCACCTTACGTACAGATACTCTGCAGATACAAGGATCCAGTACGCCAGTTGCTGGATTTGCACTCATCTTGCAGACAAAGTTAAATTTCTTCTTCCAACGGACACAATTCTCCTGAACTTCCTCTCTGCAAAAAAGATGACAGATTTATTATTTTGTGCTTGCATCATCTTTTCCTACTAGTATGGTTTTTAAAATCAGGCATGCCAAAACGGAAAGCTCCGTCCCGTGTGTTTTTCTCTGTGTATAAATCACCTGTCCCTTTCTTTACTGTCTGATTCCCTTCCACAATTACCAATGCACCCCTCCAACAGCCAAGTGTCCAGTCTGTGGCTAGCTCCAAAGTCCTCACACAACTGGCCAGTCTGCTGGGAGAGTCTTCATTTTGTTCTTTCTCAGCTGCCTCTTCCTAAATTCATAGTCACACTCTGAAGAGGTGCAAAATGGAGGCTAAGATTGGGAATACGGTTGTGAGGGAGGGGACAAGACTCTCCCCATGATGAGGGAGAGACAAGGCTGGCCTATTGCACTGGGGGTGTGCTGATGGCTGCGATGCTGGTTTGCCCAGGTTAGAGTAAAGGATCAAGGTAGCCAGAGATTAAACTGAGGCTTTACCTGACGTAATTTTTCAAAGCCATCTCAGCCTTCTGGCTGAAATGAAGAGTTAGATCAAACCTGGGAGGGGGTGTAATGCCTCATCCTGACAGCTTGGATGTTTTTTTGATCGAGCCGAAGATGGGATGCAGTGTCTTGTAAGCTTGGATCTGGTTTGTCCTTCATGTAGGGGACTACGATTGGACTTGATTTGGATTGGCTTTTTTGATTAGAGGTGAAGTACCGAAAGCTACCAAATAAAAGAACACTGGCACGACCGGTCCAAGGATGAATTTCAGAATTGGACAAGTTACCCATTCACAAAGTTAAAAAATCATTTTGAATGCTGAATACAAATCATCTGTCAAGCACTTCACATTGATGCCAATTAATGTTCTTCTTCAGGCACATCACAGTAACTTGTGTTTATTTAATGCCTTTAGCATCGTAAAATATTCCATGGAGCTTCACAGAAGCATAAACAAAATTCAACACCAAGGCAAGTGGATTTCAATGAGGCTGGTGAGGGGATCACAGACCTTGATGCCAAAGCAAATGACGCCCAGCAACCAATAGTGGAACAATAAAGTCAGGGATGCATATACAAGAGGCCAGGGTTGGAGGAGTGCAGAGGGGTGTGGGGTTGCTTGAGGTTACAGAGCAGGACATGGAACAGTCAAGTAGAATGTCAGCAATTTGACCAGGATGCCATTCTGTAAAAAGCAGTAACATGATTGTCTTTGTTGTCCTTTGTTTTGTTCTTTGTATGATTTTGGTAATAAAATTTCAGTGGTTCAATGAATATCACGAGCTTTGGTGACACTGATTTACTGCACAGGAAAAGGCCATTCAATAGCAAGTTCCATATCTTCATCCTTTGGACAGAGGAGCTTCTTCTGAATTCCCCACTGAATCTCTTTGTAAAAATTGAATTTACATAACAAATTCTGCTCTTGTAGACAGCTCGAAAGAGGGGCTTCCCTAAAAAAGGAATAAAACCAATCTTCCCAAGAACATTAAAAACACTTGAAAGACACAAATAGTGAAAGTTTTACTGGAGTATCCATGGTACTGGATGACAGCAGCATAACCCAAAGCTGCTTCAGGAAGTTAAAGGTGTTGATTATAACATAGGATAGCTTGCAATCTTGGAATCTTTCCATACAATAAATTATAGCCAAGAATTAGCAGGATTAAGCAACTAGCCAAAAACCCAGCAGGCAATGTAGCAGTCACTGTGGTGCAGCACACTGGCAAGCATTGCTGCCTCACAGAGCCAGGGATCCAGATTTGATTCTGGCCTTGGGTGACTGTCTGTGTAGAGTTTGCACGTTCTCCCCATGTCTTGTGGGTTTCCTCCAGGTGCTCAGGTTTCCTTTCAGTTTAAGATATGCGGATTAGGTTGATTGACCATGTTAAATTGACCCTCAGTGTCAGGGGATAAGCAGGGTAAATATATGGGGGTTACAAGGATAGAGCCTGAGTGAGATTATTGTTGCTGCAGGCTCTTTTGGGCCGAATGGCCTCTTTCTGCACTGTAGGGATGCTAAGGTTCTACGAAAACACACTACAGCACAGTACAAGGCTGGGCCTTCAGCTATATTCTACTTATCAGCACCGAGAGTGGAAAGAGCACAGGAGGGTTGTGTAAACCTCAGTTAGCAATGTTCCAAGTTAACATGAATACAACAACATGTCAAAAAAAATCCTGTTTCACAGCATCAACACCTCTAACACAAAATTCACCTCCTGTTCTAAAGGATTGAAGCGCCCTGGTGCACTCTCTCATGGGCAACAATCTTACTACAGCACAGTAATTGTGTACATTCTGTGGGACAGGATTGAGGGAGGGGAGGGGGTGGGGTCACAGTCGTTGATGTGATTAGGCTGAAACAAAAGAGTCCAAATTCCTTAGTGTCACAACCCTGGTGTTCTGCCAGAACTGAGAGGCCCAAGAAAGTAAATTCAACCTCAAGTCTCAGCTGAATAAGCCAGCTGAGCTGCAGGGACCAATATCAGCAGCCACAGTTGGAGGCAAAGGGAGAGGCTGAGGGGTACTGAAGGCTGACCAGCCCCGACTCACAGCTGACAAGTCCCTTCAACCTCCACAACTTACTTCTAATTTAAAAATTTGGACATTTCCAAATAACTACAAAGTGGGTGCAATAATTATTTCAATATTGTTTTGACAGGAGTGGAGCAAAATCGACGATTTTCAGCCCTATATATAGAAAATTAGTGTAGAACAGTTTTGTAACCAGCGCCGTCCCCCACAGTTTGTCTCTCTGCAATTTGAGGCAGGACTTGTCTGTGCAGGAACAAAAAAAAATGGGTCTGCACCAAAATATGTCCTCAGATTACTCGCAGACGACTCAAACACCTTATTAGGCAGCAGACAGACTTAGAACTGCAGCACTGGCCTGCCTGACACCAAGACCACAGCTGAAAAGGAAATGCAGCCTCAAATCCTCTGCGTGAATGCTGCATTTGGTAATCAAAAATTCATTAAATGTATTTTGTTTTAAAATTAACAAATCTGCGCGATGCCACCCCTCCCCCAAGCAGCCTCCTGAACAGTTTGACACTCAAGTCAGATGGAGAGAAGTCAAACGCAACAGGACTGAAGTTCCATTTATGAGAGGATTGAAGGAATGTAGGGGTATACGAGATTGCACCCTGTCCCTCCCTTATCTTCCCACCAGATCTAACTTTCCCCTCTCCTCCCACCAATCCCCGTTTACACGCATGCAGCAAAGCCACTGGGAATCCAGAGGATCAGGATAGGCTTAGCTTCAACAGTTTGCTCAGTAAATGCAATGTCAACATTTGCATCACACATGTCCTCTACATCCGCCACATCTACTGTGCTGCGGGACAGATTCTTCCAATGCTTATGTTACCCGCTAATCTCTCTAACCTATGTAGAGATAAGGGTCTGGGTGGGATTGTGGTCGGTGCAGACTCGATGGGCTGAAGGGCCTCTTTCTGCTCCGTAGGGTTCTTTGATTTTTTTTAACATCTGTAGAGGTCTTATGCTTGTGGGATTGAAATTCTCCGCCAGGGCAGAGTTTCAGGTGTTGGTTGCATTATTTCAAATCAACACTAAAATTGGTTACTTTTAAGTATCAGTGTTTAAAATTTAAATCAGCTGCTAGTTCCATTTCAATTTAAAAAACAAAACTCTTAAAGCGCTTATCAACGCAGGTGCTGTCTACACTTCCCACTGCCTTGAAAAAGCAGCCCAGCATAATTAAGCCCGCGCACCCCAGACATTCTCTCCTCCATCTTCTTCCATCGCGAAAAAGATACAAAAGTCTGAGGTCACGTACTAACCGATTCAAGAACAGCTTCTTCCCTGCTGCTGTCAGACTTTTGAATGGACCTGCCTCACATTAAAGGTGTTCTTTCTCTACACCCTAGCTATGACTGTAACACGACATTCTGCACCCTCTCCTTCCCTTCTCTATGAATGGTATGCTTTGTATAGCAGGCAAGAAACAATACTTTTCACAGTATGTTAATGCATGTGACAATTTAAATCAAATCAATGAAACCTTCTCAAAGTTACTAAAGACATGTTGAAAACTAACAAAATAGCGAATGCCCTATTAATAATATTTACTAATAATGCTGGGGAGAGGGGTGGAAATGAAGTCTCCTGTTGACGGCTGAACTAATTGACCTAATATTCTCAACTGCATCCCTGCAATGGAAAAATTCATTCTGCTTCATTTTGTCAAGGATACATCTGGGTGCAACAGGTGCACAAGAGCAAGTTCACTGAAAAATTAAAGAAATGTTACAAAAGAATCGCTCTCTTCCTGCCCACCTCCAAAACAGAGTGCCATGCCAAAATCTACAGAAAATGAAAGCACTGACAACAATATTTCTGTTTAAGGGGGTCCCAAAAACCACACTAACTCATTGTGGAAAACGAAGAAACTTGAAATGTATAATTATCTATATATATTTACAGCTGGAGACACTTGCTGGCAACTTTTCTCCATGATAAATTCCTGCATCTACATTTACAATGGAAGCTGCCTATGTAAACTTGTCACGTTGTAATTATACCTCCCACCATATGTCCCTGTAATTACACCCTTATACCTCCAACCTGCCAAATTTACACGGGTAATTTCAATGACACGTGTGGACCTAGATATTTAGAATGGAAATATAAAAAAAAGAATCAAAATGCATCAATTTAAAATGGGACTGAATTACTTCTTTGCAATGTGGATAAATTATTCATAGTGATCACCAAATCCCTACAGTTCAGGAGGCGGCCATTCAGCCCATCGAGCCTGCACTGACAACAATCCCACCCAAGCCCCATCCCTGTAATCCCACGTGTTTACCCTGCTAACCCCCTGACATGAAGGGGCAGTTTAACATGGCCAATCAACTTAATCCACAGAGTCGTAGAGCAATAATAGCATAGAAAAAGGCCCTTCAGCCCAACCAGTCCACGCCAACCATGGTGCCCTTTCGGCTAGTCCCAACTGCCCACTTTGGTGCATATCCCTCTAACCCTTTCCCATACATGTAGCTACCCAAATGCTTTTTAAACATTGCTGTTGTACCTACCTCAATTACCTTCTCTGATGGCTCATCCCTAACATGCACCATCCTCTGTCTGAATAAGTTGCCCCTCAGGTATGTTTTCAATCTTTCCCCTCTCACCTTTAACCTGCGTCCTCTAATTTTACGTCCCTGGGAAAAAGGCTATGTGGAGACATGTTTGGAGATCTCTAATCCCACTTTACCTAAAGACAATACCTGGTCTTGTTTCCTCACTAGATACATCCAGTTTCCTCCTCTGCAGGAAAGCACCAAGACCAAATATACAGAGGTGTTACCATTTCCAGCCTTGTACACTTGGTTCTCAGTTCCAGACTGGTCCTTTACCAAAATATTCTCCTACAATTTTAAACATTTTCCAGTGTGCTAACACCAAAGTGTTTTAAAATATATATTTCAATTTTGAAAAATAAACAACTAGTCAGCCTCCTGATTTGCTGTTATTCACACACATTTTATACAAAAATCTGGAGACCATAAACAGCCTGGTGCTTACAAGTCACAATGAATCCATCTACTGAGTCAGAACTGACCCAGCCCAACACTTGTGAAGACCTGCATGGGTGGGCGGGGGGAGACAAGAGTATGGGAGCTGTCCTTTTCAAAAACCAATTTGACAGATTGTGTACTCTGGAGTCATTGTGGTAGCTAAATTTATTTTATTATTTGCTTCATGCAGGGCGTATTCAAAAGAAATGCAGTAGGAAACCAAGTACACCTCCTGTTCAAACTTATTTGCCACCAACATTCTTTATACATAAGCTATTTCACTCAAGGTTATGAGCCCTTGAGCTATGCCGCATTTTTGCAGAGGTTAAAAACTAGAAATGGAAAGCAGCCAAAAACGTAATCAGTAGACAGACATGCCGATGACTTTGCACTTTAAAAAAAGGTCAAATTTTCAAAAATTCTGCAGAAGCAATATAGGTTGTGCTATTTTTAAAAGGGGCTTGATCACCTTGGAAGTTGAGAACACCACAAGGTTAAGCTGTGTTGATTTGTATCAGCCAGGCTAAGTGCATCACATTATTTGTACGAGCCAAGAATTACTTCTGAAGTCTCTTATCTGACCCAAGTTACCTAATCGTAGCATGACTGGCAGTACAAGACGTACAGTTGTCCTTGGGGTATGGAGGAAAACAACCCAACTTCCCATTCTTAATTGCCAAATGACCTGTAAGACCAACCGTAACGGTTGGTGGCAAAAGCTCCCAGAAACAGCCAGCCCATTCTCGCTAGTTGGCCCATTAGTATAAGCATTGGGGGGCGGGGGAGGGGGGTGGAAATCAAAGATACCACGACAGCCTCATGTGGAACCACCTCAAAGAATTGCTACAATCAGAGGAGAAAAAGTTGTAAGATGCAGTGTAGATACAAATAGTGTGCAATATTTGGAGGGTTAAACTTCATCACAAAATATTGAAAGCACCAACAGATCTGCAAGGTTACAACACAATCCAGTGCAGCATTTATTGTTCAACTATACAGTCAATTGTACTTCCAGCAGAAAGAAAACAAGACATTGAATACCAAGCCTGATGTACCATTAATGGCAATATTAACACTCAGCAGGGAGGGAGAACAAGTTTCTCTAAAGAACAATCAAATAAATGAAAAATCTGCAGAATTCAATGTCTTCAGAACCATTATGCATTGTGTTGTGTCTCTGGTGTAGAAAAAACACCATCACCCCTAACACCAGAAACTGCAGACCAAAATCATCTTTCCAACGGTTGATGTAGAACCACATGTTACATTCCGTCGGTTAAGCTGTCAGAGTAGCTAAGTATATCTGTATATATTTGTGTGCATTGGTGATGTAGGAAAGTGATCATTAATTTAGATAACAATATAGAGCAGCAGTAACCGGGGGGGGGGTCCCTAAAACAGTGAATGGAGCTGCAAGTCCTCACTGCTCCAAATCTTCACCCAACACCAGCACCTCGGCCCAGCTGGCATTAAGCACTGCCCCTGTCCGCTTCACTGAGTCTTCCATCACCTGGGATTATGACTAACTTGACTGAAGCCTCACTGACATGTAACTGTCATATCTTACGCTCTGTGGCTATTCAGAAACACCTCCATTTTCCTCAAACCGTGGCCCCAAGCATGAATCTGGCAGCTGAACAGGGCCCACCTTAAGTTCATAAGATACAGGCATAGAATTATGTTAGCCACTCAGCCCATCGAGTCTGCTCTGCCATTCGATCATGGCTGATATGCTCCTTTTCATGATGTGGGTATGCCGGCGTTGGACTGGCGTAAACACAGTAAAAAGTCTGACAACACCAGGTTTTAGTCCAACCTATTTATTTGATAATATTCTCACAAGCTTTCGAGGGGTTACCCTCTTCGTCAGGTGAATGGAGAGTTCTGAGGCCAGAACTCTCCATTCACCTGACGAAGAGGGTAACCCCTCGAAAGCTTGTGAGAATATTATCAAATAAATAGGTTGGACTAAAACCTGGTGTTGTCAGACTTTTTACTATGCTCCTTTTCCCCATTTTCCTGCCTTCTCCCCATAACGCTCAAACCCATTACCAATTAAAAATCTGAGAGGGGATTAAGGGTTATGGGGAGAGGGCGGGAAAGTGGAACTGAGCAGCGACAGATCAGCCATGATCTTATTGAATGGCGGGGCAGGCTCGAAGGGCTGGATGGCCTACTCCTGCTCCTATTTCTTATGTTCTTATGTTCTTATGTAAACTCCTCCTTAAATTTACTCACTGTCCCAGCATCCACTGCACTTTGGGGTAGCGAATTCCACAGAATTCACAACCCTTTGGGAGAAGCAGTTTCTCCTCAACTGTTTTAAATTTGCTACCCCTTATCCTAAGACTACGACTGAGCCCAACACTTTGATCCTGGTGCTAGGGAACAAGCTGGGCCCCAACTTCAGCTACCTCAAGACCCTCCAACTACATGTCTGCTGCTTCCTGGTCAAGGTCCACATAGCACCTCAGATGAACTAAGGGGCACCAGAGTATATAAAATAACATCTGCTAAAATAGTTTAGAACAGATTTTCATATTTATATGGTGTTATGTTGATTTACAACATGCAAAGTTATTGTTGTTATTACTGTTTTATTCTTGTTGCCACCTGGGGTTGTATTAATTTGCGAGTACTAAAATAGGGTTGGATCTGAAAATAGCTTGGGAGGTGCTGTTGTAAAGGTTACATAAAGACGACAAAATAAGTAGCAGAACTAATGTACAAAATTGTAGAGGGAAGTAGGCAACTTGTTTCAGATTATATCGTGGGGTACATTGAAAATTGAAGAGTTTATTTAGTTCACAAGTGGCCATATGATGGGGTGGCACAGTGGTTAGCACTGCTGCCTCCCAGCATCAGGGACCCAAATTCGATTCCTGGCTTGGGTCATTGTCTGTGTGGAGTTTGCACATTCTCCCTGTGTCTGCATGGGTTTCCTCCAAATGTTTCTTCCCACAGTCCAAAAGATGTGCAGTTAGGTGCACTGGCCATGCTAAATTACCCTTCAGGGGTGCCAGGGGAACTAGCTAGGGCAAATGCATGGGGTTCTGAGGATAGGACCTGGGTGGGATTGTGGCCAGTGCAGGCTGGATGGGCTGAATAGCCTCCTTCTGCACTGAAGGAGTCTCTGATTTTATGAGTCATGCTTATCTGCAAGCTGGATGCATAAGGAGCACATTTAAGCAATGTCTTTCACATCCTCAGGATGTGTAAAAGTACTTTACAAACAGTTTGTGAAGTGCAGTCATTCATGTCATGCGGGTAAATGTGAAAGCCAGATTGCACACAGCAAGGCTTTAGTAATGAACAGACAGACAACCCTGTGAGCTGCTGTTTAGTATCATTCAACATGAAACCGTTAACTGGCTATTTGAATTCAGCAGCTGTTTTGTTGCTTCCACTTCTGGGCCAATCCAAACAACTAACCGGAAGCACAATATGTATTTTTTTTTTAAAAAAGTGTGGAAAACGTAGCCTGGAAGTACACTGTGAATAAAATTATTTAATTGACAGACCAAAAAGTGTGATGGCAGTCCCTTGGGGAATATTTACGCAGGAAAATAAGAATGAGGGTTTCTAAAGTGGTTTAAACAAAATGCAGAAAATAGAGTTGAAATGCAACAGATGGAACTCCCAATCATTTCCTTCCTGCAAGCAATCTCTTAGACAAGGTTAAATATTACAGACCAAGGGGCCTCTTTGTCCTGTAACTACAAACACCCACCATTGATTAGTCTATTTAGTACTCAAGTTTGAGATCAATTATACAACTGAAAAGAGAAAGAATCAGTTGGAAATGGTCATGGGTGATGAGGCCTTTGCCTAATGTTATATAGTTGTCACAACAGCATCCTTTTTCCTTATCATCTGCATTCAAGTACTGCCATTTTAGGGAGTTCAAATGAATAGGATTAGTGGGGAAAAGGGGATTTTAAATAGCAGCAAAACCTAAGATTTGTGGCATCTCAGAGCAATGTGGAGAATCCACAGTACATACAGGCCATTCAGCCCAACCGATTCATGATGGTTCTATTTCAGATAAATCTCATTCCACACTAATTACCTCTTCCCACCCTGCCCTGTAACCTTCTGTTCCTGCTCCCTCGAGAGCATCTGCCACTCCATGTAACGTCTACTCATATTTTTGCATGTTAATCGAATCCAAGTCAGAACTTTTCGTTACTGACTTGCTCAGTCTCAATTCCCCCCACACATCCCAGTGTCTCAGCTATCTCATTTATACTCCTAACAAAAATCAATAAAATAAATTAAGTTCAAGGGGTGACAACCTCTTGATTGAGCACTGACTTCAAAAACTTAACTTAATGAAACTTAATGAATTAAATTAAACTTGTGTTCCAGTGGCTTACAATGCATTCCAGCCCCTGTAGTGCCCATCGGGCAGGGAATTCCCTATTTACGCTCTTGACTAAACAAACGATCAATAAAATGAACGACTAAAGAGAGGTGACAGCCTATGGTTGAGCACCATAACAAAAAAATCAAAACTTCAGAAGAAACTTAATTAAAAATGTATTCATTAGTGTCACAAGTAGGTTTACATTAACACTTCAACAAAGTTACTGCAAAAATTCCCCAGTCGCCACACTCCAGCACCTGTTCAGGTACACTGAGGGAAAATTTAGCATGGCCAATGGCACCTTGATGTGGAGATGCCGGCGTTGGACTGGGGTAAAACAGAAAGAAATCCCACAACACCACTTTAAAGTCCAAACAGGTTTATTTGTAGCAAAAGCCACAAGCTTTCGCTCTGGGGTCAGTAATCCATCCTGATCAAACCTGTGCTGTACCCGGCAGGAAGATCTCTGACAGCCTGGCGCTACTCAGGGATACGATTGCCTACGTGCAGGACAGGCAGGTGGATACGTGCCTCATCAGCCTCGACCAAGAGAAGGCGTTTGACAGAATATCACACAGCTACATGATGGACGTGCTCTCCAAAATGGGTTTTGGGGAGGGAATCCGCAATTGGATCCGGCTGCTCTACACAGAGATCAGTAGCGCAGTCTCAGTCAACGGGTGGGAAACAGATAGCTTCCAAATCAGGTCTGGAGTCAGACAGGGCTGCCCTCTCTCCTCCGTCCTTTTTGTGTTGCATTGAACCCTTTGCCCAGGCCCTCAGAAGCGACCCAGGCATCAAAGGGGTGACAATCCCAGGCAGCGGAGGCACGCAGGTCAAAGCCTCCCTGTACATGGATGACGTGGCTGTCTTCTGCTCGGACCCATCGTCTGTTCGCAGGCTCCTCCAGGTCTGCGAGCAGTTCGAGCTGGCCTCGGGAGCCAAAGTCAACCAGGGAAAGAGCGAGGCCATGTTCTTTGGGAACTGGGCCGACAAATCCTTCGTCCGCTTCACCGTCAGGGCAGAGTACCTGAAGGTGCTGGGGATATGGTTCGGAGCGGCAGGGGCATGCATCAAAAACTGGGAGGAGCGCATCGCGAAAGCCAGGCAGAAACTCGGCTTGTGGGAGCAACGCTCCCTCTCCATGACAGGAAAAAACCTGGTGATCCGGTGCGAGGTGCTGTCTGTGTTGTTGTACGTGGCGCAGGTGTGGCCTATCCCCAAATCCTGCGCTGCAGCAGTGACGCAGGCCATCTTCAAGTTTATCTGGAGATCAAAGATGGATCGCGTCCGGAGGGAGGCGATGCACAAATCTCCAGAGAACGGAGGGAAAGACGTTCCCAACGCCGCCCTCATCCTGATGGCCACCTTTGTGTGCGGCTGCATCAAGCTGTGCGTAGATCCTCGGTACACCAACAGCAAGTGCCACTACTTTGAGGTTCTACCTGTCCCGAGTGTTGCGAAGGATGGGTCTGGCCACACTGCCGCGGAACGCTCCGAGTAGTTGGACCGTACCGCAGCACCTGTCCTTCGTGGAGAAATTTTTCCGCAAACACACCTTTGACCACAAGGCGATTAAGCAGTGGTCAGCGCCTAACGTCCTTGGGGCCCTGAGAGAAAAGGAGACGGCGGATCCTGTCGGATGGTTCCCTGAGCAGACTGTCAGTGTCATCTGGCAGAACGCCTCATCACCAGAACTGACAAACAAGCACCAAGATCTGGCTTGGCTGGTGGTGAGAAGGGCACTCCCCGTCAGATCCTTTATGCACGCTCGAGGTCTCAACATGACCGCACGCTGCCCTCGAAGCGGCTGCGGGGCTGATGAGACAGTCGCACACCTCCTTCTGGAATGTGCCTTTGCAAAGAAGGTCTGGAGCGAGATGCAGTGGTATTTGTCGAGGTTCGTCCCGAGCAGCTTGGTGACGCAGGACTCTGTGCTCTACGGGCTGTTTCCGGGAACGCACACCGAGACAAATATCAACTGCTGCTGGAAGGTCATCAACTCGGTGAAGGACGCACTTTGGTCCGCCCAAAACTTGCTGATCTTCCAGCTGAAAGAACTGTCCTCGACCGAGTGTTGCAGACTGGCACATTCCAAGGTCCAGGACGACGCGCTAAGGGACGGGCTGAAGCTTGGGGCAGCCGCCGCAAAGGCACAATGGGGAAAGGCCACGCTGTAAGGTCTTTTAACGGAGGCAGACCGAGGGCCCAGGAACTGCAGAATACCCTCGACCTGCGTAACTGTGTGCCAATCTGAGCACTAACGGCACACAGAAATCTATTGAGGCATGTATATATTTTTAAGAACTGAAATGTAATTCTTGTAATTAGTACAAATATGTAAATATTTGAGACATGCATATAGTTTTTTTTTAAGTATTGAAATGTAGACACTGTAATTTGGACAGATCTGCAAACATGTTTTGATTCCGCATTGTTTTGCTACTCAGAGCCCTGTACACTGTAATAGATTACTTGAGATTTTTATGAATAAAGTATATTTTTGGAAAAAAAAAGCCACAAGCTTTCGGGACAGCCTGTCCCTTCGTCAGGTGGCTAGGAGTTCCTACCAGCACATCTTTTGGACTGTGGGAGGAAACCAGAGCTCCCAGATGGAACCCACACAGACATGGGGAGAACATGCAGACTCCGCACAGTGACCCTAGCCAGGAATCAAACCTGGATCCTTGGCTCTGTGAGGCAGCAGTGCTAACCACTGTGCCACCATAATTAACTAAACCAAAATGTCATTTTGGGAGGGTGCTGAACCCCAGTCCCCATAAGCAGCAGAATCCTGTTTCTCAGTAATCTCAACAATATAATTGACATTACACTGTCTTAATTTTCTCCTATATTAACATATCCTCCTAATTTTTTGCATTTGATCTGTTGGTGGATATCATATTTTTTAAATCCCCTAGCTCTGACCACTAAAGTGGAAACAGTTTCTCCATGCTCATTCCATCAAATTCCTACTTAATTTTAAAAATCTCTCATCCGGTTGCCCTCAGTCTTCTCCCTCAACTAGAACAGTGCCTTCAGCCTACTCAATCTCTCCCAATAATTGCATCCTCTCAGTTCTGGAACATACTCTCCAATGCTTCAATATCTCTTCTTGTAGTGTGGCAGGCAGAATTGCAGATAATACTCCCAAGTGTGGTCTGACCGAGATTTCTATGTAAATTTAACACAGCCAAAGATGTGTTAGGTTGATTGGCCATGCTAAATTGCCACTTAGTGTCAGGGTGACTATTAGGGTTAATATACGAGGCAACAGGGATGGGGGCTGGGTGGGATTGTGGTCAGTGCAGATTTGATGGGCCAAATGGCCTCCTTCTGCACTGTAGGGATTCTATGAACCTTCCTGCTTTTGTATTTGATTCTCTGGAAAATGAACCTCAAGTGCTTTGTTGCCATTCAAAGACCTTACAACTTGTGTTGGCTATCCAATGCATTCCCTGAAGTGGCCTTGAGAGAACTTGATTGCTGGCCAGTAAGGCACTAAAGGGGCAAGTGAAATACAACAGGAAACTAGAGTCACAATGGGAAAAAGGACCCAATAGTATTTCCAGATAATAAGATCTGGATAAATGCCGTCCCGAAGTCATTTCGATCCTAAACATTTCAGTTCTCAATGAGACAGATGGAAGTGTTTTTATTTTAAATCCCCAGTTTTCTCCTCATCTTTTCTCCCGACAGCTATGACTCGCAGAGTACATTTTCCCGAATGCTGGCAGCCCGCCAATATCACAGCCATTCTTCACCCGTGATTGTGAGCTTAATGACCGTGACAGCCATTGGAAAAGAGCCTGACTCTGTCCTCAAGCAATATCTTGTCATATCAAGTCAGTTGATAACCATCAGTAATGTGAACCAATAGTCAAGACACCCTCACAACAAGGCCTTTTTGACAAGTACATCTCAGTGTTGCCCTGTGCAATGGAACTCACTGTCCACTGACTATAAATGGACAGATAAGGTCCTTTTTATTGGGTGAGGTGAAGAGAACATGGAACCCTGGCTATTAACAGGAACCTTTCCCAATGAGAGGCAGGTAGTTTCAGCCACATATTCTTATATTAATAAGCAGGCATGATTGAGGTGGCACAGTGGTTAGCATTGCTGCCTCACAGCAGCAGGGACCTGATTTGATTCCCAGCTTGGGTCACTGTCTGTGTGGAGTCTGCATGTTCTCCATGGGTTTCCTCCAGGTGCTCCAGTTTCCTTCCACAGTCCGGAAGACATGCTGGCATGAAGGCATGCTCAGTGTACCCGAACAGGTGCCAGAGTGTGGCGACTAGAAGATTTCCACAGTAACTTAGTTGCATTGTGAATGTAAGCCTACTTGTGGCACTAATAAACAAACTTCTAAGTGGCATTATGGGTCAAGCCACAAATGTGGACTGCAACATTTCAAAGCAGCTCATCACCTGAAGTGAAGCATGCCAGACAATATTCACTTTTCCAATGACAAAATAACAAAAGGGCATTTACCCTGCATGGATTAAAAAGCAAGGTCCACAAGAATGCATTTTTAATTTCTAAAATCAATATTAGCAAACTGATAGCTTTGCGGCAGTGAATATTAATGACTGCGCTATCTGCATGGTATCACATTAGGACACAAGTGCAAAGTCAGTCTTAGAATGGGAGGAGGTCATTCAGCCCATTGCATCTGTGTTGGCTTTCTGAAGACAATTATTTATCTGCGCCACTTCCTACAGAACACTGTCAGGAGCAATTCTGCAGCAGCAGCACCAAACTGCATCAGCAAAAGATCTCTTTCAATGTCAGATGAAGCTGAAATTGTAGGAATATTGCTTTGTTTATAAAACATGTGCAAAACATGGATTGTATGACAGCTTGTCATATAAGGAATGGTTGAGTAATCAAGGAGAAAATAGCGAGGCATCTTGAGGAGAATTGTTTGATAGAGCAGACGCAGCACGGTTTCGTTAAGGGGAAGTCGTGTCTGACGAATTTATTGGAGTTCTATGAGGATGTGTCTAGGGCGGTGGATAGAGGAGAGCTGGTAGATGTGGTGTTTCTTGATTTTCAGAAGGCGTTTGATAAAGTGCCTCACAAGAGGTTGTTACAGAAAGTTGGGGGCATGGAGTTGGGGGTAGGGTGTTAGCGTGGATAGGGGATTGGCTGTCAAATAGGAGGCAGAGAGTGGGGGTCAATGGGTGCTATTCAGATTGGCGGTTGGTGACTAGTGGAATGCCCCAGGGATCGGTGCCGGGGCCTCAGCTATTTACCATTTATATAGATGATCTGGAGGAGAGAACCGAGTGTATGGTGTCGAAATTTGCTGATGACACCAAGATTGGTGGAACGGCAAATTGTGCGGAGGGTGTGGAAAGTCTGCAGAGGGATCTAGATAGGCTGGGCGAATGGGCAAGGAACTGGCAAATGGAATTTAATGTTGGCAAGTGTGAAGTTGTCCACTTTGGTAGGAATAATGGTAGGAAGGACTATTACTTACATGGCGAAAAACTGCAGCATGCTACAGTGCAGGGGGACCTCGGGGTCCTTGTGCATGAGTCGCAAAAACCCAGCCTGCAGGTGCAGCAGGTGGTCAGGAAGGCGAATGAGATGCTGGCCTTCATAGCGAGGGAGATTGAATATAAAAGTAGGGAGGTCTTGCTGCAACTGTACAGGGCACTGGTGAGGCCGCACCTGGAGTACTGTGTGCAGTTTTGGGCGCCGCACTTACACAAGGATATTTTGGCCTTGGAGGGAGTGCAGAGGAGGTTTACTAGGCTGATACCAGAGTTGAGGGGGTTGAGCTATGAGGAGAGGCTGAATAAACTAGGCTTGTACTCGTTAGAGTTTAGAAGAATGAGGGGAGATCTCATTGAGACGTATATGATGATGAATGGGATGGATAGGATAGAGGTGGAGAGGCTCTTCCCGCTCAGAAAGGACAGGAGGACTAGAGGGCACAGCCTCAAGATAAGGGGGGTGCAGTTTAGAACGGAGTTGAGGAGGAACTTCTTCACTCAAAGGGTGGTGAATCTCTGGAATTCTCTGCCCGTTGAAGTGGTGGAGGCTGCCCCGCTAAATATATTTAAGACGCGGGTAGATAGGTTTTTGATAGGCAAGGGGATTAAGGGTTATGGGGAGAAGGCGGGAAAGTGGAACTGAGCCACGACAGATCAGCCATGATCTTATTGAATGGCGGGGCAGGCTCGAAGGGCTAGATGGCCTACTCCTGCTCCTATTTCTTATGTTCTTATGAGTACTCTGGGTCTGTACTCAGACTTCAGAGGGATGAGAGGGGATCTTATTAAAAAACTTACAGGATACCAACAGGCCTGGATAGAGTGGACATGGAGAGGATGTCTCCACTAGTCAGAAAAACTAGAACCAGAGGGCATAACCTCAGGCTAAAGGATGATCCTTTAGAACAGAGATGAGGAGGAATTTCTTCAGCCAGACTGTGGTGAATCTGTGGAACTCTTTGTTGCAGAAGGTCACTGAGCGTCTTTAAGACCAAGATAGATCGGTTCTTGATTAGTAAGAGGATCAGGAGTTATGGGGAAAAGGCAAGAGAATGGGGATGACAAAAATTATCAGCCATGATCGAATGATGGAGCAGACTCGATGGGCTGAGTGTCTTATGGTTTTATAGTCTTTTACATAGGATGAAGCAGAAAACAGTCGTATTTAGGGGATTTCAAAGCACATATTGTGCTTGAAGGTTACGAGGACAACCACAGTTTGCTTTTAACTTGAAACCCGGCTGGGAGGGATCAGTTACCCAAGTGCTATAAAAAAAGTGTTCAGTGAGCATTCGATCCTTGCAAACAGGTAAATCTCATTCCACTTTACATGGAGACAGGAATGTACGATCATGCACAATTTTCAGAATGTGAACTCATGTAAAACAGAGTTCTTTCTGAAATACATGGTTATAATTCACAGTTACAAATGCCAGCCACGTTCACACACACAACTCCTGGTTTTATAGTCTTCCGTTTTTGAATGGTGATTTATGTAGGTTTTTAACCGGGGTGGGGGTGGAGTTGTGTGTTAATTCTGGATTAATTAATTAATCCAGAATTGGTTAATTAAACAATTCACTAGGAGGAGGAGGCTCCACAGATATCCCCATCCTCAAGCGATGCAGGAGCCGAACACATCTGTGCAAAAGACAAGGCTGAAGCATTTGCAATCTTCACAATCTTCAGCCAGAAATGCCGAGTGGATGATCCATCTCAGCTTTCTCCGGCTGTCCCCAGCCAATTCGATCCAAGAAAGGTCTGAGGGCTATGGGCCCTGACAATATTCCAGCAATAAGGCTGAAGATTTGCGCTCCAGAACTTGCCATGTCCCTAGCCAAGCTGTTCCAATACAGTTACAACTCTGGCATCTACCCAGCAATGTGGAAAATTGCCCAGCTATGTCCTGTATACAAGAAAAAGGACAAATCCAACCCAGGCAATTACCAGCCCATCAATCAGTAAAGTGACGGAAAGGGTCATCAACAGCACTTTAACCCATTCATGAACACTCAGTCTGGGTTCCACTAGGGTCACTGAACTCCTGACCTCATTACAGCTTTGGTTCAACCATGGACAAAGAAGCTGATGCCAGAGGTGGGGGGAGAATAGAGTGACTGCCCTTGACATCAAGGCAGCATTTGACCGAATATGGCATCAAAGACCCCAAGCAAAACTGGAGTCAGAAATCAGGGAGGAAACCCTCTGCTGTCTGGAGTTGTATCAGCACAAAGGAAGATAGTTATGGTGATTGGAGGTTAATCATCTCAGCTCCAGGACATCACTGCAGGAGTTCCTCAGGATAGTGTCGTAGGCCCCAACCAACTTCAGTTGCTTCTCCAATCACTTTCCTTCCATCACAAGGTCAGAAGTAGGGATATTTGCAGATGACTGCACAACGTTCAGCATCGTTCATGACTTCTCAGATACTGAAGCAGGCCATGTCCAAACGTAGTAAGACCTGGACAATAACCAGGCTTGCGCTGACAAGTGGCCAGTAACATTTTTATCACACAAGTGTAAGGTAATGACTACCTCCAACAAGAAAGGATTGAACTATTGCCCATTTAATGCCATTACCATCACTCTATCATCCATTATCAATACCTTGGGGGCTACCAATGACCAGAGGCTGAATTGGATTAACCATGTAAACACTGTGGCTACAAGAACAGTCAAAGGCTAGGAATTCTGTGGTGAGTAACTCACCTCCTAACTCCCCAAAGCCTGTCCACCATCTACAATGCACAAGTCAGGTACATGATGGAATACTCTCCACTTTTTGGCATGCCTGCAAAAATTGATGCATCTAAACATACATTTGTCCTCACCTGAAACCCAGATCAATTTTAGTCCATAATCTTCATGCAAAGCGTGAAGTGCAAATAACACTCAAGCAGCTTGACTGCGACCTCTTCCACAAACATTCTATCCCTCAACTATTGACGGTGACAACCATGTACCATCTGCAAGATGCAGTGCATAAACTCAGCAAGGTTTCTTAGGCAGCAACTTTCAAATCCATCCACGATACTTGGGAACCATCTGGGGATTCCTCTCCAAGTCAACCAACATCCTGACTTGGAAATACATCACTGTTCCTTCACTGTTGCTGGGTCAAAGCCCTGAAACTCCCTCCCAAACAGTCCTGTGGGTGTACCACTCACATTGTCAGCCACTTCAGGTCTTGAACAGCAGGTTAGGTGTAAGGATTCGCATTTTAATCAGTAATCTCTAAACTGTCTGTGCTTTATATGCTCTGTCTGAGGCCAGAACTCTCCATTCACCTGACGAAGAGGGTAACCCCTCGAAAGCTTGTGAGAATATTATCAAATAAATAGGTTGGACTAAAACCTGGTGTTGTCAGACTTTTTACGGTGTACCAATACCTCAGGGGCTACAGCGTTCAAGGCAGCAGCTCACCACCACCTTCTCAAGGGTCACTAGGAATGGGCAATAAATGCTGGTCTCACACTCCACTCCATAAAATTAAAAACATACCAGTCACCAGTACAGAAAAGTGAAAGATACAGTAACCTGACAGTCACCAATCACTTCAGCTCTTGGCAAACTATCTCCAACTATTCTAAACAGCCCTTTGTGCTAGCTTGAATGGGGTCATTTCACAATTCCAAAAACCAAACTGAAGCCTGAAGGAGACACAATGCAGAGCTTACTGACCCATTCTTCATCATTACTCTCTTCGCTACACTATTTAAAACCAACTCTGCAACAGATCTCAGAAATAAAGGAAAGCTGCAGGATTTAGTTGATTTTTAAATTTCAGTGCTAACACCGCCTATTTATTATGTTATTTGTGGTTTCATTATTTGATGAAATAAAAGAGCTTCAAAGTAGTATAGCATAAATAAGATTTCTGATGGCATATCAATTTGCACGCAACATCTCAGTTTAAGGGCGAGCTAGATTAAACTCACCACAAAATCCTTTCATCTGGTAAAAGGATCAAGACTGATTACACTGAATGTGGTCCCAGAATACATCAAAAGCTTCTGTCCTGGCACAGACAGACAGAGCATGGACCCCACTAACTGCACCCCAAGATCCATTCAGAACACAATCCACATCAGCTGCTCAACGGTCCAAAGAAGTTAGAGGGTAAAACCACACATCTCGGGTAAACTGCAACATTACTACGATCTGGCTCCTGCACAAAAACACAATGTAGTATGCAAGAAACTACTTTACAGGAGGCAGGTTGGATCCAGATGCTGTAATGGGGGCAAAACAAAGATTTCTATTCATGCTGTGCCTTTCATAATGTCCCATGGAAATTTATATCCAATGAAGGATCTTAGAAGTTTAGCCACTGTTAGAAAACAGCAGCCAATTTGGATACAGCAATGGCCAATCTGTTTTAGTGATGTTGGTCAGGGGGAATAAACACAATCCAAGATCTGGTGCAACTCTGATGCTCTGCTTCAAAATAGAGGCACAAGATCTTCTACATCCATCTAGGAGGGCAGATGGGAATTCCATTCAGCATCTCACCCGCAAGAATCGACTTGCATTTCTGAAAAACCAGTTTCAATTGGCATCAATAAAAGAAGTTTCATTATCAAACAAAACTGAGCCTGTTCAAATGGATTCCTCTCACTCAGGAGGGGGCAGGATGACAGTAAAAGGGGGCAATCAGGAGAAGTTTTAGTATAGCAAGTTACAATGATATGGAACGCACTGCCTGAAACAATGATGCAAGCAGATGAAGGAACTCCCAAAAAGAGGGGTGCATAAATATGTAAAAACATAGGGAAACAGCAAATGAATGGGATGAAGTGGATCGCTCGTTCAAACAGCTGGCACAAGCACGATGGGCTAAATGGCCTCCTTTCAATAGAAAGGCTTTTTGATTAAAATCTGAACTTTAAGAGTTTGAGTAGCTGCTCAAGTCAAAATATAAACGGAACACTAACAGGAAAAAGTGCCTTGGGTAAAAAGGGTAGAGCGGGGAGAAGGCCTGGCTATCACATTGTCAGAATCAGTGTAGACTCAATGGGTCAAATGCCTCTTCAGCACTGCTGGGATTCCAGGATAACTGCCCACGTCTGTCTATCACATTAACATTTCCAATCTGAAGAGCCCAGTATTAACTAAATTGGGGTCAAAGTCCAGCAATGCACAATAAAAGGGGCAGCATGGTGGCATAGCGGTTAGCCCTGCTGCCTCAGTGCCAGGGACCCAGGTTTGATTCCTGGCTTGGGTGACTGTGTGGAGTTTGCATGTTCTCCCCTTGTCTGCATGGGTTTCCTCTGGGTGCTCCTGTTTTCTCCCACAATCCAAAAAATGTGCAGGTTTGGTGGATTGGCCATGCTAAATTGCCCCTTAGGGGGATTAGCAGAGCAAATATATGGGGTTGTGAGGATAGGGCCTGGGTGGGATTGTGGTCAGTGCAGACTTGATGGGCCAAATGGCCTCCTTCCATACTTTAGAGATTGTATGATCATAAAATCTATCATACAATGGACTGACAGTTCGCCAGCGACTTGACGAACCCTCACCATCAAATATCTACATTCTGTTGAGATTGAGATGTTAGCACGGACTTCATCATTAGAAACTTTGCTACTGAGAGCAACAAGCTTCTTCTAACTTTGACCATGATCATAGAATCCTGAAATTGGCTGCATTTCAAAATTCAAAGCTCAGGGATGCATCCCACTGGTTAATTAACATAATGTACCATGCCCTAAGGTCAACTTCTGTTTTGTCTCCGTTCAAATAGCCAACCATTGCATGGAATGTGATTCTGCATTGAAAATGCGAACACATTGTTGGGGAGGTTGAGGTAAGAGGATAAAGAGGACCACTGATAACACCCTCCAACAAGAACAAAATGTACAAGAGTTTAAAAAATGTCATTTCTACTGTATCATGTTGCAGGAAAGGTCAACAACAATGACATTTTTGCACCATTTGCAATCAATCTGTGCTGCATAAAGATCACATTTCTCAGATAAAACCAGCAAATTTAAGAGGATTCCCATGCCTTGACTGAACCATCTGAAGGATTTCTTTTGGTCACCCGCTACACGGGGTATTAACAGGTTAAACTGCAGCACATATAGAAACTGAGAAGCTGATAGATAGAAACAGGAGTAGGCCATTCGGCCTTGAGCCTATTCTGCCATTCATTTTGATCATGGCTGATCAAATTCAATATACTAATACCACCCCCCAATATCCCTTGATCCCTTTAGCCCCAACAGCTATATCTAATTTCTTCTTAAAATCAAACAATGTTTTGGCCTCAACTACTTTGTGGCAGTAAATTCTTTAGCTCGACAGTTTTAGTGCTTTGATATATTGCACTGCATCTCTGAGGTACTTAGCTTGAAAAATCTGGTCTTTTATTTATGGAAGCCGAAGAAAAATAATTGTCGTAAAGCTGCTTGGAACACAGTAAACAGGAAAATCAGAACGAAGCGATACTCGTGAAAGGAAGCTCACTAACACTTTGCCTGTTATTAAACAAGCACGTCAAGCTTGGATACTCGACAGGCAAACAGGAAGAGTCAGAGCAATACAATATTTGTTCCAAGCCAATCCATGACCAATAGCGTGCACAAGACTCCAGGGCTGAGGGCCAAAAAAATGCCTTCCCTTCACTCTTAAAAGTAGGAAGTCAAGTTATCAAACTGGAATATTCCAGTATAAAAAAGGTCAGTGACCCAGCTCCAAATAAATTCCTCCTCATTTCCATGTAGGCCAAATGTCAAAAGAACAAACTAATATTTATACAGCACTTTTCACAATTTCAGGATGCCCCAGTGCAATTTGCAGCCAACTAGGTACATTCTACCGAGCAGGTATCATTATAATACAGGGAAAACTGCAGCTAATGTGCACAGTACACAAACAGCATAGGACAATGACAAGACCAATGGCCTGCTTCTACACCGTTGGGATTCTAATATTTTTAACGTCGTGTTGGAGGACTAAACATCAGTCAGGACACCAGGGAGAGTTCCCCTGCATCACAGAATCCCTGTAGTGCAGAAAGAGGCCGTTCGGCCCATTCTGTCTGCACCAACAATAATCCTTCCCAGGCTCTATACCCGTAACCTCACGAATTTCCCTGATACTATGGGGCAATTTAACATTGCAATTAACAGAACCTGCACATCTTTGGATTGTGAGAGAAGCACAGTGAGAAGTCTCAACACCAGGTTGAAGCCCAAACAGGTTCATTTGGTAGCACAAGCCACAAGCTTTCAGAGCGCTGCTCCATCATCAGGTGATGGGAGTCATGCTCACAAACAGAGCATATAAAGACAAACTCAATTTACAAGATAAAGGTTGGTATGCGAGTCTTTACAGGTAATCAAGTCTTAAAAGGTACAGACAATGTGAAGGAGCAGCACTCTGAAAGCTTGTGGCTTGTGCTATCAAATAAACCTATTGGACTTTAATCTGGTGTTACGAGACTTCTTGTTGTGCTCACCCCAGTCCAATGCTGGCATCTCCACATTGTGGGAGGAAACCCATGCAGACATAGGGAGAACGTGCAAACTCCACACAGACAGTGACCCGAGGCTGGAATTGAGCCTGGATCCCCGGAGAGGCAGCAATGCTAACCACTGTGCCACCCAAAGTTTAAAACGGCTGAAGGCATAGGATGCTGCAAAGGCTATGGGCCTTGACAACATTCCCTGAATGCTTCAGCATCTCTTCAAATGTCCATTCCTATGCCAGAATTAGTAGTGTCAGTCAAAGTTGAGCCTATCTTCACAAGTTCCACAAATGTGGATTGGCTGATATTACCCATCCTAAGTCCAAGAATACCAAGGATCATTTTGGTGGCCCTATTTTGTCCTTGAATTAAGGCACCAAACAGACTAGAATCTGAAACTAAAATCTCCTGTTGTGTGCGCCTAAGTGACACATGCAATATGCAGCTACCTCCACTGATGTGGCCAACTTTCGTGACTGTGGCAGAACCACAGTGATTCTATCAGCAGTAGCAATCTAGGCTATTATCTTGATTGAGGAAATCATCATCTTTGCACACTGAGGTATTGATCTCAACGAAGACAAGCAAAAATCTTTGAAGTTTGCAGTATTTATGTTCATTGAAATTTCTGTCCATTAGCCATAATTGCAATGCAACTCTGAAAAATGGCATAATCTGGTTCACACTTGGGTAGATGATAAATTGAAACACACACAAAGACACACAGACACACAAGAGAGAGAGACAAATGAGGAAACAACTTCACAACTTGAAAGAAAACCCTCAAACCACAATCTAAAACATTTGGAAGATAGATTATCTAGCCCGTCTGAAATAGACTAGCTAAAGTGGTGTGGATTTTAGAGCAAGGAAGAGATAAAAGGTTGACCTATATTCAAAGAAAATGCAAAGTCAGTCAAACAGCTAGGCTTTTCTTGGCCACAGAGTATGCTGCATAAACTTTCATAAAGTACATTTCACTTCAGGCTTAATTTTTTAGAAATTAAAACTGAAGGTAGACTGTATATTAAAGACTTGGACAAATATGCATAAACAAGTTTGCAGATGGTATTAAATCAGGAGGCACAGAGTATCATGTAGATAAGGGTAAGTAGTTACAAAAGGATAGATGTGGGTGGGAAAAACTGAGGCAGATGGAGTTCAATGGGGTAAATGTAATGACACCATTCTGGACCCTAGAAAGAGAAATTAAATATTTTCTTAGCAGTGAGAGACTAGGAGATGTTGAGTAAAGGGACGTCTATTCAGGTGCACTAAAGATGGTGCGAAAGTACAGAAAGTAATAAAAATGGCAAATGGAAAGCTGGTTATTTCAAAAGAATTTGAACTCAAATGTGAAGTAGTGATGCATCAATAGTACAGTCTTGATCAGATTCCATTTGAAATACAGAGTTCAATATTGGGCATTGTATCTTTGGGTAGATACATTGTCGCTTGGTCATACAGAACTCGAACATTGTTGAAAAGAGACATGTTGCTGAAGCTTTTCATGCTGCACTCATCAGGACAAATGCAAGGATGCCAGATTTCAAATAATCATAATTTTTACTACAGAAGTGTACTGATTGGTTAGCAAGTTAACACTGATTGACTGAGGCATCACCATGGCAAAATCAATCATAAGCTCCAAGTTCCTGGGTAAATCAAAACAAAGATGCAAGGCTTGAACTAATTCTTTTTGCTTGCAGAGAATGGGCCCCTGTACGAATATGCCACTTCTAGCAAGCATAAATAAGCCACATTATAAGTGTGATAGGGTAATCATTTGTTCAGCATTTTTGAAACAAGTACAGATTCAAGAGATTGGCAAATGCATACAGTGCAGATAAATGTGAAGTGATGTAAATTAACAGAAACAGCAGTGTGGTAGAAAACAGAACTATTGAACATTAAAACAAGGATGAAGTCCTTCATGTTAACCTTTACAAAATCTCTGCTTAGGCTACATCTGGAGTAGTGCGTACAATTATAGGTACCACACACTGATGTTGCAGTGATGGCAATCCTTTGTGCTCTCCCAAAGATGATACCAGAGATGAGTAAATTATCATGTGGAGGGTTTGGAGAAGTGTTGGTCTCTATTCTCCTAGGAGTGGAGATTCAACAGCAGTATTCAAAATTGAAGGGTTTTGCTAGAGCAAGTCAGAATTAACGACTTCCATTTGCAAAGTAAAGCAAAGTTTATTTTATAAGTAGGTTTACATTAACAATGTAATGAAGGTACTATGAAAATCCCCTAGTCACCACACTCCAGCACCTGTTCGGGTACACTGAGGAAGAATTTAACACGGTCAATACATCTAACCTGCACATCTTTGGACTGTGGGGGGAAACCGGGGCACCAGGAGGAAACCCACGCAGACACAGGGAGAACGTGCAAACTCCACAGTGACCCAAGCTGGGAATTGAGCCCAAGTCCCTGGTGCTGTGAGGCAGCAGTGCTAACCATGGGCCTGCAAACAGAGGTCACAGATTTAAAATAATGACAGGGTTAGAAAGGAAATGGGGAGAAAGGACTTCATGCAAGAATGCACCACTCAAAAGGATAGCAGATTCCAATTCTATAGGAATTATGAAAAAACAATTGGATATTTATTTCACAGAATCTTTCAGTGCAGAAGACGTCCTTCGGACCATTAAGTTTGCAGCGACATGAAAGGAACACCTGACCCATCTACCTAATTCCAGCTACAACAGTTGGCCCATGGCCTCGAATGTTGTGCGCTCATTCAGGCACTTTTTAAAAGGACATGAGGCAACCCACTTCTCCCCACCTTCCCAGGCAGCGCATTCAGACGTCTGGGTCAAAGATTTGCCTCACATCCCCCTAAACCTCCTGCCCCTCACCTTGAACTTGTGTCCCCTCATTACTGACCCTTCAATTCAATGGAACAGCTGTTCCCTAGCCACCCTGTCCATGTCCTTCATCTTGGATACTGTAAGGATTAATCTTCATTATGGGAAAAAGTTTGGGGAGTGTGACTAAAACTGCACAATTCTTTCAGAGCCATCATAAGCATGGACTAATTCACCATCACCTCCTTTTGTCCATGTAACAATGAATGATACCAGGGTTTAACTGGTTAAATTGAGGCTAGGTCACTGGCATTTGGCATGTTTTTGTCCAGTTTAGGCGGGTGAACTATATATACTGTTTTGCATATTTAGCAACAGCAAAACAACTGCTCTTGCGTAAAAGTGTACAACAGTCATGTTTGTCCAATTCTGGAACTTCCCTGAAGTCACAGGAAGGGCTGGTAGGCTAATATATAAATTCTCAAATAAATTCTCCTGAGAGTTCCAGCTGCCAGAAATATTTATCTTTATCCCTAAATGTCTTCCTCCATAGGAAGAGATTGGACCACTTTACATGGTGCTGCTCTTCACTACCATATTAATGAGGTAGCAATAACAAATGTAACTGAACCACTGGCCTCAACATTTGGGTATGGATCAAGAGCAATATTGTGTAATAGAGTCATGGAGGTCTGCAGCATGGAAATAGGCCCTTCAGCACAACTTGTCCATGCCACCCCTTTTTTTTCGGAAACCACTAAGCTAGTCCCAACTGCCCATATCCCTCTATACCCATCTTACCCCAGTAACCGTCTAAACGCTTTTTAAAAGACAAAATTGTACTCGCCTCTATTGCTACCTCTGGCAGCTTGTTCCAGGTACTCACCACCCTGAGTAAAAAAAAATTGCCCCTCCGGACCCTTTGTAAAGCTCAGGATGAATTTGAACATGACAATTTATTTCAAGAAAAGACGAATAATATTTATAAAAATTTATTAATTAGCAGGCTTATATTAACACTGCAATGAAGTTACTGTGAAAATCCCCTAGTCACCACACTCCAGTGCTTGTTCGGGTACATGGAGGGAGAATTTAGCATGGCCAACGTTCTGTAACTAGTGCCCAATATTACTCTCTCTTCCACAAACAGAAAATGCTGGAGAATCTCAACATATCTGAGAGCATCTGTGGGGAGAGAATAGAGCCAACATTGAGTCTAGATGACCCTTGGTCAGAGCTTTGACAAAAGGTCATCTAGACTCGAAACTTGGCTCTATTCTCCTCCCACAGATGCTGTAGACCTGCTGAGATTTTCCAGCATTTTCTGTTTTTGATTCAGATTCCAGCATTCACAGTATTTTGCTTCACCCTTCTCCCTTAATATGGAGATTGAAACAATACAAGGTCAACAATGGAACCACTCAATGCAATGATCAATGCTTTAAAAAAAAATGAATTGCTCATTTTAATGGGTGCATGTTAAATTTTCTGTGACCCACCCATAGTCACAGCTGCTGCAAAAAATCTTCAGAGGCTGACAATAAATGGCTGACATTAAGATTTAAACATTTTTGTTCTTGAAATCTCAGTGAAACTGGGGAGACCAGCTCCCATCCCCTTGAGATAATAATGATAGCTCATGCTCTTGAAATGCTACAAAAAAAATGTATCATAGGTGTTAGGTAAAGAATTTGTGGGAATGGTGATTATCACTCCAGGTCAGGGTGCTTTGTGACTTGGGAGATGATGGCGCTTCAATTGACAATGCTGTCCTTACATTTTTCAGAGGCTGAGTTCTTGGAGCCGGCTATGTTTTTGGAAGTAGGCTTGGTGAATTGCTACAACACGCCTGGTAGATAATACTTACTGCAGCTGCAGTGCAGCAGTGAAAAGCAATTATGCGGAGACAAAAATACAAATGCCTCACGTGCTTTGCAGGTAACTAAATAAAAGCAGGGTTTATTGAAACAATTACTCTGTTATGGCTAGAAGCGCAATGTCGACTACGTTAAATACAAGTCATAACATCTCCAGAGGGTCATATTCCTGCGATAGCGATTAAGAAAGAAAGCATGACAGGCACAGACTGACTAAATTCCTAGTTAAAACACAAGGTGCACAGAATATTGCATCAACAAGTGCACAGCATTTACAAAAATGGCACAAGCAGGTAGCTTGTTAATTGGAGAGACTAAATATTCAAATATATGCATAAAGATCTATGGAGGAAGAAACAAAGTTAACGTTTCGAGTCTGTATGACTCTTCTTCAGAGCCATTCATATATATTTTCAAATTTTCTTTTTTGTAAATGGTATATTTAATAACTTTGAGTTTCATCACCTGTTTTCAGGGAAAGTCAGATTGGACTGGGGACTCCACTGGTGACTCAGTGGATTAAATGCACCAGATACAAAATTTGCCGTCTTGCCGACAATGTGTTAGTCAGGACAGCAGTGGCCCCGATATAACTGGGCTTTGTCCCAAGACAAAATGAGATTGGGAAGCAACAGACCAATAGTCACTGACCCTTGAGCAAACTGCACAGGTACGAGTGCTGAGTGAGAATATAACTGGCAGAATTTATTAGCAGCATGGGACGTTGAATGGAAAAGAGCTCAAGGCACTGCTAGGAATAACTGCAATGTCAAGTTGGTGCAGTCGTGCAGCACTGGAATTACCTTTCAAATCAATGCATCATGAGGCCTCTGTTCTAAATAAGGATATACATTCAAGTGGCTGGCTGGACAAGGCTACAGCACTCGCCTGGGAGCTTTCCTTTTCTTTGAAGAATTATTCAGTGCTTTGGTTTAACTGAAGGTTGGAGGACTTTCATTCTTCCCACATTGTAAATGAAATCCTTCAGAAATTTTGAAGCTTAAATCCCCATCGATTCCATAACCATCTGGCATTCGCCACGTCAAATTCAGCAGCGAGTCCATCACCACTCATTTTGTACCAACTATACTGCACATTTGCAAATTCCTCTCCTTACAAACTTCCTTTTTCAACCACCTTTAAACTCTACTAACCCAAGTTTGCTTACTACTCAAACAACACATTTATACCCAACCTCGCAGCTGAATATTTTAGAAGTAGAATTCCTAAGCAAGCCAAAACTGGAGCAGTAAAAAGCTATAAGCTGATGTGAATTTCTGTTCATTTCTCTAAAACTACAATGTCAGGTCTTTGATTTGATTTGTCACATGTATTAGTACACAGTGAAAAGTTTTGTTTCTTGCGCACTTCATAGAGAAGGAAAGGAGAGAGTGCAGAATGTAGTGTTTCAGTTGGAGCTAGGATGTAGAGAAAGATCAACTTAATGTGAGGTAGGTCCATTCAAAAGTCTGATGGCAGCAGGGAAGAAGCTGTTCTCGAATCGATTGGTATGTGACTTCAGAATTTTGTATCTTTTTCTCAATGGAAGAAAGTGGAAGAATGTCTGGGGTGGGTGGGGTTCTTAATTCTGTTGGCTGCTTTTCCGAGGTAGCGGGACTTGTACACGGATGAGAGGCTGATCTGCATGATGAACTGGGCTACATTCATTACCCTTTGTAGTTCCTTGCAATCTTGGGGCAGCGCAAGAGCCATACCAAGCTGTGATACAACCAGAAAGAACGCTTTCTATGATGCATCTGTAAAAGTTGGTGCGTGTCTTAGCTGACATGCCAAATTTCCTCAGTCTTCCGAGAAAACCTATCTTAAATTATCAGAAAGTAAGTACTTAGTTCAGAGCACCCTGTCATTGGGTAGATCAGAAATACTGCCTTGCTATAACTTGTTTTGGGTATTTAAAAGGTTAAAGACATCAGTATCAAGACGAGGAAATCAGGAGCCAGTCTATGTCTTCAACATTCCACTGTAATGGCAAAATTCCAAACTGAAAGCACTCAGGAAGATTCCTAACAACTAACATCTGATGTAAATTCTTATCAAAGTTTTTAAGTCACTTCTCTCTTACTTATCTTCACAATGTAGATGGTGGTGTTTAGGCAGTTCAAAAGAAAGCGTATGTGGACATTGCTGGCATGGCCAATATTTACTGCCCATTCTCAGTTGCCAGTGAGAAAACTGCTTGCTTGAACTGTTGCGGGTGAAGACATTTTAGTGAAGACACCACTAAAGTCTGTTAAGAGGGAGTTCCAGAATTTTGCCTTAGCAACACAACGATGAACAATCAGCCCGTAACTTGGAAGTGGTAGCATTCTCATCCACCAGCTACCTTTGTCCTTCTAGATGGTAGAGTTCAGAGGATTGGAAAATGCTGCCAAAGAAGCTTTGACAAGTAGCTGCAGTGCATCCAGTATTTGGTGCATAATGTTTACGCTGATGGATGGGTGATCAAGCGGGGTTGCTTTGTCCTGGATGGTGCTGAGCTTCTTGAGTGTTGTTGGAGCTGCTCTCATTCAGGCAAATGAAGAGTATCACACTCCTGCTGTGTCTTGTAGATGGTGGACAGGCTCAGGGAGTCAGCACAAGATTCACTTACTGCAAAACATGTAGCTTTTGGTGTGCTCTAGTAGCCACAATATTTATATGGTTTGCCCAGTTAAGTTTCTGGTCAATAGTGGCCTTCAGGGTGTTGAAGATGAGGGATTTGATAATGCCATTGAATGCCCAGAGGACTGGTTAGATCTTTACATGTTGGAGATGCTCTTGCCTGGCACTGGCACGATGTCACCAAACACTTCCCTGCCCAAGCCCAAATGTCACCCAGGCCTTGTTGCATGTGACTGCTTCATTGGGAGAAATTACAAATAGGACTATGCAATCAGCCAATACCTCGATTTGCCTGATGCATTTGAGGCATCCAAGAGTTAGGAGAATGTACAAGCTTTTCCTTCTTTCAATTAATAAAGCTATCTGCCCATTTCTACCATCCCATGTAACCAGCCCTTTCTGACTATTTTGCAATTATTAATTTCAATGTTTTATGCACATTAGCCTGTAACAAACCTATGAAGTCAACGCTTTGAAGGGTGGTCTTTATTTTCACAAGCTACAACTCAAAATAATGCTAGATTCATTCCTTTTAAAATGCACTAATCACAAGACTCACGATGTGCCAGAGCTCTACTGCATTAAAACCACTGCTTACATTTCTTTAGCTGATGACAAAAGCAGTTCTGCAGCAAATCTTAAAAAAAAGTATTTCTCAATGATTTTGCACACATTTTACTGTGATAGGGAGCACAAATTTGGTACACCAGCATGACACAAGCTCTAGATTAGGTGACCAAACGCAAACCAATTTGTACCACAGAATGCTCAGACACTACAGAGCAGGACTTTCACATTCTTCTTAATCGCAGAATGTTACAACTATTTATTTTTTGTCACAAGTAAGCTTACATTAACACTGCAATGCAGTGACTGTGAAAATCCCTTAGTTGTTACACTCTGGTGCCTGTTCAGGTATGCTGAAGGAGAATTTAGCATGGCCAATGCACCAGACTAGTACGTCTTTCAGACTGGGGGAGGAATCCAGAGCACCCAGAGGAAACCCACGCAGACACAGAAAACATGCAAACTTCACACAGACAGTGATCCAAGCCAAGAATTGAATCTAGGAACCTGGCGCTGTGAGGCAGCAGTGCTAACCACTGTGCCACATGATTAAAGTGTTTATTAGATAACTGGAGACATCAGCACTAAAGGAGTTAATTAGGCAGAGCTCGAGTTCTTGTGTACAAAGAAGTTTTTGTTTAACATGAGTGTGAGTGGAATGAGAATAAGACTAATAGTGGCTGCACAGTGTTGGGGATGTCTGGTGCCACATTAAGATAGACACCTTTTTATATTCACTCTTGTACTGTTCAAAAGCTGCTGTTGACGAGACAAGAGCAAGATTCAATATTTTGGCTGGAAACAATCGGCCTCATTGAAAAATTGGACTGGCTAGTCCAGCTGAATTTGGGATAAGTGCAGAATGAGCTTGCCAGGAAACTTTCTGCTTGGATCAGCATTTGTGCAGCCTGTTTCTTAAAAACAAATGTGTAACCATTGTACTGCAGTCCACTTAATCATGTGTGCTGCAATCAAACGGAAATTCAAACAGTTACATAGCCCATATTTCATAAGGATGCGTGTGAAAGATGCAGCGTGTACAGAGGTGATAGACTCAAGAGTCATTGAAAAAATAATTAGGGTAACAGCTTGTGCCAAGAATCCGGAATGCACATTTAATCACTATGCCGGGACAGGAATTCTTTAGAACGAGAGTGAATGGAACATGATTTTGTATAGGGGAATTTACCCTTGGATTGGAAAAAGTCTCAAATCAGCTGCCTACTTATTAAAAAAAGACAAAGATTGGTCTGCTAATTGTGAAACTACTATCCTCAAAAATTAAAACAGTACTTTCACTGCACTCTTAATGTACATTAGTCCAAAGAGTAGAGGTTGGTTAAAGATTTAATATTTCACCTAGAATTCAATATGAACGTCATTAGTATTGATAATAATATTAATAATACCAATTTTACAGGCAATGATCGCTGAAGAGACTTCCACCGATGAGTTAGCATTTCACAGAATTACAGTGCAGGAGGCCATTCAGCCCATTGAGTTTGCACCGACCCTCTGACAGTGTACCTTACCCAGGGCACACCCCTCCCCAGCCGCCTCTATACCTGTAACTTCATACATTATCCCACTAATTTCCCCTAACCGTCACATCTTTGGGCACTAAGAGGCAATTGAGCCTGGCCAATCCACCTAACCCGCATCTTTGACTGTTCATCAAAGCTGTTACAGAATGCCCACTGAGTGGCAGAACATCTGACCAGAGAATGGATTTTACCTATCTTTACACTCAAAAACAACCCCTACGTGACCATGGTAAAAATATTTGTGGACAGCTGGTTTAAACATGACAAAGCCAGTTCTACTTCTGCAAAAGGGCAGCAGGACTGTGGTATTACGATAACTGGGACAGAATTTCCAATGATGCGTTTGGCACATTTATCTCAATACATTTCCTGCCCAGTGAAGCAATTGAAGCTACCTCCTTGAATGTTTTTAAGGCAAGGATTGATAAATTTTCATACAGTAAAGGAATTAAGGGTTATGGTGAGCAGGTGGGTAAATGAAGTGGAGTCCATAAAAGATCAGCCATGATCTTACTGAATGGCAGAGCAGGCTTGAGGGGCCAGATGGCCTACTCCTGCTCCTCGTTCTCATGGTCATATATTTTCGTATGTTTGCTTCTGCACTCTTGGTAAATGCAGTTATGTTATAAAAGTGTTACTTAATACAGAAGTATCAAGCAATCAAAAAGGCAAGCAGTGTGAAAATACTGCATATACCTCCAAAAACCATCCTGTGATAAAAGGCAACCTTTTTTAAAATTTTAGCCCAATCCTCAAATGAAAAATGAATCAAATGGGTGTACGCAATGTCATTACATCACTGTTACATTGGAAACTTCCAGCACCTGGATGCAGCTCATTCAGTGAGGATGAATTTAGAAACAGGATACAATAAGCTCTTTGTGTCAGCACAGTTTACAATTTAATTTGACTATGATTTTCAGAGCAAAATGACACTACAGCATGAAGGAACACATCCGGCAAAGTCACTGGCAATGTTATCTTGAATACACTGCAACGCACAATAGTTAATAAAAACATCGGTAACGCAATCTCTTCTGCCTGGTCAGCACAGTGCAATCCACAAATATGCATCAATGATGTATGTACGAGTACTTAAGTTAAAAATCATACCTCTCTTCCACCTACTACAATATAGATATATTTTGCATATAAACATCCCCTGCTGCATATCCACTACACACTCACTCATTCTCAATGTTTCTAACAAGCATAAATATATGGCTGTGATTTAAGAGCAGTGATGAGTGGGCTGCATGAGTTACCCTTCTCCATCTCAGTGGGCTGCAAGACTGAAATCAGGCTTGTTCACTAACCATGGCTCATGACTAAGATTAAATACAATTAATACATGTCAAATATTTCATAATTTATTGAAAATGTTTGATTAGTTATATAATAGAACTATCAACTTCAAATTGTAAAAACAAAAGAAATCTTTACATTTTGTACAAGGAGGGAGTGCATGGCTCTCAGTCAATGTTGTGGGCAACCAGCACACTTCTCACTTCATTCGTCTTTGCTTCACGTGCGGATCACTTCAGTCACACCAGTAGGAAAAATACACGGACAGAAATCAGCAGAATGCGGCAATCCCGTGGAGACAATGGTCAACGAATGTCTTGTGATCCGCAGTCAGAACCCAATTAGGCCACTTTACCCCTGTCCAAAGGCTGCCCACTGTTGGGGCAGCATGGTGGCACTACAGTTAGCACTGCTGCCTCACAGCACCAGGGACATGGGTTCAATTCCTGCCTTGGGTCACTGTCTGTGAGGAGTCTGCGTGTTCTCCCTGTGTCTGCATGGGTTACCTCTGGGTGCTTCGGTTTTCTCCTACAGTCTGAAAGACGTGCATTGGCCATGCTAAATTCTCCTTCAACAGGCGCCCAAGTGTGGCAACCAGGGGATTTTCAGTAACTTCAATGCAGTGTTAACGCAAGCCTACTTGTGACACTAAAACTTTAAACTCTTTAACAGCCATCCATACAGGATAAACTTTTCTGCAAAGCTAACAGGAGTGCCCTTCTATTGACCAATAATAAAAATCTTGCCAAATGCATGGCAGCTTTCAAAGAAGCTAACAAAATGTTCAAGATGCCAGTATTGAAAGCAACACAAAATAGCAATTATCTAACTCAGTACATGGGAACCAAAAATACAAGACTTGCACTCATAACCTCAAGCAAACAAGCCAAACCTGAAGAGGTGTCTCTCTTCAGTAATCAAATCACTTCATGGGTAAGTCATTCATATCTTAGCCTATCTTAGCCTATGAGAGGCCACAGAATCATAGAATCCCTACAGTACAGGAGGCCATTAGGCCATTGCTCCTGCAATGATAGCAATCCCACCTATCCCCCTAACCCCACATATTTACCCTAGCTAATCCCCTGACACTAAGGGGCAATTTAGTATGGCCAATCAACCTAATCTGCACATTTTTGGGCAGTGGGAGGAAACCGGAGCACCCGGAGGGAACCCACACAGGCACAGGGAGAACGTGCAAGCTCCACACAGACAGTGACCCGAGCCAGGAATGGAACCAGCTCCCTGGCGCTCAGGCAGCAGTGCTAACCAGTGTGCTCAATGATCTGGTTAAATCGATCTGAGAAAAATGGAATGCCAAACCAATTAACAGCTTCTTGATTAAAGAATGTTAACAACCAAGAGTGACCAATGAATTTCACCTTTCTGGCACAATATATTGAGTGTATGCTCATTTAAAATACAATCATCCAATAAACTCTCAACTGTATGGCAAAAAACCAACAGCTGATCCCTGCAGCAAGCAGTTCTGTCAACTTTTAGTACGTAGTGCTGATGCCAGTTTCATACCCAGAGTTGGAAGAGGCTAAAATAAAAGCAAGTGGCTCCAATGCAAGTTAGCAGGAATCACTGACTGTCCCAAAGTGTGGCTACACCATCTGAAACCACACACATCAACTTCAATAGAAAACATATTACATATACAATCCAGGTAAGTGCACTTCACTCATGTATATGACAAATACCTACTATCATTCAGCAACAAAGTAACACACTCACAATGATCACAAAAGGCTTGTTTGGTTTAAAGTCTTACCACTTTCTCAATAAACACACAAATGCTCAAGTACCCATGTACATCCTCCCTCAATCCAAAGATGGTGGGTTAGGCAGATTGGCCATGGTAAACTGACCCTTAGTGTCAGGGGGCTAAGCAGAGTAAATGTGTGGGGCTATGGAAATAGGGTTTGGATGGGATTGTAGTCGATGCAGGCTCAATGGGCCGAAAGGCCTCCTTCTGCACTTGTAGGAATTCTATGATTCTATGCCATGCCAATAAAATAATCGGAGATCAAGAACAGAAAATGCAGGAAAATCTCAGCATGTCTCAGCATCCGCGGAGAGAATTGAGCCAACACTGAGTCTGGCTGAACCTGGGGTCATCCTTACCAATCCCCTTGGGTCATCCTGACTCAAAAAGTTGGCTCTATTCTCTCTCCACAGAGGCTGACTGTCTCTGCTTTTGTTTCAGATTCCAGCATCCAGAGTATTTTGTTTTTAAATAATTGAGGTCATATGCTCAAGTGTCTGTCAGTCATTTATTTACCAATCAGAAATGCTATACATCTGGATTCTCAACTTGTACGTGGCACATGCTGACAGAGTGAACACAGATTTCATAGAGTCCTACAGTGCAGAAGGAGGCCACTCAGCCCATCAAGTCTGCACCAACCACAATCCCAGCCATGCCCCCCCCCCCAACCCCTTGCATTTACCCTAGCTAATCCCCCTAAGGGGCAAGGGGCAATTTAGCATGGCTAATCCAACTAATCTGCACATCTTTGGACTGTGGGAGGAAACCCACACAAACACGGGGAGAACGTGCAAACTCCACACAGTGACCCAAGCCAGGAATCGAACTTGGGTCTCTGGCGCTGTGAGGCTGCAGTGCTAACCACTATGCTGCCCACAGAAGATTGAACACTCAAAAGGCTGTAGCAGGACACTGCCATAGAAGGAAGCTGCTCTCGCAAAAATCACAAGCTTTATTTACAGCAGGGGCAGGTGGGTTAGCATCAAGTTATGTGCCATTTGGCCATGGTTATTGACAAGTGGAGGCTGTTCTGAAATGAATCTCACTATGCGATTTGAGATTTGCCTAGCTCACGATAGCATCCAGACTATCAGAAAGCCTAACCATAAAATCAGCCCCTGGAGCTCCAGGTCTATAAATGTATTTTATGTAATTTGCTCAGCACAGTTCCCCTGTTGTGAACACTACAAAGATAGCAAGTGAAATTCTATTTACTCAAGTTCTCGCTCAAACACTTCTGTATTCCCTTCGAGCAGAAATGCAAATGAACTGCTGAAGAAAGGAAAACAATGGTTCATTCAGCCAGGAGTAAGAAGCTGAGCTGATACATCACACACCATATGTTCAGTGAGATACAAATCAAATAGCCTGAATGAACATGCTGAAAAATATAAAGCAATTAGAACAAAGCCAAATTTTACATAAGATGTGAAGGTCCTGGAGAGGAGCAGAGGAGGTTTAACATACTGGTTCAGGAAATGATTTATTATGAAGTGAAAAGTTTATCGCTGTCATAAGCAGGCTTACATTCACACTGTAATGAATTTACCATGAAAATCCCCTAGTTGCCACACTCTGGTGCCTGTTCAGTTACAGAGGAAAATTTAGCATGGCTAATGCACCTAAATTGCACATCTTTGGACTGTGGGAGGAAACCGGAGCACCCAGAGGAAACACACACAGATATGGGGAGAATGCATAAACTCCACACAGACAGCGACCCAAGCCAGGAATCGAACTGGGTCCTTGGTGCTGTGAGGCACCACTGGTGTCACCATGAGATTAGGACGGAAAAGATGGAGTTGTTCTCCTTACAGCAAAGGCGATGGAAGGGAGATCTAATAGAGATGTACAGGATTATGACAACATAGAGGAGGAAAAACTCTTCCCAAAAACTGGTGGTACAAAGACTGGTATATAAGAATCTGGATACGAGATGTAGCGAGGAAGGATCTTTTTTTAAAAACAGTGAGTGGTAACAATGTGGAACTCATCATTTTTTGACATTAGAGGGATGAACTTCTGAAACTAACTGCACCAGATAATTATGCTGAAGGTGAATTGATCACCTCCAACATGATTCAAGAGTTGACATTTGCCTGGATTTCCATTGCGCCTGAGGGCATGAGAAACTAACCATTTATTTCTCGGTGAACTTCAGAAAAAAAGTGCAGTCACCAGCACCACACTACAATACCAAGGAGGGTATCAGTTTTTGCCGGGTCTTAAATCTCTTTCTCAAAACACACTTCTTACAATGACTGTGTATAAAAAAGGATTTAGATTCAGCTTCTAGTGCTATTTCTTTTCATCCAATGTGGCCATGAACTATTTTCAAACAAAAACTTTAGCTTCGCTTTGTTTCAGAGCAAAGCTCAGGAGAGCTGCTGCCTTTGTACTTTCCTTGGAATTTCTGTTACCTCAAAGGGAACAGATCAAAAGGATTCTTTGCACTGGAACAAACAAATGGCACCCAAAGCAGACTTTCTTTACGTTCAGCAACTTTTTTCTTCTTTTCACCCCTTGGGCTGGTACTTGCTTTTAAAATGCATCACACAACACTTCCCATAAGAATCACTTCAAACACCACACAGCATTCTGATCTGAGCATCTCTTCAGCAATAAAGTGGCCACATAATATACCACTTGCTCACAGACTCAAATCATAGACACAAAATGGATGCAGACTGCTTTTTGCAGATGGTATGCAAGCTTGAATTCTGAGATTGTACTGGGCAAAAAAAAACAACAGATTTAAAAGCAAATAGATAAACGCACAGTGTTCTATACTCGTGTCTGTATGTTAAGACAACGATTTAATATTTCGTAAAAATAATAGGTCAGAAAGTGACCAACGCTAGTGGAGCACAATTTTTCACTAATGGATGAATCTGTAAAATGTGCACAATGTATTTTATCCTTCTGTCTAATTAAACTAAAGACAGATACTAAATTTTCAACATGCAAAACACTGCTTTAGTAGATTGCCCAAAGCTTCTATACAAAGTTTCTAATTATATTTGGCACCTCATTAATCCCTTCCACACAGATCAAGAAACAGGGGAACTGAGTAAAGGAGGAATTATCACCAGTCACCATTACCAGTTTGTACAGTTCCCTCAAACTCCAAACAATAACCAAGCATTTCTGTCATCTATTCAACACAGAATAATGCAGCTTAGAAGGGGGCCATTCAGCCCATCAGGTCTGGATTTATGAAAAGAAACCAGTTCATTCCACTCTGGATCGCTTTCTGACAAGCTTTTGACTTCAAGTATTTACTGAATTCATTTTAGGAAGCGACTATTGAATCCAACACCCTATCAGCGGGGCAGTATGGTGAGACAGTGGTTAGCACTGCTGCCTCTCAACTCCAGGGACCTGGGTTGGATTCCCAGCTTAGGTCACTGTCTGAGTGGAGTTTACATGTTCTCTTTGTATCTGCGTGAGTTTCCTCCAGGTTTTCTCCCACAGTCCGAAAGACATGCTGGTTAAAGTTATATTTATTAGTCACAAGTAGGTTTACATTAACACTGCAATGAAGTTACTGTGAAAAATCCCCTAGGTTAGGTCTACTGGCCATGCTAAATCCTCCCTCAGCATACCCAAACAGGCACAGGGATGTAACAACTAGGGGTTTTACACAGTAACTTCATTGCAGTGTTAATGTAAGCCTACTTGTGACACTCAAAATGAACTTAAACTCAGCACATTCCAAATCCTAAACACCAGTTCTGGAAAAATAAAATGTTTCCTTCATGTCACCTATGGCTCCTTTGCCAATCAAATAAATCTATGCCCTTTGGTTATCAGCCCTTCAGCCAATGGAAATAGTTTCTCTTTGCTTATTTTATCTAAACGTGGCATAATATTAAACATCTCTATCAAATCATTCCTTAACCTTTTCTGTTCCACGGGAAACAACCTAAGTTTCTCCAATTCATACTGGAACCTTTCACCCTGAGAACCATTCTTGTAAATCTCTTCTGCACCACCTCCAAGACCTTTACTGCTTCCCATTTTGAATCGATTTTGATTTGATTTTATTATTGTCCCATGTATTAATACAGTATAAAGTATTGTTTCTTGTGCTTCTATACAGACAAAACATTCCGTTCAGAGAAGAAAATGAGAAAGTGTAGGATGTAGTGTTATAGTCATAGGTAGGGTGTAGAGAAAATCAACTTTATGCAAGCTAAATCCATTCAAAAGTCTGACAGCAGCAGGGAAGAAGCTCTTCTTGAGTCAGTTGGTAAGTGGCCTCAGACTTTTGTATCCTTTTCCTGATGGAAGAAGGTGGAAGAGAGAATGTCCAGGGTGTGTGGGTTCCTTAACTATGCTTGCTGCTTTGCCAAGGCAGCAGGAAGTGTAACAGAGTCAATAGATGGGAGATTGGTTTACTTGATGGATTGGACTACATTCACGACGTTCTGTTGTTCCTTGCAGAGTTGAGCAAGCTGTGATACAACTAGAAAGAATGCTTTCTACGGTGCATCTGTAAAAATTGGTGAGAGTCATAGCTGACATGCCTAATTTCCTTAGTCTTCTGAGAAAGTAGAGGCATTGGTGGGGCTTTCTTAACAGAGGAGGACAACTAGGACTTCTTTGCCAAAAAAAAGAATGCAGTCTAAATGGGGGCATGGGAGAAGGTTCAGTGGGGCAGACCCTGGCCTTTCACTCCTGGGATTTGGATTTAAACCCATTCCAAACTAATGGGACAGGAATTTCGTACCACATTGCTGTAGGCTATATGAAACGTGCAAGGTCAGTTTCAATCCAACTCCGAGTGGACATGTGTTTAAGAAAAACGGTCCCACTTCTGCACCAGCTGGCAATCACTCACCAAACTACAACATCACTCGTTAGAACAAAACTCAAAACAAAATGCAAAACTACACTGAAATATTACTGACACAACTGATGGCAAACTCATTAGTGGTTTAACAAGTTGTGAACGGAACCATGTTATGTTGTATGCTATGGTACAAGTAGCGCAAATTGCAAATCCCCAGTTCTGCCGAAGAGGCACTGGATTCCACCCACAGTCATCCTGCATTCCGTTAGTCCAGGAATCCAATCCGAGCGACAGCTTTAAAATCCCAGATACAGGGGACTCACTCAAACCACTTAAAATTATACCTCCAGATGATTGACAGCAAGTGCACAGCATACAGTTACAGCAATCTCAGAGCCACAAGGAGTTTGAAGCTTTTTTGGTAGGCTGTGCTGATTGCTGGTAGCCTTGGGGACAAAGGTGTGGAGCTCCAAATTGTAATGCCAGAATCCCCGGGCTGAAGGGTGGGGGAAATCAGGCCGGGCTCTTATTTCTGATCATAATCCAAACCGCTGGTGAAAATAAGGTATAAATGGAAACCAGCTGATGATCATCTAAAAAAAGGGTCTGACGGAAGCCAGCAACTAGCCCCAATAGTGCATTAACTGCAAACTGAACTTGATCATCTGACAGCACTCTGGTTTGTAATTGACAACAGACTTCACAATGCTACTATATTGGGTGGCTGAGGCTCCTAAAATGGTCTTCTCAAAGCACCTGGGATGGGTAAAATGAGCAACATGGATGATAGATAACCAATCATGAGGCTTGCAGATTTAAAAAAGTTAAATTTTACGAAGGAATAAATGTACCGTAGCATGGATTTAGAACGTGAAGGGAAATGCATCCGTAGATGCTCATAATGCTCGTTCTGTTATTAGCCTGATTTTTGATTTTATTTGGATTTGATTTATTATTGTCACATGTATTAGCATACAGTGAAAAGTATTTTTTTTTGCATGCTATACAGACAAAGCATACCATACATAGGGAAGGAAAGGAGAGAGTGCAGAATGTTGTGTGACAGTCATAGCTAGGGTATAGAGAAAGATCAACTTAATGCAAGGTAGGTCTGTTCGAAAGTCTGATGGCAGCAGGGAAGAAGCTGTTCTTGAAAGCGGTTGGTACGTGACCTCAGACTTTTGTATCTTTTTCCTGACAGAAGGTGGTGGAGGAGAGTATGTCTGGGGTGCATGGGCCTGTGACGTTTACAATTATTTTACTGAATTGTATCCGCCTCATGTATGCACCTGGTGTGTTTTCTAAACTCTCAAAAAGGCAAAAAAGAGATTTCTATTTCATAATGAACTTACTGTATTAGATAAAAAAAGCTCACTTGTCTCGACAAGCAGATACTCAGGAGCACATGAAGATTAATGATACCCACGCTCAGGACAAGCACTTCAGGTTGGGTTAGTTGAGATCAGCCCAAAACCAGCATAAATCAGTCTAAATGTTGTCGAGATACGCTTAACAGTAACTTGAGAAAGCAATAACTCAACAAGTTGACAAGTGGTTTGTGCTCTGTGCATCATACATAATTTCACCAGCTTCTGAAACACAATATTTACTGGAATGAGACACAGCTCTCTCAGGAAATGTCATGGTTTTCCGGGCTTCAGTGTTTAACCATTGAAAATCCCAGTAGCGCACGTTGCAAGTGATAAACATGTGGATTCTGAACTGTGACACACACAGAATGGAGGGCAGTAGCAGGTGGAGTCACACTGCCTCAGGGAGCAGTATGTACCATGGGGTGTGATATTCAGCTATACATACCAGGGAATATTACATGTCCAACACTTAACCTATGTAGGATTGCAACACTATATTCTTCACCCTATTCTTCCCTACTCTCTTATGTACACTATGAACAGTATGCTTTGTCTGTATTGATTGCAAGAAACAATACTGTTCACTATAAGCCAATACATTTGGCAATAATAACTCAATACAATCAATTTATAGGAATTAGGAGAAGTGGGCAAATTCAGCTCTTTGAGCCTGCTCTGCCATTCAATCAGATCGTGGCTGATCTCTCCCTGGCCTCAAATCCACCTCCCCACCTATTCCTCATATCCCTTTTTTTAAAATTAGAAATATATCTATCTCCCTTTTGAAATCATTCAATGATTCAGACTCCACCACGCTATGGGGCAGCGAGTTCCACAAATTCACCTCCCCTCTGCAAGAAGTAGCTCCTCCTCATCTCAGTTTTAAATCTACCGCCTCGTAACTATACCTGTTACCTTTTGTTTGAGATTGCCCCACATGGGGAAAACATTTAGTCTACATTTACTTTATCAATCCCTTTAAAAAACCTCGATCAGATCCCCTCTCATTCTCCTAAACTCCAGCAAGTATAAGCCCAAACTGTTTACTCTCTTCTCATACATCAACCCTTTCACCCCCGGAATCAATCTGGTGAACCTCCTCTGAACTGTCTCTAATGCCACCACATCCTTCCTCAAATAAGGAGACCAAAACTGGACACTATATTCCAGATGTGGTCTCACCAACACCCTATCCAATTGCAACAATGTGGAGTTTGATGTTATGATGTGGAGATGCCAGCGTTGGACTGGGGTAAACACAGTAAGAAGTCTGGCAACACCAGGTTTAAGTCCAACCAATTTATTTGATAGTAAACTCAAGCTTGAGGTTTCCCTCTTCGTCAGGTGAATGGAGAGTACGACCTCAGACAGAGCATATCTGTACTGTTATATGTTCTGTCTGAGGCCAGTACTCTCCATTCACCTGACAAAGAGGGAAACCTCGAAAGCTTGTGAGTTTATTATCAAATAAATCGGTTGGACTTAAACCTGGTGTTGCCAGACTTCTTACTGAGTTTGATGTTTCCAGCCTAGGCTGTGTTGTGGAAACTGACAGAGCTCATAGTTCCGATTAAATGGTAAGTAGGCAAAACATACAGGATAGAGCAGAAAACACAGCTAGAATTCCGACTTCCAACTGCAGTGCATTAGCTTCATGGATCTTACTCGAGTCAGAAGGTTTAAGTCCTGGTGTGAGACAAGATGCTATATATACATTGATCCTTCAGTGCAGAAAGGATCCTGCAGTTTTGAAGATACAAACTTTCTGGGGCGGCACGATGGCACAGTGGTTAGCACTGCTGCGTCACAGCGCCAGGATCCTGAGTTTGATTCCCGGCTTGGGTCACTGTCTGTGTGGAGTTTGCACGTTCTCCGTGTCTGTGTGGGTTTCCTCCAGGTGCTCCGGTTTCCCCTCAGTGCTGATTAGGTGTTAAATTCTCCCTCAGTGTACCCAAAAGGTGCCAGAGTTTCACAGTAACTTCATTGCATTGTTAATGTAAGCCTACTTGTGAATAATAAATAAAATTTATTTTTGATATTCCGTTAGTCTACCTGTTCAAGTGGATGCAATACAATTCCAAGGAGCATGGGACACCTCCTGGTGACCCAGGAAATTATCAATCACCACAAACAAATTAATTGGTCATTCATCTCAGTGTTGTTTGTGGGCTAATTCTGAGTGTAAACTGGCTGCTGTGTTTATCTACATGAACAGCAGAAACTAATCTTGGTTGTGAAACACTTTAGTGTTGAGTGGATGTGACAGGAGCTACGCAAATGCAAGTATTTTCTCTTTTTTTTCCCAAATGGAAAAGCACATTCTTTCAGCCATTAGACAAGGACTTGGCAGCGATGGCCCAGTCGAAAGCCTGGATACTACTGCTTCATTTCATTTCTGAAGAGTGGCCACTTTGGAGCTTTATCAGGGACTGCCAACATCTGTTGAACTGTGCCCAGATTGAGTCACTTGCCTTCAGGGGAGGAGATGGGGCGGGGGGAGAGAGGAGGAGGAGGAGGAGATGAAGGAAGAGAATAACAGGGGGAAGGAGAGATTTTTGGTACATAGCAACTTAAAACAAAACATACATAAAACAGATCCTACGTTTGGGCTTTGATCTCTGGAGTTTAAAGCATTCTTTACTTCTACCAAAAGATTCCCCAACCTCCTCAGCCACGCACTCAGCTGCAATCCATTCTTTTAGTACCACAGCAACCACTGAACCAAGCCACAAAACAAATGTCAATGGTCCAGTTAATGTCAGTATTCTGCATTGTGCTTCCCCCATAAAAGGTCCCCTTCAGTGTAACCCAATCCAGCCATTCCCATCCCCCATGCTAGACTGCACTTTCGTCTGACCCTCAACTGAGGCACATTCTCTCCTTTTCCCATACATTCCAGTGTTAAACCCAAAACCACTTCCGTGCAGCTTTCATTACTTTTTGTTTTGCACAGAATCAAAAACAGAAGAGCTTTTTTGCCTGTGGCTCCAAATGTAAAAATCCCCAAACTGCACATCCAACATCTGGTAACTGAAGGAACATGCGTCTTTGCTGCAATTTTAACCTGGAACTTTATTGTGAAGTCTGCAGAATCACTTCCGCACCATTTATCAACCTTGCCTACAGTAACATCCTGAAGGCTACTTTACTGATTGACCGACCATCAGACCCAACCACAAGTTCATTAGGAAACCGCATGCTTCCCCTATCCCAACGGGGATTACAACAGGGACTGCTCAGGATTGATAACATTTGACATAAATCGCACTCTACAGATGGTTATATCAATACTGGAACTTTATATGCTCAAGTGCACTCCACATAAACATGGGCCATAGCACTTTGCAGACTCGGGGTGTTGTATTGTTGTCAAAATAAATTAAATGAGACAACTGATAAGAAAATAAATCATTGTTAATCCCAGTAAAGATCAAACTTTAATCTCACTCCTGTTATGTAGCGGCATCATGCCAACAAGGAAGATGACTTCCAAGTGGTTTTTTACCAATCATGATGCATTTTAAATCTTGACTGGGTCATTTTCATTTCTTAAATAATAGAGCGGAAGAAAAATGTGATTTATGACACCAAGGTTATCTCAAAATATAAAATACTGAGAGCTTCAGTTTAAAGAAATATCAAACCAAAGAAAAATCAACCAAAGTCTCGAGCATTGATTATTCAGTCTCTACTGATTTGTCAGACATATTTGTATACAGGGAAAAATATTGTTTCTTGCAATATACAGACAAAGCTTACTGTTCAGAATGTAGTGTTGCAGTCATAGCTAGGGTGTAGAGAAAGAGCAACTTAGAGCAAGATAGGGTCCATTCAAAAGTCTGACAGCAGCAGGGAAGAAGTTGTTCTTGAGTCAGGAAATTGGGAGCAAAGTGAGAAGTTAAAAAAAAAAATCAAACTTTGATACCCAGGTATCAACGAACAGTCAGAAAGTCATGGGTTCAAGCTTTGCTTCAGAAACTGGGCACAGAATCATGGCTGACACTCAGTACTTTCAAACATTAAACCCAGGCCTTATTTGCTTGCTTAGGGAAGATGTAAAATATCCTAGGACATTATTTCCAAGAGCAGTGGCGTTATCCCTGGTGCCCTGGCCAATAGTTACGCCTCAAATCAACATCATAGAACCAAAGATAATGAAGGGGATGGAAAGGGTAGAGGTAGAGAGATACTTCCCGCTCAAAAAGGACAGCAGGACTAGAGGGCACAGACTCAAGATAAGGTGGTGGTGGTGGTGGTGGGGTGGGGGCAGATTAGAACGGAGTTGAGGAGGAACTTCTTCACTCAAAGGGTGGTGAATCTCTGGAATTCTCTGCCCGTTGAAGTGGGCTGAATATATTTAAGTCACGGGTAGATAGGCTTTTGGTAAGCAAGGAAATTAAGGGTTATGGGGAAAAAGCGGGAAAGTGGAACTGAGCCACTTCAGATCAGCCATGATCTTATTGAATGGCAGGGCAGGCTCGAAGGGCTAGATGGTCTACTCCTGCTCCTACTTCTTATGTTCTTATGTTTTTAATATCAATCACATTGCTGATTGTGGGAGCTTGCTATGCATAACTTGGCTGCCAACATTATAAATAGTAACTATACTTCAAACATTTCACTGTGTGGGACAACTGTCCAGTGGCTGACCGGGCGTTATGTAAATGCAAGTCTTTCAATAGAATCTTGGATCCATAGAGGCCGCCATTCGGCCCACTGAGCCTGCACCGACACAATCCCACCTAGGCCCTATCCCTGTAACCCCATATATTTGTCCTGCTGATCCCCCGACACAATTTAGCATGGTTGATTAATCTAACCCGCACATCTTTGGACGGTAGGAGGAAACCCATGCTGACATGGGGAGAACGTGCAAACCCCACACAGACAGTCACCCAAGGCCGGAATTGAAACCAGGTCCCTGGTACTGTGAGGCAACAGTGCTGACCACAACACCACCCCAAAAATATCTTTCCAATGAAACTTCTGCCTCAAAACAAAATAAAAGCTTATTAAATTCATAGATAATTCAAAAGGACCGGAACACTGATTGTCAAATCAAATACTGTGTGTGTTGATCAGAACATCCCAGGCAAGATCTCCCAGGGACTTTTACAGTAACTTCACTGCACTGTTAATGTAAGCCAACTTGTGACACGAACGAACAAACTTTAAAACAACAACCATGCTGCACAGAGTTTCTTCTCATTTGACCCTTGCAGATTAATTTTACTTTTTGAATAAACAAAGAATGTTTGGCTCTGCAGTAATCTCCGGGTCCTTTCGACACTCAGTTAAATCACCTGTTTTGTCATCAGAAGGAAAAGCTGCCTGCAAAGAAAGCAGTCTTTCCAGTCTGTGTAATCTTAAACTGTTTACTCATTATCCCATGGTCCGCCGCTCGGAGCAACACTCAAAATTCACTGCATCACTGGCAACACAAAAAACATTCTTTTCAAGACAGAAACACATGGGAGCCTTGTAAAAACAAAGAGGAACTGTATGCAATGTTATTGTGCATCATTTCTCCACCCTCGATCAAACAATAGTGCAGTCTCAGCAGTCACACTGTACAAAGCACTGCAGAGCACCAACTTTCAGTCTAATTCTAGGACAGGCAGGGTGATGTATCTGTGCTTTGTCTGGACTTTCAAAAGAGATTTTCCAGTGAAGGGCACTACCATCAGCTGCTTGGTACAGCTGAATCCTGTTGGATTTCCTTACATCAGGATTTGAATGTTGTTGAAGGGCGCAGGACTGGGAACCCTCGGATGAGATATGCACATATCTACTAGCTATTCAATCGCTAAACTGCAAGCATCTAACAGCACCCATAAGAATTCTAGCATCTGCTGACACTTGCCACCTTTGAACTATGACCTGAAGCAACACCTGCTCACGATTAACAAAGAAACAGCAAAGACAAAATGAAACATGTAGCTGTACAAAACTCAGTTACAATGAACCATGCTCTAGGCACTAGCCAAGAAACAGTGTCATCTGGGAAACAAGATCCGTAAAAAAAGCACTGCCTCTTAATAGCTCAATTTAAAATATTATGTTTGAAGATCAAGGACACCTTTTGAGCAAAAGATCCGACACAACCAATATTTCATCTTAAAAAATGTAAAATTCTTAGCTGTACACTGAAACTTCACCCTGACGCTTGCAATCAAATTACACATTTATCCATCGAAATTTGTGAAATAAGTTCAAAATGTAACTCAAGCGTGGAATATTTATGCTCGCTGCATCAGCTATACAGGACATAATCTTTCATGCAACTGCTCTTCCCCAGGCAGTCTGGGGGGGAACAATTGCAGACAAAGCTGAGCTTGAGATACCACAGTATCTTGCTGCTTTCCAGCCATCCCATCTGGTTATGGTCACTGTGCAGACAGTGCTGAACAGAACGGGGCCGAGTAAGGAAACATCTGCCACTGTTGGTTTACAAATATAGGGCAGCGGCAAGGTCACGTCACTGCCATTCTGTGGAATATGTCAGCTTCAAAAAAAAAATCAGCCCTGCCCCAAAAGCCCTGGAGAATCCCTAAGAGCAGGAACCCTTGGTGCTCGAGTTGCTTGAAGCACAATTCACAAATTAGTGCAATAGATTTTTTTAAGCTTGTAGGTCAAACTAACCAAATTCCCAACTGCATAGTTAACAGCAGGGTTGAGACACCCAAGACGCAGTAAATGGCTCACCCCTAGGCACACCACGCTTCTTTCGATATTTGTTAAGGGAAAAGTCAGAGGAAGATGAAGCTAAATGAAACATTCACAGGTGGCCCCTCACAGTGCCAGGGACCTGGGTTTGATTCCTGCCTTGGGTCACTGTTTGCTTGCAGTTTGCACATTCTCCCCATGTCTGCGTGGGTTTCCTCCCACAGTCCAAAGATGTGTGGGTTAGGTTGGGTGGCCATGCTAAAAATTGACCCTAGTGTCGGTGATTCACAGGGTAAATGTGTGGGGTTACGGGAATCAGGCCTGGGTGGGACTCTGGTCGGTGCCAACGTGATGGGCCAAACGGCGGTCTTCCGCATTGTACGGATTCCATGATTTAATTAAAGAAAAAGCTGATTAAAACACATTTAATGAAAGGATAACAGCTTTAAAAAAAGTGTTACTTCTTCTAAATCACGTGCGGCTCTCGGCAACTAGTTTTCTTGGACAATCATTAAGCAAAAACAGAGTCCTAGAAACTCATGACTGATCAGTCAGCATTGGTGGAGCAGAGAGACATGAACACTTTGGGTGTAACCCCCATCACCAGAACTGTTCTGATGAAAACTCTACCAGAGTATCAACTTGTGCGTTCTCTCCACAAATACTAACCGACTAGCTGTGTCTCCTGCACTGTGTTAAGCTTTTCCAGCACTTGCAGCTTTTTATTCACTTCGATTTATTACTGCTTTAGGAGGAGCGGAATATTGTATTTTCTTAACGGCTCAGGAAATACGTACATTGAAATAAGCAAAAATAATTTTGGGTAGACAGTCACAATACTGCACTATTTCCGCAGGGAAATGGTTATAAAATTAAATAACTGCACAGAACATGAATCAATTTTTTATCCCTCTCTGTAAACTTTACAGTTACTAACTTCCATTGAGCTGCACTCAAATTCTTTTTGAGATGTCTCTGGGTGGAACAGTAAAGGGCTGTGGGAAAACAAAGTTTTACCCGCCTGAAGTTATGTGGCTTACGGAATCAATGGAGCCAAATGAAAACATCTGTGCTTCAAACTCACCATCTTTATCTAAATAAATGCCACGTTTCAGGCTACTTTACAAGAGCTACTTTCCTTCCTCCCCGCCCCCAAATCCTCAAGTGTTCTTGCTGGAAAATGATCAGGATAGCTAATTACAACCAGAGTTTCACCAGATTATATTGTCAAATGACAGAGGCCCCCAAAAAGCCGGGAGGTAGTAATAGTGCACTGTTCAGACAATAACATGCACATGATTTGCACTTTATAACACCATTAAACTGAGGAGTATGAATCTGGAGTCAGGCTGGCTTCATTCCAAAGTACAGCCAGACTCTCAGCTTCACCTCAGTTTCAGTTGTATGCTGATACGAGATTTGAAATGTACTCATGCAACAAATACAGAATGGGCGGGTAAAAAGGCACTGCTTCACTTCAGCCTAAATATAACTGTTGTACCATAACAACTGACTGACCAACACTGGCTCCTGATCATACATGGCATGGATTTTAAAATTCTCACTCTTGCTTTCAAACCCCTCAGTGGCCTCATCCCTTCCCTATCTCTAATCTCTTCCAGCTCCACAAACCTCCAAGGTATTTGCATTCTTCTAACTCTGGCCTCTCATGCATCCTAAATTTTGTTCCACCATCGGTAGCCACGTCTTCAGTTGCCTGGGCCCCAAGCACTGGAGAGCTCTCCCCACACCTCTTCAACTCACTTTTCTCCTTATCATGGAATCCCTACAGTGCAGAAGGAGGCCATTCAGCCCATCAAGTCTGCATTGACCACAGTCCCACCCATTCCTGTAACCCCAAACATTAACTTTGTCAATCCTTCTGATGTTAAGAGGCAATTTATCACAGCCAATGCCCCTAACCCTCACATCTTTGGGCTGTGGGAGGAAACTGTAGCACACAGAGGAAATCCACACAGAGTGGAGAACGTGCAAACAGTTACCCCCAGGCTGGAATTGTAACAGGGTCCCTAGCGCTGTAAGACACTCCCTAAAACCAACCTCTGACCAAGTTTTTGATCATCTTTATGTTCCTGTGAAACATTTCATTACATTGAGGCGCTATATAAATACAAGTTTTTATGGTATCTATTCTATCTCAATTCTCTCTCTCTCTTTAGAAATGAACATAGTGTTTTAATGATTTATTTCTTAAAATAGGGTTATTAACCCAGGTCGCTGCTTTGAGTGATGTGTGTACATCTTAGAATTGTTAAGCCACAGGAGCTTTGATTAAGTGTGAGGTAACTCCAGCAGCTTCATTGCTCTTTATTGGGAAGGAATTGCTAACAGCTAATATCTTCTACATCCAGCAATGCTATCAGTGGATGCAGATGTGAGGGTGTGAAATGTTCTGATCCAATTAGGAATAAACTTTACTTAAATCTCATGCATCATGTGGAGACACAAACCAATTAAACAGAAATTGAAACAAAATGTTAAAGGGAAATTAGTAAATTGTAAAATAATAGTTTTGAATCGAAGGTGGGGCTCAGGAGAGAGGGGGGGAAAACAAGAATCTGGCAAACAAGTTAGTTAACATTTAACAGTGAAGATATACATCACTGGCTCAATGTTTCAAAATTACCATTACTATTTAGTTTCATAACTGGGGTGGCACAGTGGTTAGCACTGCTGCCTCACAGCACCAGGAACCTGGATTCGATTCTCAGCTTAGGCCACTGTATATGCTGATTCTGCACATTCTCCTCGTGTCTGTGTGGGTTTCCTCTGTGCGCTCCGGTTTCCGCCCACAGTCTAAAAGACATGCTGGTTAGGTGCATCAACCATGCTAAATTCCCCCTCAGTGTACCTGAACAGGCGCCAGACTTTCACAGTAACTTCATTGCAGTGTTAACGTAAACCTACTTGTGACACTAATGAAAAAACAAATTGGGCAAATTTAAAGAACAAACTAGGCTACAAATACTTATCTTTATAAAGTGCCTTAAATGTAATAAAACACTCCAAAGTGCTCCACAGGGCTTCACACAACCGTTATAAGATAAAATGGGCCATGTATGGTTAGGTCAGATGACCAAAATTTTGGTCAGTGGTAAGCTTTAAACTCTGATGAAAGGACATTGAACCAATACATTAACTTTTCTTTCTTACTGCCTGATCCAATATGCATCTGCAGCATTTTCTATTAGATGCACAGCATCCTCAGTATCATGCTTTGCGATGAGGTTCGAAGACGTGCTGAAAAGAAAGAATGCAGAGGGACAGAACTATAGGGAGGGTCCAGGGCCTAGACATCTGAAAAAGCAAAATGATTCAAGACAAAATATGCACGTGAAGAACTGTACACAAGCAAGAAAAATGGCTGATGTATTTACAACATCAATGACCGTGATCCAGTAAAGCAGCAATTTGGAAGAGACATGGCAGCTTCAATAGGATGACAGACTCACACATCCAACCAATATCAACAACAGACAAGGACCGTGAACAAATTCAAACAAAGGGACAAACTGTAAATTTTGAGGCACCGGGAGGCTAATTTCGGTCAATGGGCCCAGGAGTGATGGCAAGCAGGATTAAATAGGGCACAGGGTTCTGGATGAGCTGATGGAGAGAATAGTCAAGCCTGGAATTAACTGCAGCATTACTGAGAATTGCGGTAACAGAAGGTTTGGGAGTTGGGTAGAAATGGAAGACAGATTGGAAAGATTTGGATTCTCAAATTCTGAAAAGGAGGCATCCAAGAAGTGTTAGTGGGGAAGCTGTTGGATAGCCTCAGCGACCTCTGAGTCAGAAGGTTCAAGCCCCACACCAAGACTTCAGCACATTCAGTACTAAACGTAGCAAAGACAGCTGCATTACTGGATGAGCTATTAAACGGAGTCCCCATCTGCCCTTTCACATGATGAAATGCATTCCATGCTATAATTCCAAGAGGAAGAAGTCTCACAACACCAGGTTAAAGTCCAGCAGGTTTATGTGGAATCACGAGCTTGAGTGCTGCTCCTTCATCAGGCGAGTTATCTGATGAAGGATCGGTGCTCCGAAAGCTCATGTTGGACTTTAATCTGGTGTTGCGAGACTTCTTACTGTGCCCGCCCCAGTCCACCATCAGCATCTCCACACAATAATTCAAAGAGGAACAGGACACTTCCCTTGGTGACGATGCCAACGTTCGCCTTTCAAATCAATATCACTAAAACGGATAATATGGTCACTTATCTCATTGCTGATTGTGGGAGAGTGACGTTAAGAAGTTAGCTGCTGCATTTTCCACAGTTACAACTGACAAGAATACTGGTTTAAACACTTTGCAACCTCCCACAGCCTTGGAAGAATTTCTTCCCTTCATTCTTGTACAGGAGAGTAAACACCTGAAAAGCTACTTGCAGCTGAATTGTCTGACATGGGAATACGAGTTTAAACTGGTACAAAAAATATAGATAAGTACCATTGTGCTGCACTAGTAAAGAAAAGTAAAAGTAAAAGTTTGTTAAAACCAGCCTGAAACTGAAAGATGGCCTACCACAGGATTTTCAGCTCCAGTTATTGATCACAAATTAAGGCAAAAAAAAAACTAAAACTTCAAGGCAAGCTCAAATAAATCTTGAGCATATATAGATATCTTGTCTGAAACAGCAAATAGTTACCTACCTCTGTTAGTTATATATAGTCAGTGCAACTGATGGATGGGGTACACAAAACCTTTATTCTGTTGACTAGAAGATATGATGTGGGTATGCCGGCGTTGGACTGGCGTAAACACAGTAAAAAGTCTGACAACACCAGGTTTTAGTCCAACCTATTTATTTGATAATATACTCACAAGCTTTCGAGGGGACTGCCTCTTCATCAGGTGAATGGAGAGTTCTGGCCTCAGACAGAGCATATAAAGCACAGACAGTTTAGAGATTACTGATTATTAATCAGTAATCTCTAAACTGTCTGTGCTTTATATGCTCTGTCTGAGGCCAGAACTCTCCATTCACCTGATGAAGAGGCAGTCCCCTCGAAAGCTTATGAGTATATTATCAAATAAATAGGTTGGACTAAAACCTGGTTTTGTCAGACTTTTTACTGACTAGAAGATACACAGCAGCAGTCCCAGTGATTGAGTGAATACTCCCAGCTATGTTTTTGAAAAACATTAATCATTTGGGGCGGCACAATGGCAGTGGTTAGCACTGCTGCCTCAGTGCCAGAGACCCAGGTTCAATTCCAGCCTTGGGTCACGGGCTGTGCAGAGTTTGCACTCTCTCCCCATGTCTGTGCGGGTTTCCTCCGGGTGCTCTGGTTTCCTCCTGCAGTCCAAAAAAATGTGGGTTAGGTTGATTGGCCACAGTAAATTACCCCTTAGTGTTCCGGGATGTGTAGGTTAAAGGCATTAGCAGGGTAAATGTATGGGGCTGTGGGGATGGGGTGGGATTGTTGTCAGTGTAGACTTGATGGGTCAAATGGCCTCCTTCTGCACTGTACAGTTTCTATGATTCTATGGTCATAGAAAGTTTTTCACAGAAGCCCTACAGTGTTGGAGGTGGCCATTTGGCCCATCGAGTCCGTACCGACCACATCCCACCCAGGCTCTATTCCCATAACCCCAAACATTTACCCTGCTAATCACCCTGACACTAAAGTCAACTTAGCATGGCCAATCCACCTAATCTGCACGTTTGGATTGTGACAGAAAACCAGAGCACCTGGAAGAAACCCACACAGACAAGGGGAGAAAATGAAGGCTCCACACAGACAGTGACCCAAACCAGGAATCGAACCCCTGACGCTGTGAGACAGCAGTGCTAATCACTGTGTCACCATGCCACCCTTTTGAGAAAAGATAGCAAAGAATCCAATTCACAAATTCCTACTTTCTAACCTTTCAGCAGGCTTATTAACCACCTTTCCCTTCTCTCTCAGATTTTCCCTATGTTACATGGGGTCCTCAATGCTGGCTGGCCAGATCCCTCATCCCAATCATTTGAGATTTGGTAGGCGGTTTGACAGCCCAATACTTCTCCTTATCAACAGCTTTAACTACAGGGCAGCACAACTTAAAACATTTTAACAACAGTGACACCTATTAAAAGAATGGCTCAAGTCACGATCAAGCAATGCATCAACACAATGCAAGTTGAAATGGTTATAGCATTCTTTAAACCCAGCTCTCTGTTCCAGTACAGTTTTTGTGATATTTTGCTCCCAAGGGTAAAACCAGATCTCCCGCAAGACCCCATTGTCTATTCCTCATTAAAAAAGAATGGAGATGACACACAAGATGGAAAACAAACCAAGTTTTAGCAACTCGAGTGAAAAGGGGATTTGAAACTTAATGCACTGATAAATACGGGTGCTTGAAAAGAAAATTTGAAGGATTTGAAGAATCCTTTAGGAGGAGGTTAAACCGTTCTGTCACTATTTCCATCTGGCCTGTTATCTTTATTATGCACCTGCTGTTCTGCAAGATTAGATAATCAATTCTGTGCGCATAGCTTAAATGTCAATCCTGCTGTAATCTACTCACAGCCTACTGAGTACTACAAATACAGAAATTACAAACCAAAAGACCCACTGAACACTCTGCACTTCCCCAAACCATTTAAAAAGGACTTGATTGTCTGCAAACGTTCTAACAAATCCACTACATATGAAAGTGATGCTATCAAACAGACAATTTAAATAAATATCTTACATGCTACTGCTGCTAGCTTCAAGTTCTTAGGTGTCCAGATCACCAACAACCTGTCATGGTCTCCCCACGCCGACACTATAGTTAAGAAAGCCCACCAGAAGACTAAGGAATTTTGGCATGTCAGCTACAACTGTCACCAACTTTTACAGATGCACCATAGAAAGCATTCTTTCTGATGACACGAAGATGAGTGGAAAAGCAAATTGCGTGGAGGGCGCAGAAAGTCTACAGAGATCTGGATAGGCTGAGCCAAAAATCTGAGATCACACACCAATCAACTCAAGAACAGCTTCTTCCCTGCTACCATCAGACTTCTGAATGGACCTTCCCTGCATTAAGTTGATTTTTCTCTACACCCTAGCTATGACTGTAACACTACATTCTGCACTCTCTCCTTCCCTTCTCTATGAAAGTATGCTTTGTCTGAATAGTGGGGAAGAAACAATACTTTTCAGTGTTTATTAATACATGTGACAATAATGAATCAAATCAAAATACATATTTTGCATGCTACTGCTGTTACAGAAAATAATAAAATAATAAATCTAACTACAAGCAAGCAGTAATGGCCATCTTTTATCAGACTTTCTGATAACACAATGCTTTTGAGGGAGGTGGGAAAGGGACTACTGATATTGTCTGTGCCAAGGGGATGGTAAATCAACTTCTGAAAGTGCCACAGAGTCCAAACATAAAACACGATTGTACAAGTCTAATTATTACATGAGCATTCATAACACAAACATCCTTCGTCCTAAACCTCAATCCATTTAATCCAACTGCAATCTTAAACCAACAGGAAAACATTTCTGGAGAAAAATATGTACTTACCATATCAGTGTTTAAATTGACGCCCACCATCCCTCTTTGGCACATTTCCAATTTCAGTTATACTAAAGGAAGGAGCAGTTAAACAAGAAGTCTCTGTGCGCCCCCACCCCAGAAACAAGGGGAGAATTTCCATGTTCAAGATAAAGCACAGATGCCCAGACCATTTCTGCAAACCACCAATCAGCAAAAATATAGAAGTGGCATGGTATATGCATGGAAATAAAGAGGAAAAAAAACAAATAAACCAGAAACAATCTCACAAAATATTTAACCTGGAATAAGATAGTCTCTGAATTAAAACATTTCAAACCGACTTATCTAACTCACAAAATGTTTAAGGATCTCATGTGCATGCTTGCCTTCAGCGGCCAGAGTACTGAGTTTAAAAATTGGCAAGTCATGTTGTAGCTTTATAGAACATTAGTTAGGCCGCACGTGGAATATAGTCTTCAATTCCGGTCACCACACTACAAGATGTGGAAGCTCTGGAGAGGATACAGAAAAGATTTACCAGGATGTTGCCTGGTATGGAGGCCATTAGCTATGAGGAGAGGTTGGAGAAACTTGATTTGTTCTCACTGGAGCGACAGAGGTTGAGGGGAGACCTGATAGACGTCTACAAGATTATGAGGGGCGTGGACAGAGTGGATAGCCCAAAGCTCTTTCCCAGGGTGGAAGAATCAATTACTAGGTGGCATAGGTTTAAGGTGCACGGGGCAAGGTCTAAAGGAAATGTACGAGGCAAGTTTGTTTTTTGAAATACATAAGGTGGCGAGCGCCTGGAGTTCACTGCTGGGCGAGATTGTGGAAGCAGATATGATAATGACTTTTGAGGAGCATCTTGACAAATCCACAAATAGGATGGGGAGAGGGGGGATATGGCCCCTGGAAGGGGGTTTTAGTTCAGTTGGGCAGCATGGTCGATGCAGGCTTGGAGGGCCGAAGGGCCTGTTCCTGCACTGTAATTTTCTTTGTTCTTTATTTACTTTTTTATTCACAAGAAAAGATCATTGATGATAACGTTGAGGATTGAATATGTATTCCACCACCTCCCCCTCCCTGGCCAGGAACGTAATATAGTGAGAAGTCTCACAACACTAGGTTAAAGTCCTACAGGTTTATTTGGTAGCAAACACCACTAGCTTTCAGAGCGCTGCTCCTTCGTCAGGTGAGTAATATACCCATCACAGCCAATGATGGGTATATTAAATGCAAAGTAAGAGCTCCACTAAAACTCCACCCTACAAATACACCAGCTGCAGGCTGACAATTTTCTATCTCAGGCACCTACCTTTGGGTTAAGACTGCAAATTGGATTCCAGCTATTACTAAGTTAAGGACTGTTTTGTGCATTGGATTCATATTCATTGGGAGGTCAGTTACCACTGTGCAAGCTGATTTCATCTAAAACACAAGACATCTGTCAGGAGATTCTTGCTCCATCACCTTAGGTTCAATTCAAAAATAAAATTCAAATATCTATCCCACTGCACCACTTCCCTCCTAGCTAACACAAATATCTCTTTAGGGTTAGGAGTTTCAGAATTCAAACTGGAGTGGTATTTATGAAACGTATAAACAAACAATTTCATAAGAACAGGAGGAGGCCATTCAGCCCCTCCAGCCTATTCCGTGCCATTCAATGAATCATGAAACTACACTTCCTACCTTCTAGGCTGTGCAAAAATATGTCCTTAAATATGATAACATTTAAGCAGATTGAGAACAAGTTATTTCCAAGATTCAGTCTTTCAAATTCACATCTGTTGTGGCTATGGGTGGCACAGTGATTAGCACAGCTGCCTCAGTGCCAGGGACCTGGGTTCGATTCCCAGCTTGGGTCACTGTCTGTGTGGAGTCTGCACGTTCTCCCTCTGGGTTTCCTCCAGGTGTTCCAATTTCCTCCCACAGTCTGAAAGACGTGCTGTTAGGGGCATTGATCCAAACAGATGCCAAAGTGCAGCAACTTCATTGCAATGTCAATGTAAGCATAGTTGTGACACTAACAAACTTGACTTTTACTTTAGGTGGACTATGTGGAATATTATTTCCACACTGGGGAGCTGAGCTGTTTCAAAGCATTGCCCACGCTCCTGACAGTACATCACAGTTTCAGGTCATTCATAAAAAACATAGAATACAAAACAAGAAATAAAATAAGAAGTCCAAAGATGTGCACGTTAGGTTGATTGGCCATGTTAAATTGTCCCTTAGTGTCCTGGAATGTGCGCGCTAGGGGGATTAACAGGGTAAATATTTGGGGTTTCGGGGATAGGGCCTGGGTGGAATTGTTGTCGGTGCAGACTCAATGGGTTGAATGGCATCCTGCTGCATTGTAGGGTTTCTATGATTCTATTAATACGAGATCTAATGGGAGTTGAGTAGGCGTAAATGCAAGGTCACACAGCACAACATTCGGATTTCATACCACAAATCTTTCCAGTTCCATCAACAAACTCACTTCCCTTTTTTTGATTCAAACTCTTATCATAACCTCCACATGCACACCATTTAAATGATGTTAAGCTATGAACTTATGTGACGGTCAACTGAACAAATTAAGTAGTCCGTTTTACAAATGAAATGACTCTTAGAAATAGTGCATAATGTTTAAATTAAGTTATAATATTCCTTCACTCAGTCCAATAAAAATTTCAGGAAATTATATCTGCATTTTACTCCCTGCTCCCCAAGTCTGAACTTAAGCCTAATCAACAAAAATAAACACCCCATTCCCAAATGCAGAAATTACACTGGGGCAAGCTCATGACAGGGCAGTAGGAAGCTGGGGTAGTTTTAAAACATGGAAAAGTGTTTCTGAAAGTTGCTAGCCTCGCAATCATCTGGGACTGACATTTAGGCAGCGTAAATGTTGGATTCTGTCCAGGATAATTTTCCTGTTAACAGCATAAATTGTTCCACTGCCATTGCAAAGCTCTCAAAAACATTTCCATTTCTTGGGTTCAATTATTCCCTCCACTGCTGACCGCAAGCTTTTGTTTGACAAACGACATATGGACATATTAAAATAAACCAAACAGGCAGTAATTCCCAAAGAACTTCCAAGCACATAAGATTTTTCCACAATTCTCTGAGCAATTTGACTAGGATAATCTAACAATGAGTTGTTGAGCACTGACCGATCATTTTGATTTCATTCCTTCAGCTTCAAAAATGCAAGTTGGACTTCAATTTTGAAGCTTACTGAAGTTTGAAGTGTATTTATTAGTGTCACAAGTAGACTTACATTAACGCTACAATGCAGTTACTGTGAAAATGCCGTAGTGGCCATACACTGGCACCTGTTAGGGTAACGAGGCAGAATTTAGCACGGTTAAACCAGCACGTCTTTCGGACTGAGGGGAGAAACCAGAGCACCCCATGGAAACTCACACAGACACAGGCAGAACGTGCAAACTTCACACAGTGACCCAAGGCCGAGAACTGAATCCTGGTCACTGGTGCAATGAGACAGCAGTGCTGACCACTGTGGCATCGAATCACCCAGAATATAGTACTGTACATTACACTGGAAAAAAAAACTAGCATTACCTATCTCACTGCATTTGAACTGGCTGATGGCAAAACAACACTGATGAAAGTTGAGGTACTGCAGGTTACCCACATTCTTCAAAATGTTAGAATAATGACAGAAAATTGCAAAGTGATGAGGAGAGGGAGAGCTAAAAGCTTTAACTTTAAATTTGAAAGAACCTACCCCCATCCCACCCCATGATTGTGTCAAGGCAATAATCGAGGGAAAGACGAAGGTTAGACAATCTTCAACTAAAATGAAATTCTTTAGAATAATCAAGACCATAGCTGATGTTATTGTTGAACGAGCCAGACCCCAGAGTCAAATCTGCCTTGCTGATCACAAGCCTTTTTTAAAATAGTGAAAACGAGAAAGAATTACTGACCTCAAGTGCATAGGACACCAATAATACCTTTAGAATTTTAAGAATTAAAAGAATAAAAAGAAAAAACTTTAGCACACAAGATAAAAATTGCAGTCAAAAGTCTTACAAAGCAAACCTAAAACAAATGCTTAGTCAAAAATTTCACTTGTGAATTAATTCAAGTAAAAAACCGGCAGCCTGTTTAACAGCGCAGCACTAACTGTGAGGGTGGAGTCAGGACTGACAGACTGTTACCTTTTGGAAGTACCCTTATTCATTTTTACAGACATGTGATTGTTATTAACACAAGTGGTAAAAAGGCTTACTGGCATGATGCACTCAACCATCTGCCTTTGCAACAGATGGCTTCCAATTTCAGCCTTTTAAATCAAGCTAAACCATAAATGGGCAGTAACTGAAGAAAGTTCAGTGAAAATACCAAAAAGGTTATTGTAACAGCACGGTAGCACAGCAGTTAGCACTGCTGCCTCACAGCGTCAGGGACTTGGGTTCAATTCCGGCTTGGGTCACCGTCAGTGCAGAGTTTGCACATTCTCCTCTGGGTGCTCCAGCTTCCTCCCACAGTCCAAGGATGTATGGGTCAGGTTGATTGGCCATGCCAAATTGCCCCTTAGTGTTACAGGAACTAGCTAGGGTAAATGCATGAGGTTATGTGGATAGGGTGGGAGGGACTGTGGTCAGTGCAGACTCAATGGGCAAAATAGCCTCTTTCTGCACTGTAGGACTCTATAACTCTATAGTTATAGAACAAGGCACAGTCAGTTGTGCAGTTCTTTCCTATATTTGCACAATGGCTGAAACGACACAACACAATGACTACAAACATCAAAACTGCCTGAAATGTGAAATACAAATACCAGCAAATTTAAATTGCACAGATTTTGCATTATTCAGTGTTCAGAAAGATCCTGGCTGGGGTTTATGTACAGAAACTGGCTGGCAGACTAGATTCAGTAATACACCTGCTAACTACAGCTCATCCAAGTGGTTTGAACTTAAAAATTAAAATACTGCATGAATAGAATACAGCAATCATCTTGGATCTGGACTTTGGTAGATTAAAACAGTGGTGGCACGTTGTGTTTAGTTACTTGGATCCTCCATCATAATTCACTTGTGGTCATGCAGAAAATACACAGCACAAGTCCTAAACTTGAGTCACTACACAAACTGTACCTGCAGGCAAAGTACTGCAAGAAGCTAGGTCATCCAATTTAACATTTAGTCAACACCTGAAGAAAGATTGAATAGACTGGGTCTTTACTAGGCTGATACCGGAGTTGAGGGGGTTGAACTATGAGGAGAGGCTGAATAAACTAGGCTTGTACTCATTAGAGTTTAGAAGAATGAGGGGAGATCTCATTGAGACATATAAGATGATGAATGGGATGGATAGGATAGAGGTGGAGAGGCTCTTCCCGCTCAGAAAGGACAATAGGACTAGAGGGCACAGCCTCAAGATAAGGGGGGGGCGGTTTAGAATGGAGTTGAGGAGGAACTTCTTCACTCAAAGGATGGTGAATCTCTGGAATTCTCTGCCCGTTGAAGTGATGGAAGCTGCCTCGCTAAATATACTTAAGACGCGGGTAGATAGGTTTTTGATAGGCAAGGGGATTAAGGGTTATGGGGAGAGGGCGGGAAAGTGGAACTGAGCCACGACAGATCAGCCATGATCTTACTGAATGGCGGGGCAGGCTCGAAGGGCTAGATGGCCTACTCCTGCTCCTATTTCTTATGTTCTTATGTTCTGTACTCGTTAGAGTTTAGAAGGCTGAGGGGGAATCTTATAGAGACTTACAAGATAATGAAGGGGCTAGATAGGGTAGAGGTAGAGAGATTCTTCCCGCTTAGAAAGGATAGCAGAACTAGAGGGCACGGCCTCAAAATAAGGGGGGCAGTTTAGAACGGAGTTGAGGAGGAACTTCTTCACTCAGAGTGGTGAATCTCTGGAATTCTCTGCCCATTGAAGTGATGGAGGCTACCTCGCTGAATATATTTAAGTCACAGGTAGATAGATTTCTGATAGACAAGGGAATTAAGGGTTATGGCGAGAAAGCGGAAAAGTGAAACTGATCCACTTCAGATCAGCCATGATCTTACTGTATGGCAGGGCAGGCTCAAGGGGCTAGATGGCCTACTCCTGCTCCTATTTCTTATGTTCTATGTTACGTTCTTATGTACCTCAACAGACTGGAGGGTTTGTGTGACAGTCCACTAAAAGCTCCAGAATTAACATTGTCTTTCCCATCATTGCTCAGTGGTTTTGTGGTACAGGAATAACCTCAGCTTCTGAAGAACTAAGAGATATGCAATGATTGAACACGTACACTCCATTACCAAATATTTTCAAACACACAGGGAAGCAAACCACTCAGTTACAAAAAAGAATATCTTTATGTACTGCATTGGATGCAAAGCACTGAGGTCATGGAAGTGCTGTATAAATGCAAGTTCCTTCTATTGGTTTTTGAGGATGAGAATTACTATTAGCAACTATTTATATCCATGGGTCAGTGTCCTAACTTCCATCATACAGAATTTAATCTTTCATCTGGGAAGAGAGTCGACATTAGCAGTAACAGCGGCGAAGATGTCTCCAAGTATTCTCCGCACCCTTGGGCTCAGGGCAGGAAGTGAATAGGCCTTGCCATGGTTTCAACACTGATGGCTATTTATTGCCTCTGGCCTGAATGTCTGTACGTACGTAAACATTCAGGGGCTCAGATAGTCTGCCAGTGATTATTCTCTAGCAAAACTTACAAAAGATAACAATTTGAACAAGGCAGTTTTTTGCTATACTCACATCCTTAGTAAGAGCTAGCACCAAGAGAGGGAAAACAGAAAATAAAAATTGTAAGTTTTGTAGGATTGTGCATGAAGTGGTTCTACAAGAGCATCTTGCTTTTGTGGACCAAATACGTGTACCTGCTTGGTATGTAAAATCAAATGAAATGCAAATTTATGCTTTTATCTGTATACCTTACGGTAAATGGAAGGAACAGGAGCAAGCACAGTAATTAGCACTGCTGCCTCACAGTGCCAGGGACTCGGGTCCAATTCCTGGCTTGGGTAACTGTGCAGAATCTGCAAACTCTCCCCGTGTCTGCGTGGGTTTCCCCCGGGGCTCCAGTTTCCTCCCATAGTCCAAAAGACGTGCTGGTTAGGTGTATTGGCCATGCTAAATTCTCTCTCAATGTACCTGAAGAGGGGCTGGAGTGTGGTGACTAGGGGATTTTCACAGTAACGTAAGCCTACTTGGGACACTAATAAATTAAAAATGCAAATATAAATTTAGAATGGCCTCCGCTGTGAGAAATAAATCCTTTCATTCAGGCATGATGTCAAGACTTTCTCTCAGAGAAAGGGAACCATCTTTCACTCCAAACAAAGCCTTGCTTTCATACTGGACAAACACCATTGGAAAAGAATGGCTCTTCCAAACTGATAGTTAAACAGATTATAATTTTTATGTAACCAGGAAAAGAAATAAATGAAAACATGATGTAACATGCAAACCTAAAGCAATGTATATCAGTCGTATCAGGAAACAGTATGTGACATTCACAAGGTCTGTGATCAACACAAAACTGTTATTGAAAAAGGAATAAATCAAAACATAAAAATAGATCAAGGGCACTTGATTACAAGTTCAAACAAATGATTCTAACTTTCCAAAGATCACTGCTGAAGCCAGATCTCAGACAGCATGTGAAATTGGCCATCTTGTGAAAGGCTTTTTTTTCCTCCAAGTTGTCCTTGCTGGCACTGGCAAGGCCACATTTATTGCCTCCTCCTAGTTGCCCTGGGAAGATAGTGATGTTCCATAGTGATTGTAAGAGTAAGTGGTTGACTAGGTCATAAGGCTTTAAGCAAGTGTGGACTGGAGCCACATTAAGGCCAGATGGTTGTTGTTGGCAGGTACTTTTCCTTGAAGAAAGCCAATAAACCAGCTGGTGATAATGCAGTAGCTCCTGTGATAAGTTTATTCCTCTGGATGGGATTCAGACTCTGGATTTTCAGCTTTGATGGTCCAGTACTGTGGCATCTACTGTGAATTCAACAGGGTTCAGAAACAGAACTCACTCTAGAAACTAAAAGGCCATAAAACAAAGGGCACTGTGTGTATATTTAAAGTAATAAAAAGCTTAAAGTTATGTAAACTGCCATGGGCGGCACAGTTGTTAGCACTGCTGCCTCAGTGCCAGAGACCCCTAATTCCTGGCTTGGGTCACTGTCTGAGTCTGCACATTCTCCCAGTATCTGTTTGGGTTTTGTCCAGTAGCTCCGGTTTCCTCCCACACTCCAATGATGTGCGGGTTAGGTTGATTGGCCTTGTTAAATTGCCCCCTAGTGTCAGGTGGATTAGGGGGGTAAATTAGGAAGGTTACAGGGATGGGGCCTGGGTGGAATTGTCAGTGCAGGCTCGATGGGCCAAATGGCCTCCTTCTGCACTGTAGATTGTAAGATTCTATGAAGTGGAGATGCCGGCGTTGGACTAGGGTAGGCACGGTAAGAAGTCTCAACACCAGGTTAAAGTCCAACAGGTTTATTTGGTATCATGAGCTTTCGGAGCGCTGCTCCTTGATCGGGCGAGTCATGAGGGAGCAACGCTCTGAAAGCTCATGATACCAAATAAATCTGTTGGACTTTAACCTGGTATTGTGAGGCTTCTTACTGATTCCGTGAACTAAGAGCAATGTTATTCTGCTATAACTATTACCCTAGCTGATTTAACAGTAAGTTTAATGGGACAAGATTCGTTACAAAAGAACAAGATACAACATACTGATCATTTCAACAGTTTTACAGACTCTGATCAGGAGCCTCACCAGAATTAAAATGCTTGATAGGATGTCTTAAAAACAAAAGCCAAAGATTGCCACAACTTTCACTTCCCCAATCTGCCCAGTGGTTAACCTCCACACATTCGCTATCCATACCAATAAATTTCACATGCACTCGAACAGGGATTCTCAATTTAGGGTCCACCACTCCTGGGGCTTTGCCAACCATTCTGAAAATTTTGGAAGTGTGGCATGCAGCTGCCATGAGCATCAGACAGAATAAGAGGAGAGCGCACACAGCGAAACACAGATTGGCACAAAATTAAAGACCTGTTTCTGTAAAAGCATTATTAATCCATGCATTATATATTGAGGGTCAGGTTTAGATCAATTGGCTGGATGGCTGGTTTGTGATGCAGAGCGATGACAACAGTGCAGGTTCAATTCCCCTACCGGCTGAGGTTATCCATGAAACCACTCCTCCTCCCCCACCTTCTCAACCTTGCACTTGCCTGAAGCGTGGTGATCCTCAGGTTGAATCATCACCAGTCAGCTCGCCCCCGCCAAGGGGAGAACAGCCAGGCCTCATTGCACATTCCCCCCCTCACAATTTGTAGCCATTCAGATAATAATCTGCCTTCCTGTTTCTGCTACCAAAGTGCATAACCACACATTTATCGACATTATACTGCATCAGCCATGCACCTGCCCACTCACTCAGCTTGCACAAATTTCATTAAAGCAATCTCTACCTCCTGACGTAATGGGCAGCTTTGCAGACTGTAACTATTACATCATGTGACTTATACAGATACGGGAGGCATGCCTTATGAAGATAGGTTGAGGGAGCTGGGACTCTTCTTCCTGGAGAGGCGAAGGTTGAGAGGCGACCTGATAGAGGTTTATAAAATGTTGAGAGGAATAGATAGGGTGGATTCTCAGAGGCTATTTCCCCGGGTTGAAATGGTCGCTACGAGAGGACACAGATTTAAGGTGCGGGGAGGCAAGTACAGAAGTGATGTTAGAGGTAAGTTTTTCACTCAGAGGGTGGTGAGTGAATGGAATCGGCTGCCGTCAGTGGTGGTGGTGGCGAACTCGCTGGGGTCTTTTAAAAGACTTCTGGATGAGTATATGGGATTTAATGGGATTGGGGGTTATAGATAGGTCTATGGATTGGTAGGTATTGATGTGATCGGCGCAACTCGTGGGCCGAAGGGCCTGTTTGTGTAGTGTTCTATATCCTTTCATTACTCAACCTTTTGCAAACCTGAAATGAACTGCAATCAAAATCAACAAATGGCTCACAAAATTAAATTCACTTAGAATCAGAATCTCTACATTGCTGAAGGAGACCATTTGGCCCATCGGGTCTGCATGCATTCTTGTACTGTATGGAACATTTTACCCATGTCCTATTCCCATAACCCCACATTTTTATTCCACAAATTCCCCTAATCTACACATTTTGAGACACTGAGGGGCAATTTACTGTGGCCAAACCATCAAACTTGCACATCCTTCATCTGTGGGAGGAAACCCATGCAGACATGGGAAGAATATGCAAACTCCACACAGACAGTTCCCCAAGGCTGGAATCAGACAGTGACCCAAGCCCAGAATCGAACCCAGGTCTCTGGCACTGACAGGCAGCAGTGCTGACTGCTGTGCCGCCCACTTGTTGGTTTTTGAAAAAAAAAGTGTCAAAGGGGGAATGCATTGTACCAGCATGCTGTGATAAATGATGAATTACACGTTTACACATCTAAATCGCACTGCCCCCACCAACAGCAAGTCCAAAGCTATTTGAGCAACCTAGGTACTTTTCCCTAAAGAAGGTGAAAAGAAAAAAAAATTTAAATCTCAGAAAGCTAACCAACCTCCCGCTGATTCAAAAGTAAACATTAGCAGAGGAAACACCTGTCCAGCTGGGTGAGCAAGAGACCGTTTGGGAGATCATTAAATAAATTTACAAGTACGGGCAAGAGAGAAATAAAAATGACAGCATGGGTGTAAATAAATCTAAAGGATATAAATCCAGCAGTCTCATTTTAAAGGATTGTTCATTTGAAGTAAATGCAGAGGGTCAGAGAGACAATGATCTCACAATGAGCCAGGCTCTCCACTCCATGAACGAAGGGAGTCAAAAGTCTGAATTTCTGTCCGAATCTGACAAATGCAAGAGACTTGCATTCCGAATTTCTTCATTTTCAAGTGAAAGCTGTGCTGCTGCCAAGGTTTGATGCTGAATTTAGTAGAAGGAGAAACTGAATCACTGAACCACTCTAATGCAGCTCAGTGCTGTACTGCGGAAGGGCTGCCCCCTCAGAGGTGTTTTGTTAAGACATTCCACCACAGGCCCTCTGTCCTCTCAAGTGGGCAAAAACCCCAAAGCACTGTTTAAAAACACAGCATAGGCACTCTTCAGGGTGCGTCAACCCATACTTTTTCCTCAAACATCACAAAACATAGGAAAATCTCAGTAGATCTGGCAGCATCTGTAAGGAGAGAGAAGAGCTGACATTTTGAGTCCGGACGACCCTTTGTCAAAGCTTAAAGGCATAGAAAGTGGGAGATATTTATACTGCACGGCGAGGGAATGAAAGATGAGTCATTCCCCAAAAACAAGTGGGGAGGCTAAGAAGTGCTAAGGCACCCCATAGAGATAATTTAGCTTTGAAAAAGTCATCTGAACTCAAAACGCCAGCTCTTTTCTCTCCTTACAGATGCTGCCAGACCTGCTGAGGCTTTCCAACATTTCCAATTCCAGCATCTGGAATAATTTGCTTTTATCACAAAACACAGATCATCTGATCATTCTCATGTTGCTGCTTGTGGGATCTTGCTGTGCACAAATGGTTTGCCACATTCTCTACATGATAACAATGGCTACAGTTTAAAAGCATTCCTTTGCCTCTATAAAATATATAGTGCCTTTTACAAGCACAAAGCAGCCTTGATTTTTTTTTAAACCTGACAGAACTTTATCCCACAATGGTGTCCTTGCAAACTTACTTGATTCAAGTTATGCAAAGAATAAGAAATCCCTCAGGAAACATTTCTGCAGGGCTGGGTAATCCCACAGCTTCAGCTCTACAACTAGTTTGATTAATTTAAGGGTAATTGTTTTGCTTCTGATGGGTTTGGTTTCCACGTTGAACTCACTCTGAGCAGCTCCACTCCTCTTTTCACGTTGAGCGTTTTGCTATTTGTTAATGCTCGTGCTCCCTTTCTCCATTTTTAAAGCTTGTTTGAAAGCTGCACAAATTGGACAAGTCTGGGAGACTGCAATTTAGTCTGACCAAAATAAATAAGCAAAATCCCAATAAATTGTTTCAGAGCTGTCCATACAATTACACATGCAGTGCAATGTCTAGAAAGGTTTTACATGTCATATTTTTGTGCGACACCAGTCTACAATCACAGCTAAAATGGAGAGCATTTCAATGCTTTTTATATATGTGGTTTTATCTGCGCTCTGACTGCAGAGGCTCATCATTATCAGTGACTTGCTGATACACTGATCACACAACAACACTCTTCCGATTCCGCCACTGCTTTGCTTCACATCAGAAATAACATCTGCACCACATTTCTTCATTACTGCTCTAAGTCATTCAATGAAAACCAACAAAGCCAATATTGCTGACACATAACTTTTTCCATTTGAGGGCTCATGGAAAGAGGACCACATCATTTGCTATGACCTGTTTTATTCCATTACCAACTAAGAAACTCAGAGTGCAATTGTATTTGCCAGATTTAACCAGAGAATTTCTGGCCTGCGAAACATTCTTGTCTACATTCCTGGACATTAATCTGGGTAGAAACAAGGACAAGGAGAGTTCCTTTCCAAAACATTTCAATAAGTTATTCAAAACCTTCTATTTTCTGGGTCACAGCATAAAAAAAGCTGTAAGAGTAATATCAAATAGCCCTGATGCCCTTATAACTGTAACAGAACATAATACTGTCACGTAACCTGACTTCTGTTGCTAACTACAAAAATGAACTATAACTCAAATCAGGCCATTTCTGAATTCTAAAAAAAATCAAAGCAAGGTACCATATTGCCGAAGGATTTAAGGACAAAACCTAATTCATCAAATCAGACTTGAAGTATTCGCAGGTTCAAGGTCAAAGTCACATGGGAGATAAGTGTGGATTCAAAATCTTCCTTCAAATCTGCATAACAATGTTTTCAAAGGCAAATGCAAGACTGTCATTGAGTGCAACTCTCAAATCTGTATAAAAGGCGCTAAAATATTTGCAGTGACAAGTAAGAGAGCACTTAGTCCAGCTTCATTCTCGGAGATCCTGGATGGAGGGTGAATGTTATTGCCACCCAGAGCCATCCAGAACAGGAGGACCCAGCCTTCACTCACACAATAATGCTATACCAGCTGAAGGGGTAACAGTGTGTATTGTGATTGGTTTGATCATGCCCAGAAACTGGGCAGGGAAATAAATCACAGTTAACTGAGGATCAGGACTGAGCTTTGCCGAGATGTGTTCATGGCCAAATAATTAAACATCTAGACTCACAGATAAAGAATAATCACCGAACAGTTTCCTAAATCTAACAAATTGCGTTGCCCTTTGCTAAAATAAACCACCATCTTTAAAAAAAAAGTGGGTGGGAGAGGGTTCAGATCTAGCCAAGTCAAAAATAAATAACAACTCACGTTTTGGAGGCAGTCCCATAAAGCTCTATATCGCTTGCCAGTTGACACAGATGACATAATACCATGTGTGCAACTGCAATCTGTAAAAACCTGCCAGATTTCCAACAGAGTATAATTTACAGAGAGCAGAACGCACAAATAGGCCACATTTATTTGTCACAAGTAGGCTTACATTAATACTGCAATAAAGTTGTGAAAATCCTCTAATCACCACATTCCGGCACCTGATTGGGTGCAGAGGGAGAATGTAGCACAGCTAACGCACCTAACCAACACATCTTTTGCACCACCGGAGGAAACCCACGACACGAGGAAAACGTGCAGATTCACATAGTGACCCAAGCCTAGAACTGAACCGGGGTCCTGATGTTGTGAGGTAGCAGCACTAACCACTGTGCCATCGTGCCACCACATGGCTCCACTGGTCCACGCTAGTGTTTACGATCCATACAAGCCTCATTCCATCTTCTTCATCGAATCTGATTGACATAACTTCCTATTCTTTTTCTCTCCCGTGTCCCTCAAGTTTACCCTTAAACACATCTAAACCATTTGCCTCAATCACACCTTGTGGCAGCGAGTTCACATTTCAACCACTCTCTGAATGAAGGAGGTTTTCCCAAATCAGATTTGTCTCTCCCAGAAGAAGAAACATTTTCTCTGCGTCTACCATTAAACATTCTCCTCATCTCAATTTAAGTTATCCCTTCAACCTTCTCAACTGAAAGGCGACATTCCAAACACACGCCAAGGAAACTGAAGGTACAAAAGAATAATCCTGCGAATGTGAGTGAACTAATAATTAGACAAATTCCTCTTCAGAATATATAGATAAGAGGTATCTGGGGGTGCTCTAGATAATCTTGTTTAAATGTTCAGATAACACCTGAATTGTCATATGAACCATTAGTCACAATCAGGTTACCACAGTGCTGGATCTTACTGTGCATAAATTAGCCACCATATTTTCTACACGACAACCAAAGTTATGCCCCAAAATTACTCTACTGGTTTTAAAGGGCTTTGAGACATCTTGAAGCAAATCAGTGGCAGAATCGGAAGAGTGTTGCTGTAGTACGATCAGTGTATCAGCAAGTCACTGATAATGGTGAGCCTCTGCAGTCAGAGCACAGATAAAACCACATATATAAAAAGCATTGAAATGCTCTCCATTTTAGCTGTGATTGTAGACTGGTGTCGCACAAAAATATGACATGTAAAACCTTTCCAGACATTGCATTGCATGTGCAATTGTATGGACAGTTCTGAAACAATTTATTGGGATTTTGCTTATTTATTTTGGTCAGACTAAACTGCAGTCTCCCAGACTACCCCGCAATGGTTTTGAGGTCCAATTTGTGCAGCTTTCAAACAAGCTTTAAAAATGAAGAAAGGGAGCACAAGCATTAACAAATAGCAAAATGCTCAACGTGAAAAGAGGAGTGGAGCTGCTCAGAGTGAGTTCAACGTGGAAACCAAACCCATTAGAAGCAAAACAATTACCTTTAAATTAATCAAACTAGTTGTAGAGCTGAAGCTGTGGGATTACCCAGCCCTGCAGAAATGTTTCCTGAGGGATTTCTTATTCTTTGCATAACTTGAATCAAGTAAGTTTGCAAGGGCACCATTGTGGGATAAAGTTCTGTCAGGTAAAAAAAAATCAAGGCTGCTTTACGCTTGTAAAAGGCACTATATATTTTATAGAGGCAAAGGAATGCTTTTGAACTGTAGCCATTGTTATCATGTAGAGAATGTGGCAAACCAGTTGTGCACAGCAAGATCCCACAAGCAGCAACATGAGAATGATCAGATGATCTGTGTTTTGTGATAAAAGCAAATTACTCCGGATGCTGGAATCGGAAACCAAAACAGAAAACGTTGGAAAACCTCAGCAGGTCTGGTAGCATCTGTAAGGAGATAAAAGAGCTCAAATGCTCCAACCCAGACAACAACATTCCACACTTCCCAGACATACTTTCTTCCACCACCTTCCATCGGGAAATGGAACACAAACGTCTAAAGTCATGTACGAATTGACTCAAGAACAGCTATCTTCCTTGCTACCATCAGACTTTTGAATGGACCTACCTCGCACTAAGTTGATCTTTCTCTACACCCTAGCTCTCACTGTAACACTACATCCTGCACCCTCTCCTTTTTTTCCCCTCTATGAACGGAATGTTTTGCCTGCACAGCATGCAAGGAACAATACTTTTCACTGTATATTAACACACATGACAATAATAAATCACATCAAACCAAAGGATCCCATGCACCCCGGACATTCATTCTTCCGCCGGCAAAAAGATACAAAAGCCTGAGGTCACATACCAACCGACTCAAGAACAGCTTCTTCCCTGCTGCTGTCAGACTTTTGACTGGACCTACCTTGCATTAAGTTGATCTTTCTCTACACCCTAACTATGACCATAACACCACATTCTGCACCCTCTCCTCTAAGAATGGTGCGTTTTGTCTGTATAGCACAAAAAAAAACTTTTCACTGTATGCTAATACATGTGACAACAATATATCAAATCAAACCAAAGGACCCCACGCACCCTGGCCATTCTCTCCTCCACCTTCATCTGTCAGGAAGAAGATACAAAAATCTGAGGTCACGTACCAACCGACTTAACAGCAGCTTCTTCCCTGCTGCTGTCAAGACTTTTGAATGGACCCACCTCGCATTATGTTGATCTTTCTCTACGCCCTAACTATGACTGTAACACTATACTCTGCACCCTCTTCTTTCCTTCTCTGTGAACGGTATGCTTTGTCTGTAACAGTGCGCAAAGAAACAATACTTCCCACTGTATGTTAATACATGTGACAATAATAAATCCTTCCCCCTCTGTACTCTATGAATAGTAATGCTTCGTCTGTATAATACACAAGTAATACTTTGCGTGTGACAACAATAAATGAAAGTGACTAATGGATAGAGTGTAGGCAGTGGTGGTGGTGGTGGTTGTTTACCTGGTGGAGAGTTGGGTGAAATCCCCCCCATCCAGGAGGCGGATTTTACAGAAGAGCACCCCGTTGACGAAGGGGACAGCGGCCAGCTCCTCCAGGCTGAAGAAGGTCTGGAACTTGAACTTCTTCTTCTTCATGATGAAAGCCATGGGCTCCGGGGGAGGTGGGGGCGGGAGAGCCGCCTCCCGCTCAAACCGGGGGGGGGGGGAGGAAGGGGGTGAACGGCAGCGGCACAGGGACAGCGGCGGACGAGGAGGATCAGCAGCCGGACGGCGCAGGCCCGCGGCGGCTCGAGGCCGGCGCGCAGCCCGGGGCCGCCGACTGGGGACGGGACTCAGGCCCGGGGACACAGGGCTCGGCGCTCGGGCCGCATCCGTGCCGCCGGGAGCCGGGCATGGGCGCCGAGCTGCGGTGCTCCGAACCGGGGGGGGAGGGCTTCCTTCAGCGGGGACGGGGGGGGGGGGGGGATCCTTCGCCCGGGTCCCGGGGTGAATGTGGACACGCTGCCCCTCCTCACACAGCGGCTCCCTCAGCCTCAGCCTCCGCTCACCCTCGATCCCCGTTCTCCGCTCTCCCGGACCGCCGTCCCCCCCTCTCCGCTCCCGCAGCCAAACCCGCGACGCCTATTGGCCGCGCCGTGCCGCCCCGGATTGGCTACCCTCACCAAGCGGTCAACAATGATTGGTCGCCGGCTCAGGGGGTGGAGCTCCGGGTGAAGTGGCCCTTCTGATTGGTCCGTCTGCCCCGCAAAGGTTAAAGGGCCGTCGCCGATTGGCCGACATCGCGCTGTGTCCTCACATTGCGAAGCAGATTGGTTGGACGCAGTGCCGGCCCGCTGATTGGCTAGCTGACACTGGGATCCGATTGGTTAGCTCAGTCTGGCAGCTGATTGGTTGATTTCCAGGCTCCTTTATCAGTTCTGAGTTTACCTGTGGGGAGCACAGGATAGGAACACAGGGACATGGGGACATAGGGACATGGGAACATAGGGACATGGGAACATAGGAACACAGGGACATGGGAACATAGGGACATGGGAACATAGGAACATGGGAACATAGGAACACAGGGACATGGGGACATAGGGACATGGGAACATAGGGACATGGGAACATAGGAACATGGGAACATAGGAACATAGGGACATGGGAACATAGGGACATGGGAACATGGGAACATAGGGGCATGAGAACATAGGGACATGAGAACATGGGAACATAGGGACATAGGAACAGGGGAGCATAGGAACATGGTAACATACAAACATGAGAACACAGGAACATGGGGATATAGGGACATGGAAATATAGGAACACAGAAGCATGGAAACATGGTAACATAAGAACATGGGGACATATGAACATGGGAACATGAGAACATAAACATTTGAAAATATATTAATGGGGAGCATGGGAACATAGGAACATGGGAATGTAAGAACATAGGAACATGGACATATGAACGTAAGAACATGGTAACAATCAAACATGGGAACATAGGAACCTGGAGATATAGGGATGTAGGAATATAGGAACACGGAAGCATGGGAACAAGGTAACATAGGAACATGCAAACGTGGGAATATAGGAACATGGGAGCATTGGAACATGGGAGCATAAGAACATGGGATCTTAGGAGCATGGGGATATAGGGACATGGGAACATGCAAACATTGGAATTAGGCACAGAAATAGGCAAATTCAGCCCTTTGCGCTTCCTCCACCATTCAATCAGATCATGGTTGATCTCTCCTTGGTCTCAAATCCACCTCCCCACCTGTTTCCCCATATCCCCTTAACCCTCTCTTTATTAAAAATATATCTATCTCCTTCTTGAAACCATTCAATGATTCAGATTCCACCGTGCTCTGGGCAGTGAGTTCCACAAATTCACCACGCTCTGTGAGAAGTAGTTTCTCCTTAACTCAGTTTTAAATCTACCACCTTTCAACCTATACTTGTGACCTCTTGTTCGAGATTGCCCCATAACAGGAAACATTTGGTCTACATTTACTTTATCAATCCCTTTTAAAGTTTTATATACTTGACCAGATCCACTGTCATCCTTCTAAACTCCAGTGAGTATGAGGCCAAACTGTTTAATCTCTCCTCATACATCAACTTTTCATCCCCAGAATCAATCTGGGTGTCCAATGGCATTGATTTGACTTGATTTATTATTGTCACATGTAGTGGGATACAGTGAAAAGTATTATTTCTTGTGCGCTAACCAGACAAAACACATTGTTCACAGAGAAGGAAAGGAGAGAGTGCAGTCATAGCTAGGGTGTAGAGAAAAATCGGCTTAAAATAAGGTAGGTCCATTCAAAAGTCCGATGGCAGCAGGGAAGAGGCTGTTCTTGAGTCGGTTGCTTTGTGCAACTTTTGTATCTTTTTCCTGACAGAAGAAGGTGGAAAGAAGAATGTCCAGGATGCGTGGGGGCCTTGATTATGCTGGCTGTTTTCCCGAGGCAGCAGAAGTGTAGACAGAGACAATGGATGGGAGGCTGCTTTGTGTAATGGATTGGGCATTGTTCACAACCCTTTGTAAGTTCTTACGATCTTGGTCTGAGCAAGAGCCATACCAAGCTATGATGCAACCAGAAAAAATGTTTTCTATGATGCATCTGTAAAATTTAATGAGAGTTGGAGTGGACATGCCAAATTTCCTTAGCTTCCTGAGAAACTGGAGGTGTTGGTGGGCTTTCTTAACTATAGCGTGGGGGAACCAGAACAGGCTGTTGGTGACCTAGACACCTAGAAACTTGAAGCTCTCAACCATTTCCACTCCATCCCTATTGATGCAAACAGGGGCATGTTCTCCAATACGCTTCCTGAAGTCAATGACAATCTCCTTCGTTTTACTGACATTGAGGGATAGATTATTGTCGTCGCTCCAGTTCTCCAGATTCTCTATCTCTTTCCTGTACTCCGTCTCATCGCTGTTTGAGATCCGATCAACTACAATGGTGTCATCAACAAACTTAAGAATGGAGTTTGAGCAGAATTTGGCCACACAGTCATAGGTGTATAAGGAGTACAGCAGGGGGCTGTGGCCACCACTGTTGTGGATAATTGTGGAAGAAGTGTAGTTGCTTATCCTTACTTCAGCAGGGCATTAACAGACTGGCACAATGGGTAGATGTAAATTAAAGTGACTCATTCTAGTAGGAAAAATAAGGTGAAGTTATTGAATCATAGAATTCCTACTGTGCAGAAGGAGGCCAAACAGCCCATCGAGTCTGCACTGACATTAATCCCATCCAGGCCCTATTCCCGTAACCCCAACAATAAAGCCTGCTAATCCCCCTGACACTATGGGGCAGTTTAGCATGAACAATCTACCTAATATGCAAACATTTGGAGTGTGGGAGGAAATTGGAGAACCTGGAGGAAAGCGATGCAGACACAGGGGCCAGAATTTTACCGGAAAAAGGAATCCTCTTTCGGCTTCAGGTGGGATTTTATGAGCCTTGACTGAGCGAGGTCGTAAAATCCTGACCGGGGAGAATGTGCAGATTCTGCACAGACAGTGACCTGGGCTGGGAATCGAACCCAGGTCCCTGGTGCTGTGAGGCAGCAGCGCTAACCACTGTGTCACCATGCTGCCCTGGTGTGCAGGTGGATTGGCCATGCTAAACTGTCCCTTACTGTCTCAGGATTAGTGGAGTGAATATGTGATGTTGCGGGGATAGGGTAAGATGCTCTTCTAGAGAGTTGGGGCAGACTTGATGGGCCGAGTGGCCTCCTTCTGCATTGTCGGGACTCTGTTCTAGGTGATACCACTGTGTTTTGGAAATTTGGACAAGGCAGTCTCTGTGCATTATCAGAATTCTTTTGGACAGTCAAAACGGATGACAAAAATAACTTCAGTCCTCCCTGCACCTGGGGTAGGTGTCGCTGGGTGGTGACCAGGGCCAGGGTCAGAGTTCAGCTGCCCCCTTGAGTCCTGGCACCAATGGAACATCACACAGTCCAGCAAAAATCCGACCCACAAATGTCCTGTTCTTCACCCAGCATTGGAACATCTCCAACTTGCTTTTCTGTCCAGATTCAGCCTGTGTCAGGGTGACTCACTCACACTTCTGACTTCAAAGGCTGTGGCGTCAAATCCTCAGGCCAGAGACTTGGTGTGGCACGAGCAGGTTTCCAGTTCTGAGGGAACGCTGCACACTTGTCAGGTGGTGCTTTACGGATGAAATGTAATATCAGGGCCCCCTCCCAGCTACATGTGAAATATCCCAGGGCAAAGTGCTGCTGCCTCACAATGCCAGGGATCCGGCTCGGATCACTGTCTGTGTGGAGTCTGCGTGGGTTTCCTCCCACAGTCTGAAAGACGTGCTGGCTACGTGCATTGGCCTTGCTAAATTCTCCGTCAGTGTACCCGAACAGAAATGCTCGGGTGTAGAGAAAGATGAACTTAGTGTGAGGTGGGTCCATTCAAAAGCCTGACGGCAGCAGGGAAGAAGCAGTTCTTGAGTCGGTTGATACGTGACCTCAGACTTTTGTATCTTTTTCCCGACGGAAGAAGATGGAAGGAAGAATGTCTGGGGTGCGTGGTTACGCTGGCTGTTTTTCTGAGGCAGCGGAAAGTGGAGACTGAGTCAAACCTCTCAATTCTCTTGTTAAAAACAGAACATTTGCGTGGGCTCTGTACTCTCCTCGGAAACCTGCACTCTGGGTGTTAAATGATGTTTTACTGCCAAGCTTGAGACGAGTGAAGGGACTTCCCAGCGAGGAAACGTAGCTGATGATTTAGAGTTGCGCATAAGGTTTGGGTTCGATCCCTGGGCGTGTGCTGACTGACTGATGCTCAACTTTCACTGGTGCCTAAGGCAAGGGAGGGGTTTGAAACACTCTGTTCCCCAGCTGCTGATCCCTATTCAATAATGGTGCCTAGAAGGTGTAGACATATGGACCTGCAGCCAAACAATGACCAGGCTCCACTCTGAGAGCACTGCTCAGCTTGAAGGTAAAGAAAGGCAGAGATGGTAAAGATAAAAGCTCATGGAATATATTCTCGGCTGAGTGAGATATTTGCTCGACAAGAGGTCGGGGCCTCTGTGGCAGACAGCGCAGCGGTGATAAGGCTGCAATCCGTTGAGTCAAGATCTTATTGAATGGAGGAGCAGGCTTGATGGGCTGAATGGCCTACTTCTGCTCCTGATTCCTGTGTGTTCACCTGGAATGAGCATCCCAATAGAGTCATAGAGGAGGAATCCTGGAATTCCCTCCCGAACAGCATTGTGAACCAACCCACAGCACGTGGACTGCAGCGGTTCAAGAATCATAGAATCCCAATAGTACAGAAAGAGGCCATTCAGCCGATCGAGTCCGTACCGACCACAGTCCCACTCAGGCCCTATTCCCGCAACCCCACGCAGCTACCCTGCTAATCCCTCTGACACTAAAGGACAATTTAGCACGGCCAATCAACCTAGCTCGCACGTCTTTGGAGTGTGAGAGGAAACAGCAGCACCCGGAGGAAACCCACGCAGACACGGGGAGAATGTGCAAACTCCACACAGACAGTGATCTGAGGCCGGAATTGAACCTGGGACTCTGGCGCTGTGAGGCAGCAGCACTAACCACTGTGCCACTGAACTTCCCTAAGAAGGCAGCTCACCACGACCTTCTCAAGGACAATTAAGGATGGGCAAGAAATGCTGGCCTAGCCAACAATGCCCGTGTCCCACGAATGAATGAAAAAGGCCATTCAGCCCATCAACTCCATGCTAGCTCTCTAAAGAACGATCAATTCGATCCCATTCCCTCGCTTTATGTTCTCCTGCAAGTTAAGTTGCCACAAATATTCAGTGAGTTCCAGGTCATCACTGCTCACTGTGTAAAATACGTTCTTCCCCACGTTACCCCCCCCCCTCACCACTCCCCCATCTGCTCATCTGCCCACCCCATCCGTCTCTAAGGTACATAACCTTAAATTTGTGCCCCCAGTCCTTGCACCATCAGCCAATGGGAGCAACTTCTCTTTATCTACATGCTCTAGATATTCAATATCTTTTCCCAAAGGTGGGGGAGTCTAAAACTAGAGGGCATAGGTTTAAGGTGAGAAGGGAGAGATACAAGAGAGTCCAGCGGGGCAATTTTTTCACACAGAGGGTGGTGAGTGTCTGGAATGAGCTGCCAGAGGCCAGTACAATTTTGTCTTTTAAAAAGCATTTAGACAGTTACATGGGTAAGATCAGTATTGAATGATATGGGCCAAATGCGGGCAATTGGGACTAGCTTAGGTGTTTAAAAAAGGGGCAGCATAGATAAGATGGACTGAAGGGCCTGTTTCCATGCTGTAAACCGCTATGATCTAAACCTGTCAGGATCTTGTCCAACTCCGTCAAATTGTCTTTCAGTCTCCTTTGTTCACTGCCTTTCAGATAGGATTTCAGTTTATTTATTAACGTCACAATCAGGCTTCCATTAACACTGCAATGAAGTGAAAATCTCCTAGTTGCCTCTCTGCGTACACTGAGGGAGAATTTAGCACGGCCAATGAACCTAACCAGTACGTCTTTCGGACTCTGGGAGGAAACCAGAGCACCCGGAGGAAACCCACGCAGACACGGGGAGAACGCGCAGACTCCACACAGACAGTGACCCGAGCCGGGAATCGAACCCAGGACCCTGGCGCTGTGAGGCAGCAGTGCTAACCCACCGTGCCACCTCCAAGTGGAATCAAAAATAAGACTGGTCTCTACTTTCCCTTCTGGCTTCTGCTCAGGATTAATTGTTCCAAGTTGCAGAGAGGCAGTGAGCCATAGCAAATGCGTACTGTGGAATATGCATGACGTGGAGAGTCAGAAAAGAAAAATGTTAATTTCTCAACCGAGCTGCTGGGGTTTGTTCCCGGAGGAATTGGGCGGAATGCCGAGAGTACCGTAGCCCATTGTCACAGTGTACCTCTGGAATAGGCAATGTCAGGTTGAACCAAGGCTGGCTCTGTCACTCCTGATTTATTACATCGGGTTCCAGTGGGATTAATTTACTGAAACGTGTATTCGTTCAATAACTGCAGCAATCATGACCTCATTTGTTTAAAATAGATTCAGTGAGCGAGGGAAATGAGTTGATTGACATTCCACCAGGATCCTCCAGAGGAAATAAAATCATCTCATAATATTTTACAGACTTGAAAAACACGTAGATTGTTGGTTAATTTGCAAATTAAATGTAAATATTTTTTGAAAGGAACAAAGCTATTGGGCAACAAACGGCTTTATTTCAAGCTGAAGCGGTCTTATTGTTAAAATAATTTGGACGAGAGAGGGAAGGACAGAGGGAAGGGTGGGATTTTACAGCCTCGCCGGGGGCAAGATCACAAAATCCCGTCCAAAGCCGACAGAGATTTACGTTCCGGGAATCTATGGACATTCCTGTTGTCTGGGTCTCGCCTGCTCTGATTCCGGGGTGGGTGAGCTGGTAGATTTTCGGCCAATGGACGGGATTTCATGGCCTCACCCAGGCGAGTCTGGAAATTCTCACCCGAAATCAACGGACACTTCCGTTGTCCGGTCTCTGCCCACTCCAATTCTGTGGCGGTAGAACTCCGGAGAAGCTCTCTGTCTCTCTTTTCTCCTCTAAAACATTCCTTAAATCCTCCTCCCTACCACATGAGATGTTTGTCTGAAAGATTCCGCATGTGAAACAAACAGGGAATGCTGGAAAAGCTCAGCAGGTCTGGCAGGAGTGGGGGAATCTTATTGAAACTTACAGGATACCGCGAGGCCTGGATAGAGTGAATGGGGAGAGGATGTCTCCACTAATAGGAAAAACTAGAACCAGAGTCAGGCTAAAGGGACGATCCTTTAAAACGGAGATGAGGAGGAATTTCTTCAGCCAGAGAGTGGGGAATCTGTGGAACTCTTTGCCGCAGAGGAGGCCAGGTCACTGAGTGTCTTTAAGACAGAGATAGATAGGTTCCTGATTCATAAGGGGATCAGGGGTTATGGGGAAAAGGCAGGAGAATGGGGATGAGAAAAATATCAGCCATGATTGAATGGCGGAGCAGACTCGATGGGCCGAGTGGCCTAATTTTGCTCCTATGTCTTATGACTGAGCGAACAGAGGTAAAGTTTTGAGTCCACGTCACCCTTCTTCGGAACTAAAGAGAGGGAATAATGTGATAAATGTTATAAGAGGGGATGGAACAGCAGGGACAGTGATTGGTGGGAGCTGGGGAGAGATTGCAATAATGATATAGCAAAACTTAAAAACAGGGTGGCCCAATGGGAGAGGACGAGAGAGAGTTTTTGCATGATCTGACTCTTGCTGGACCACCCCCCCACCACCACCAATGGGATCTTCCAGTCCCGTTGAAGTGAATGGAAGTTTCGATGGCCCCCTGTATCCGCCGTGGCAGAACTGGAAAATTCCAGCCTTAGGGCAGGATTGTCGTGCCAGTGGGATCTTTCAGACCTGCTGAAACTGACCCTAACAGTGGGTTCGGTGACATGGCTAGCGAGCAACGCAAATGGCCATGTGATGGCCTGGTGGTATTATCGCTAGACTATTAATCTTGAAACTGAGCTAATGTTCTGGGGACCCCGGGTTCGAATCCCACCGTGGCAGATGGTGGAGTAAAAAAAAATCTGGAATTAAGAATCTACTGATGACCATGAAATCACTGTCGATTGTCGGAAAAAAACCATCTGGTTCACTAATGTCCTTTAGGGAAGGAAATCTGCTGTCCTTACCCTGTCTGGCCTACATGTGACTCCAGAGTCACAGAAATGTGGTTGACTCTGAAATGGCCAAATGAGACATTCAGTTCAAGGGCAATTAGGGATGGGCAATAAATGCTGGCCCAGCCTGTGACACTTATGTCCCACAAAGAAATAAAACTATATTTATTTCCAACCAATGAAGTATCTCTGAAGTGTAATCTTTCCTTATTATTCTTTCATGGGATGTGAGCGTTGCTGGAAAAAAACCTTCTAAAGGGTAATTAGGGATGGTGTTATAATCCAGCTCAGAAACTCCAACGTACTTTATGAAGTTAGCCTAGATCAGAAGTTTTGCATTTTAAATTTGGCTGGGATAATCATGAGCTGTTTCACTCCACTTCGGATTCAAATGACTCACTAGGGAGCTTTTATCAAAGTTTATTTAAGAATACAGTTAACATATAATAAAGTTTATTTATTTATTAGTACCACAAGTGGGCTTACATTAACAATGAAATTACTGTGAAAATCCCCTAGACGCCACACTCTGGTGCCTGTTCAGGTACACAGAGGGAGAATTTAGCACGGCCGATGCATCTAACCAGCACATCTTTCGAACTGTGGGAGGTAACTGGAGCACCCGGAGAAAACCCACGCAGAGATGGGGAGAACGTGCAGACGCCGCACAGACAGTGACCCAAGTCGGGAATCAAACTCAGGTCCCTGGCTCTGTGAGGTAACAGTGCTGACCACTGTGCCACCACGCCACCCAAATGACAACCAGAACAAACTCCCTGAGATAACGACCAAGTCTCTGTTCCTTTTTGTAATGATGTTGGTTGGGGAATAAATACTGGCTGGGACATTGGGGTGGCTCTTCCTCAGAGAGTGCCCTGGGATATTTTACATCTGCCTCAGAGAGCAGCCGAGTCCACGGTTTTAACACCTCATCCAAAAGAAGACAATTGCGTTTGCAAACGTTTGCATTTCTGTAGCACCTTTTACAGTTTCCTTCCAGCCAATGAAGTAGTCTCGTAGTGTAGCCACTGTATTAGGGGTGGGGTGCTACTCCCCCGGTGCAGTGTCCTACGTGTCAGCTAAGATTTTCTGCTCAAACCTTTGGAATTAGGATGTGAACTCACAACCTTCTGACTCATCGGCACGAGTGCTAGCCACTGCCAACACTGTGGAATATCATTAATATAATTACAGAGTCTGTGTGTCAGAGGAGAGAGTCATGGGGTGGTTTGAATTTAAATGCGGAGAAATTCTTATTGGGTGGAAGGTGCAGAGGGAAATATTTACAGCCGACACAAAGATTGGTCAGGTAGTGGATTGTGTAGAGGATAGTTACAATCTTCAAAATGATATGGATGGTTTGGTGGAGTGAGCAGTGAAGTAGCAGATGGATTTTAGCAGAGAGAGAAGTGTGAGTGAATGCATTTACAGAGATCAAAAGATACAAAAGTCTGAAACCGACTCAAGAACTGCTTCTTCCCTGCTGATTTTTGAATGGACCTACCTCGCATTAAGTTGATCTTTCTCTACACCCTAGCTATGGCCGTAACACAACATTCATAAGAACATAAGAAATAGGAGCAGGAGTAGGCCATCTAGCCCTTCGAGCCTGCCCCGCCATTCAATAAGATCATGGCTGATCTGAAGTGGATCAGTTCCACTTTCCCGCTTTCTCCCCATAACCCTTAATTCCCTTGTCTATCAGAAACCTATCTACCCGTGACTTAAATATATTTAGCGAGGCAGCCTCCACCACTTCAACAGGCAGAGAGTTCCAGAGATTCACCACCCTTTGAGTGAAGAAGTTCCTCCTCAACTCCGATCTAAACTGCCCCCCCCTTATCTTGAGGCTGTGCCCTCTAGTCCTGCTATCCTTTCTAAGTGGGAAGAATCTCTCTACCTCTACCCTATCCATCCCCTTCATTATCTTATATTTCTCTATAAGATCCCCCCTCATTCTTCTAAACTCCAACGAGTACAGACCCAGTCTATTTAGTCTCTCTTCATAGTCCAACCCCCTCATCTCCGGTATCAGCCTAGTGAACCTCCTCTGCACTCCCTCCAAGGCCAATATATCCTTTCGCAAGTGCGGCGACCAAAACTGCACACGGTACTCCAGCTGCGGCCTCACCAGTACCCTGTACGGTTGCAGCAAGACCTCCCTGCTTTTATATTCTATCCCCCTCGCTATAAAGGCCAGCATCCCATTCGCCTTCTTGATCATCTGCTGCACCTGCAGACTGGGTTTTTGCGATTCGTGCACAAGGACCCCCAGGTCCCTCTGCACCGTAGCATGCTGCAGCTTTTCGCCTTTCTCCTCTCTCCTTTCTTTCTCTATGAATGGTATGCTTCGTCGCGCAAGAAACAATACTTTTCACTGTACACTAATACATGTGACAATAATAAATCAAATCTACCAGTTATAGGATACACAATAAATGGGAATATACTAAGAAGTGAGAGATCTTGGCGTACAAGTGCACAGCTCCCTAAAGGCAGCAGTCCGGGTAGTCAGGGTTGTAAAGAAGGCATAAGGAATTCTCTCCTTCCTTGGCAGAAGCATAAAATACAAAAGCCAGGATATGATGTTGGAATTGTATAAAACACTGGTAAGGTCACATGTGGAATATTGTGTGCGTTCTGGTCACCATATTACAGGAAGGATGTAATTTCTCTGGAGAGAGGCCAAAGGACGTTTACAAAAATGTTTCCAGGGCTGGAAAAGTGTAGCTATGAGGAGCGATTGGATAGGTTGGGGTTATTTTCCTTGGGACAAAGAAGGCTGAGGGGCTGATTTGATGGAGATGTACAAAATTATGAGGAGAAGAGATAAAGATGAGCAGGATAAAAAACTTTCCCTTTGTGGAGAATTCTAGAACCAGGGAATATAGACCCAAGATAAGTGGCAGTAGGTGTAGAAGGGACCTGAGGACAAAGTTAGAAGGTGGTGGGCATCTGGAGTTCACTCCCTGAGTTGGTGCTGGAGGCAGAGACCCTAAACTCTTCGAAAAAGTGCCTGGATCTGGACCCTAAGTGCTGGAAGCTACAGGGCCATTGGTTGGCTGCAGGAAGGTGGGATTAGAAAGGGCTCCTGTGCATCTGGCATGAACAAGATGGGCTGAATGGCCTCCTTCTGCGCTGCAATGTTTCTACGATTCGATGGTGTGTGAAAGAGAATCAGGTGGAGCATAAAACAGTAACTTGCATTTGTATAGCGCCTTTAACATAATTAATATCAAAAGACATGTCACAGGAGCATGATAAACTCACCACATAAGGGGATGTTAGGTTTGATGATCAAAAGTTTGGTGGGTTTTGTGGAGTGGTTTAAAGAAAAGCAAGGTGAAGAGATGGACAGGGAATTCTAGAGCTCGTGGTTTTATTTTGGGGGGGGGTGCTGCTGGCGATGAGAATTATAACATGAAGATGTAGCTTGACTGGCAAATGACTGGGGGCAGCACGGTGGCACAGTGGTTAGCACTGCTGCCTCAGAGTGCCAGGGACCTGGGTTCGATCCCCGGTTCAGCTCACTGTCTGTGCGGAGTCTGCTAGCGATGCCCATGTCATAAGAACATAAGAACATAAGAAATAGGAGCAGGAGTAGGCCATCTAGCCCTTCGAGCCTGCCCCGCCATTCAATAAGATCATGGCTGATCTGTCGTGGCTCAGTTCCACATTCCCGCCCATGAATTAATGAAAAAAAAGAAGCAGATTGAGGTGTGATCGGATAGCAGTCTACAAAATATGGACAGGGTGGACAAGGATAAACTGTTTTCTCTAGTTAAATGATGTAGAACCAGGGGCCATTATCTAAAAGTTAAGGCCAAGTGATTCAGGAGAGAACACAGAGAGTGGTGAAGCTTTGGAAATCGCTTCTCCCAAATAGCAGTGGAAATGTCCGAGATAGGCACATTATTATTGAGCCGGGTATCAAGTGTTATGGGCCTCGAGTAGGAACATGGAGTTAGGCCATAGATCAGCCATGATCTTACTGAATGGCGGAGTGGGCTCGAGGGGCTGAATGGCCTCCTCCTGTTCCTATGAGGGAGCGTGCTGGAGGTGAGAAAGGCAAAGGGGCTGAACATGTTCAATCATCCATAATGAATTTCACCCCCCCCACCCCCTACATACAAAGATTCAGAAGAATTCCCATCCCGAGTGAGGCAGACAAAGCAGGCACTCACAGAACACCAGTCTGTCGCCAGGGACACTCGCTGATGCCAGCCTGCATCAAACGTGGCTGACCAGGACACTGCGTCTCTCACTCCCTGCCACAGGCACAGTGCTGGGATTTACTGGGGGGGTAATTGACCTGCTTCGCCTTGTTATGAAGTCCTTGACCATCAAATCCTGACTCAAACCCAGAGCTCCTGGCTCAGAGGTAGGGTGGTGCAGTGGTTAGCACTGCTGCCTTACAGTGCCAGGGATCTGGGTTCGATTCCTGGCTCGGGTCCCTGTCTGTGCGGAGTTTGTACGTTGTCTGTGTGGGTTTCCTCCGGGTGCTCCAGTTTCCTCCCACAGTCCAGATGACGTGCTGGTTTGGGTGCATTGACCCGAACAGATGTCGGAGTGTGGCGACTAGGGGAATTTCACAGTAACTTCACTGCAGTGTCAATGTAAGCCTGACTTGTGGCACTAATAAATAAACTTTAAATTTTCCTCCCACAGTCCGAAAGACGTGCTGGTTAGGGTGCATGCTAAATTCTCCCTCAGTGTACCTGAACAGGCACCAGAGTGTAGCGACTAGGGGATTTTCACAATAACTTCATTGCAGTGTTAATGTAAGCCTACTTGTGACTAATAACTAACTAAGCTTAAACCCACCGGTCAGTGCCCCCTCCCCAAGCCAAGTTGGCTCATTAATTCAAGCTGAGAAAGGAAGGACCTCCATCTGGGAGAGATACGGGTGAGCTAGCGTCACTGATGGGAGCTGCAGCCAACACCAACCTGTCCCTGGAAAGGAGCAGGGTAAAACTAACCAGGCACTGACCACAGATAATGAGCATACTACCACCTGCTGGTGACAGTGAAAACTTCAGAACAGAAAGCAAAACACTTTATCTGCATTAAACCAAAAGAGAAAATGCAGCAGATCTGACAGCGTCGGTGAAGCTGGATTAACTTTTCAAGTCCATGATCTTTTGCTAGAGCGGCTGAGACGGTTACAGGATTTTCCTGTTTTTATTTAAACCCTCTCTTTGACTGAAATTCTCTTGGGCTGTCTTGCTAAGATCAGGAACAGGTAAATACCAGTCCCAGATTTAGATGTATTTTCCTTTCAGTAAACAGTGCCACAGCAGCTCTCCTTACTACAGATTCCAGCCATTGAATAACAGTAGCTTGTGCAGGTAATGAATCATAGAACCCTACAGTGCAGAAAGAGACCCTCCAGCCCAATCCCACCCAGGCCCTACCCCCCTCTATCATACCCACTAATCCACACCTCCCTGGACACTAAGGGGCAATTTCTTAGCACAGCCAACCAACCTAACCCACACATCTTTGGACTGTGGGAGGAAACCTGAGTACCCAAAGGAAACCCACGCAGACATGAGCAAACTCCGCACAGACAGTGACCCGAGCCGGGAATCGAACCCAGGACCCTGGCGCTATGAAACAGTAGTGCTAACCACTGTGCTACCGTGCCGCCCTAGGAAAGTAGGAAGTACCGTGGAGACTTTATTAGGCCCTGGTCAGACCCCATTTGGCGTATCGTGAGCAGTTTTGGGCTCCGTATCTCAACAAGGATGCGCTGGCCTGGGAGAGAGTCCAGAGGAGGTTCACAGGAATGATCCCTGGAATCGCTGGCTTGACGCACAAGGAGTGTTTGAGGACTCTGGGTCTGTATTCGATGGAGTTGAGAAGGATGGGAGGGGGGATCTTATTGAAACTTACAGGATACTGAAAGGCCTGGATAGAGTGGACACGGGGAAGATGTTTCCATTAGTGGGTGAGACTAGGATCTGAGGGTACAGGCTCAGAGTAAAGGGATGATCCTTTAGAACCGAGATGAGGAGGAATTTCTTCACCTAGAGGGAGGTAAATCCGTGGGATTCATTGCTACAGAGGAATGCAGGGGCATTGAGTGTATTTAAGCCAGTTTGTTTCAGTGAGCAGAGGGCTGGGAACATGGGCTGGAGCTGATGGGTGAATGGGATTTGGTAAGATCTAGGATGCGGGCAGTAGAGTTTGGGATTAATTCGAGGTGAAGGATGCCTGTTTAGAGGAGATACCAGTGGCATCCAGGGTGAAAGATATAACAGCGATAGATTGGGGAGTTCTGAGGCACAGGGATGTGGGATCTGCTCCTATTTCCGGTGTCTCCATGAAGCACTTGTGTGATCCACACAGTGAAAGCTTTAAGCACTTCCCCCCATCGGGGAAATAGTTCCTTTTCCAACTATTCCAGTTTCAGGGGGTTGTGTACTGATTCTAATCCCCAATTAAAGAGATGCCCCAAAACTGGCCGGAACTAAAGAAAAATCACAATTTACTCCCCGACTGACTTTTCCTTGGATGTTGTAAAGGGACAAACTCTTCAGATAAGCAAACATTTTGAATGGACTCCGTTAATAACTCAGTCAAAACGCAGTCACTTGGACTGAGTTAAAATTGGTCTATTCATCTCTCGGAAAACCCATGGGACAACTGCTTCTGGTGTTTGCTTATTCATTCTTAATACAATAAAAGCCGTACATATTCCTGGAGAGTTTGGGGATTTGGAAGGCTGTAGGGATGGATGATATTACAGAAGTCATGGGATGGCACAGTGGTTAGCGCTGCTGCCTCACAGTGCCAGTTTGCACGTTCTCCCCATGTCTGTGTGGGTTTCCTCCAGGTGTTCCTGTTTCCTCGCAGAGTCCAGAAGATGCGCTGGTTAGGGTGCATTGACCCGAACAGGTGCCGGAGTGTGACGACTAGGGGAATTTCACAGTAACTTCATTGCAGCGTTAATGTAAGCCTTACTTGTGGCACTGATAAATAAACTTTAAACTTTCCTCCCACAGTCCAAAGATGCGTGTGAGTTAGATGGATTGGCCATATTAAATTGCTCCCTAGTTTGCAGTATTCTGTAAACTGTGTGTGCCTTTATATGCCCTGTTTGTGATCAGAATTGTCCACTCACCTGATGAAGGAACAGCGTTCTGAAAGCTAGTGACGTTTACTACCAAATAAACCTGTTGGATTTAACCTGGTGTTGTGAGACTTCTCACTGTGTTTACTCCAATCCAACACTGGCATCTCCACATCATGGGGGAGGTGATAGAGAACTGGAGAACAGCTTATGTGGTTCCTCTATTTAGTTTTAAGTTTGTTTATTTTTTACCGTCACAAGTAGGCTTACATTAACACCGCAATGAAGTTGCTGTGAAAATCCCCTAGTCGCCAACACTCCGGCACCTGTTTGGGTACACTGAGGGAGAATTTAGCATGGCCAATCCATCTAATCGGCGCGTCTTTCGCACTGTGGGAGGAAGCTGGAGCAGCTGAAGGAAACCCACACAGTTACGGGGGAGAACGTACAAACTCCATGCAGACAGTGACCTAAGCTGGGGATCGAACTGGGGTCCCTGGCACTGTGAGGTAGCAGTGCTAACCACTGTGCCGCAGTGCCGAACAGCAGGAGGACATTTAACCCCGATTGATATAGACAGGGGCATGTTCTACACTATGTTTCCTGACCCACCAGTCCCCGTTTCCTCAGTCTGTCCCAGTAGCCCTGCAGGTTTATTTCCTTCAATTGTCCATCCAATTTCCTTTGAAATTATTAACCGTCTCCTTCTCCCATCACTATCACGGGCAGCGATTTCCAGGTCATTACCACTCACTGTAAAAAAAGATTTTCCGCACATTTCCCACCTGTATCTCTTGCTCACAACCTTTAACCTGTCTTCCTCAAGTCCTTGCACCAAGACCTAATGAGAATAATGTTTCCTTGTCTATCTAATCCTATCAGATCTCCCCTCAATCTCCTTTGCTCCAAGGAGAACAATCCAAGCTTCTCCAATCCTAACCTTGTATTTAAAATCTCTCATCCCAGGAAATTTTGGTAAATCTCCGCTGCGCCCTTTCTAAAAGATACCACCCTAAAATGTGATGTCTGGAACTTTGATTTGATTTGACTTATTATTGCCATATCTATTAGCATATAGTGAAAAGTGTTGTTTCTTGCACGCTGTACAGACAAAGCATACCGTTCATAGAGAAGGAAAGGAGAGAGTGCAGAATGTAGTGTTACAGTCACAGCTAGGGTGTAGAGAACGATCAACTTAATGCGAGGTAGGTCCATTCAAAAGTCTGACAGCAGCAGGGAAGAAGCTGTTCTTGAGTCAGTTGGTGCGTGACCTCAGACTTTTGTAGCTTTTTCCTGACGGAAGAAGGTGGAAGAGAGAATGTCCGGGGTGAGTGGGGTTCTTAATTATACCGGCTGCTTTTCCAAGGCAGCAGGAAGTGTAGACAGAGTCAGTGGATGGGAGGCTGGTTTGTGAGATGGATGGGGCTACATTCATGATCTTTTTTAGTTCCTTGCGGTCTTGGGCAGAGCAGGAGCCCGTACCAAGCTGTGATACAACCAGAAAGAATGCTTTCTATGGTGCACCTGTAAAAGTTGGTGGGAGTCGTAACGGACATGCCAAATTTCCTTAGTCTTCTGAGAAAGTAGAGGCATTGGTGGGGCTTTCTTAATTATAGTGTCAGCATGGGGGGAACCAGGACAGGTTGTTGGTGATCTGGACACCTAAAAAGTTGAAGTTCTTGATCATTTCTACTTTACCCCATTGATGTAGACAGCGGTGTGTTCTCCTTTACACTTCCTGAAGTCAATGACTACTCCCTTTGTTTTGGGGGTAACTCAGGTGAAAAAAAAGGACACCTCTATTGATAAAGTATGGCAGAAGTTTGGAACTCTTTACCCACAAAGGGACAGTTGATACTGGCTCCTTTATTACTTTAACCCTGAGATTGATAGATTGTTGTTATCTGACGGTATTAAGAGATTTGTGGCAAAGGTGCGGTTATAAGAACATAACATAAGAACATAAGAAATAGGAGCAGGAGTAGGCCATCCAGCCCTTCGAGCCTGCCCCGCCATTCAATAAGATCATGGCTGATCTGTTGTGGCTCAGTTCCACTTTCCCGCCCTCTCCCCATAACCCTTAATCCCCTCTCTTATCAAGAACCCATCAACCCGCTTCTTAAAAATATTTAGCGAGGCAGCCTCCACCACTTCAACGGGCAGAGAATTCCAGAGATTCACCACCCTTTGAGTGAAGAAGTTCCTCCTCAACTCCGTTCTAAACCGCCTCCCCTTTATCTTGAGGCTGTGCCCCCTAGACAGCCACAGTCTCACTGATTGGTGGAAGTAGTTTGTGGGTTTGTGGGGGCAGGGGGGGGCTCTTAAATGTCCTCCAGCAGTTTGGCACAGTGACACAGTGGTTAGCACTGCTACCTCACAACACCAGGGACCTGGGTTTCGTTCCTGGCTTGGGCCACTGTCTGTGTGGAGTTTGCACATTCTCCCCATGTCTGTGTGGGCTTCCTCTGGCTGCTCTGATTTCCTCCCACAGTCTGAAAGACGTGCTGGTTAGGGTGCATTGACCGTGCTAAATTCTCCCTCAGTGTACCTGAACAGGCGCCGGAGTGTGGCGACTAGGGGATTTTCGTTGTATTTTTATTTATTCATGGTACGTGGGTGTTGCTGGCTGGGCCAGTATTTATTGCCCATCCCTAGTTGCACTTGTCCAGAGGGCAGTTGAGAACCACATTGCTGTGGCTCTGGAGTCACATGTAGGCCAGACCAGGTAAGGACGGCAGATTTCCTTCCCTAAAGGACATTAGTGAACCAGACTTCCGACAATTGACAATGGTTTCATGGCCATCATTAGATTCTTAACTTCAGAGTTTTAAATTGAATTCAAATTCCACCATCTGCTGTGGTGGGATTTGAACCCGGGTCCCCAGAACATTATTAGCTGAGTTTCTGGATTAATAGTGTAGCGATAATATCAGTCGCCTCCCCGTCATCTAACTTAAAAGTTAAAATTGAAGTTAACGTATCTTTATCAGTCACAAGTAAGGCTTACATTAATGAAGTTACTGCGAAATTCCCCTAGTCGCCACACTCCAGCACTGTTCGGATCAATGCACCTTTCAGACTGTGGGAGGAAACCGGAGTACGTGGAGGAAACCCACGCAGACACTGGGAGAATGTGCAAACTCCACTCAGGCAGTGAGTGACCCAAGCCAGGAATTGGCTCGCTGTGAGGCAGCAGTGTTAATGTAAACCTACTAGTGACACTAACGAACAAATGAATAAGTAGCATGTTCTACAACGTTGGCCTTCAGGGAACACACCTAGTTCCACAGAGCTTCATCCTCCCAACTGGACCATTACAGTCTAGCTCCAGAGGGTACAAAGAAAAGTCAGTCTATTACAGCTGGGTAACGGGACAATTGGAGAACCTCGTTTGGTATTCAGGAAGGGTCATACTCAGACTGAATGAAATTTGCTTTCAGACTCACTGCCTGGTTGCTGCCAGCCCCACAGACTGCCCGGTTAAAAAGCTGGACGATCCTTAGACGAGGTTAACGAGGACAAACCGTGACTGCTTTTCCGGTGAGCGTTCCCTCCTCTCCCGGTTCCATTCGTACCGATTATCCCCTCCTCACACCGTGGGAAGCCGATGGAGTGGAGCTTATGGAGCAATCCTGTGCACCCGGGAGCACACACGAGCTAGGTGCTGGACCATCACTGCAGCGATTTGTGTGGAATATAACACTGTAACTTGTTTAAAATGGGACAAAGTGCCCAGGGGGAGGGGTCGGGATGGGGGGGGGGGGTGGTGGGAAACGGGATGGGATTGGGGGGGAAGCGGGAGCACTTGCCATTTCTTCTGGGGAATCAATGTTTGACTTTTCACTGCCCAGTTGTTTGATTTACTCAGGATAATCATTCCAGCCAGGCCTGTGAGAGAGCCATGAAAACGCAGCAACGTGTGAGCCTCAGTGTTAGCTGGGGCTCAGCAGGTCGGGCTTATCACCTCAGGGGGTTTTGTGTTGAAATCTCAGTCTGGAAACCTGAGCACAGAAACCCTCGGCTGATACCCCTGAAGGAGCACCGCCTGTTTGGAAATCCCAGTTTTAGATGAGGATTTAAATCAAGATCTTCCATCAGTGCAGACTCGATGGGCTGAATGGCCTCTTTCTGCACTGTAGGGTTTCTATATATTAACTGTTCATGCCGGCAGGATTTTCCCAATCATAGGAGCAGAATTAGGCAACTTGAGGCCCTTTGGCCCATTGGGTCTGCACTGACCACAATCCCACCCAGTCCCATCCCCACAACCCCATGCATTTACCCTAGCTAGCCCCCCCCGGTGCCAAGGGGCAATTTAGCACGGCCGATCCACCTAATCGGCACGTCTTTCGGACGGGGGGAGGAAACCGGAGCACCCGGAGGAAACCCATGCAGACACGGGGAGAACATGCAGACTCCGCACAGACAGTGACCCGAGCCTTATAATTATTGGCACGTGTATTAGTATACTGTGAAAAGTATTGTTTCTTGCACGCTATACAGACAAAGCATACCGTTCATAGAGAAGGAAAGGAGAGAGTAGTGTTACAGTCATAGCTAGGGTGTAGAGAAAGATTAACTTAATGTGAGATAAGTCCATTCAAAAGTCTGACAGCTGCAGGGAAGAAGCTGTTCTTGAGTCGGCTGGTACGTGACCTCAGGATTTTGTATCTTTTTCCTGACGGAAGAAGGTGGAAGAGAGAATATCCGGGGTGCGTGGGGCCCTTAACTATATTGGCTGCTTTTCTGAGGCAACGGGAAGTGTAGACAGAGTCAATAGATGGGGGGCTGGTTTGCGTGATGGACTGGGCTACATTGATGACACTTTGTAGCCCATCGAGTCTGCGCTGCCATTCAACCATAGCTGGTAGTGAACAGAGATTTGGCTCGCTGCCAAATTTCCCAGCCTTTTTAAAAATGTAAAATTAATTAGTGGAACAATGGCGGCGCAGACTGGCCAGTATTTATTGCCCATTCCTCATCATCCTTGAACTGAGTGATTTGCTCGTCTATTTCAGAGGGTAGTTGAGAGTCAGCCACATTGCTGTGGCTCTGGACTCACACATAGGCCAGACCAGGTAAGGATGGCAGATTTCCCTTCCCTAAAGGACGTTAGTGGAAACAGATGGGATTTTTCCTGACAATCGACAATGATTTCATGGCCATCAGTAGATTCTCAGTGCCAGATTTTTTTTTAAATTTGAACTCCACCATCTGCTGTGGCGGGATTCGAACCCTGGTCCCCAGGACATTAACTGAGTTTCAGGATTAATAGTCTAGTGATAATACCACTAGGCCATTGCCTCCCCATGGTTTACTACAATGGGAATGTGGTGTGAACGGCTGGTAAGATCGCGCCCCAAGCCTCTCTCAAGTGGGTGAACAGGTCACAGGGTCACTAATTTGAGGAAGATTAGGGGAGTTTCCCTGGTGTTCTGACCAATATCAATCCTTCAATCAAAATCATTTGAGAAACAGGTCATCTCTTCATTACTGTTAGTGGGAACTTGCTCTGCGCAAGTTGGCTGCCGTGCTTCACACATCAAAACAGTGACAACACTTGCAAGTACTGAGTTTGCTGTAAAACATTTTGGTCATGGAAGGCGCTATAGAAATGCAGATCTTTCCATTGCTGAGGTTTCCCATCCCCTCCGCTCTGCCCATCATACACTGATGGTTATGCCACCCTCTACAGTGTTCTGATTGTACCTCACCTCGAGCTTAGGTTCCCCGCTGGCTTCGGTCAGGATCTAGAGAGGAACGTGGGATGTATATTCCTCACCCAGAGTGGACCAGGGTGAATTGGTTCACAACCTGGACGTTACCACAGCTGTTTACTGCCCAGTGGAGCAAGTGAAGGTGGCACAGCTTGGCCCATTTACCGAATCATAGAATCTCTACAGTGCAGAACGAGGCCATTCAGCCCATCAAGTCTGCACCAACCACAATCTCATCCAGGCCCTAAGTCCCGTAACCCCACACTTTTACCCTTGCTATTCCCCCCCTGACACTAAGGGGCAATTTAGCAATGATCAATCAACCTAACCTACATATCCTTGGATTGTGGGAGGGAACCGGAGCACACAGAGGGGACCCACGCAGACACGGGGAGAGTATGTAGACTCCACACAGACAGTGACCGGAGACCGGAATTGAACCTGGGTCCCTGGGACTGTGAGGCAGCAGTGCTAACCACTGTGCCACCTGCTTTGCCAATCTTATGCCTACAGCTAAAAACAATGTTGACGGTTGCGTGAGACTTTTACACTGGGCGGAATCTGAAGAGATGGAAATCCCGCGGGATTCTTATTTGGAATTAAAGGTGGCTGACAGAGTGACAATCCAATTCACTTCCAGTGTGGCTGGTTTGGTTTGCTCAGTTTTATAAAGAGAATGTGGTAAGTTCTGTGGGTTGACCCACAATACCGTTCGGGAGGGAATTCCAGGATTTTGACCCAGCGACTGTGAAGGAACGGCTGATATATTTCCAAGTCAGGATGGTGAGTGGCTTGGAGGGGAACTCACAGGTGGTGTCCCCATGTATCTGCTGCCCTTGTCCTTCTAGATGGAAGTGGTGGTGGGTTTGGAAGGTGCTGCCTAAGGATCTTTGGTGAATTGCTGCAGTACATCTTGTAGATGGTACACACTGCTACTACTGAGCATCGGTGGTGGAGGGAGTGGATGTTTGTGGATATGGTGCCAATCAAGAGGGCTACTTTGTCCTGGGTGGTGTTGAGCTTCTCGAGTGTTGTTGGAGCTGCACCCATCCAGGCAAGTGGGGAATATTCCATTACACTCCTGACCTGTGCCTTGTAGATGGTGGACAAGCTTTGGGGAGTCAGGAGATGAGTTACTCACTGCAGTATTCCCAGCCTCCGACCTGGTCTTGTAGCCACTGTGTTTATGTGGTGAGTCCAGTTGAGATTCTGGTCAATGGTAACCACAAGGGTGTTGACAGTGGGGGATTCAGTGATGTTTACTATATTGAATGTTAAGGGACGGTGGTTAGAGACTCTCTTATTGGTAATGTTCATTGCCTGGCTGCTGTGTGGCGCTAATGTTACTGCCACTTGTCGTTTTTTAACCTGATCTTGAAATTCAATGACCCCGAACGTTTTTAAGGCAGAGGCAGAGAGAATCAAAGATTATTGGGAGTAGTTGGGAATGTGGAATTTGAAACATAACGGTGGCAAGCGGTTAGCGCTGCTGCCTCACAGCGCCAGGGACCCGGGTTCGATTCCTGGCTTGGGTCACTGTCTGTGTGGAGTCTGCACATTCTCCCTGTCTCTGTGTGGGTTTCCTCCAGGTGTTCTGGTTTCCACCCACAGTTCCAAAAGATGTGCTGGTTAGATGCAGTGGCCATGCTAAATTCTCCCTCAGTGTACCCGAACAGGCGCCGGAGTGTGGTGACTTGGGGATTTTCACTTCATTGCAGTGTTAATGTAGGCCTACTTGTGACACTAATCAATAGATTTTAAATTTTAAATGATGGTATTGAACGGCTGGGCAGGTTGGAGGGGCTGAATGGCCTCTGTCTGCTTCTATTTCATATGCCCATGTTCAAATGTCTATTAATTTCAGCGGGACTGGAAGATCTCATCAGCCGGAGAGGCTGGAAAATTCCAGCCATTGTTTTAGTTTTGTTTGTTTCCAGTTTCTTTCTATCAGTCCTTGAATCATGGAAGGTGCAGAAGAAGGCCATTCAGCCCATTGAGTCCACACCAGTGATAGCCCCTTTTTTAAAAAGAGGGCCCTATTGAATATTGGTTTCCTGTCGATGTAACTGGGGCAGCCCTTCTTGGTTAAAGGAGTAGCAGATGGAATATAACGTGGGAAAATATGAGGTTGTGCACTTTGGTAGATCTTTTAATGTGCAGGTTCAGTCGGCAGTTAGACGGCAAATGCAATGTTAGCATTCATGTGGAGAGGGCTAGAATACAAGAGCAGGGGTGTAGTTCTGAGGCTGGTCAGACCATTTTGTAGTATTGTGAGCAAGTCGTGGGTCCCGTACCTAAGGAAGGATATGCTGGCCTTGGAAAGGGTCCAGAGGAGGTTCACAAGAATGATCCCTGGAATGAAGGGATTGTCGTATGAGGAGCAGTTGAGGACTCTGGGTCGATACTCGATGGAGTTTAGAAGCATGAAGTGGGGATCTAATTGAAACTTACAGAATACTGTGAGGCCTGGATAGAGTGGGACACGGACAGGATGTTTCCACTAATGGGAGAGGCTAGAACTCGAGGGCACAGCCTCAGAGTGAAGGGACGCTCCTTTAAAACAGAGACGAGGCATTCCTTAAGAACACAAGAAATAGGAGCAGGAGTAGGCCATCTAGCCCTTCGAGCCTGCCCCACCATTCAATAAGATCATGGCTGATCTGAAGTGGATCAGTTCCACTTTCCCGCTTTCTCCCTTAATTCCCCTGTCTGTCAGAAACCTACCTACCCGTGACTTAAATATATTTAGCGAGGCAGCCTCCACCACTTCAACGGGCAGAGAATTCCAGAGATTCACCACCCTTTGAGTGAAGAAGTTCCTCCTCAACTCCGTTCTAAACTGCACCCCACCCCCCCTTTATCTTGAGGCTGTGCCCTCGAGTCCTGCTGTCCTTTCTAAGCGACTCCTTCAGCCAGAGGGTGGTGAATCTGTGGAACTCTTTGCCACAGAGGGCAGTGGAGGGCAGATCATTGAGACAGAGATCGATAGGCTCTTGGTCAATAAGGGGATCAGGGGTTATGGGGAGAAGGTGGGAGAGTGAGGATAATCCTATCAGCCATGATTGAATGGTGAAGCAGATTTGATGGACTGAATGGCCTAATTCTATTCCTATGTCTTATGGTCTTTAATAATAAGAAAGTAGACTGGGGCTTCTGGCTTTCAGTGGCTGCAGTACTTGGCTCTCCCTTGCTGCTGCTGATTCTCTCTCATACACCAGGTGGTGCTGTAGCCTCCCTGCCGGAGTCTCGTGTTGAGGGGTTGGCAGCGTGTTTGAGGAGCGGAAGGAAAGTGTAGCCAGCTCGACGTAAGGCAAAAAAAAAGGCTCGATCTGTGACACGCCGTGTTTGTCCGTGCCAGGGTGTGAAACTGGAGTGTCTGCAGCCTCCGGCAGCTGTTATTACATTTGTTATTAAGAAATAGGAGCAGGAGTAGGCCATCTAGCCCTTCGAGCCTGCCCCGCCATTCAATAAGATCATGGCTGATCTGTCGTGGCTCAGTTCCACTTTCCCGCCCTCTCCCCATAACCCTTAATCCCCTCTCTTATCAAAAACCCATCAACCCGCGTCTTAAAAATATTTAGCGAGGCAGCCTCCACCACTTCAACGGGCAGAGAATTCCAGAGATTCACCACCCTTTGAGTGAAGAAGTTCTTCCTCAACTCCGTTCTAAACCGCCCCCCCTTTATCTTGAGGCTGTGCCCCCTAGTCCTACTGTCTTTTCTGAGCGGGAAGAGTCTCTCCACCTCTATCCTATCCATCCCATTCATCATCTTATACGTCTCAATGAGATCTCCCCTCATTCTTCTAAACTCCAACGAGTACAAGCCCAGTTTATTCAGCCTCTCCTCATAGCTCAACCCCCTCAACTCCGGTATCAGCCTAGTAAACCTCCTCTGCACTCCCTCCAAGGCCAAAATATCCTTGCGCAGGTGCGGCGCCCAAAACTGCACACAGTACTCCAGCTGCGGCCTCACCAATGCCCTATACAGCTGCAGCAAGACCTCCCTACTTTTATATTCAATCCCCCTCGCTATGAAGGTTTTGATGCCGTCTCAGCAAAACTGCATCTCAAAACGTGGGTTCAGTCCAGGCCTTGGGTCACTGGAGTTTGCATGTTCTCCTCGTGTCTGGGTGGGTTTCCTCCGGGTGCTCTGGTTTCCTCCCACAGTCCAAAGATGTGCGGGTTAGGTTGATTGGCCATGATGAATTGTCCCCTAGTGCTAACCACCCATTGGTGAGAGTCGTGGCGGACATGCCAAATTTCCCCAGTCTCCTGAGAAAGTAGAGGCGTTGGTGGGACTTTCTTAACTATAGTGTCAGTGTGGAGGGACCAGAACAGATTGTTGGTGATCTGGACACCTAAAAATGTGAAGCTCTCGACCATTTGTACTTCATCCCCGTTGCGAAACGCAACACAGTACACATGATTTTTACACTGTCTATCCTTTTAAAATCCCCTGCACCCTGAGGTGTGTCACCAATCTGCTTTCAGCTTTTGAATTATTCAGAAGTTGTTCTGAAGTCAGCCTCGTGTAATGAAGCCCCTTCACCTGCCCACCTCAATAGACCCACAGACCACCCCCCCCCCACACCCGACTCCCTCCCCTGCCGCCCCCACCACCCCCTCCCCTCCTCCACCCTGGCACGGTAGCACAGTGGGTTAGCACTGCTGCTTCACAGCTCCAGGGTCCTGGGTTCGACCCCCGGCTCGGGTCACCGTCTGTGTGGCGTTTGCACATTCTCCTCGTGTCTGGGTGGGTTTCCTCCGGGTGCTCCGGTTTCCTCCCACAGTCCAAAGATGTGTGGGTTAGGGTTGATTGGCCGTGCTAAGAAATTGCCCCTTAGTGTCCAGGGATACGTGGGTTAGAGGGATTAGTGGGTATGATATGTAGGGATCTGGGGGTAGGGCCTGGGTGGGATTGTGTTTGGTGCAGACTTGATGGGCCGAAGGGCCTCTTTCTGCACTGTAGGGTTTCTATGAGTTCTATGAGTTCTACCCTCCCACCCCACCTCCACCCCTCCACTCCCCTCTCCTCACCTCCACCCACCACTCCCCCACACTCCCACCCCCTCCCTCTTTGCCCACTCACAAGCACTAACCCCACCCCCACCCTCCCCCTCCCTCTCCCCACCCCACCCTTCCTTTCCCCCACCCACCATCCCTTCTCCCCCCCCCATCCCCCACCTCCACTCACTCCCTTTCCCCCCACCCACATTCCCAGCCTCTTCACCCACCTCCACCCCTCCCTCTGCCCCCACCCCCTCTCTCCCCTCCACCCTCTCCTCTCATCCGCCCCCACCCCCTCCCTCTCCCCCCACCTCCACCCCTCCCTCTGCCTCCACCTACACTCCCTCCTTTCCCTCTCCCCCCACCCCTTCCCCTCCCACTACTTTTACCCCCCTCCCCCCCCACCTCCACTCACTCCCTCTCCCCCCACCCCCTCCTCTCCCCCACTTCCACCCCCCCCCATCCACCCCTCCCCCACCTCCACCCCCTTCCCCTCCCCCATCTCCAGCCCCTCTCCTCCCCCTCCACCCCCTTCCCCTCCCCCTCCCACCACCCATTAACCCAGGAGCTTGAAATCCCAGGGAAATATTTGAATTTGCGTTGCCTCGTTGAAGTTAATTAGTTGGCAATGCTCTTTAATTGCTGGAGGGAAAACAAGGAGAAGCTGAATACGGAAATGATTGCAGGTCCCCGAGGCTGTCCCAAACACAAAGGACCATTCATTCTCTGTTAGCTCACCTAACCAGTAACGAGCTCATTGCTGCTCCTAAATGATTCCAGGAATAGTTAGAATCACCAAATAGAATCCCGAGCATGCAGAAGGAGGCCATTCGGCCCATCGCGGTGGTACAGCTGTTAGCACAGCTACCTCAGTGCCAGGGACTCGGGTTCAATTCCGATCTCGGGTCACTGTCTGTGCGGAGTCTGCACATTCTCCCCGTGTCTGCTTGGGTTTCCTCTCGGTGCTCCGGTTTCCTCCCACAGTCTGGTTCGGTTTATTGACCCAAACAGGTGCCAGACTGTGGCGACTAGGGGAATTTCACAGTAACTTCATTGCAGTGTTAATGTAAGCCTTATTTGTGACATGAATAAATAAACTTTACTTTTTAGACCTGCTGAGATTTTCCAGCATTTCCTGCTTCTGTTTCGGATTCCAGCATCCGCAGTATTTTGCTTTTACTGGACGATTCATAATCTGGGTGGCTTATTTGACTTGACTTGAGTTTCCAATCACACACCAACACCAAGATTGGCTGCTTCCACTTCTGTAACATCACCTGTCACGGCCGCTGCCTCCGCTCACCTGTGACTGAAACCTTTATCCATGCCTTTATCTAAATGCACTCCTGCCCCCCCCCCCACCCCCTCATCTTCCACTCTCCAAACAACTTAAACTCACGCAAAGCTCCGCTGCCTGTATCCGAATTAATACTGAGTGTCCTTTCCCTATCACCCCTCTCCTTGCTGACCTACACTGGCTCCCTGTCCACTAACAGCTCCATTTCCAAGTTCTCATTCCCCCCATGGCCTCGCTCCTCCCTGTCTCTGTCATCTCCTCCAGCCCCGTAAACCTCCGAGATCTCTGAGCTCCTCCAGTCCGAGCCTCCAGAGTAACTCTGATTTTGTTCACTCATTGGCTACACCTTCAGATGTCTGGGTTAAAGTTCCCAGTGTCAACCTCTCCGGTTCTCTAACTTTCTCTCCCCCTTTAGAACGGAGTTGAGGAGGAACTTCTTCACTCAAAGGGTGGTGAATCTCTGGAATTCTCTGCCCGTTGAGGTGGTGGAGGCTGCCTCGCTAAATATTTTTAAGACGCGGGTTGATGGGTTTTTGATAAGCGAGGGGATTAAGGGTTATGGGGAGAGGGCGGGAATGTGGAACTGAGCCACGACAGATCAGCCATGATCTTATTGAATGGCGGGGCAGGCTCGAAGGGCTAGATGGCCGACTCCTGCTCCTACTTCTTATGTTCTTAAGACATTTATTCAAAGGTGATATGGTAGCACAGTGGTTAGCGCTGCTACTTCACATTCCCACTGCTCCGCACATAGACCTTAGTTCTGAACTCTCTGATTTATTAGCGACTATTGTGTATTTATGTTAGTTTCGGTCTTGCCCGTGAATGAAAACATCTTGTCTACATCCACCCCATCAAACCCTTTCAATATCTCAAAAGATGCGCTCATTCACCTTTTCACTTTTGGCCGGTTCAGCTTTTGCCGTCTTTCGTTCCAATTTTGTGGCTTTCCTCCGGGTGCCCCAGTTTCCTCCCGCAGCCCAAAAGATGTGCGGGTTAGGTGGATTGGCCATCTGACCCGCACATCTTCAGCAGGGCAAATATGTGGGATTAGGGGGATAGGTGGGATTGTGGTCGGTGCAGCCTCGATGGGCTGAATGGCCTCCTGCTGTACCGTAGGGATTCTATGAAGTGGCCTGTTTTTGTGCTGTAGACCCCATGTCATAGAGTTTTACAGCACGGAAAGAGCCCACCATGGCCTCCCGTAGGGATTCTGAGATTCTGATAGGGTCCAACTGTGGCACCATCCCTGTAAATCTGTGCTTTGGTCTCTGTCCGTGTAGTCCTGGTGAAACGAATAAAGTGGCTCGTCCCGTTCTGCCAGAGGACAAAATAATAAAAGCAACCAAGTCTCATGAGAATCGGTCACTTGCATGTAGGAAAATTCCACGCGACCAAAAACTTTCGACAGTGTTTGCATATTGCACATAGGGGAGATGATTTGCAAAAGCTTGTTAAGCAAAGACCAATATTTTTTATAAACAAGCTGATTAGGAGCCAGTCTGATAGGGCTGGAATGTAGCAAGACTTGGTGAATTGTTACATTCTGGAGGCAAAGGTCACAGAGTTGCAACAAAAAAAAACTCCATAAGGTCCAAGCGCTTAAATGGGCAGTCCACTCTGCAGGGTCAGTTTTGTAGAGAAGCCGCAGACGCCAGGAGGATTAGTTGCGGAGACAGGGGGGATTGGATAGTGTGCCTCGTCGCCTAGCGGGGGCTGAGACCATGTCCAGGCTCGCCCAGGCGGGGGTCCAGTCAATGGTCAGAGTTTCACCTGACGCAATTTTTCAAAGCATCAGATCAAATCCAGGAATGGGTGCAATGCCTAATCTCAGCCTAGAATCCCTACCGTGTAGAAGGAGGCCATTCGGCCCATCGAGCCTGCACCGACCACAGCCCCACCCAGGTCCTTGCCCCGTAACCCCGTGCATTTACTCTGCTAATCCACCTGACACTAGGGTCAATTCAGCACGGCCAATCCGCCTAACCCGCACATCTTTGAACTGAAACCCACGCAGACACGGGGAGAATGTGCAGACCCCACACAGGCAGTGACCCGAGGCTGGAATTGAACCCATTACTGTTACTAGAGAGGTGGTGCGCGACAGACTGGAGGGGCTGATTGTGGACAAGTCCCCAGGACCGGATGGAATGCATCCGAGGGTTCTGAAAGAAATGGCGGAGGTGATAGTGGATGCCTTGGTGGTTATTTTCCAGACGTCGCTGGATTCCGGGGAAGTGCCGGAGGATTGGAAAACGGCTAATGTTACGCCGTTGTTTAAGAAGGGTGCCAGGCAAAAGGCGGGGAATTACAGGCCGGTTAGTTTAACGTCTGTGGTAGGTAAAATGTTAGAATCCGTCATTAAGGAGGAAATTGCGAGGCATCTTGAAGGGAATTGCTTGATAGGGCAGACGCAACACGGTTTCATTAAAGGGAAGTCGTGTCTGACAAATTTACTGGAGTTCTATGAGGATGTGTCTAGGGCGGTGGATAGAGGAGAGCCGGTGGATGTGGTCTTTCTGGATTTTCAGAAGGCGTTTGATAAGGTACCTCACAAGAGGTTACTGCAGAAGGTCAGAGGACATGGAGTTGGGGGTAGGGTGTTAGCGTGGATAGAGGATTGGTTGTCAAATAGGAGGCAGAGAGTGGGGGTCAATGGGTGCTATTCGGATTGGCGGTTGGTGACTAGTGGGGTGCCCCAGGGGTCGGTGCTGGGGCCTCAGCTATTTACCATTTATATAGATGATCTGGAGGAGGGAACCGAGTGTAGGGTGTCGAAATTTGCTGATGACACCAAGATTGGGGGAAAGGCAAATTGTGCGGAGGGTGTGGAGAGTCTGCAGAAGGATCTAGATAGGCTGGGCGAATGGGCCAGGAAATGGCAAATGGAATTTAATGTTGGCAAGTGTGAGGTGGTCCACTTTGGTAGGAAGAATGGTAGGAAGGACTATTACTTACGGGGCGAAAAACTGCAGCAGGCGACGGTGCAGAGGGACCTCGGGGTCCTTGTGCATGAGTTGCAAAAACCCAGCCTGCAGGTGCAGCAGGTGGTCAGGAAGGCGAATGGGATGCTGGCCTTCATAGCGAGGGGGATTGAATATAAAAGTAGGGAGGTCTTGCTGCAGCTGTATAGGGCATTGGTGAGGCCGCAGCTGGAGTACTGTGTGCAGTTTTGGGCGCCGCACCTGCGCAAGGATATTTTGGCCTTGGAGGGAGTGCAGAGGAGGTTTACTAGGCTGATACCGGAGTTGAGGGGGTTGAGCTATGAGGAGAGGCTGAATAAACTAGGCTTGTACTCGTTAGAGTTTAGAAGAATGAGGGGAGATCTCATTGAGACGTATAAGATGATGAATGGGATGGATAGGATAGAGGTGGAAAGACTCTTCCCGCTCAAAAAAGACAGTAGGACTAGGGGGCACAGCCTCAAGATAAAGGGGGGGCGGTTCAGAACGGAGTTGAGGAGGAACTTCTTCACTCAAAGGGTGGTGAATCTCTGGAATTCTCTGCCCGTTGAAGTGGTGGAGGCTGCCTCGCTAAATATTTTTAAGAAGCGGGTTGATGGGTTTTTGATAAGAGAGGGGATTAAGGGTTATGGGGAGAGGGCGGGAAAGTGGAACTGAGCCACGACAGATCAGCCATGATCTTATTGAATGGCGGGGCAGGCTCGAAGGGCCAGGTGGCCTACTCCTGCTCCTATTTCTTATGTTCTTATGTTCTTATGTCCCTGGCGCTGTGAGGCAGCAGTGCTAAACACTGTGCCACCGCGCTACCCCTTGTCAGCTTGGATCTTGTCTGTCTCTCTTGTGGGGGCCATGAATTGGATTTATTTTATAGAATAAAAATGATTTATAAAAGTGCACTTCTTTATGGCGAGACCCTTCAGCCCCAATTTGTGTGCTTTCAATAACACCGTTCAAAGACAAACAGGAGCAGATTTGTGCTCTCCCCTTCCCCCCTTTTAAAAGAATCTCAAGTCACATGAAAGAAAATACTTGCATTTATATAGCACCTTCTTTTATTCATTCATGGATAAGGGTGTCACTGGCTGGGCCAGCATTTATTGCCAATGTTTAGTTGCCCAAGGACAGTTGAGAGTCAACCACATTGCTGAGCTCTGGAATTACATGTGGGCCAGATCAGATAAGGTCAGCAGATTTCCTTCCCTAAAGGCCATCAGTCAATCGATTCACAGTCATCAGTAGATTCTTAATTCCAGATTTTTTTTTAAATTCAAATTGCACCATCTGCCATGGCAGGATTCGAACCCAGGTCTCCAGAATAATTAGTTGAGTTTCTGGATTAGTAGTCTAGCTATAATACCACTAGGCCATCACCTTCCTATTCACCACAGGATGACCCTGTATTTTTGAAGTGCGGTCACTGCTGTAATGCAGAAAAGGTGGGCAACAAATTTGATAGAATCCCTACAGTGCAGAAGAGGCCATTTGGTCCATCAAGTCTGCACTGACCACAACCCCACCCAGGCCCCATTCCTGTAACCCCTCATATTTACCCTGCTAATCCCGAGGACATTAGAGTTAATTTAGCATGGCCAATCAACCTAACCCGCACATCTTTGAACTGTGGGAGGAAACCCATGCAGACACGGAGAGTAAACAGACAGTGAGTTAAACACTGGATAACACTGGAGCTTTGACCAAGGGCCATCTGGACTCGAAACATCAGCTCTCTTCTCTCATAGAGTCATAGAGGTTTACAGCATGGAAACAGGCCCTTCGGCCCAACTTGCCCACGCCGCCTTTTTTTTAAGCCACTAAACTAATCCCAATTGCCCGCATTTGGCCCATGTCCCTCTATATCCATCTTACCCATGTAACTGTCTAAATGCTTTTTAAAAGACAAAATTGTACCCACCTCTACTACTACCTCTGGCAGCTCGTTCCAGACACTCACCACCCTCTGTGTGAAAAAACTGCCCCTCTGAACACTTCTGAATCTCTCCCCTCTCACCTTAAACCTATGCCCTCTAGTTTTAGACTGCCCTGTCTTTGGAAAAGATATTGACTATCTAACTGATCTGTGCCCCTCATTATTTTATAGACCTCTGTAGGATCACCCCTCAGCCTCCTACGCTCCAGAGAAAAAAGTCCCAGTCTATCCAGCCTCTCATAGCTCAATCCCAGTAGCATCCTAGTAAATCTCTTCTGCGCTCTTTCTAGTTTAATAATATTCTTTCTATAATAGGGTGACCAGAATGTGCACAGTATTCCAAGTGTGGCCTTACCAATGTCTTGTACAACTTCAACAAGACGTCCCAACTCCTGTATTCAGTGTTCTGACCGATGAAACCAAGCATGCCGAATGCCTTCTCCACCACTTTGTCCACTTTCAAGGAGCTATGAACATCGTATCCCTAGATCTCTTTGTACTCCTTACAGAGGCTGCCAGACCAGCTGAGATTTTCCAGTGTTTTCTCTATTGGTTCCACAGACAGTGACTCTGGCACTGTGAGGCAACAGTGCTACCCACTGTGCCACCATGCTGCCCTTCCACTTTACATTCCCCAAAAAGCAGCAACATAAGACCCTTTATAAGACCCTTGTCAGGCCTCATTTGGAGTATTGTGCGCAGTTCTGGTCGCCTCACTATAGGAAAGATGTAGAAGCTATTGAAAGGGTGCAGAGGAGATTTACAAGGATGTTGCCTGGACTGGGAGGCATGCCTTATGAAGTTAGGTTGAGGGAGCTGGGACTCTTTTCCCTGGAGAGACGAAGGTTGAGAGGCGACCTGATAGAAGTTTACAAAATGTTGAGAGGAATAGATAGGGTGGACTCTCAGAGGCTATTTCCCCGGTTTGAAATGGTCGCTACGAGAGGACACAGATTTAAGGTGCGGGGAGGGAGGTTCAGAAGTGATGTTAGGGGTAAGTTTTTCACTCAGAGGGTGGTGAGTGAATGGAATCGGCTGCCGTCAGTGGTGGTGGAGGCGAACTCGCTGGGGTCTTTTAAAAGTCTTCTGGATGAGTATATGGGGTTTAATGAGATTGAGGGTTATAGATAGGTCTGTAGGTTGGTAGGTGATGTGGTCGGCGCAACTTGTGGGCCGAAGGGCCTGTTTGTGCTGTAGTGTTCTATGTTCTATGTTCTATGTTCTATAACAAAAGCCAGATAATGTGGTTGAGTGATGTTGCGTGGGGGATTAACACTGGCCAGAACTCCAGGGATTTCTCTTCTGAGAGCGATTGGATCTTTTACATCATGAGGGCTGACAGGGCATTGGTTTATCAATTCATCCAGATGACCCCACCTCTGACAGAGCAGCACCTCCTCAGTACTGCACTGGAGGGTCAGCCTGTCCAGGTCTCTGGAGTCAGACTTGAATGCTACCCAGCTGAGCTGATGGGGGAGCGGGGTTAATGCTAGATTTGTATTGAATATTAGACCACGCTTAGAATACTTCAAACAGTTCAGCTCTCCCTGTAATAAGGGAGATACAGAAGCATTGGAGAGCGCGCAAGAAATGTTTTACAAAAATTATATCAGAAGTGAGAGTTGGAGTTATCAGGAAAGACTGAACAGGTTGCAGCTCTTGTCTGTAAAGACTAGAAGATTTTGATTTGGTTTGATTTGATTTATTATTGTCACATGTATCAGTATACGGTGAAAAGTATTGTTTCTTGCGTGCTATACAGACAAAGCATACCGTTCATAGAGAAGGAAAGGAGAGAGTGCAGAATGTAGTGTTACAGTCATAGCTAGGGTGTAGAGAAAGATCAACTTAATGCATGGTAAGTCCATTCAGAAGTCTGATGGCAGCAGGGAAGAAGCTGTTTTTGAGTCAATTAATATATGACCTCGGACTTTTGTATCTTTTTCTCAACTGAAGAAGGTGGAAGAGAGAATGTCCGGGGTGCGTGGGGTCCTTAATTATGTTGGCTGCTTTGCTGAGACAGCAGGAAGTGTTGACAGAGTCAATGGATGGGAGGTTGGTTTGCGTGATGGATAGGGCTACATTCGTAATCTTTTGTAGTTCCTTGCGATCTTGGGCAGAGCAGGAACCCATACCAAGCTGTGACATAACCAGAAAGAATGCTTTCTATGGCGCATCTGTAAAAGTTGGTGAGAGTCGTAGTGGACATGCCAAATTTCCTTAGTCTCCTGAGAAAGACAGAGGTCTGAACTAATAAAATTATACAGTGCTCGACAGGAGTACTGTGTACAGTTTTGGTCTCCTTACTTGAGAAAGGATGCACTGGCACTGGAGGGGGTGCAGAGGAGATTCACTAGGTTGATTCTGGAGTTGGGAGGGTTGGCTTAGGAGGAGAGACTGAGTAGACTGGGGCTATACTCATTGGAACTTAGAAGAATGAGGGGAGATCTTATAGAAACATATAAGATTATGAAGGACTAGATAAGATTGAAGCAGGGGGATTGTTTCCACTGATGGGTGAAAATAGAACTAGGGGGAATAGCCTCAAAGTAAGGGGGGAGCAGATTTAGGACTGAGTTGAGGAGGAACCTCTTCACCCAAAGGGTTGTGAATCTGTGGAATTCTCTGCCCAGTGAAGCAGTTGAGGTTCCTTCATTGAATGTTTTTAAGGCAAGGATAGTTAAATTCTTGAACAGTAAAGGAATTAAGAGTTATAGTGAGTTGGTGGGTAAGTGGAGCTGAGTCCATGAAAAGATCAGCCATGATCTCATTGAATGGGGGAGCAGACTCGAGGGGCCAGATGGCCCACTCCTGCTCCTAGTTTTACATTCTTGTAACAGGGTAAATGTAGAGACAATGATTTCACTCACAGGGGAGGCTAGAATGAGGAGTCATAATTTTTAGATAGTGACTAGTAATTCCTATAAGAATTTCAGGAGAAACCTTTTGACCCAGAGAGTTGTTGGAATGTGGAACTCACTCCCACAAGGAATAGTTGAAGTGGGCAGCGTTGAAGCGTTTAAGAGTTCCGAAGAAGACTCAAACCATTAACCTTGAACCTTTTGCCTCTTCCCAGATATGTTGAGTTTTTCCAGCACTTTCTGTTTTTTATTTCAGATCTCTGTCACCCGCAGCACTTTGCTTTCATTTTGGGTTTAAGGGGAAGTTAGATGAACACACAAGGGAGAGAGAAATAGAATGGTATGTTGATGAGATTCAAGGGGGTAGAGTGGAGAATTGGCATAGACCAGCGAGAGTGCTTTGGGAAATTGTGAAAGGCGCTATTGAAATGTAAATCTTTTCTTTCTTTTAGCTCAGGGAAATTGAAACTTCTTTTTCCATCTGCGCTCCAGGATTTGATTCTTTCCCCCACAACTTTGGGCTTTCAGCAACCTGTAAGAGTCTAGTTCCTGTTTGTTGCCTCTGGCTATACACTTAGTTTCCCCTCGCGTCTCTTCGAAGCAACTTACTTTCTCCACATTATTGTTAGCTGTGTGGATCAGGTGGGAACAACAAAGGCATGATGTGGAGATGCCGGCGTTGGACTGGGGTAAACACAGTAAAAAGTCTGACAACACCAGGTTTAAGTCCAACCGATTTATTTGATAGTAAACTCACTAGCTTTCGAGGTTTCCCTCTTCATCAGGTGAATGGCCATAGACCTTTATTGATTTGATTTGATTTATTATTGTCGCCTGTATTAGTAGAACATAAAACATTACAGCGCAGTACAGGCCCTTTGGCCCTCAATGTTACGCCGACCAGTGGAACCAATCTAATGACCCTCTAACCTAAACCAATCCAATGTTATCCATATGCCTATCCACTGACCATTTGAACGCCCTTAAAGTTGGCGAGTCCACAACTGCGGCAGGCAGGGCATTCCACGCCCTTACTACCCTCTGAGTACAGGAATTGTTTCTTGCACGCTATATAGACAAAGCATACCATTCATAGAAAAGGAAAGGAGACAGTGCAGAATGTAGTGTTAAAGTCATGATGTGGAGTTGCCTCTGATTCAACCTCTGATCTTTGGGTAAGGGTCGTTCTCCAAGGCGGCCTTCACGAATCACAAAACACAGAATTGCTGAGCAGAAACTGATAGCCAAATTCCGCATAGATGAGGACGACCTCAACCAGGATCCTGGGTTCATGTCACACTATCTGTAACCCCCATGACTTGCCTGGGTTTGCAAAATCTCATTAACTGTCCTGTCTGGAAACAATTCACACCCTTTAACCTGTGCTTAACCCTCTCTCCACTCCCATTGTCTGCACCTGTAAAGACTTGATTACCTGTTAAGAGTCACATTCCAACCATTATCTTGCAATTGATTTTCGTGTATGCCCTGTTTGTGAATAAAACTCTTCACTCACCTGATGAAGGGACAGTGCTCTGAGAGCTCATGCTACCAAATTAACCTGTTGGACTTTAACCTGTTACAGTCATAGCTTGGCTGCAGAGAAGGATCAACTTAATGCAAGATAGGTATATTCAAAAGTCTGATGGCAGCAGGGGAGAGTTCTTGAGTCGGTTGGTATGTGACCTCAGACTTTTGTATCTTTTTCCTGTCACAAGAAGGTGGAAGAGAGAATGTCCGGGGTGTGTGATGTCCTTAATTATGCTGGCTGCTTTGCCAAGGCAGCAGGAAGTGTAGACAGAGTCAATGGATGGGAGGCTGGTTTGTGTTAGATTGGGCTACATTCACGACCCTTTGCGGTTTCTTGCCATCTTGGACAGAGCAGGAGCCCAGACCAAGCTGTGATACAACCAGAAAGAATGCTTTCTATGGGGCATCTGTAAAAGTTGGTGAGAGTCGTAGCTGACATGCCAAATTTCCTTAGTCTTCTGAGAAAGTAGAGGCATTGGTGGGGCTTTCTTAACTATAGTGTCGGCATGGCGGGGGGGGACCAGGACAGGTTGTTGGTGATCTGGACACCTAAAAACCTGAAGCTCTCAACCCTTTCTACTTTATCCCCGTTGATGTAGACAGGGATATGTTCTCCTCTACGCTTCCAGAAGTCGATGGCAACCTCTTTCGTTTTGTTGACGTTGAGGGAGAGATTATTGTCGCCACACCAGTTCACCAGATTCTCTCTCTCATCCCTGTACTCTGTCTCGTCATTGTTTGAGATCCGACCCGCTATGTTGGCCTCGCCAGCAAACTTGAAGATCGAGTTGGAGGGGAATTTGGCCGCACGGTCATAGATCTAAAACATTGGGCGGGATTTTTCTGGCTGCGCTCGCCCTGAAACCGGAAAATCCCGCCCGAGCCCAATGGACCTTCCCAATGGTCTGCCCCTCACCCGCTACGCTTCCCTCGGCAGGCGGAAGGGGAAGGTTTGTCCCGTTAACTCTGTTTCTCTCCCCGAGGACGCTGCCAGACCCTCTGAGTATTTTCTGTTTGTATTTTGACAGCCTGTGTAGCCTGAGACGCAACTTTGTAACCCAGCAAAGCGAAATAGGACACGCAGTGTCTACAAGAGGATTAACCCAGCCGCAAATCTATTTCTGCTAATCTATTTCTGAACTAGTCCCCAACGAGAGCTCTGCCACGAGGAACTTAACTTTATCCTTTTGCTGCTTAAGGGCTCCAAATAGGTACCACAAGAGGGACATTGACAACAGGCAGCTCAACCTCAGGAGCTGTGTATCACTATTACCCCTGGCCAGCTTGCTGGTGTCACATGCATGTATGAGTTTGAAAGGTTATAATTCAAGGGATTCTCCGTGCCAGTAAAATATAGTACTGAATGTTTTGGGGGGGGCGGTCAGTTTGCAATAAAGTAATTTATCGCTGAACGTTTTAGTGGCTTTGAACTTTACATCACCAGCACCTCAGCTGAGCTAAACTTTACATTAAAGTACTAAGCTAACACTGCATTCTTAAAGTTTGTGGACAGCAAACACGGCCCCTAATGCACAGCAAACATCCTTGTTCTTTTTTAAATACTTTACTGAAGGCACCCGGCAGGTTGCAAAAGAGAAAGGAAAAGAAATATCAACAACGATAACAATTGCTGAGCTCTGGGCTTTTGGAACTGAATTGTCTTTAGCTTAGCTTGCGTTACAAAGTGCGCAAAACAAAGATAATGTGTACTGGACACACAGGCGGTCGTGAGGCAGAACCCTTTGTCAACCACTTTTGTGGTTCTCTATTTCAAACACAACCTGCCACTGCTGTGCATGTACGGACTTGAGACTGGGCTCGGTTTATACGGTTCAGTGCCATTGTCTGGTTAAATGGAGGGACCCACTGCATGGCAAATATCATTCCTGCCTCTACGTGTTTCCCTTCCATTCACACGCCAAGAACACAATGTCCAACAAAGATCCGAAAAGACGGGAACCCAGGCCTCTGGAGGAGGCCCCTCGGAGATCTCCGCCGTCTGATAAGCTCATGCCTGATCTGATTGCTCTCAACTCCACTTTCCTGTCAGCTCCCCATAACCAGTTGATTTCCCCACCCGTCAAAAGTCTGCATATCTCGGCCTTGAGTAAATTCAATGACCCACGGCCCCCACTGATCCCTGGGGAAGAGGATCCCAAAGAGAAAACAATTCTCCTCATCTCCATCTTAACACTGGATGGCAGCTACGTCCGCAAGGGCGTTTCACCTCACTCATTTAACAGACATCTCAGCATCGACCTAGACACCGGAAATGAGAACAGCAAACCCAAAAAGGACGGAGGATGCTGGAAAATCACAGCGGGTCTTCCAGCGTCTCTTAGTAGAGAAACAGAATTAACGTTTCGGGTCCTCAGAGTATTTGTCAGAACATCAAACCCAACCCTGTTGACCCTGCAAAGTCCTCCTTACTAACATGTGGGGGCTTCTGCTGTCTCACAGACCAGTCAAGCAACAGCCTGACATAGTCAAAATCACCTTACTGATAATGTACTAACACCACCATCACCATTCCTTGGTATGTCCTGTGCCACCAGTGGTGGCCAGAGTGGTATCAGTGGAGAGGGAGTTGGCCTGGGAATTAATCATTTTTGGCAGAACAATTAAACTAAATGAAATTAACAGAGGGATAAACCAAAAAGAGGCAGTCCCCAAAAAGGAAAGTGCCCAAAACAAAAAGCAAAGTAGAAAGGAAACTTACAACATCAAATTAAAATGTGATTAAGGGAGTCGATAATGCATCTCAGCCCCTGCGGTGCCCAGTGGGCACGGAAGGCAATCACAGTGCCCACAGACACCCTATCTTCAGGGACACCCAGCCATGAACGTAGCTGCATTAGAGGGGCAAACAGTTGGGTCATTTTGCCAGGCCCAGGAGTAGGTCCTCTGTCCCTTCCGTCAGCCCCTGGAGTCATAGCATCATAGAATCCCTACAGCACAGAAAGAGGCCAGTCAGCCCATCAAGTCTGCACCAACCACAATCCCACCCAGGCCCTACCCCCATATCCACCCACTAATCTACACATCTCAGGGCACTAAGGGGCAAATTTTAGCACGGCCAATCAACCTAACCTGCACATCTTTGGACTGTGGGAGGAAACTGGTGTACCTGGAGGAAATCCACACAGACACGAGGAGAATGTGCAAACTCCACACAGACAGTGACCCGAGCCGGGAATCGAACCCAGACTCCTGGAGCTGTGAAGCGGCAGTGCTAACCACTGTGCCACCGTGCCGCCACGCGTCCTCAGCATCGACTCTGGACTCCAAGTCTCATGCTGCCAAGTCAAGCATGGGTGTCAATATACTACTAATCACAGCCTGTGGCAATTATCTTTTTAAGAGAATTGCTAATTAAACATGTGACATTGATTGTACTATAAATACAGATTGCATCCCTTGAAGGCTGGGAGCTTCTTGTTGGACAGTAACACTGAGGGAGTGTTGTACAAGAGCCAGCTTCAACCTGAAAGACCTGACTGTGTTGATTCTTCCACCGTCGCCCTTTATACTGGGTAATAATGGTAACAGTGGATGAGCTTTAAGATAAGTGACTGACTGCTGTATGTGAAGTCTATTGTCTCAGTCCTCTGAGCAAAACAAGTGCACTGTTGCTGACAAATTAAGTTGTGGAATGGAAGAAGAATGGTGCAACGTTGCAAGTTTTAACCGTTCACTCTCTGGCTCTGAATCACATCAGAATTGGAAAGCTGAAGGTGAAATATGAACCTGGTTACTTCCATACCCCGAAAGAAACAAGGTGTGGCATTATCGGAACCACCCAAAAGTGAAATTAAGAGTAAGGTCTCTACAGAGTGGAAAGTGGTTGATTTGGATTGACAAAGCAGCCGGCATAATCAAGGAGCCTGGACATTCTCTCTTCCATCTTCTTCCTTCGGGAAAAAGATACAAAAGTCTGAGATCATGTACCAACCGACTTGAGAACAGCTTCTTACATAAGAACATAAGGAATAGGAGCAGGAGTAGGCCATCTAGCCCTTTGAGCCTGCCCCGCCATTCAATAAGATCATGGCTGATCTGTCGTGGCTCAGTTCCACTTTCCCGCCCTCTCCCCATAACCCTTAATCCCCTCTCTTATCAAGAACCCATCAACCCGCTTCTTAAAAATATTTAGCGAGGCAGCCTCCACCACTTCAACGGGCAGAGAATTCCAGAGATTCACCACCCTTTGAGTGAAGAAATTCCTTCTCAACTCCGTTCTAAACTGCACCCCCCTTATCTTGAGGCTGTGTCCTCTAGTCCTGCTGTCCTTTCTAAGCGGGAAGAATCTCTCTACCTCTACCCTATCCATCCCCTTCATTATCTTATACGTCTCTATAAGATCCCCCCTCATCCTTCTAAACTCCAACGAGTACAGATCCAGTCTATTTAGTCTCTCTTCTTCCCTGCTGCCATCAGACTTTTGAATGGATCTACCTCGCATTAAGTTGATCTTTCTCTATACCCTAGCTACGACTGTAACACTACATTCTGCACTATCTCCTTTCCTTCTGTATGAGCGGTATGCTATAGCATTCAAGAAACAATATTTTTCACTGTATGTTAATACATGTGAATAATAAATCAAATCAAATCAAAGAAAGGGGTTTGGACCTTCTGTTACAACTTTGGGATAATTTTTACAAGAAGGATGAGTTATTGGAAGCGTTTGAAGGTTGAGCAATCTTTAATAGGTTTAGAAAATCAGACGGTCAGTCCATATATCATGGACTGCAATAGGCAAAGGAGGTTTGCACTTGAAATTCCAGAACGCGTATTGGTGTTGATGTTCCTCGTCTGTGTTGGTATTTCCCATGACGATGGTCTTTTGGTAATTACAGGGGTTCAATTCCAGGAGAAAGATTCTCCTGGGTTAATTGGCTGCACTCTGTAAAAGATTTCTGGGAAAACTGTCATTCTCAGCCAAACTTTTGGCACATGCACACACTATGCCAAAAGATAGAGGATTCAATGGTGACTCAGTTTCAAGGGCCACCAAACATTAGATGAAAATTCCAATACAGAAATGGGGTAAATGACAGGAGCTCTGTAAATGGCCCTAGCCAGTGTGAAAGTTGGGACAACAGGTGTGGCTGGGGACAGTGTACCTGTAACCAAAAGAGAAAATGCTGGAAAATCCCAGCAGGTCTGGCAGTATGTGTGAGAAAGGAACAGAGCTGATGTTTCAGATGACTCTTTGTCAAAGCTAAAAGGTGCAGAAAGTGGGAGATATTTATACTGCAGGGGGAGGGAATGAAAGATGAGTCACAGCCACAAAAACAAGGTGAAGAGGCTGCTAAGAGGCAGTCCTTAGCAAGAATAAAAGGTGTGAATGGCTAAACGGCAGAGAAGCTGGAATCAGAGAGTAAGTTCTGACAGTTGAAGACGGGGGGGGGGGGGGGGGGGTGCAGGGTGAGGGGATGGGTGGGACAGAGGTAGAATTGAGAAAAAGGGGGAGAAAAGGTTAAAAAAGGGGTATAAAATAGGGGGGAAAGAGTGGGGGAGGGAAAGAAAAATAAAGAAAGGCAATAAAGAAATGTTTAAACTCAAAAAATGTACAGGGCATGGTTAATCAGTGTTTCCGTGATGATTCCCAGTATCATTATGGGATGAAGTTTTACAGTGAAGGAATAGTGCTTTCGAATTAATCCATAAGATGGATTTATCTGAGACTAAAAATGAAAATGGTGTCTGCACGATGGGATTGTATTAGTGACTGAGAGTTTGAATCCAGTGATGAGCATAGTAATGGGTTGGTGATTCCTTCAACTGTGCCGTTTTGATAGTGGGTAGGCTTCAATGAGGCAGCGTGTGGCGTGGGCTGGCTTAACTGTTATCTGGGGGTCTCTCGATGAGACAGACTGGCAGAGGGTCAGGGATTATAAAAACAACACCGGCGGCACAGTAGCACAGTGGTTAGCACTGCTGCTTCACAGCTCCAGGGACCCGGGTTCGATTCCTGGCTCGGGTCACTGTCTGTGTGGAGTTTGCACATTCTCCTCGTGTCTGCGTGGGTTTCCTCCGGGTGCTCGGGTTTCCTCCCACAATCCAAAGATGTGTGGGTTAGGTTGATTAGCCATGCTAAAATTGCCCCTTAGTGTCCCGGGATTCGTAGGTTAGAGGGATTAGCAGGTAAAATATGTCGAGACATGGGGGTAGGGCCTGGATGGGATTGTGGTCGGTGCAGACTCGATGGGCCGAAGGGCCTCTTTCTGCACTGTAGGGCTCTATGTTCTATGTTAACACCTGCTTGGGTTCAGAGATGACTATACATTAACATCCTCCAAACAGGCTGGAAGGTTGCACGGATATCTCTTTTTTTTGTTTATTTAACAGCGTCACAAATAGGCTTACATTCACACTGCAATGAAGTTACTGTGAAAATCCCCTAGTCGCCACACTCCGGCACCTGTTCGGGTACACTGAGGGAGAATTTAGCATGGCCAGTGCACCCTAACAGCACGTCTTTCAGACTCTGGGAGGAAACCCACACAGACCGAGGAGAATGTGCAGACTCCACACAGACAGTGTGTGTAACCCAAGTCGGGAGTCGAATCTGCATCCCTGGTGCTGTGGAGCAGCAGTGCTGACCAATGTGCCACTGTGCCACCTGATACGGTTTCTAGCGAAATACAGCAATTAAGTTGGTCTGCGATGAAGAAGGCTCAGCTGACACTCGACATAAAGAACTATCAAGCTATTGTGTTTGGAAAACATGTGGATCTGTATTTTACTCAATCTGGCCATGAGTGTTTAATCACAAATGGAACCAGAGATTTCTCATCCAAAATTCATTTATCCTTGTTAACCCCGGAGTATAAGAATTTGGTGGACAAAAAGAAGATAATTTGGAAGTTGTGCAGACAATTTGCACATCCACACCACAGAAACTGAAGGCTCTGCTTTGAGATGCAGGAGTGCTTGATAAAGAATATGAGGACCTTATTGAACAAGTCGCTGCTCAGAGCAAAATCTGTATTATATATTACAAGACACCACTGTGTCCTGTCACGAGCTTGTCTCCAACCAGGGAGTTTAACAATGCAGTAGTAATGGATTTGCAAATTTGGGATAAGTGCAGGGCTATTTATATACAACATTTCATAGATACAGCAACCAGAATTAGCTTATCCACTGTGATACATAATAAGGAACGATGATATGATCATGGGGAAACGGGTAGGAACAGGATTGGGAACACCAACCAAGTTTCTGACAGATCATGATGAGGAATTTGCCAATGAGGAGTTTCAAGATATGTGATAAAATCTAACCATTGCAGACATGCACTCTGCAGCTGAGAGACCGCCTTTGTAAAAGAAACCATACAGTAATAGACAACATATTACATAAAGTATTGGCTGACCCACTGGATTATAAATCATAAACAGCATTGGCATGGACAGTGTACATAAATAACTCTTCGCAAATGGTTGGGAGGAGAGGACACAGTCCATACCAGTTGGTGTACAGAAGAATCCAAAGCTGCCTTCCAGCTGTCAGATGCTCCACCTGCTCGAGGGGGACTAGCATTAGCTCTGCTTTTGCTGCTCGTCTGCATACAAACAGAAAGGCTTCCATCAAAGTTGAGGTTTCAGAGATTTCGGTGGGCACTGCATAAGGCTTTTGGGGAGACAATTTTGGCAAGGAGATATGGTATATTGTATAAGGGATGGCTGAAAAGAATGGGAAGGGCCTGGCAAGGTAATGCAAAAGTAGTAATTATACAACATGGAAATCAAATTGTTTGGATACATTTGTTGTGGTTGATTAGGACTGACTTTACATTCACAGATCCGGACAGCACGTAGAGAGTGAGGACGCACTGCACTTCACACACGCACACATTCACAAACACACACATGCATGCACACACACACACACACACACACACAGGATAGCTATGAGGTGCAGATGATGGGGGATGGACTATGAACTAAGTAATACTATGGCACAAGATGATTCTATTTGTTCAAAAGTGGCACAGTGGGTTAGCACGGCTGCCTCCAGGGACCCGGGTTCAATTCCTGGCTTGGGTCACTGTCTGTGCGCAGTCTACATGTTCTCCCCGTGACTGCATGGGTTTCCCCCGAGTGCTCCAGTTTCCTTCTACAGTCCGAAAGATGTGCTACTTAGGTGCATTGGCAATGCTAAATTTTCCCTCAGTGTACCCGAACAGGTGCTGGAGTGTGATGACTGAGGGATTTTCACAATAACTTCATTGCAGTGTTAATGTAAACCTACATGTGACACTAATAAATAAATAAGCTTTTGGACTGTGGGAGGAAACCGGAACTTCCGGAGGAAACCCACGCAGACACGGAGAGAATCCACACGGACAGCGATCCAAAGCCAGGACTGAACCTGGGTCCCTGCCGCTGTGAGACAGCAGTACTAACCACTGTGCCGCCCCAAATAACATGGGGCTACAGGGAGAGGACCTGGGTAAGATACTCTCTCAGTGAGTGGATGCAGACTAGATGGGCTGAATGGTCTCTTCTGCCCTGTAGGGATTCTGTGATCCCATATGTAAAGTGGGCACAAGGGTAACATAGATGCTGGAGGAGGAGTGGTGGCAGAGTGTGCGGTGGGAGGGGGGGAGGCAGGATGTGCAGGGGAGCAGGGTCTGGGGGGGCAGGATGTGGAAGGGGGATAGGGTGTGGTGTGGGGTGGGGGGCAGGGTGTGGAGGGGGGAGAGGGTGTAGGTGGCAGGGTGCGGGGTGGGGGCAGGGTGTGGAGGTGGATAGGGGCAGGGTGTGGAGGGGGAATAGGGTGTGGGGTGGGAGGCAGGGTGTGGAGGGGGATAGGGTGTGGGTGGCAGTGTGGGGTGGGGGCAGGGTGTGGGGTGGAGGGCAGGGTGTGGAGGGGGATAGGGTGTGGGGTGGGGGGCAGGGTGTGGAGGGGGAATAGGGTGTGGAGGGGGATAGGGTGTGGGTGGCAGAGTGTGGGGTGGGGGGCAGGGTGTGGGGTGGAGGGCAGGGTGTGGAGGGGGATAGGGTGTGGGGTGGGAATAGGGTGTGGAGGGGGATAGGGTGTGGGTGGCAGAGTGTGGGGTGGAGGGGGATAGGCTGTGGAAGGGGGGGCAGGGTATGGAGGGGGAATAGGGTGTGGGGTGTGGGGTGGGGGGCAGGGTGTGGAGGGGGATGGGGCAGGGTGTGGAAGGGGAATAGGGTGTGGGGTGGGAGGCAGGGTGTGGAGGGGGATAGGCTGTGGAAGGGGGGGCAGGGTATGGAGGGGGATAGGGTGTGGGGTGTGGGGTGGGGGGCAGGGTGTGGAGGGGGATAGGGTGTGGGGTGTGGGGCAGGGTGTGGAGGGGGATAGGGTGTGGGGTGTGGGGGGCAGGGTGTGGAGGGGGATAGGGTGTGGGTGGCAGAGTGTGGGGTGGGGGCAGGGTGTGGAGGGGGATAGGCTGTGGAAGGGGGGGCAGGGTTTGGAGGGGGGAGACCACTGCACTGGGCAAAGCAGGAAAGGGATGTTGGGCGGCCACGTCATTCATTCATTCTCTTCTCCGCTCCCTTCGCTTCCCTGTGATCTGATAGGCCAGTTTCCCTGACCAACCCCTCCACAGCGTGAACCCTATTGGTGAGTGTTGCTGGCAATCTCGCTCCCTCGTCCGCGTCCCACAGTTTACTGCACTATTATTGGCTGAGCCATTGCACACGCCCACCACGGTCTGCAATGTGATTGGTGAATTGCCCTGTCATTCAGAACCTCGCCCACGCCCCGCCCTCCGGCCCGCCGACTGGGAGATGTCATTGGTTGAATCTCCCGAGCACGAGCGCGCGCCGCCACCACGAGGCGGGCTGCTGCTGTCAATCAACACTACCCCGCTCCCGCCCTCTGGTTGGGTGTAATACCAGTGGCTGAACACGCTGTCAATCTACATCAACCCGCCCACCTCCTCTCACTGCGTGCGAAGTTATTGGCTGGTTGGGCGCACACGAGCCGCAGTCGATTGGTGAACGTTACCGTCAATCTGGGCTTCTCCCGCCTACTCTCCCCAGGTGAGTGGCTGTCCTTACTGTCAATCAGTATTACCCCGCTCAAGCCTCTGGCTGATTGTGATACCATTGGCTGTACAGACTGTCAATCAGCACTACCCCGCCCACGCCCGCTGGCGATGTGTGAAACCACGGGCAGCCGCAGCGATCTGAAGTTTGATTGGTGAATGCCGTTGTCAATCTGGGTACCTCCACCCGCCCTCCCATAAGTACTAATATGATTGGCTAAAACTGCCGCCAATCAAACCACTGACGTCACGCACCTGGCCCGCCCTCTTGAGCGTCGGATATTATTGGCTGACGGGCCGCGAGCGGCCGCAGAGCTCTCCGTTCCGATTGGTGGATGGAGCTGTCAATCTGAGTCCCGGGCCTGCCTCGCGCTACCTCAGGAGAGTGGACAACCCGGCTCGAGCGCGCTTCCCGCTCGAGTGTCGGCTCGGTCCCCTCAGCATCCCCGGCGGTCCATCAGCATCCCCGCTCCGCCCGGTCCGGCTCTGCCCGGCCCGGCGGCCCCTCAGCATCTTTCGCCTCGCCAACTCCCCGGGCATGAAAGCAGCACCTGGCGACCTGTGGTGCGAGTGCGAGCCGGCCGGCAGCCCAGGCCAGCAGCAGCAGCAGGCGGCGGGCCGGATGGAGCAGGAGCAGCGGTTGCACCTCCTGTTCCAGCAGCTGGATGTGAACCAGGACGGTGGGCTGTGCGTGGACGACTTGGCAGCCGGACTGGAGCGGCTCGGGGTCTACCGGACACGCTCCGAGCTGAGGGTGAGTGTCCCCGGGGGCTGAGGGTGAGGAGGATGGAGGGTTCGAGGATGGATGATCAGAGACTGCAGGATGGAGGGTCTGAGGATGGAGGATGGAGGGTCTGAGGATGGAGGATCTGAGGCTGCAGGATGGAGGGTCTGAGGATGGAGGATCTGAGGCTGCAGGTTGGAGGGTCTGAGGATGGAGGATCTGAGGCTGCAGGTTGGAGGGTCTGAGGCTGCAGGATGGAGGGTCTGAGGCTGCAGGATGGAGGGTCTGAGGATGGAGGATCTGAGGCTGCAGGATGGAGGGTCTGAGGATGGAGGGTCTGAGGCTGCAGGATGGAGGGTCTGAGGCTGCAGGATGGAGGGTCTGAGGCTGCAGGATGGAGGGTCTGAGGCTGCAGGATGGAGGGTCTGAGACTGCAGGATGGAGGGTCTGAGACTGCAGGATGGAGGGTCTGAGACTGCAGGATGGAGGGTCTGAGGATGGAGGATGGAGGGTCTGAGGATGGAGGATGGAGGGTCTGAGGCTGCAGGTTGGAGGGTCTGAGGATGGAGGATCTGAGGCTGCAGGATGGAGGGTCTGAGGATGGAGGATCTGAGGCTGCAGGATGGAGGGTCTGAGGATGGAGGATCTGAGGCTGCAGGATGGAGGGTCTGAGGATGGAGGATCTGAGGCTGCAGGATGGAGGGTCTGAGGATGGAGGATCTGAGGCTGCAGGATGGAGGGTCTGAATCTGAGGCTGGAGGATGGAGGGTCTGAGGCTGGAGGATGGATGTTCCGAGGACGGAGGATTGGAGGCTGGAGGATGGGGGTCTGAGGATGGAGGATTGGAGGTTGGAGGATCTGAGGACGGCGGTACTGATGCTGGAGGGGGCTCTGAGGACGGAGACTCGGAGGCTCTGAGGCTGGAGGGGGCTCTGAGGCTAGAGGTTGTGGAAAGGGGTGGCTCTGAGTCTGGAGTGTGCAGAAGGTGGGGGCTCTGAGGCTGGAGGGTGCGGAAGGGGTGGATGTGAGGCTGGAGAGTGTGGAAGGGATTAATTTATTACCGTTACATGTATTAGTATATGGTGAAATGTATTGTTTCTTGTGCGCTACCCAGACAAAGCATACCATTCATAGAAGGAAATGATAGAGTGCAGAATGTAGTGTTACAGTCGTAGCTCGGGTGCAGAGAAAGATCAACTTAGTGCGAAATAGTTCCATTCAATATGAAGCAGCAGGGAAGAAGCTGTTCTTGAGTTAATTGGTACCTGACCTCAGACTTTTGTATCTTTTTTCCAATGGAAGAAGGTGGAAGAGAGAATGTCCAGGGTGCGTGGCGTTCTTGATTGTGCTGGCTGCTTTTCTGAGGCAGCAGGATGTGTTTACAGAGTCAATGGATGGGAGGCAGGAGACTGAGGGGGGGAGGGCGCTGGGCGTCAGGGGAGTGTGCTGGGCAGGCAGAAGTGCTGAGGCGGGGGTGCGGGGGGAGGATGCTGAGGCAGGGGTTGGGCGGGAAGGTGCTGAGGCGGGGGGGTGAGGGGAAGGTGCTGGGGCGGGGGGGAGTGTGCTGAGGCAGGGGCGTGGGGGTGCTGAGGTGTGGGGGAGGGAAGGGGTTGTTGAGGTGGGGGGTGTTGAGGCAGGAGGGGAGGGTTGTTGAGGTGGGGGTGTTAAGGCAGGAGTGGAGGGAGTGTTGAGGTGGGAGGGGCTGTGGGTGCAGGGAGGCTTGAGGATATCGGGGGTGGTTTGAGGTTGGAAGATACAGGAGGATGGTTTGAGGGCGTGGGGGTGTTTGAGGCTGGAGGGTGCAGAGGAAGTTGAGGCTGGAGGGTGATATTGAGGCAGGAGGGTGTGGGGGGGGTACTGGAGGGTGCGGGGGTTGGTTGACAGAGCGGGAGGGATTGAGACTAGAGGGTGTGGGAGGGATTAAAGCTGGAGGGTGCAGGAGGATTGAAGCTGGAGGTTAGGGTGGCAGGTTTTAAAACTTCACCAGATTGATTCCTTGGATGAGAGACTTCGGTTATGATAAATTGGAGAAGTTTGGGCTGGTCTCGTTGAAGAAGAGGAGGGTGTAGGAGATTTTACGGAGCTATTCAAAACCAACTGTGGTCTGGGCAGAGTGGTTAAAGAGAAACCGTTCCCATTGACGGGAAGTTCACAAACTAGATTGAGAGGAAATTTGTTGGAGGTGCCTTTCTTCAAAATTGTGCAGGGGCTTGCCTGGGTCGAATCTTTACCCATTGGCAGAATGATTAAAAGCGAGTTGAGGAAAAGCATTTTCCATGCAGTCAGTGGCTGGGTTGTGGAATGTGCTGCCTGATTGTGTGGTGGAGACAATTTGAATTGAGGCTTTTAAACAAGAATTGGATAGTTATTGGGAAAGGCAGTAGGTGGCTTCTTCAGGGGCCAGCACAGATACGACAGGTCAAATGGCATCCTGTGTGTTGTAACTATAGTTATGACTGAACTACACAAGATGATGTTGACCAAAAACTTAGCTTCTTTTGCAGACAGTTTAAAGCTGGAGATTTAACTCTTTCGGCAGAAAATTTCAGAATTGACACCAGAAAGCAGCGAACTTCTGGGATTTCCTTCCGAAATCTTCTCCCTCCTTTTCTGAAGATGTTCCTTAAGTTGAGTTGCCCATCCAAATAAGTGACTCAGATACAATTGGCTAACCTTACATCTAAATTTTAAATGTAAAACAAAATGGGTCAGTTTGCTTCATAATGCTTCAGTGAAGCAGTGTAGGATATTATCCTGCATTAAGGATGCCGTATAAATGCTGTCTATTGCCCTGAGTTCCTCAGCTCTTTGGATCTGCTGCATCTGCCCAAGAGGCTTTAATGTCTCATCCGAGAGATGGCACTCATGACGGTGCAGTACACCTTGGGGTAACGTCAGCAATTTTAGGCAGTACACCTTTGGCAAAATACTGAGAATCGGAAATATAAATAAGAATTGCTGCAAGTACTTAGCAGGTCAGGCAGCAGTTCGGCCAGAACTGAAAAGTACACACTCTGCTGGAACTGAAGGTTCAAGTCCCTGTGACTTAGGCACATAGTTCAGTTTAATAGCACTGTTAAGAAGAGAGTGAAACATTGGAACAGTAATTGACTGTTCAGCCCTTGAACCTGTTCCACCACTCGAGTTCATGGCTGATCTGAGACCTAACTTTATATATAAAAACGAGAAGCAGGAGTAGGCCATCTGGCCCTTCAAGCCTTCTCTGCCATTCATTTTGATCATGGCTGATCATAGAATTCAATATCCTGATCCCTCTCTTCCCCCATATCCCTTTAGCCTCAAGAGCTATATTTAATTTCTTCTTGAAATCACACAATGTTCTAGCCTCAACTACATCCTGTGGTACTGCATTCCACAGATTCAGCGCTCTCTGAGTGAAGAAATTTCTCCTCATCTCAGGTCTAAAGGTTTACCCTTATCCTCAAATATGAACCATAGTTCTCGACTCCCCCACCATTGGGAACATTCTTTCTGAATCTACCCTTTCTAGCCCTGTTAGAATTTTATAAGTTTCTATGAAATCTACCCATACTGTTCTAAACTCCAGTGAATATAATTTTAAATGACTTAATTTATTCTCATGATAGACCAGCCATCTCAGCAATCAGCCTGGTAAACGTTCTCTGTACTCCCTGTACAGCAAGGACATTCTTGCTCAGCTAAGGACACCAAAACTGCACATGCTACTCTAGATGTGGCCTCACTAACACCCTATAAAATTGCAGCAAAACATCTCTATCCCTACACTCAAATCCTCTTGCTATGAAGGCCAACATACCAGTTGCTGCCTTTATTGCCTACTGAACCTGCACACTTACTTTTAGTGACTGATGCACGAGAACTCCAAAGTGTCGTTGAGTATCCACCACTCTCAGTTTACACCCATTCAACTAATTTGTCTTCCTATTATTTCTACCAAAGTGGATAACCTCACATTTATCCTCATTATACTGTATCTGCCATGCAAATGCTCACACACACACTCAGCCTGTCCAAATCATGCTGAACATCTCTGCATTCTCCTCACAGCTCACCCTCCTATCCAACTTCGTATCATCTGCAAATTTGGAGATAATACATTCAGTTCCCTCTTCCAAGTCATTAATATATAATGTGAGCAGTTGAGGTCCTAGCACTGATCTCTGTGGAACCCCACCAGTCACTGACTGCCAATCAGAAAAAGACCTATTGTGCTAACTCTTTGCTTCCTGTCTGCTAACCAGCTTTCCATCCATCTTGAGATATTACGTGCAATTTCATGTACTTAGACTTTCAGAAGCTTTTGACAAGTCTCAGATAACAGACTACCATGTAAAGTTTAAGTAAACCACATCCAGTGATACTCCTCAGTCAACTCTACTAGTTACATCCTCAAAAAATTCCAGTAGATTGATCAAGCATGATTTCCTGCTCTGAATCCTTGTAAAGGTTCCTATTTCCCTGTCTTATTTGTTTAAACCCTCCCCAACCACTCTAGCAAGTACCCCATCCTCTTCCCAAGCACATCAGCCCCGATCCTGCCCAGGTGTAACCTGTCCAGTTTGTACAGGTCCCACCTCCACCAGAACTGGTCCCAATGCCCTAGGGATCTGAAGACGACGACCGACACACACACACACACACACACACACACACACACACACCGACACCATCTTTTTAGCCATGTGTCCATCCTTTATATCCTGCTACTCTGGGACCTTGCTTCATGTCCCTTAATACCGTTCATAGGCACAAATCTCTCAACCTCATATTTAAAATTAACATCTGAGCATCAATTGCCCTTTGTGTGTGAAAGTGTTTCCTAATTTCACGCTTGAAAGGTCTAGCTTTAATTTTAGCCTGTTGCTCTCTGTTTATCCTATTTGTTCCCCTTAATATCTTGAAAAGTGATCAGATCACCTCTTAACAGTCCCACTTTATTTAATCTTTCTTCGCTGCTTAAATCTTGTAATTTAGGTATGATTCTGGTAAATGTATGTTCCTTCAAACCCAATATACCCTTTGTAGGTCAGGTAGCATCTGTGGCAGGCAAGAGTTAACACTGTAAATCTGAAGGGTCATGGACCTGAAGGGTTAACTCTGTTTATCTCGCTGTGAATGTTGTTTGACCTGTTGAATCTTTCCAGTATTTTCTGCCTTTATTTCTGATTTTCAACATCGGCAGTATTTTGCTTTTGTACCAGTATGTCCCTGCTAAGAAGCGGTGCCCATACTGCTTGAAGTATTCCATGGTTTAATGCATTGTCATTTTTGGACACGATGTTAATGCCAACACTCCCCTGTGAACGATCCTGAAGTACCACTGCAGAAGAACTGGGATGTTAATGACAATAGATTGCATTTATATAGCATCGCCTTTTTATTATAGGATGATGTGTAGCGGCATTTTGCAGGAGCATTACCAAATATCTAACCACATATGGTTATTAGAATGTGTGAGGCAAAGTTTGGCTAACCAGGGGGATTTTAAGGAGCATCTTAAAATGAGAGGGAGAGATTGAGAGGAAATTCAGAGTCCGGCCTGGAATTTCCTCCTAAATCTTTAGGGTGCTCCTTAAAATAAACCCCTTTGTTCACACTTTGTTGGATTTGACATTAATATGAAATGTTCAGAACGTATTGTCCTAATGATGGTGCTTGATTTTTCAACAGTTGTGGTGTTACAATTGTTTGCCATGTACAATTTTTAATGGATACTGAATGTACTGTTAACTTGTGATTAGCAGGTAATCACGTGCATCTATTTTGTCTGCATTGGTGGAAAGGCATTGGTACTCAATGCCACAAACCAACTCCTAATTCTTAACAAGCAGCCCTTCAATTTCCAGGAGATCAAATAAATGGGTAGCCATTTAGCATCTCAAGCCTGTTCTAGTATTCAAATAGATTGTGACTTATCTGTGCCTCAACCTCGTTTACTCACTGTTGATGTATAATCACAGAATTGTTACAGCACAGAAAGAGGTCCTTCATGTGTGCACTGGCTCTGCAATTGGGCAGTTCATTAGTGACGTTCCTTGTCTTTTTGTAACCGTGACCAACCTTCCTTTTCAGATATGTCTCTTGCCAATGCAAGATGACCATTGACATGTGTTTATAAATATATAAAAAGGAAGAGGCTGGCTAGGGTGAACGTTGGTCCCTTAGCGGATGAGAAAGGGGACCTAGTGGTAGGGGATGGGGATATGGCTAAGGTCTTGAATAACTTTTTTGTTTCTGTCTTCACGGAGGAGGACGTGAATAATTTGCCGGGTGTTAGCGATGGAAAGGTGGTAGGACTGGAGGGTCTTAATGACATTACTGTTACTAGAGAGGTGGTGCGCGACAGACTGGAGGGGCTGATTGTGGACAAGTCCCCAGGACCGGATGGAATGCATCCGAGGGTTCTGAAAGAAATGGCGGAGGTGATAGTGGATGCCTTGGTGGTTATTTTCCAGACGTCGCTGGATTCCGGGGAAGTGCCGGAGGATTGGAAAACGGCTAATGTTACGCCGTTGTTTAAGAAGGGTGCCAGGCAAAAGGCGGGGAATTACAGGCCGGTTAGTTTAACGTCTGTGGTAGGTAAAATGTTAGAATCCGTCATTAAGGAGGAAATTGCGAGGCATCTTGAAGGGAATTGCTTGATAGGGCAGACGCAACACGGTTTCATTAAAGGGAAGTCGTGTCTGACAAATTTACTGGAATTCTATGAGGATGTGTCTAGGGCGGTGGATAGAGGAGAGCCGGTGGATGTGGTCTTTCTGGATTTTCAGAAGGCGTTTGATAAGGTACCTCACAAGAGGTTACTGCAGAAGGTCAGAGGACATGGAGTTGGGGGTAGGGTGTTAGCGTGGATAGAGGATTGATTGTCAAATAGGAGGCAGAGAGTGGGGGTCAATGGGTGCTATTCGGATTGGCGGTTGGTGACTAGTGGGGTGCCCCAGGGGTCGGTGCTGGGGCCTCAGCTATTTACCATTTATATAGATGATCTGGAGGAGGGAACCGAGTGTAGGGTGTCGAAATTTGCTGATGACACCAAGATTGGGGGAAAGGCAAATTGTGCGGAGGGTGTGGAGAGTCTGCAGAAGGATCTAGATAGGCTGGGTGAATGGGCCAGGAAATGGCAAATGGAATTTAATGTTGGCAAGTGTGAGGTGGTCCACTTTGGTAGGAAGAATGGTAGGAAGGACTATTACTTACGTGGCGAAAAACTGCAGCAGGCGACGGTGCAGAGGGACCTCGGGGTCCTTGTGCATGAGTCGCAAAAACCCAGCCTGCAGGTGCAGCAGGTGGTCAGGAAGGCGAATGGGATGCTGGCCTTCATAGCGAGGGGGATTGAATATAAAAGTAGGGAGGTCTTGCTGCAGCTGTATAGGGCATTGGTGAGGCCGCAGCTGGAGTACTGTGTGCAGTTTTGGGCGCCGCACCTGCGCAAGGATATTTTGGCCTTGGAGGGAGTGCAGAGGAGGTTTACTAGGCTGATACCGGAGTTGAGGGGGTTGAGCTATGAGGAGAGGCTGAATAAACTAGGCTTGTACTCGTTGGAGTTTAGAAGAATGAGGGGAGATCTCATTGAGACGTATAAGATGATGAATGGGATGGATAGGATAGAGGTGGAAAGACTCTTCCCGCTCAAAAAAGACAGTAGGACTAGGGGGCACAGCCTCAAGATAAAGGGGGGGCAGTTCAGAACGGAGTTGAGGAGGAACTTCTTCACTCAAAGGGTGGTGAATCTCTGGAATTCTCTGCCCGTTGAAGTGGTGGAGGCTGCCTCGCTAAATATTTTTAAGAAGCGGGTTGATGGGTTTTTGATAAGAGAGGGGATTAAGGGTTATGGGGAGAGGGCGGGAAAGTGGAACTGAGCCACGACAGATCAGCCATGATCTTATTGAATGGCGGGGCAGGCTCGAAGGGCCAGATGGCCTACTCCTGCTCCTATTTCTTATGTTCTTATGTTCTTATGTGTCTACACATGCACAGAAAACCAATGGTGTTGTTTCATAGAATCATGCAGTGCAGAAGAGGCCTTTGGCCCATCTGCACTGACACATGAGAAACACCGCCCCCCCCCCCCGCTTTAATCCCATTTACCAGTGTTATACAGCTTTAATTTAAACAGCTTCCAAGCATTCCAGTTTAATGAGACAAACAAGGACAGTAATTCAATTATTTCTTTATTTTAAACTTCTGATACCAACTCAAACGTAAACAGTTGTAACTTATTAACTTTAACTATTTAACTGAAAACAGATATTACCGAGTTGAGGGAAACCTTAGCCAAAAATATCTCTGGTGTAGAATCTATCTTTTTGTTCTCTGAAACATCCTTCAAGGCACAAGCCTTCTTGTGATGGTTAGTCTCTTCAAGTGCTAGACAAAGGATTGCAGTGTCCTTTTAGCCAACTGTATCACCAAAAAACAATCACATGGCTCGAACAGCCAGTGAAATTACTTTTGAACGACGCCCTGATGCTTAGTTCATTTGACATGTACCATACGTAGCAGCCATATAAGTCAAAGCCATGGTGTTTCAGTTAATGTAAACAACTTCCCTTATCTGGGAAGCTTCAGATCACAGCTCCCAGACCAGAGCCTCTTTATGACCTGCATTGGGTTTTAATCTATAAATTGACCAAAAATCCCAGCATGCTTAGCTCTCAGCCAGAATAGTCATTTTAAAGTTACTATTGCCATTATTGTTGCAGCTGTTCTTTCTCTGTCTACACCAGTCCTTGGCCCATAGCCTTGAATGTTATGACGTACCTTGTGTTCATCCAAATACTTTTTAAAGAATGTGAGGGAACCCACTTCTACCATCCTCCCAGCCAGCGCATTCCAGACTCTCACCACCCTCTGGATAAGAATGTTTTTTTCTCACCCTGTCCCAAGCCTCCTACCCCTCACCTTGAATATTGCATGAGTTGCACTTCTAGTTTGAACTTGCTTTGATACTGAAGCTGTTGACTTGGTTTCTGAGCCCCACTGTGAATGGGCAGCCAGGACACCACATTCCCGCACTTTCCAGGGTGAGGTCTTCTGATAAAACCTCTATATCCCATATTTGCAGCTCCAAGGATTCTTCCCCGCCACAGGCCAGGGTCCAGGAGATTCAGGAATTGAGGGAGGCTGTGGGGCAGCTTCAGAATCCAAATTATGTCGAACAAGAAGAATCCTTGGAATTGCAAAGACCAGATATGGAAAGAAATGTTCCTGTTGATGACTTATTTTCAATTCTTCTCATTTACAACTCTTCCTTATGACTCATCCTCCCTACAGGCTACTGACAGCTTAATTAAACAACCCTCGAACTTGTGCAAGTTCACACGCAATAAGTACTTGTAAACAGAATAGAACAAAGAAAAATGCAGCGCGCACAGGAACAGGCCCTTTTACCCTCTAAGCCTGTGTCGATCACGATGTCTGCCTAAAAACCATGTGCACTCTTTACTTACAGAATCCATTTCCTTCCATTCCCATCCTATTCATGTCTTTGTCTAGTTGCCCCTTAAATGCTGCTGTCGTACCTGTTTTCAATATACTTTTGCACGTTGCATAAATGTTATTTACAAAACTCAAATGAAGCCATTTGAAATTTCCTCTTTAAAAGAGTGTCCTCGATCTCTGCAATCTGTAGGGAAAGATGCAAAAACTTGAATTAGATCAGGTTGGCGCTCATGAAAAAAAATACTGGGGGCAGGGTAATCAACACAGCAAATATATATGGACACCAGAAATAAGATACCAAAAATAAACGCCAGGCAGGTCTGAACATTGAAGTCATTTTAAATCTGCTGGATTCTGGAGAGTTCACCAAATCAGACAAGATGAAACTTTTAAAATCACTGGTTCTAACAACCGTCTGAGAGACATCTTTGTTTCTGGTTGCCGTTTACTCTACTTCTCATATCACTTTTTTTTGCTTCTTTAACTAATTCATTTAAATCTGTGCCCTCTTGTTCTTGATCCTTTTACAAACAGGAATAGTTTTTCCACTTCCATGCTGTCCAGCCTTCTAATGGTCTTGAATACCTTTATTAAATCTCCCTTTATTAAAGCAGCCTTCTTGACTCCAAGGAAGACAGTCCCAACTTCTCCACTCTATCTTCATGACCGAAGTTCCTCATTCCTGGAACCATCCTCATGAATCTTTGCTGCTTTTGTATCCTTACTTAAACAAATTTTCAGTTGACCCGGGAAAAGACTTCCACGGGCTCCGACAAAGGGTCATCCAGACTCGAAACATCTCTTTCCACAGATGCTGTCAAACCTGCTGAGATTTTCCATCATTTTCTGTTTTTGTTCCAGATTTACGCTGCTCTTTGTATGGGAAAGGTGTTTAATTTTATTTTGACAGCATGTCTCATGATATTTGTCTTACGATCGGTGTTTTTGTTCCAGTTTCCATTGCCCTTTGTGTGAAAAAGGTGTTTAATTTCACCCCGAATAGCTAGCTTTAATTTTAAGACATTGCCCCCTTGTTCTGGATTAAATGTCAGTCTGTTTGCCTGGATAGAAATGGGCTTGCAGTAGTGAATTTATTTCAGCTGGTACTTGTCATTCTTGCCTTTTCTTTGCTCTGAGTTGATGTCAGTACCACTTTACATTGGGGTGGCATGGTAATACGGTGGTTAGCACTGCTGCTTCACAGTGCCAGGGACCCGGGTTCAATTTCCCAGCTTGGGTCACTGTCTGTGTGGAGTCTGCACATTCTCCTTGTGTCTGTATGGGTTTCCTCCGTGTGCTCCAGTTTCCTCCCATAGTCTGAAAGATGTGCTAGTTAGATGCATTGACCCAAATAGGTGCTGGCCTGTGGCGACTACGTGAATTTCACAGTAACTTCATTGTAGTGTTAATGTAAGCCTTACTTGTAATAAATAAACTTTACTTTATACTCTAACATAAAATTGTACAGCAGTTTTAAAGTGCATCAAAGTGTTTTGTTTTCTCGCTCAAAGCCCTACAGTGACACATTTCAGTTGGTTGGTAAGGGCTCCATAATTAAATGAGAAATGACTATTCATCAGGCCCAAAAACAGAGCCTAAGTACCATGGGATAGGTGGTATCATTTACAGTAAAATGACTTAAAATTATTGTAAACTTGAAACCTTAAAATGTGTAACCTTTATTAAGTTTTCTTTTGTAACATTAAGGCGACTGTAACCTTTTCTGTCCTCTGCGGGTTATAAGATAGCCCATGTCCCCAAATGTTTTAGTGGAAGGTGTCATGATTTCATCCCAGCTTTTGTTTCGACAGCAGGTTTCATGATTTTTCTCTTGTGATTGGTGGTTTTTTTGTTTAGTTGTGGCACTTTGGTTTTGGCAGGGAAGTTCCTAAAATGAAACACAACCACCTTGGAATGCGATCGTTGGATATAATTTCAAGTATGTAATTTCATTCCGGGAATCAAATGTTGGTTATGAAATGCTTCAGCTTTGCTCCATTGTTGTGCTGAACAATTGGATAAGATTACTTCGGTAGTGACTAACACACGTTTATACTTTATATGGAGTACTTGGAACAAGACTGAAGCTTTGTGCTGTTCATAGCTTATCTAAATACAGTCATCTTTCTCAATCTGCACATGTAAAGAGGAGTCCTGCTCTTTGCAAGGATGGTAGAAAGCACAATAAGCAGAATTCCTGTGGTTTGACTTGCAAACCACAAAGTCAGTTGGCTCATTTCGTTGTATGCTATGAAAAGTTGTATATAGCATTGCGTGATGCTCAGTTCATCACACTATTGATGCTTTGAATCATAGAATTCCTACAGTGCAGAAGGAGGCCATTCGGCCCACTGAGTCTTCACCGACCACAATCCCACCCAGGCCCTATTCTTGTAGCCCCACATGTTTAGCCTGACATTAAGGGGGAATTTAGCGTGGCCAGTCAACCTAACCCGCACATCTTTGGTTAGTGGGAGGAAACTGGAGCACCTGGAGAAAACCCATACAGACTCAGGGAGAATGTACAAACTCCACACAGACAGTGATCCTGGAATTGAACCTGGGTCCTTGGCGCTGTAAGGCAACAGTGCTAACTACTTTTCCACCTTACTACCAATACTTCACCCTAATATTCTCTACAAATGCAACTGAGGTTTTGTCCTTCCTAACTTGGCCTTTTGGCTAAGATCAAGTGTAGTATCAATATGCTGTGCTTGGTTGAAGTCATTAGGTTATGTCTCAGCTTCATTTGAAGCAGTTTTTTTAAAAGAGGCATCTCGGCCTTTTGGCTAAGATGCAAATGAGATCAAGCCTTGGAGGAGGAGCTATACCTACTCCAATCAGCTTGGATCATGTAGATCAAGCCCAAGACAGGAGGTCAAAGCCCTGTCTTGTCAGCTTGGTGTGGACAGTAGTCATGATGTGGAGATGCTGGCGTTGGACTGGGGTAAACACAGTAAGAAGTCTGACAACACCAGGTTAAGTCCAACCGACTTAAATTGGTTGGACTTCTTACGTTGTCAGCTTGGATCAGGAATGTCTCAACTTGTTGAGACTCTGAATTGAACTTGATTGGATTGAATTGGAATAAAAACAAAAAAAAACATGGTATTGTTGGATCAAGTTGTTCAAGTAGTCACAGGATGAAATTTACTCCTTGGAGAGATCTGAATTATACATGAACAACATTTGTGGTCATAGTGGATTTTACAAAATATAGGTTTAGATTCGTATAATTCAAAAGTTTAAAGAAAAACAAAACTGCTCACAAAATGAATATTAAAGAAAAAATAGCTGTGTGGCAGGACACATTGGCTGGGTTTATTTTGCTTCAGTCAGGTTGTTAATTTACCAATTGATGAACAGAGGCAATAATTTTGCATAAATCTTGTTATCCTAAGGTGTATGTCTTCCTAAATAACTCTTTGTATACGGTGCCTTGCTTTCTTCACTGAACTTGATAAGTTGTAAACCTGAATGTGATTAGTTTTGAAGTAACTTGTGACTTGGCACTTGCGATCTAGTGTCTCGTGTGCTTCTTATTAACTGCTGTACTTTTGTGTGGTCAGCTATTTTGTCGAAGGTGTTATTTCTGCTGCTGTTTATTAATTAATAAGGCTGTTTGTGTCAGCACTTGACTTGAATCGGCAGTGTTGATTTGTGCTATTTGTCCCAGTTCCAAGACTCCTTGCTATTTACACCTATTTTAAATTATAAAAAAAAGCTGAAGGAGAATGATACGGGGAGCGATGGTGGTACAGTGGTATTGTCACTGGACTAGTAATCCAGAGACCCAGTGTAAAGCTCCAGGGATCTGGGTTTGAAACCCACCATGCCCAATGGTGAAATCTAAATTTAATAATCTAAAATTAAAAGTCTAATGAGGACCATGAAGCAATTTGCTGTAAAAGAAAAAAAATCTGGCTCACTAATGTCCTTGAGGGAAGGAAATCTACCCCCATACCATGTCTTGTCTCCAGACCCACAGCAATGTCATTGACTCTGAATGATCTAGCAAACCACTTAGTTCAAGGGAAATTAGGGATGGCCAATAAATGTTGGCCCAACCAACGATGCCCACAACCCTTGAACAAATTTAAAAAAAAATGCATCTTCCTCTAGGTGCCCTGGGTTCCTTCCATTGTCCAAAGATATGTAGGTGGATTGGCCATGGTAAATTGTCTCTGGGCATTGCAGGATGTGTAGATTAAGGAAATTTTCGGGATAAATATGTGGGATTAAGAGGATGGGGCCTGGGTAGGATGCTCGTTCAGAGAGTCGGTGTGCACTTGATGGGCCAAATGGTCTCCTTCTGCACTGTAAGGATTTTATTCTAAGGCCACACTTGGAATACTGTGTGCAATTCTGGTCACCCTATTATAGAAAGGATATTATTAAACTAGAAAGAGTGCAGAAAAGATTTACTAAGATGCTACTGGGACTTGATGGATTGAGTTATAAGGAGAGGCTGGATAGACTGGGACTTTTTTTCTTGGAATGTAGAAGGCTGAGGGCTGATCTTATAGAGGTCTGTAAGATAATAACGGGCACAGATCAGCTAGATAGTCAATATCTTTTCCCAAAGGTAGGGGAGTATAAGACTAGAGGCCATAGGTTTAAGATGAGAGGGGAGAGATACAAACGTGTCCAGAGGGGCAATTTTTTCACACAGGGTGGTGAGTGTCTGAAACAAGTAGTAGTAGAGGTGGGTACAATTTTATCCTTTGAAAAGCATTTGGATAGTTACATGGGTAAGATAGGTATAGAGGGATATGGACCAAATGCGGGCAATTAGGATTAGCTTAGCGGCCTTAAAAAAAAGGGTGGCTTGGGCAAGTTGGACTGAAGGGCCTGTTTCCATGCTGTAAACATCTATGACTCTAAGTGAGCCATAGGAGTTTTTAATGCTAACTGCTGCATGTACACTGAAGAATAGAATAATAAGCATGCTTTGTAAAAGTTGTCTAACCTTGCAAATGCTACTGTTGCTATTATGGTTTTTAATTTATTCCTATGGCTCAAGCAGAGCTATGCTCCAGAAATGATGTAATAGACCTCGCGTAGGAGACGGAGAGAGAAGAAGCAGCCATGAAGAGATGGCACATCATCAGTAAAGTCCTGTCTGTTTTTACTCAAATTCTGCCCTGTGTATCACACCTCTAATGCAGAACAAAAACTGGCAACGAGGACTATAAACGTGAGCTTGCTAGCCACTCGGAAAGAAGAAATTAACTGAGGAAAAATCAGAATAAGAAAATAAAGAAAATTTTCACGTGCTACAGAGATGAATGGGCTTGGTGGATGTGAGTAAACAATACCAGCAAGCACATTATAGAGATGCTGTGATAAATAAGAGGCTGAAGCTCAGTTAAATACCTTGTGTGTAAGGAAATGGAGGGAGCTGCTGGAAATGCATTTGCAAAGCAGGCATGTGGGAAACCTGCCTGTGAAAAATGACAGGAGTTCAGCATCATTGGAGCTTTTAATGAAAATGTGGATGATGGAGCTCTTATACCATCATTTTCACTATTTTACACAAGCAAACAGAATAACTGAAGATATTATATACCCACTTCCCTGAGCGTGATGGGGAGGAAAACTTTTTTAACCTCTTCCACAGTCTAGTTCAACTTGATAAAACCAGGCTGTACAAACAAAATGTGGATATTTTGTCAAGCAAAGTTTTCACTGAAACACTTGGTGATTGCAGATCCCTTTAGATTCCATTGAAAGAAACAGAGGGTGGGGAGTCAATTATACAATTTGTGGCAGCGCTTAAAAGACATGCAGAATATTGAGTTTGGAGAAATATCCACTGAACTGAAACCCCATGTTGCTGGTGTGCAAAACCAGGGCATTCTGCTGCTGAATGTATACTGCAGAAAGAAGAAACAGGCTATAAGTAAAAATAAGAAACAAGGACAAACCAAGATGGCATTTAAACAAAATAAAAAGAAGAAACGTCCATGCTGTACAACAGGGTCAGAAAGAGTGAAGAGACCCACAGTCAGAGGAGGAGCTATCACTACATTGCTGGCACTATACACAGATACTGGATGGGTAGCCAGTAAGAAGTTGACGCTGGCAGCAGTGTAGCTGTTGCCAGAGACTACAATGAGAAACTCCAACATGTTTCCTTAAGGATAGTGCTGAAGACATACACAGGTGAAATGGTTCTTCTGAAGGCTTGCATTGAAGTGGCTGTGCAGCTCAATGGGCAGACGTAGTGAAGGGAACCTATCCAGTGTTGATGGGTTGTACGTGACTGGAGGAGCTTTGACTGAACTAGGCTGAAGTCAGCATGATGACCAATGGAGAATCTGGCCTCATGAAAATTTTGAAGAAACATTCCGTTTTTCATGGAGAATTAGGGAACATGAAGGACATTTACAATTCAAGTGGAAATATAAGAAGGAAGCCAAGTGAAATGCTTGAAGGCAAAGTGTCACTAAATGCCACTTGGCTGAAGATGGAGGCTGACTTGAAGTGACTGGTGAAGACTGAAGTTTTGGAACCTGCTAACATCAGTGAACGGGCCACGTCTATTGTTCCAGTCATTAGGAAAGATAGTTCTGTAAGGATTTGTGGCAAATACAAGGTCATGGTAAATCCAGTGTTATTTGCTGAACATTATCCATTACCTCGCATTGAAGACAGTTTGCAAGATTGGCAGGAGGCCAAAATTTTAGCAGAATGAATCGGTGTCAGGTCTACTTGCAGATGAATGTGGATAAGAAGTCACAGGAAGCTCTAACAAATGTGACACACAGGCCTGTCCTGATATTGAAGATTGCCATTTTGCCATCACATCTGCTCCCACATTGTTTCGAAGGGCAATGAATCAGATCCTGACTGAATTGAGCAGAGTCCAGTGCTATCTGCATTACCTCCTCATCACTGGAAGAGATGAAGAGGAAGACTTTCAAAACTTGGATGCCACTCTCCAGTGTTTGGAGGACAATGGTCTGAGAGTCTGCAAGGACAAATGTGAACTTTTCCTCCCTCAAGTAGCATTCTTGAAAATCCATCAGTCCCTGTACGGGAAAGAGTTGACAGACTATTTTCCAATTACTACCATTTTTGGACCACAAATGCAAATTCCAACACTTGCAGCAAAAAAAGTTGGGTGTTGATTTATCTGCACATACTTATACCATTAAGTACCGACAGTCAAGTTTAAAGTTTATTTATTCGTGTCACAAGAAAACTTACATTAACACTGCAATGAAGTTACTATGAAATCCCCTAGTCACCACACTCCAGCGCCTGTTTGGGTACACTGAGGGAGAATTTAGCATGGCCAATGCATCTAATCAGCACATCTTTCAGACTGTGGGAGGAAACCGGAGGAAGCCCACGCAGACACAAGGAGAATGTGTGGACTCTGCACAGACAGTGATCCAAGCTGGGAATTGAACCCAGGTCCCTGGCGCTGTAAGGCAGCAGTGCTAACCATTGTGCCATTTCTCATTGGGAATATTGTATTGTGTCTATATTGTAATGCAGATGGACTTTCAAGATTCTCACGACCAGGCAGCTTGTCAGACTGCTCGAAGGGGAATATCTTGTACTTTGAACAAGTAGACAGCATGCCTGTCACATTGAGGCAAGTGAGAAAATGTACTCAGAGCAATCCTGTGCTCTGAGGTGATGGATATGGCTTTACAATGAAAGACTTTGGAACTAACATCTTACCTGAAACTCTACTACTGCAGGAGGTTGGAGCTGTCAATACAGTCAGGACGTATTCTGTGGGGGCTCAGAGTGATTATTCCATCACCATTAAGGAAACATGTTGGAGAAAGCTACACAAGGGCAATTCAGAGTTTTACAGATGAAGGAAATAGCAAGATGTTTTTTCTAGTGGCTTGGACTGGATTGAGGAGAAAGCTAGAACATGTTCTTTTTGTGAAAAGATAAGAAACTTGCCACCCTTAACATGATTGTATCCATGGGAATGACCTGAAGAGGCTTGGCAACGTGCACATATGGATTTTGGAGTTGTCACTGCTTCTGCTGCTTTAGCTGGCCTTGGTGGCCCAGCACTCCCATGCTATCACCCTTCCCGGCCAGAACAATTGCCTCCCTCTTCCCACTGATCGCAGTACAGTGTGCACTGGTGCCTAGTGGCTACTGCCAGGGTGCCAGCTTGGCAGTGTGCAGGGGACATCCTTTCTTTGTCCCCCCGACCTCCTTGGGGGGGGTGTCTCAGTGGCCTGCGGCTCTACCGGCGAGGCCATCACATCTGCTCCTTGTTGAGGGACCAGCTGTGTTTCTCTCTGGAGAGAACTTTGCCTGGCGAGGCCACGTCGGCAAGTGAGCCTGGATAATTCAGTCCCGGCTCACTCATTCCATTTAAATAAGCATCAGAATAGATTTAAATACATTCAGCCTTGCTCCAGATATCCGGTGCTGGAAAGTTCGCAGAGGTGAGAAATCGGGCACGAACCTGATTTCTTGGCCCTTGTGATCTTACTGGCTCGCTCTGCCCATTGGCTGGTGAGTTGCATTGGTAAGATCACCCCCAAGGAGTTTTGGCTCGGAACTATTCCACCAGGAGAAATGGGTTCCAGCCACTGTCCCTGCACAGACTGGACCTGTCTCTTACACTGCACAGACCAGAGATGACATCGGAAGGAGACGTGCAGACCAGTTATTGGCTGGAAAAACAGATCCTGCCAAATCTGAAAATTCTGGATCACACAATGCCCTGACTGGAACCCTCCTACAACACCTACACCATTGAGAAAAGCAACACCTCACATTTTGCTTAGACAGAGTCAACCTGTAGGTCCAACGTCAATGCTGGTTAAACCAACCAACCACCAATGACGTCAGTGCAAAGACGAAGGCGCCAGAAGTTCCCATCAATATGAAGAAGATGCCAGAGGTTTGTTGTCAACTGTTCCAAGAACAACGACCTCCAGACCATCACTGACTGTTGTTCACATTAAACTTGTTTGGGGGAACAATCAATTTAATGGGGGAGGAAGTGTTATGTAATTGTGTTTGTTCTTACTGGCTCATGCAGAGTTGTGCTGTATTAATGTTGCATCGGAAATGATGTAATAGATCACAGTGCAGGAAACGGAGAGGAAGCAGCCGTGGAAAAGGTCACACTTCATCAATAAAGCTCCATAAGACATGGGAGTAGAATTAGGCCCATCGAGTCTGCTCTGCCATTCAATCATGGCTGATGTTATTCTCACCCCCATTCTCCTGCCTTTTCCCCATAATCCTGATCCCCTTATTAATCAAGAGCCAATCTGTCTCTGTCTTAGAGACACTCAGTGACCTGACCTCCACAACCTTCTGTGGCAAAGAGTTCCACAGATTCACCACTCTCTCTGGCTGAAGAAATTCCTCTTCATTTCTGGTTTAAAGGATCATTCCTTTAGCCTGAGGTTGTGCCCTCCGTTCATTTGTAATCAAAGCCTGTCCTGTGTGTTGTCTCCAAATCACAACTGTTGCAAAATCAGATGAACGGTACTGTTTATAGGCCGGTATGATTGCTCCTCATTTAAATTTTCCTCCCTTGTCACAAATTTTGGTTCGCGCAATTTGAGCATGTCATTTGTTCCTGCTGCATGGTGAGGCTACTCTCTTACACCAGGTCTAGCAGCTTGCATCTCGATCACTATGCTAATTCTGACTCCCTCCAATACACTCCTACTTATTGGAAGAATATAAGAACATAAGAAATAGGAGCAGGAGTAGGCCATCTAGCCCTTCGAGCCTGCCCCGCCCTTCAATAAGATCATGGCTGATCAAGGCAAGTCTTGCTATGCACAGTGACACACTGGTTAGCACTGCTGACTCACAGCTTTAGGGACCGAGTTCAATTCCTGGGTCACTGTCTGTGTGGAATTTGTACATTCTCTCCCGTTTCTGCGTTGGTTTCCTCTGGGTGCTCCGATTTCCTCCCACTCTCCAAAGATGTATGAGTTAGGTGGATTGACCATGCTAAATTGTCTCTTAGTGTCAGGGTGGTTAGCTAGACTAAATGCATGAGGTTATGGGGGTAGGGCCTGGGCAGGATTGTAGGCGATGCAGACTCAATGGACCAAATGGCCCCTTCTGTGCTGTAGGGATTGTATGATTCTAACTGATAAATGAAAAATAGTTTGATGCCTTTCAAATCGTGAACAAATAAGTTTAACATTTATGGCAAGATTTTTTTCTTAATAATCATGACACAGTTTGAGAGGTGATCCCATTCTATACATAGTTGTGGTTACTTTGCAGTGATACAGATTGTTAAAATGTGAAATACTGGATTCCAAATATAATCTTCCGTTTCCTCGTGATTGAAAAGGATTAATCTTGGTGAAGGTTAGAAATTACAGCTTCTTCCTGGATATCAGTGCTGTAACATGTTGTTTCCCCACAGTTGTTATTCTCAGATATCAGTTTTGGATATATACTAATTTATTTAAATTAATCCAATAATTTTTAAAATAACGACGGCAGCAGGTACACGGCAGCAACACCACCTCTAGTCAGGTGTTACTTCAATTTAAATGTTTATGGTGGAACATGGAACACGTTCAGTCAAAACCCTGGAATTCCGTATCTATCAGCATTATGGGAGAACCTTCCAATATTGATTGCAAGTGTTCAAAAAGGTAACTCACCACTAGTACCTCAAGGATGTCAGAGATGTGCAGTAAAGACTGGCTTTGTCAGTGATGCCCTCATTGCACAGTGATTTTAATACCTCAACCATAGTTACTCTCTTTTGATTTGATTTATTATTGTCACCTGTATTAGTATATAGTGAAAAGTATTGTATGCAGACAAAGCACAGAGAAGGAAACGAGGGTCAGAATGCAGTGCTACTGTAATAGCTAGGGTGTAGAGAAAGATCAATTCAAAAGTCTGACAGCAGCAGGGAAGAAGCTGTTCTTGAGTTGGTTAGTACAGGACCTCAGACTTTTGTATCTTTTATCTGATGGAAGAAGGTGGAAAAGAATGTCTGGGGTGCGTGGGACTCTTAATTATGCTGGCTGCTTTGCTGAGGCAGCGGGAAGTGTAGACAGTCAGTGGGGGGGGAGGCTGGTTTGCACAATGGATTGGGCTTTTAACACTTTGCTAGAAATATTTCCCCCTAATTGATGGGGCATTTCATTTTTTCATGATTTCTATTGCTTAATCTTGTTCAGCCTGAAATACTTGGATTGGGAATCCTAACATGTCTTGTATTGCTAATTTTTCATTTGTTCTATACAAAGTGAATTGCATTTTGATGCTGCTTTTACTGGAATGCACTGCAGTTGCCTACATAATATTTTGATTATCTTGGGTTTGATTTTATTAAAGAACTGTCTTTGATTTGTCCCAGTTTAAAGTGTTGAGTCAAATTATCCGGAAATGGACATTTGTGACAATATTTGTTTTTATGTTAATGTTACATAATTGCAGCCTGGTTATCTACATGTTCAAAGCAGAGGCAATTAAACTTGGATCTAGGGTAGGGGAGAGTGATGCTAAATGCCTCCTCCCAATTACTACTTTTGTACAGTTATGGGCTGAAAGGAGTGAACTCAGTCTACATATCCTGAATGGATCCCATTTAAACAAATGGTTCACATTATCTCCAGTGAGCCTGTGCGTATGTAAAGCGTAATATTCTGGTGTGACGTGAGAAATTGATGGATCAATGTGAACTGCTCAGCAGCTTTTCATCAACGGTGACCCCAAAGGTGCTTCAGCGTCCGATTCTATTATGTGATTGGCTGTAGGGTAGTACTCAGATAAAGCATGTTAGTATCTTGTTCTGTGAGTGGTTAGGAAAATACTGCATTGAGTCTGCAAGCTTTGCGACACTGCAGGGAGAATGAGGCTCCTCTGCATTACTTTCACATACCTTTTTGGCCTGTGGTTCAGTATATATACAGCAGAGTGTAGGGTGCTGCTGCATCTTCCCAATAGAAGTCATACAAATTTCTAGCTTTAGACTATTAAGATACAGGATGCTAACAGCTTTATATGAGTATTTATGTAAAATATTTCTGAAAGTGGCGTGTCAGGATGCAGGAATGGGGAGGGAACAAACCAATTGCTTGGACAATGCAACTAAAAGACAGGGGAACCCCAGTGACACAGAGGATGGGAGTGATGCTGACGGAAAGCAAGATGGGCAGAGAGAGAAATCTGTGCAAGAACCAGTAAAGGTAGTGTGTAAAGTGCCGTACGTACAGCATGACAGATGTTGCTTTAAAGTTTTTGTCAAGATCCCATTTTAGTTTCTTTAGGAAGTAACATTTTTGTGAAACAATCACAAAACTAATGTGTTCAAACATGTTAATAATAAAGGAATTAAAATGAGGGCTTTCAGAGTTTGTTCTATAGAAGAATGTCCTTGTTATTAATCCATTACTGCAGTTTGCAAAATGATGCCACCACACTTTTGTGTGGAAAAGGTTTAATTTAAGAGTAAATTTCAATTTATGGTTTTTGGAGCAAATTGTATACATGAGGCAATTAGCCTCATCCCTTTCCATAATAGATTGTCCCATCAAATACCTAGAGTGGGTTAATTTTTTCTGGTGAGGTGAACAAAGAATCTATTCATTTGATTGGTCAGGTAATGAGAAATGCTTGCTGGAAAACATTTTCCCTGGAACAGTGGACATAAAGTACTTGAGTAAAACAAAGGAGTTTGTCCCAGTGTAGTAGTCTTCTGTTTTACCCTTGGATACGTCTCCATTGCCGTTGGCTCGCAGTTTGAAACCTGCGTTATCTTGGAACAATTTCTGCATTATAGGGTTTTATTTTCATTGTCAGCAGTCCTCTTTATTCAGGGTGTAAGGTTTGATTTTTTTTTGCAGAATAGATAATATTGTGAACAGATTTCAGTGTTGAATGGAGGGTGCTCACTTTGCCTAAGACACCATTCAAAGATTCTTTGCGTAACTGGAAAAAGCTTAACCACCTCAGTGACATCAAAAGCTACCGTGTTGTATTTTAGTGGAAAGTGAGCCTCATTACCCATCCAGCTCTGTGATTTTGCTCTGGAGGATTTTTGGAAGATCTGGAAATTGAAGCAACTAGTCACCCTGCCTCAGCGATTGGTTGCTTCAACTGCTGAATATCTTATGAATCTCTGTATCTATATGTCTTGATTGGTGTATTCTGTTTATATTTAAGAGGAATGTGATGGCAATGATGAAAACTGGTTTGAACACAGCTGAATATAGAGAAATATTGTACCAACTGGTTTAATCAAAGAAAATCCAAAATATTCTGAAAGTGCAGCTTTTTCCTGCTGGTCTGACTAAAGTGCATAGAATCCCTTAAATTACTTTTAACCTTAATAGTGCACTTTAGAAATAATTGAAGTTCCAAAATATAAATTTAATTAAGATAATTGTGTAATTGTCATTTATAGCTGTCGCCCTTTATCTTTAAAGTTGGTTGCACAAATCTCAAAGCTAGTGTTTATATAATGCTGTATTTTTCCAGAATGTTTTATATTCACTTACCTAAATTTGGATGGGAATGAGTCTTTGCATGATTATGCAATTAGATAATCTCTTAATGCAAGTGGCTAGGTGGCATAGTGACACAGTGGTTAGCACTGCTGCCTCTCAGCGCCAGGGATCTGGGTTCAGTTCCTGGCTTGGGTGACTCTGTGTGGAGTTTGCACATTCTCCCCATATCTGTGTGGGTTTCCTCCAGGTGCTCTGATTTCTTCCCACAGATGTGCTGGTTAGGTGCGTTGGCCATGCTAAATTCTCCCTCAGTGTATCCGAACAGTCAGAGTATGGTGACTGGGGGATTTTCACAGTAACTTCATTGCAGTATCAATATAAACCTACATCTGACAAACAAATTCTTTTTAAAGTTTATTTATTAAAACAAGTTAACATCAAAATGTACCTTTTTTGGCAATTGTAAACAGCATTTCCATCTAAAATGTAGCTAGTTCCTTGTGAGCGTAATGAAATATTACTATTATTTTAATTCTGAGAGATCTGGAGTTACGGGATGCAAACATTCTCCAAATAACAATCCTTCAAATATTGAATCTGTGTAAATTGATCTGTAAACTACCCCTTATCTTGAATAGATAAGTACTGTGGCTTTTGATAATGTTACTATGGGTTTGCTTAGCCTGTTACTGTACTGTTTCACTGCAATACTGGAATTACTTAGATGGTTTGTTTTAATCTTTTGGATTGAGGGAGTTCTCAGATTGAGTAAAATCCAATTGAACTAAACACACCAAAATTGATTTTTTTTGTTGCACTTTTTTTTGAAGAAACATTTAATGTAACAAGTGGGGTAGAATTTTGTGTGGAGCACATGTGTTTCTAAACTATGATATGAAAATTGTAGTTATATTCTTCAGTAAAAGATTATGAGTTAGGCTTAAATTCTTCCACACAATCATTTTGTCTCAGTATTATGGTGTGGGGAAGCTAACTGTGCAATTTTTAAAAATAATATTTCCTACAGTGAAATTGTATTAAAAGCACACCCAAAAGTGATGGATTTTTGTTAGTAATGCAAATCCTCAATGAAATTTCCATCATAATAAACAGCTAATGAGATTGCATCCTCAAAAATTAAATGTTTCAAAGCTGAATTGTTCATGGTCTATTAATTGTAGAGAACATCATCACTTTCGAGAATTTGGGTCTCTGGTTGGGAAGCAGCTAAGACTTGTAAAGGAACATGAAAATTTTGAACGTTTTGCAGTTATGTTGCATTCATAAAGTGGACTACTACTGTATTGACAGTAAATGGAAAATGAGGCCCAGTTTTCATAAGTTCATAAGGAATAGGGGCAGAATTAGGCCATTCGGCCCATTGAGCCCACTCGGTCATGGCTGACATGCTCCTCTTCCCCATTTTCTTGCCATCTCCCCATAACCCCTCAACAGTCAAAAATCTGTCATCCTCAAATTTACTTACTGTACCAGCATCCACTGCACTTTGGGGTAGTGAATGCCACAGATTCACAACACTTTGGGAGAAATGGTTTCTCCTCAACTCCTGCCAGCCCTTATCCTAAGATTATGACTTCTCATCCTAAATGCCCCACAAGAGGAAGTATCCGCTCCATGTCTACTTTATTCATACTTTTTAATCATCATGTATACCCCAATTTGATCTCCCCTCATTCTTCTAAATTCCAGACAGTGTCGGCCTAAGCTGTTCAATCTCTCTTCATATGACAAACCCCTCTTCTCTGGAATCAATCTGTTGAGTTTTCTGGTTGTAAATTGGTAACCCATTCAGAGTGAAACGGTTACCACTGACATGGTTGAAAAAAATGAGAGTCCTATCTTAAGGCTGCTGTTTGTCCAAATCAAAAGCAATTCATCAATAAAAACTGAGAAATTACTTTTTACCTTTTGATGTCTACAGTAATTTGCAATGTCATGTAGTGCCAGTTGTTGAAGGATCCAGTATTGTTCCCTGCATAAAGTAGCTTGCCTTCTTTCAACTCACAGCCAGAACGGAAGGAGATGTATGTGAAGAGCAGGCTGAGGCCCAGGGCTAGTTTGACCCCAAGCCTCGTTTAAACATTCTGGGCAAGATTTCCATAAAGCCCAGCAGGACATGTTATCAAATTAGTGGGGGAATTCAGATTTTAAGAGGCCATTGCTAGGACCTGGTGCAAATAGTGAGAGGCAATGACCCAGTGGTGTTATTGCTGGATTATTAATCCAGAAACTCAGGTAGCATTTTTGGAACCTGGGTTTGAGTCCTGCCACAGCAGATGGTGGAATTTGAATTCAATAAAAAATTTTGGAATGAAGAATCTAATGATCATTGCCAATTTGTCAGAAAAACCCATCTGCTTTGCTTTCGCTTGCCCTTTAGGGAAGGAAATCTGCCGTCCTTGCCTGGTCTGGCTAACATGTGACTCCAGAGCCACAGCAATGTGGTTTGACTCTCAACTATCCTCTAAAATGGCCTAGCAAGCCACTCCATTTCAAGGGCACTAGGGATTGGCAATAAATGCTGGTGAGTCAGCAACACCCATGTCTCACAAATGAGTAAAACAAACATAGCCCATGGAAATTGCATAAGGGGTGTTGGGAGGGTAGTGGTGGCGGGGTAGAGGATGCCCAGGCATAGAAGGCCCAGGTTTTCCGTGAGGTTTGGAGGAGTTGGAGTATTCTTGGCCCAAGGCAGCTTTAAGAAAAAGGCATTTAAAGTTATCACATCAGGTCTGTTGCCCATAATTCATTATCTGGCAGATTTTGTGTGCTCAGTTGGCTACCATTGTTTCATGGCTGTAATCTCCAATTGCATTTATGAATTCAATGAAGATGACACACCTGGGTTGGTTAAGCTGCAACAACACTTGAGAAACTCAAAACCATCCAGAACAAAACAGTACTCTTGACTGGTACCCCGATCATTGGACTCTGCATTTACTCCCAGCACTGACTTACTAGCTGTGGCTGCAGAATGCATTATAACAAGTCACCAAGTTTACTATGTTTGTACTTCCCAAACCTGACAAAAGAGTATTAACGTCATTGTAGCAGCATCATTTTCAAGTAATGACTTGATGTGCTCAGGTACAATGCTATTCCATGAAATTGCTTTCCAAGAAACCATTAATAAGTACGAAAACAAGTGAAAATGATCAATAAATACTGCACTTTACTACGTCACCTCTGTACTGAAACACACAGGTTTGATCCTTGACCTGTACAAAACTCATTGGTCTCAGTTTGAGACAGTGAGGACACTGCATCATTAAATTTATTTATTCACAGGATGTGGATGTCACTGGCTCGGCCAGCATTTAATGCCCATCCCTAATTGATCTTAAGAAGGTGGTAGTGAATGTTGCTGATGAGGCCAACATTTGTTGCCCATGCCAAATTGCCTTGAATTGAGTGGTTTTCTGGGTTATTCCTGAGAGCAGTTACAAGCCAGCTGTACTGCTGTGGTCTGGAGTCACATATAGACTAGACCAAGTAAGGGTGGCAGAGTTAGTTCCCTAAAGCTCATTAGAATAGACAATTGATGGTAGTTTCATGATCGTGAGACTAGCTTTCCATTCCAGTTTGTGAAATTGAAATTCAATTCCACCAGCTGATATGGTGGGATTTGAACCTGTCTCTCCAGGCAGGTCATTAGCCTAGGTCTCAGGATTACTAGTCCAGTGACAAGACCACTATGCCCTATTCTCTCCTTAAGATATAGAATCATAGAATCCCTACAATGCAGAAGGAGGCCACTTGGCTTATTGAGCCTGCACCGACAATCGCACCCCCAGGCTCCATCCCTGTAACCCAGGTATTTACCCTCCTAGACCCCTGACACTAAGGGGCAATTTAGATGAGCTAATCAACCTAACCCACATATCTTTGGACTGTGGGAGGAAACTGGAGCACCTGGAGGAAACCCACGCAGACAGTGGGAGAATGTGCAAACTCCACTCAGACAATGCCCGAGGCCGGAATTGAACCCAAATTCTGGGAGTTGTGAAGCAGCAGTGCTAATCACTGTGCCTAATCAGGATGGTGTGTTGCTTGACTGGAAGCTTACAGATGGTGGTATTCCTATGCATCTGCTGCCTACCTAGGTGGTAGAGATTGCTGGTTTGGAAGGTGCTGTTGAAAGAGCCATGGTGAGTTGCTCCAGTGTATATTGTAGATGTTACCATTGTGCACCTGTGGTGGAAGGAATCAATGTTGAAGGTTGTGCATTGGGTGCCAATCAAGCAGGATGCTTTGCTCTAGGTGGGTGCCGAACTTCTTGAGTGTTGTTGGAGTTGCACTAATCTAGGCAGGTGAAGAGTATTCCATCACACTCCTGACTTCTACCTTTTGACTCCTGACTCTACCTGTCTGACTTTTACCAGGATGTTGCCTGGTATGGAGGGAAGGTCCTATGAGGAGAGACTGAGGGATTTGGGGTTGTTTTTGTTAGAAAGAAGGTGGCTAAGAGGGGACCTTATTGAAACATATAAGATGATTAGAGGTTTAGATAGGGTGGACAGTGATAGCCTTTTTCCTCGGATGGAGAAAGCTAGCACGAGGGGGCATAGCTTTAAATTAAGGGGTGGTAGATATAGGACGGATGTCAGAGGTAGTTCTTTACCCAGAGGGTGGTGAGGGATTGGAATGCCCTGCCTGCTGCAGTTGTAGATGCGCCTAGTTTGGGGGCGTTTAAGAGATCCGTGGATAGGTTTATGGATGGAAAGGGATTGGTTTAGGTTAGAGGGTCATTGCTTTTTTAACTGGTCGGCGCAACATCGTGGGCCGAAGGGCCTGTTCTGCGCTGTAATGTTCTATGTTCTATGTTCTGTCTTGTAGATGGTGGACCGGCTTTGGGGAGTCGGGAGATGGATTAGTCTCCGCAGAATTCACTGCTTACGACATGGTGTGCCTCAGGGATCTGTTTTGGGGCCACTGTTGTTTGTAATCTTTATTAATGATCTGGATGAGGGTATAGTTGGGTGGATTAGTAAATTTGCTGATGACACCAAAGTCGGAGGTGTGGTAGATTGTGAGGAAGGGTGTCATAGTCTGCAGGGAGACTTAGGTTGCAGAGCTGGGCCGAGAGGTGGCGGATGGAATTTAATGCGGAGAAGTGTGAGGTAATTCACTTTGGTAGGAGCAACAGATGTGTTGAGTATAGGGCTAACGGGAGGACTTTGAATAGTGTGGATGAACAGAGGGATCTAGGTGTATGTGTACATAGATCCCTGAAAGTTGGGAATCAAGTAGATAAGGTTGTTAAGAAGGCGTACGGTGTCTTGGCGTTTATTGGTAGGGGGATTGAATTTAGGAGTCGCAGCGTCATGTTGCAACTGTACACTACTCTGGTGCGGCCGCACTTGGAGTGTGTGCAGTTCTGGTCCCCACATTACAAGAAGGATGTGGAGGCTTTGGAGAGGGTGCAGAGGAGGTTTACTAGGATGTTGCCTGGTATGGTGGGGAGGTCCTATGAGGAGAGACTGAGGGATTTAGGGTTGTTTTCGTTGGAAAGAAGGCGGCTAAGAGGGGATCTTATTGAAACATATAAGATGATTAGAGGTTTAGATAGGGTGGATAGTGATAGCCTTTTTCCTCGGATGGAGAAAGCTAGCACAAGGGGGCATGGCTTTAAATTAAGGGGGGGTAGCTACAGGACGGATGTCAGGGGTAGGTTCTTTACCCAGCGGGTGGTGAGGGATTGGAATGCCCTGCCTGCTGCAGTTGTAAATGCGCCTAGTTTGGGGGCGTTTAAGAGACCTCTGGATAGGTTTATGGACGAAAAGGGATTGGTATAGGCTAGTGGGTCATTGTTTTTGTAACTGGTCGGCGCAACATCGTGGGCCGAAGGGCCTGTTCTGCGCTGTAATGTTCTATGTTCTATGTTCTATGACCGTATAGATTCATAGAGGTTTGCAGCACCGAAATTGTATCCACAGTATTTATATGGCTAGTCCTGTTCAGTTTCTGGCCCTAGATAACCCCCAGGCTGTCGATTGTCCTCACCCTCAGAGCATGAGGATTTCCTGATTTCTGCAATGTTCACCTACCTGGAAACTCCCAACGTGTCCAAGTCTTAGTGCTTAGCAATATATAAGCAGCTAACCTCTCATGGGCCCAGTTTAAAGATCCCTGTCTTTGCCTTAATCATTCCATAGCCTCACTACATCTTTTTTCAAATCTTCTCCAGTATACTTTGATCTCTTTGTACCCCCTCCTTCAGCTGTCCCCGACTCACCTTCTCAGAAGTCTTTTACACTTCGCTGCTTGTCTCTACTTCCTTGTCCGAACCTTTTTTGTTTTTAAAATGAAATATTTTCGATATCCAGTTTTTGAACCAAACTTTTAGCTTTCACAGTTTAATATTTGCGTATTTCTCCCAGCCTCCTCCAACAAGGAAATGTCCCTAATTCCGTTGTAACCATCAATGTGCGCCACTCATGAGGCGTTTCAATATGTTTAGTTTTCTGACAAAGCTTGTCTCAACAAATAAGCGTGAATAAGGTGAACAAATATAATGTGAAATATGACGATTCAATTTTAAATTTGTATAAAACACCTGTGCCACTTTGTGCTCTCATAGAATCATAAAATTATTGAATCCCTCCAATAGGGTACTAGATTTTGTGCTGAAGTCTCTTGTTAGAATCAAGGGAAATTGAGGGAGCTGGCCTGTGGATTAGGTCATAAAGTATGAGATGTCTGAGTAAATTAAATATAATTTTCTTCCTTATTTTATCTCGCTTTCTTTCTTCTGAAATGCTCCTTAAAGTCTTCCTCTTTGGTCATCTGACCTAAAGTCTCCTTATTTGGCATGTGTCCTGTTTTGTTTTAACATGCTCCTGTGAATTACCTTGGGATTTTATTTTACTTTAAAGGCATCACATAAATAAATGTTGTTGCAGCATGTGTTATAGATACAGTGAAATGGAAAATAACTGATTAATCTCTAGTGTCTTTTTATGGCCAGGTAGACAGTGACTGACACAAGATTGCTCTTTTTGCTAACATGTTAAAATAGTTTGGGGAGTTATAGTGAGGTAACCCCTCCTACTGAGGCATTACTTCAGGACAGAGGGTGGCTTGCTTCTACTGTAATTCAGTGGGTTCTGGGATGTCTGCGTATTGGATTTAATCAGTCTGCAAACCTGTTATGTGACAGACAGGTGGTGCATGAAGTTCGGGTAAATGAGCTGTTTGTAGGTTTCTTCAGTAGGTTTTTGCACTCTCTTCAACACCTTGACTTCTTCTCTGCGTGTTCCTGACCTAAGTCTTTCGATGTGTCTAGTATCTTCTTGAATGAAACAGCTCCAGTTTTGGTCAGTCACAAACCAGGGGCTCCAGTGAGCTGGTGGGGACATTTGGTCTCTTCAGGGGTGCAGTGGGGATATCCCTAAAGAGTTTCTGCTGTCTTTCTGGAAGACTGTTGCTGTAACCAAGTTCCAAGCAGGACAGTTGCTTTGGGATACAAAAGTGTCAGGTCTACAAAGAATATGTCAATTTGAGCAGAGCTGGTTTTGAATGATTAGTGCCTCTGTTGGACATGTTGGCTTGGAGGTTGTAGAACATGGTTCTTTGGAAGTTGAAATGATTTTGAAGTAGTTTCCCCTTCAGCTAACCTTTGCTGAACATAAGGATCCTTTTTGTAATTTAGTTCATGTGAAAATCACCTGAACCAATGGCAACACCATTGATTAAAATATCCTCATTGAACCATTGATTTTTAGCTGTAAAGGAAGAGCTTGTGCTGTGTAAATACCCTTTTACAGTCTCAGGATGTCGCAAAACACACTACAGCCATTGAAGTCTTTTCGGTGTGTGGTCACTGTTGTAATGGAGTGAAGTGTTGCTAATTAGCAGTCATGGTGGTGTGTCTCAGCAATTTGCTAGTACAGACTGACAAAGATGAAGTCCTGAATTCTACATCTTTAATCCATGTAAGTAGTATTGCAGAATATCTGGGTCGCTGCTGAGTTATTTTAAACTGTTTGGATCAACTCATTGTGTTCCTGATTTATGTCTTCCATTGAAACCAAGGTAGAAAATGGCCTTTGTTCAAAATTGGAATGCCTGCAGCTTATTTTGGAGTGAAAAAGAATTCTGTTCCTGGGATAGAATGGACTAATCAGCAAACTGAGTGATTCGTTAGTTGGCGCTGTCATTTTCCCTTGGTGCCTGACAAATTACAGAAGCATTTATGCTGTTAATTGATCCTGTTTCCCAAAAGGCTTCCCTGTGCTGCTCACTTCTCTTCCCCATCTTTCTGTCAATGTTCTGCCCTTGAAGCAACGATTTTGCGTTGATTGGGAGCAAGCTTTATTTAGGCTTGAACCTCTTTTTTTCAGTAAGGCATTATTGCGCAATCGTCAAAATATGCACTTTGATACAAATATTTAGCTTGTCTGCGAAACTGGTTGCTGCTATGTATAGACTGTCCCATATGTAAAGTGAAAGATTCCATCATATTTTCTACATTGTAGCTCAGGGCATAAACAGTTTTTTAAATAAGTAATCATTTATTTAACATGAATAATCTTTTGGGTGGCATGGTAGCACAGTGGTTAGCACTGCTACCCCACAGTGCCAGGGACCCGGATTCAATTCCAGCCTTAGGTGACTGCATGTGTGGAGTCTCCACGTTTTCCCCATGTCTGTGTGGATTTCCTCCGGGTGCACCCGGCTTCCTCCCACACTCTAACCATATGCAGGTTAGATGGATTGGCAAGCTAAATTGGCATCCAAAGATGCATTGGTTAGCAGGGTAAATATATGGGGTTACAGCAATAGGGCAGGGGTAAGAAGCTCTATTGGAGTCAGTGCAGACTTGATGGGCCGAATGACCTCCTGCTGCACTGCAGGCAGTCTGTTGGTAAGAATACCAGTTTCTTAATTAAAAAAAAGTCAAAGATGTGTAAGTAAGTGAAAGAAGGAGAACTATTTGTTTTTCTAACTTGTATTAATTTAAACAAGTTCAGTGTCTACAGTGTCTAACCTGCATTTTCTATTGATTTGTATTTTTTATTTGTTCACTTTGAATGTAAGTGTCACTGGAAAGGCCAGCATTTATTGTCCATCCCTAATTGCCCTTTGGGAAGTTGGTGGTGAGCTGCCTTCTTGACTTTTGCAGGTCATGTGGTGTAGGTAGAACCTACAGGGATGGAGTTCCAGGATTTGGACCAAGTGTATTAATGAACAGTCAAATTTGGTTGAGGTAAAATATTTTAATTGTCCTCTGTATCCCATTGGTAAACCAGACAATTCATCTGGAAATAGTTTTGAATATCATATTTTTATTCAATACCTTGACTGATCATTTTAATCCCTTGAATTGGGTAAATTCTGTTCCTTCACATGTAACTTTTTTCATGCAAATTTCCACTATTACAGAGAATGCCTTTTTAACCATCTGGGTGCAATTCAGAGAATTTGTTACAGCACTGGCCTGTGCCAGTTCTATAGCCAGCCGTAGCCCCATTGTATCAATGGATTTCTGTTGGAAATTCAATTGAAGCTGGGGTGGGGGGTGGAATTCAACAGAGAAAAATCCAGAAGCCTGGAAAGTAGTTTTGAATATTAATGAATGACTGCCTAACTTACTCGCGACATTTAATTTTTGTGAATCCTTTTTGAAATAAGCAGGTTAATGCCTAGAGTGAAATATCCAGAGAGGAATGTCACCAGATAGCTGGGCAATATTTATCTCTCAATTAACAGCACGAACGGTTTATTTGGTCATTATCACATTACTCTTTGTGTTAGCTTTCCCAAGCTGACTCCATGCTTTCTTCGTTATAATGGTAACTACACCTCAGAAGCATTTCATTAGCTGTAAAGTGCTTTGAGATGTCCAGTGATCATGAAAGGTGAGTGTACGTCATCGTCGTCTTCATGAAGAGTTGATCTGTTGAAATTGCCAGCATTAATTTCGGGAATTATTTATAAGCCACGTACACTTTAGGACAAGGCAGATATGTCTGGTCTTGCTGGATATACCTTGATGTCAAAATAGCACTTGTGTGTGTCATCAAACAGTCTGAGTAAAACTGGTCATTAGGCCTTGACACGGCCTGTGAGGATTGAAGGAGAATTCTCCAGTGGCTACAGTTGTACTTATATGAGGGAAGATGACCATGGTCATTGGAAAATAATCTTCACAGTCTCAGACATCATTGTTACATTCTTCAGGGCATTGTCCTGGTCTCAACTATCTTCAGTTGTTCAATTAATAACCTTCTCTCCATCATAAAGTCTGAAGGTTTGTGGATGATTGCATGTTCCTTAAAGGAGGGAGCAGTTCATGCCTGCATGCCACAATTCTTGGATAACAGCCAGCCTTGGGTTAATAAATGCCAGATAACACGAGTGCCAGGTAATGACCATCTTCAGCAAGAGCATGACCGCCCCCACATGACATTTAGTGCTATTGCACAGCTGTGCAACATCTTGTGGGTCACCACTGAGTAGAAACTGAACTACAGCCACCTAAATGCTGTGGCTGGGTGTTCTTTAACAAACGGTTCATCTCCTGATTTCCCAAAGAGACTTCACCACCTACAATAAACAAGTCAGAAGTATGATCTAATGCATTCTGCTTGCCAGATGGATGCGCATCCATTCGTGCTCAAGAAAGCTGAATACCGTCTAGGACAAAGCAGTCCACTTGATTGACACCTCTGCTGGCACGCACATCATTCCCTCCACCAACACCAAAACATGCCTACTATTTTACATGATCTTCTCCTCTATCCAGCACAACCCACACCCATGACCTCCGCTGCCTAGAAGGATAAGGTCAGCAGGTACATGGAAATACCGTTACCACTTACTTCAAGCCTAAGTCACATACACATATATATACACGCATTGCCATTCATTCATTGTTGTTAGATTCAAAAATTGCATTTTTGGAGTGTCTTCATCACATGGACTGCAGACGTTCAATAAGTCCAGAACTGCCACCTTGAGGGCAACTTGAAATGGATACAAACCGCCAAACCTGTCGGCATTCCACCAAAAAGGCTTTCAAAAAAAAAGAGAAGTGAACCTCCTCTTAATACTACGCTGGGAAGTGATTTCAAGTTAACATCAATAAAACTTTGCATTTTGTTTTGAAAAATAAGCTATAATGGGCCAAATTTTCCCAAAAAAATGACAAGTCCCATTTCTGGTGCGAAAATCGGTGTGAATCCTAAAGGGCCCAGCAGCATGATCCAGATTGTAATTTATTTTTCCTCAACTTGGAAAAATGCTACGCCAGAGACTCAGCGTCTGATTCACCTGCCCAGAATCATCTGAACACTTCAATTTAAATGGCTCCACAGCACTTGGCTCTCATTCAAGTCAGGAAGATGGCAGCAAGGAGACCAGCTCCCCAATTCACAGAGGGGGTCCTCATCCATATGCTGGATGGCATGAAAGAGCAGCAAGCAACAACATACCCTTAGATTGACAGGAGGCCCTCCAACAAGGTAATGAATTCTGCTGGGAAATGGCAGCACTAGTCAGTGCTGCTGTTTCCCAGGCAACTGACCAAGAGTGCCATATCAGAAGAAGAATGACCTCTATGATCAGCAAGGGTAAGTGTCCTCGTCTCCTTTTAGCACTTTACCCTTGCGTCACCGTTGGAATGTCATCTGGAACCCATAATCCGCCACCTCACAGGTTCCCAGCATCCACTGACATTCCAGCATCACCCTCAAACACCCTGGCGCTCCTCATCAGAACTGTTCCTGCTTAGGCCCAGTACCCACACATACCAGTTGTCATTGATCTCTGACCTGCCATATGTCCAGCTCACATTATCCCCTTTTGTGCCCCTGTAGAAGAAGATAGCCCACAATCAGAGAGAGAGAAAATGGGCAGAGGAATTCTTGAACTGAGGATCCTAACTCCATATCAGCAGAGAACCATGAGCTTGCAAGGGAGAAGCAGGAGGGTCCTGCACTGAGAGCAAGGTTGAAAAAGTGAGAAATCACTGCTCCTCCATCTTCATGATCAGTCTCAAGTGGTTTCTGTGTAGTCTAAATCCTTGACCAGACCACGTACTAAAACCATGTCCCATGCCTTGCAGGGACATCAACCAAAGAACCTGGCCCGTCATCTAGCACCTGTAAAGATGGAGGAGGACATGGATAAAGTGCCCCAGCTTGCACCCACATTATCCACCTTTACAAAGAGAGACAGCTTGATGGGCAAAGTTGGCAGGCTTCTGTGTCACTTTCTGTGAGCACTACACAGTTTGTGATGCACATCAGGTTGAGGCAGCAACGTTCAAAGGATTGGATTCTCGGAGGTCTGCTGGATCTCAGGGCTCAGCTGTGCCCCAACCAGGTGCCATGACTGTGGGCACATTTGTACCTCTGCTGCTTGAGATGCAAAAGCAGAGCTGGAAGTACCAAAAGGGGTCATCAGCAACACTCCTGCAACTGCGAGACCAAATGAAGGAATCCCAAAGCCTTCTGTCACAGGAAATGTTGCCAGTGATCAGCGACAGCCAGACCAACAACATAAGGATGGTGGTTGTGCTGGAAGGCCTGAGGCAAGATGTTAGATCAATGACTGCTGAACTCCAGGACATGGCTCAGTCCCTGAGGACCATAGCTGAGGGGTCCAAACATTGGCAGGCCTCCAGGACCAGTAGCACCAGATAATGAGGAGGCTTCCGGTGCTCATCCCAGCTGCCCCTCTGTCTCATGGAGTACTCATGAACACCCAGAATGAGGAGAGATTGCTGGAGCACCCCTTGGGTCCTACCCAGTAAAGCCTGGGAGTGAACCGACTCTCTTGAATCCTGATAGTGGCTCGGGGAAGTGCGCGGAATGGAGTGACATGGCCACGCCACTGCCACCCGAGTGTAGTCCGGGGCCCTCCAGGTCCTGGCCCTCCAGCGGACGCCAGCCAAGGGCATATCTGGCAACAGGGCGCAGAAGGCGATAGGCCACCTCCACTCCTGAAATGTATCCTGAGAGTACACCGAGACATAATGACAGGGTTTGCAAGCCGAAGGAGTTGTAGGGACACAGTGGGCACAGGTGGAATTGGTTGCAGAGAGCTGGGGGTCTTTATCAAATGTCATAAGTGCACACGTAACCATTATAAAATCTCCAGTTCTTTGCAACCTTAACTTTTGTTAATCCTTCTTCCAGTGGGATAGCATTTCACCCCATATGGACCTCACAGGCAAACTGTTAGGCCCACTCAAAGTGACAACAATATAATTCCTAAAATGAGTTGGGTGTTAATTAATAAGCCCTAGACCCCCCCTCCCAAAACTCCCTCTAGTGCTAATCACCAAAGACCTCTAGGACTGAAACTTACTTGCACATGAGCTGGGGGGTTAGCGTGCTTGCAATAGATGCAGAGGAGTCAGACATAAGCATTAGCTGAGGTGTATCACAGAGCTTTCTTCAATGCAAGTCGTCATCATCTCCTGCAGTTTTCCAATCAGCAAGCACAAGGACTGCCCAGGCATGCACTCTGATAACTTAAGGTTCACTGTGACTCTCCTCCCATAGTTATAGAGGGGTTAGCAAGGTCTTGGTGGGGGTGGGGGCTTCTTTAGCTGTTGGAAAACATGATGTTCCCACTGTGTGAAGCCGGATGCGACGAGGGTAGCCCTGGTGGTCCTGCCCATGCCAACCCACCTCACTGCCTGTCCACCATCCCCCTGCTCCTCTCTGGTCTCTTCCTCCTCATCCAAGGAGACACTCTACTCCTCTAGGTCTTCATCAGTAGATGCTGTGCCAAGCTATATAGAACACAGCAGACCACCACTTTGCAGGAGACATTCTCCCGAGCCTGCTAAATTCCACCCAATGGCTAACTAACTTCTCACAGCTTGTATGAGGTTTTTTACAATCACGTTGAGTAGGAAAGTGAGTTATGTACTTATTCATGATTTTTTTGTGTTGTTCATTGTTGCAGTTAAATGTTTTGCACACGGGAAAGGTCTCTGGAGTAACACTGGGCATTCAGTTACACCATGGAATTCTGGCTGGCTGATCATGAGAACCACTTAATAACATTGAGCAGTTGAGTAAACAGCTGGTGCTGTCACTTTGGTGCATTGGAAAGCTTTCCCTTGGGTTAAAATATTAATTTCCGTTAATAGGGAAGTTTTCCCTCTGGATCTGTTTAGGTGGTTAGTCAGTAGATGATTCTGGGCATGCTTAAATTTTAAGCAAACAGAAAAATTAAAGCTGAAAAGAGACCTATCAGTGATCTAATTGAAGCATTCAAGGATTTGGTGGTGTTCGTGCAGTAAAGTTCATGTTCAAGAAGACACAGATTCAGAGTGGAGATCAAATGGATTTTATTTTCAGTTGGAAAAGTCAAAAGTACTTATGGGGAGGGGGAATAAGGTACTAGGGAAGACTATTTAAGTTGTATAAAGCTCAAGGGCCTAATCTTACCTTTGCGCCTCGCCAGCCAATGGGCTAGGATTGCGAGAGAGCTGAAAAATCTGTTCATGCCTGATTTTTCTCACCTTGTGATCTTACCGGCGTCGGATACCAGCGCGATTGCCTCATGCCTATTTCCAGGGCGAGGCTGAATAAATTATAAATTAGCGTGCTCGAGACTCAATCCGGACTCACTTGCCCCTGCAGCCTCACCATGGGAGGTTCTCTCTGCTGAGAATCACAGCTGGTCCCCAGCAATGGGGACTAGATGTGATGGCTTTGCCAGTAGAACTGGAGGGCACACACACACACACACACACACACACACACACACACACACACACACACACACACACACACACCCCCCCCCCCCCCCCCCCCCCCCCCCAAGAGATTAGGGCAAAGGTGATAGTGCTCCTTGGGCAGTGCACCCTGGGCTGTGCCAGCCTGGCACCCTGACATTGCCACCCATCACCACCAGGGGGCACGGTGTCGATTAGTTCAGCTGCGCACCCTGCAGTTGCACGTGCATGGGGAAGGAATTGCTGGGTTTAGGCTATGGAGACCAACTAAAAGTAGCAGAGGCTGAGAGACAGCTCTCATTGCAGACCGACCTGCACATGCACAATTGTGCATTCTACTATCACGTGGCTTTCTGGCTATTTAAGCCCCACCCACTCCCCCAACAGGCAGGAATCCAGGCTGCCATTTTCCCAAAAAAGTTCCACTTGTCAAATTCACAGGAAAACTGGTGCAAATCAGGTCAATTTTTTTCAGCGCAACTTCACACTTGAATCGCCCACAGTTTGTGCAATGCGAAGGTCACAATCGTGAATATAATTAAAAGCTGTGGGGAGCGGAGCCTTTTCACGCTAGGGGCGGACAGTCCCGGGCCTCTACATGTGCAGTGCCGCCCCCGAACCCTGCAGGGCTGCCGCTTCCAACACCCCCGTGGCCATGGCCCGACCGTGATCCCCCACGAGCATTCCCAGGCTGGCCCTGACCCCCGCCTCCCCATGCCCCCTGCCCCAGAGTGCCTCATCTCCAGCCCTCTGCGCTTCAGCAGTGACCCCCCCCATCCCCCACCTCCCACACACAAGCGCACACACACATGAGTTTGGGTGTATTTCTGAACTGAAAATTGAGGGATATAATGTGGAAATGTAATTGATCACTTAAAAATGGCCATGCTGTAATGTTCTATGTTCTATGTCAGGCAAAATGGGTTTTCTTTGCTCTTTTTCCTGTCGTGCTGATGAGTTTGGTATGGTTTAATATGGTATTATTAGTCAATGGGGTGGGTCCTGGAAACTAGAAATTCCATGGTGAACCTGACTGTTTCACCAGCATTGTTTTTTTTTCCTTCCTGATCCCTACTGGAGTTTGCAGGATTAAGAGGGAACGTGTTACTTAAGCTGTATGTTTCGGTGCCAGCGTATCCTATGACAGCTGACATTCAATCACCTGTGCACCCAGCCCATTACTTGTCTTGCATGGACCAGACAGAACATTCCATCTGCTCAAGCCACCAAGAAATGTATAGAAACTTGAGGCAACTGGCCCTCATTGGCTTCTTGGGGATTTCTGATGGTCTCTTGAAGTTATGAGTGGAGAACAGTGGAACACTCCCACCCCCAAAGGAATCTCAGGGCTACCATTTTGTTCTTTTTAAACATTCTCAGTTTCTGCCATCTAAAATAGTAGAGGATTGACCCAGGATTTAGTCTCGTGGACATTGCTATCCCTCTGATATTTCACTGAGGCAACCATTATTCTTGTTGAGCTGAAAGTGTCAGCTCAGAGCTGCTTTTGGATGGATTTTGGGAGACTGAAGTTTGTGAGCTGGCTCCTTGAGTTCACAGTTTTGATCACTTTATCCTAGCAGCATAGTCATAGGTGCTGCATTTCGACTTTGATTTTGCTACCAACTGCATTAAACTCAAAGTGGCGGTTTATGACACCCAAATTAAAACAGTGCCAATTTAAAACCAGTTCCATTTTACTGGAACCACCTTTGGATATACATTTTAGAGCAACAATTGCTAAATAGTTGATTAAAAGTGAACACTGTCATTGTCTTACTTTTTCCCTCTACAGCTGAAAACCCCCAACTTTGTTTAAGCAAGGATTTGAGACAGGGTGTGTCCTGGTCTGTATGGCTGTTACAAATTTCCTCCGAGTCCACCGGGACTCTTTGGTTTGTGCTAACTTTTACGGTTATTGCTGTTTTCACCATAGCCTTAATGGGCCCGTTAGCCTCATCTTGATTCTTCTTTGGTTTGCTTCAAGCCTCACTTCCACATCAGTCCACATCTCAGTGTTCTCTACCCATCTGCTTTCTCTTCCTCTTCTGTTACCTTCAATTTCTCCTTTAGCTATTGCCAGGACAAGGCTGTGGGGTCTTCATTTACAATGTTCTATGATGTAAATATAAAATAAAGTTTGTGTTTCTAAAATTGATGATGTTAAAGGCTGTTCTATTTGGAAGCTCTAGCACTGAGAGAATGTTTGCAACTTGATCGGTGTCTAGATCTCACGTAACAGTCACTCGCCTATGGGAAGGAGTGAAATGAACATGCCTCCATTCTGCCCTCTCGACTAGTTATGATAAAGATGTTCTTGCAGTCTAGGGCCAATGCTGATCCATTTGGTCCCAAGGCACAGTTATTGCTGCTATGGAATGGCCTCATCTGTGCTATTCCACATTGGTGTTCAGTGCACAGTGCTGTTGCATCACTTCTATAGTCAAACTTGACCTTAGTGGAGTCAAGTTTACATTTTGAAATAGTGTACCTATCCTCAGTTATATGAAAGTTCATGGCATCTTTTAAAGTATAAGATCTTGAACTATTTGAACTTGCTGATGAACTTTTTTCATTTGCGTATGTATGAACGTCAATTTGCTCTGGAGGATTGCCAGACAAATTAATGATCAGTTAGCAATCAATAACTTACTGGCCAGCGCGCACACTGAATCAGGTAATATAAAACAAAGCACAGGTATTACATTTTGCATTGACCAGTACATTTTGAGTTGAAAATCCTTGGTTACCAAATCCTCAGCAAGGCTTAACTAATATAGGTGGCTATATTAAGTATGTCGATCTGTGCTTGAGGCTGGTGAGAATGCAGGGTGTCATGAGACTACGTAGACAGGAAGGGGAGAGGAAACTGATCGCTGCTATAAGAATGACGTAGATGACTTCCAGTAATGTGATACTCAGACAGCCGGCATTTCAGCAGTGCCTCAGTTGTGGCTGCCTCAGAGTAGTAATTTTAACTTATTTAGGTTATTTATTTTATACACCTGAATCATACTTTTGACGGAAACACAAGTCAGTATGCTGTGCCTATGTTTAACTGTACCAGTACGGGATAATTTGGAAAGAGAGTTTGAATACTTTGAATCAGGACGACTGCCTGCTGAGCTGAAATCTTTGTTCCGGCTCAGTCTTTTCATCCCTTCACAAGAGTTATCGACCTACCGTCAGTGGAGACAGGTAAGTTGCAGTGCGGTCTGAAGTATTTCAAGTTTGATAGAGCTTATAATTATCGGTATTTTGGAGGATTTTAAGCTTTGGGGGTCCTGTGCTTTTTTGATGGCTGCTGTGAAAATACTTCCCGATTTTTCTCCACACTTTAACTGTTCGACAAAGCTTGGCTGACTTCCTTCTGAATGACTCACCCTCTGTGTGCTAGCAGTGGGAGTGGGATTGCCTAAAAGTTTCCCACTTACAAATTCCTGTGAATGTCATCAGTTTTATGCCGGTTGGTCAGCTGGCTGATGATATCTCAGCAAAATCTCTTCCCAAAACTGCACAGCTCAGGAAAAGAAAAGAATTCGGAGTGGCTGGTTAGCCTGCGCAATGTAGTGCATTATTCTCTTCTTATCTTATATTTTCTTTTGTGCCTGTAAGAGATTGGGGGTTATTGTTAAAATGCTAATGCTGCAATATTGCAAACTTGCTTGTTGTTAAGGATTGCTTCATGGCCAAGGCAGTGCTGGAAATTTGAAAAATATAAAAATTGAGAAGGCACAGCAGGTGTTCTATCTACTGCAAGTTAACTTTGCAGCCGGACCCTTATCTCAGCAGTACCGTAATATCTAAGATGAAACTTTCAAAAATTCTTTAATTACTGAGGATTTCTGTGTGACCAAGACATGACTTTTAGGATTGCTCTTGCATGAAGAGGGTTCCTATTAGGTTATCATCTTTAACAAGACCTTTTAACAAACGATTAGTATTTTGAATTTTTGCTTTGCTAAACGAAGGTAGATGATGGCACAGTGGTTAGCCCTGCTGCCTCACAGCACCAGGAACCAGGATTCGATTTCCAGTTTGGGTGACTGTGCAGAGTCTGCATATTCTCCCCGAGTCAGCATGGGTTTCCTCCGGGTGCTCTGGTTTCTCCCCTCAGGCTAAAGATGTGCAGGTTAGGTGGATTGGCTATGCTAAATTGCCCCTTAGTGTCCTAAGGTGTCTAGGTTAGATGGATTAGCCATGACAAATGTGCGGGGTTACACGGATAGAACGGGGGAGAGGGCCTGGGTAAGATACTCTGGGAGTTGATGCAGACTTAATGGGCTGAATGGCCTCTTTTTGCACTGTAGGGATTCTATGATTCAGTACAGATGTTTTACAATGCATGCTGTAGTCCAGGCTTCCTACAACCATCACATATTACTTCCTCAGCAGTCTAGCAATGAACCACCTTATAGAAACTTCATGAAAGAACTTGCTGTACAGGTTGCAGGGCTCTATTTGGCAACACGAGTGGATTTTGCAGACCGTTACATCAGTAACTTAATGAAAAATATTTTAGCGAAATGGTCCTCTTTTTCTGGTGTTGTTTCCTGATCAAGGGGATAGTCAAACATCTCCTGCAGGGCATGTCTCATTTGCTCTAATGTCATACTTAGAGGTTTGTCTAAACCACATAGCCTCAGTGGTTGAAATTTGAGTTTGCTGTTCAGAATAGATTGAGGAATTGCTTCCCACTAGTCCCCTGCACATCGAATATGAGACGGCACAATTTTGGAGTACTGGGTGACTTAAAGGGATCATATTGGCAGTGGTTATCAGAGCCAGCTTTGTACCTGTACATTTGCTTTGAAATGAGGGACTACAAAATCTTAGTTAAAATGGGCTGGGTTCTCCGACCTCACCTGCAGCCGGGATTCTCCAATCCCCCTGCAGTGAATGGAGATTTGGTTGAATGCCATGTCCTGTGTTCTTGCTGACGGCAGGGTGTGAACGGCTGTGGAATTCCAGCCAGTATATCTCCCATTAGTCATCCTGGCTGCCACGATTACTGACTGCTGCTGAGAGTTCTGCTTACTATCAGCTGACATTGCTCTCAGCTTATTGAGAAACTTGATCCCTGCATACAGAATTTTTGTTGAAGCCTGACCTTTGGTATCAGGTGTAAGTACAACCCTAACTCTATTTAAAAGTCATGCTCCAAAGTGCATCTTGATAAAATGTACATTTTCAAAGGTGGGAAGGAAATAAAATCTCTGCTGTAATTATTGGATTTTTAAAGATACAAAGAGAGGCTGTTTAGCTTCTTGCTGTGTCAACTGTGGAAGAATCATTAAGTTAATCATAGAAACATAGAGAATAGGGGCAGGAGGAGGCCATTCTGCCCTTCAAGCCTGTTCCACCACCATTCATTATGATCATGGCTGATCATCCAGTTCAATAGCCTGATTCCGCCCTTCCCCCTCCCAAATCCTTCTATCTCCTTTTGCATCAAGTGCTATATCTAACTGCTTCTTGAAAACATTCAATAGCTTCAGCTACTTTTTGTGGTAGCGAATTCCGCAGGCTGTGAGCACACTCTGGGTGGAGAAGGTTCTTCTCATCTCTGTTCTAAATGTATCCTCAGACTGACCCCTAGATCTGAACACCCACCATTGGGAACATCATTCTTGTATCTACCCTGCCTACTCCTGTTAGAATTTTATTGATTTCTATGAGATCCCCCCCACCAGTTTTTCTGAACTCCAGTGAATACAATCCTAATGACTCAACCTCTCCCCATATGTCAGTCTCGCCTTCCCAGAAATCAGTCTAGTAAATCGTCTTTGCACCCCCTCTAGAGCAGATAAGGAGACCAAAACTGCACACGATATCATATGCCTTTGGTTCACTGTACTACCAGGCAATCATATATATGTAGTGTGACAAAACTTAAAAGTATCAATGGAATGCTTCGCATTTCGGTATCTTTCTTTTAAGAAAAATAAAATGTACGAATGTATGTTATATTCAGTGCATGTGTGGATGGTTTGAGCCCAAGGTAGCCAAATTCTATTAATGATGGTCTTAGTTACGTTGGAAAAGGTCAGCTTGTTGCCCTTTATGTATTAAAAAAAAGTTCAGGTTACCAACATGAAATGTTTTAAACGATAGTCTGTTGTTCAGGTATGGGTTGAGTTTGCTTTTAATGAATAAGACACACAATATTAATCTGTGCTAAGAATGTAATTTTTATAGTCGTATGATGGACCGGGAGTTTTAATTTGCCTAAGCTGTTGTCGAGATGAATCCTAGAAAAGCCTGTAATATCTAATATTTCTGGATTAACGCTTCACAAATCTGCTTGTACGAAAGGAAAATCCTTTTTACTACAGGACCTTCAGGCAAATCTGTAAAATGGGCATTGAACAAAATTATAATAATGAAAATTATCACGATAAGTGCTCTAAAATGGCAGATATATCTTCCCCACCACCCCCCTTTCAAGATTAAATTGTCCACACAAAAGGCATGGAGATGCGATGGGGTTTTGATTGAAAAACATCCCTTTTTTAATTGTCTGTAAAATCTTTCTTTTTGTTCTTTTGAAACAGAAAGTTGTAAAAGCTGGTGACAAAGACCGAGATGGCCAACTGGATTTTGAAGAATTTGTTCATTATTTAAAAGATCATGAAAAGAAACTCCAACTGGTTTTCAAAAGCCTGGATAAGAAAAACGATGGTAAGAATTAAATTGTTAACCCTGCCACTGCATACAAAACAGTAATCTCAAAAAATTACACACAGTAAAGTAAATTCCAAAAGCCCTAACACTGCAATGTTAACATTACCGTGTAAAGCTTGTGGTGTGACTTGGATGTCTTTATAGCCCAGGAAGAAATATAACTGCACAATTTCATCTTGTTAAGTAGAGAGCTCAATCAGTATTTTTTTCTTAACCTTTCAGGTAAGATTGACGCACAAGAAATCATGCAGTCGCTGCGAGACCTTGGAGTTCACATTTCAGAACAACAGGCAGAAAAGATCCTGAAACGGTGAGTTATGTTACCTAGGTAAACTGTCACTGTTTTTAGTCACTCATTATAAATGCCCTGCACTATTATTACCAATTTGTCAAGTTTTCCTTTTGAAACTCTCTGTTTAGGAATTTCTATGCAATTAACATTTATTTCTTCCCTTTTCCATACTCTGACTGTACACCTGATCTCACTTGGATAGAGATGCATGAGTATTGTCTCACATCCTTCCATTTTTCACTCATCTGGCATAAGGCCTTTACTTTGTCCCTCCCAATGCATTAAGGCTAAAAATGGAACTTTGTAAAATTAGGATCAACCTTCAATCCACCCACTCGGTTGCTGATAGATGTTGACAAAGTGCTGTGGCGCAGCCTCCAATTTAACGTGTGCTCCAATATCTTCCACCCCTTAGCCTTGGAAATCTTTAACCTTGCAATTATCCTGTGGCATATTAACGTACAGATACTGATACATAATAATAGCAAAATATTGGAATATGAAACAAAAGCAGAAAATGACAAAGGGTCATCTAGAGTCAACGTTGGCTCTGTTCCCCCTGCACAGATGCTGCCAGACCTGCTGAGATTTTCCAGCTTTTTCTGCAAATGCTGAAGCATGTGTCTGAAACTCTTTTGCTGTATTTACTTTAGAAATGACAGTAGAATTTCAAACAAAAACATTTTCTTGAATCCCATGATGTTGCTTTTTAAAACCCTTTTTAGCAAGATTGACTAGCATGTGAATATTCTGAGCTCCATTTGGTGCTCACTTGTGTCACTTAGCCTAATGACAAAGCCTGTAATAGTCATTTTTCCAAAGTAGAGATAACCCACAATCCCATCACTTGCCCCTGAGGTGGTATCCTCTGCAGGGTCCTATAGTGGAATTATATCTCTACAGTGGCTTATGAGAAAATGATCTAGTAAGACTGCAAATTACATGTTGAGGTGATATTGGGGAAGGTGACAAAAATAACTTTTAAAGCTGAATTTGTGTGTGTCCTTACACAGTATTGGGGGATTATAGCTTTACCTAGGAAAGATTGTGCTGTTTTGTAGTAACAAGGGCGAGGTGGTGCAGCAAAGTGTGTTTGTTCTTTGTCTTCTGTTAAATGTACAAAATGCTTTATCTGTGCTGTTTTCTGCATCTTTTGCTTTCTGTCTTCAGAATTTGGAGAGGGCACCTCTGGGGCCCTATTGTATAGTAAGTATCAGTGTATGCCTGTCTACTCTAAATGTGCTTCCCTTCATAGAAATTAATAAAAACACATTTTGTTTCCATCTTGTGCGGCTTCACCCTTCCCTGATTTGTAAAATGGATTTGAATAACTGTCCTTGCACAAACTCATGAGCCTATAATGCTAGTCAATTCATGCTGGTAAACCTTCCCCTCCCCTTCCTGCAGCAATAGTTTCTACTGTTTTAAGATACTGGATCCCTCTAGCACATGTATACGCAGATTAATTTGCATTAAACGGTAGAGCTTAAACATGTGGCAACCACAGTTTAACTTTATGCTCTTGTTGTCTTGCTCTGTTTTTTTAATAGCATGGATAAAAATGGAACGATGACAATTGACTGGAATGAGTGGCGAGATTATCACCTTCTACATCCAGCGGACAACATTCCTGAAATAATCCTGTACTGGAAGCACTCCACGGTAAGTTCAACGCACAGTGTATTGAGGATGACAGCCTAAAGTTAGAAAATTGCGGTTTAATGTTTTGTCAGCGCACACACCCTTAATCCAATGTCTTTTTCTTGACCCTGCACTTGTATGCCAAGTGAGCATGGCACAAGTCTCCAATAAAATCAATAGTGGTGAATAACAAACACTTGAGAAAAGTCCATTAATGTTTAGGACTAACTCATTCTCTGTCATCAGTTGTCCTTGGGTGGCACAGCTCTGCTGCCCGACAGTGCCAGGGACCTGGGTTTGATTCCCCGCTTGGCTCACTGCTTGTGCTGTGTCTGCACGTTCTCCCTGTGTCTGCATGGGTTTCCTCTGGGTGCTCCAGCTTCCTCCCACAGCCCAAATGGCATGCTAGTTAGGCGCATTGGCCGTGCTAAGTTCTCCCTCGGTGTACCAGAACAGATGCAAAAGTGTGGTGACTAGGGGATTTTCACAGTAACTTCATTGCAGTGTTAATGTAAGCCTAATTGTGATACTAATAAATAAACTTTAAAACTTTTCCTGTATTACGTTGTGTTGGCACACAAACTTGTGCCTTGTGAATTTCACATTTGTACCCATTTAAGAAGAAAATTCTGAAAAATCTTTGGAATGATGTTAAACCTATATAAATCCTTGGTTGGGCCAAAGTCAGAATAGTTCACCTTTATTTTTGGAAAAACATTGATGTAGAAAGGGTGCAGATGAGATTCACTGAGATAATCCAAAGGATGAGCTTTGAAACAGGATTAAAGAAACTGGGCTCTTCATTGGAACAAATATAATTGAGATCTAATACAAGTGTTCGAAATTTAAATTTTTGATGTTAAATAAGGGGAAATTATCTGTGATGATCATTAATTTGATAACTAGCAGGTGTAAATTCAAAGGCATCAACCACCAAAGTAATGAAAGGAGAGTGTGGGAGGTTTTTTTTTGGACATGCAGAAGATTGAAAGAGAAAGGAATGCCTCTGCAAGTATGTTTGCACAAGTGGAAGCAAAATGTTCAATAGCTTACAATGTGGGAATGGACAATATTTGATTGAAAATAATATGATATGTGGGCTAAAGGCAAGGGAATGAGACTAAGGGAAAATGTATTTCAAATAGCCAGCACAGCTGCAATGGACAAAATGCCTGCTTGTGTGCTGTTAAATTCTGCGATGGGTTTCATTTGCCTTTCCTACTCTGGTTTCATGCCCTTGCATAGCTTTATCTAGCCCAGTTGAGCTTTTTCCTCTTTCAGTCCAAGTAAGCTGGACCGAGCTGGCAGATTGCTCTGGTTTTTCGCTGGAGTAAGCTGGTGACTCGATTGAGTGGAATTTTTGGCTTTGACTTTTGCATTGATTACATCACTTGCTCATGCAACCTTTGAGTCCATAAACTAACGCTTAACGACATGCCAATGTCAGATGTCCCAATTTTGACATGTAGAGTTCTTTGCATTTTGTTTGCAAAAAGCAACCTCCACAGATAGAAGCCAAAGGGAAGGTAACTGTTGGCACATACAAATTGGCACTGTAACTCAGCAATGATTTAGCATGTTTAAGGTAACATTGGTAAGATCAATGTTCACACATTTTTTCATTAATAAACAGATGGGGGCAGCATGGCAGCACAGTGGTTAGCACTGCTGCCTCACAGTGCCAGGGACCTGGGGTCAATTCCAGGCTCAGGTCACTGTCTGTGTGGAGTTTGCACATTTTCCCTTTGTCTGTGTGGGTTTCCTCCGGGTGTTTCCGTTTCCTCCCACAGTCCAAAGATGTGCAGGTTAGGTGGATTGGCCATGCTAAATTCTCCCTAGTGTCAGGGGATTAACAGGGTATATATGTGGGTTACAGGAATAAGGCCTGGGTGGGATTGTGGCCAGTGCAGACTTGATGGGACAAATTCCATGATTCTAAGATCCTCGAACCCAGTGCCTCGTGCAAATTTTATATTGGGTAGTATAAACTTGTTTCTCACTGGCTACAATATGTAGTCTTGCTTTTGTGAAAGATTCCAATTCTTTTCTTGCACCCTTTTCAGAAAGATACTAGTGGGATTTTTCCTCCCTTGTTGGCATGTTTTGAGGTGGCAGGAGGTGGTGCGCTGCTTGGTGGCAGCAAGATCTTATAGTCCAGCCATTGTCAATGGTGATTCCAATGAAAGCACCCCTTACTGCCGGGAAACCCACAGTGGGGTATGCCTTCGGTGAGATTGTAAGACTCTGCAGGTGTGAGTGGCAGCAAGATTTCACCAGCCCTTACTTAATTCAGGTGATGGTGGTGCCCTGAATGTTACTGTGTATTGATTCAGCCAAGGGTGGGTTGAGTGAAAATTGAGAGAAAAACATAGGTCTTTGAGCATGTTTTAAGTGAGTGAACTGCATCACAATATTACAAGGGAATTAGGTTACAGGCTATAGTTACCATAGTACTAACATACTGTAACACACCTAGACAGTATGCTATTTTTGATGAGAATGTGAGGGGAGTGCTTACTATATCCAAGCCACTCTTGTTCAAATTCAAGTAACTAGCATTATGTAACAAATCTATTTGCTGTTTAATAGAGTTTGTTTGAAGTTGTAATTTCCAGATCCAAATTTAATTAATTACTGGCATTTTGCACTTGTAATCATGCGGAGATGATCTGTATATTACACATTAGTTCTTGTTTCTTAATAGAGGGGGTGTTTGAAATGTAAAATTCCATTGTAGTCTTGTTTAAATATTAATTATTTAGAATGAAATACTGGTAAACGTACCCTGAATCATTAATTAGTGTGGAGCAACAATTTCCATTGCTCAGCAGTTGAATTGAGCAACAGATCTGAGTTCAAATAACCTTTGGACATCAGCAGATGGATTTATAGTTTGTATCAGAAAACCTTTTGAGAATACTTCCATCTTACTAGAAATAAAACTCTCTCAAAAATCAGTAAAGTCAGTTTGGGTGCAGGTATTTTCCATTCCATTAACTGAAAAAGATTGTTGCATCGATTGCTGCTGTATCTATACATTGTTTTTATAAGTGCCAAGCTCTGTGAAGTAATAAAGCCTCAACTTGTGTTTCAGATCTTTGACGTAGGTGAGAGTTTAACGATTCCGGATGAATTCACAGAGGAGGAAAAGCAAACTGGGATGTGGTGGCGACAGTTGGTAGCGGGAGGAGGTGCAGGTGCTGTGTCCAGAACATGCACTGCTCCACTTGACCGGCTCAAGGTACTCATGCAGGTGAGTTTCCCAAATTTTCTGTCTTCACTAGAGCGGGAGCATGGCATGAAGGGATGGTAAGATAGCACCCAGAATCACTTTATTTCATTAAAATAAAACCAGGGCCATAGACACAGGTTTTTCCAATAACTGATACTTGGTGCATCAGTAGGATTGCTAAAGCTTAATTTGCAATATTCATCCAATGGGTTTGAAATTTTGGAGACTTATCCTTCCAGATTAGTTCAGGTGATCATTTGATTACTCTTGGCCCTATGGGTGGTACAGTGGTTAGCACTGCTGCCTCTCAGGGACCCAGGTTCAATTCCTGGCTTGGGTCATGCCTGTGTGGAGCTTGTACGTTCCCTCCACATCTGCGTGGGCTTTCTCCGAGTGCTCCGGTTTCCCATCTCAGCCCAAAGATGCACGAGTTAGGTGGATTGGCCATGCTAAATTGCCCCTTAGTGTCAGGGGGACGAGCTACGGTAAATGCCTGTGGTTATGGGGATAGGGCCTGTGGTTGGTGCTGACTCAACGGGCCAAATGGACTCCTCTTGCACTGTCGGGATTCTATGATTTTGCACATTACGTACACTTCCAACTTGCACATGATGGGTACCAATTAGGACCCGTGACTCTTTGTTCTCTTACTTGAAACATGGGTGTTGAGGTTGATTCTTGCCCCCTTCACTTGTACCCTATGTGCAAAACATGGCACGGGCTGGGATCAGGCTTCACACCCTTTTTGGTCTATGTGGCTCAGGTGATCACACTGGATAAAATGTCCCAATGGAGGGGTAATGCCTAAAGAAGATGTGGAAATTTCAATGCAAGATTTGCAATGTTGATATATCTGGTTATGTGGTGGTGGGGGGAAGGCAGAGAGAGGTAGTGTTCTTGAAGCTACGACTGGACCATTTCATCCATGGCACTTGAACAAAAAAAAATTCAAATCCTTACTCTGTATTTCCAGTAGCTTGGAGTGTATACAAAGTTTGTTTATTAGTGTCACAAGTAGACTTACTTTAACACTGCAATGACGTTACTGTGAAATTCCCCGCTCACATAGGGCATGATAGCCGGTAATTAAAGACAATGTTCGTATGTTTTTACTAAACAGGTTCATGCTTCCAAATCAAACAATATGTGCATCGCAGGAGGATTTAGCCACATGATTAAAGAAGGAGGATTCCGGTCTTTGTGGAGAGGAAATGGAATCAATGCAATCAAAATTGCACCGGAATCTGCACTCAAATTTATGGCATATGAGCAGGTGAGAGAATGGAGTAGGTGGCAAAGATCCAAGTCAGAAATATATTAATCACTAGTTTTACTGACTGACTTTTTTTGACTTTGCCACGTTAAACATAATCTTGCTATAAAAGCTGGTGATAAACCCAGTCAGATTAACAAGAGAATTCTTTTTTTAAAAATGGCGCTCGTAAAATTTGAGTTTGAGCATGATTTTTCCATTCATACAGTTCAATGTGGCCATTACTTTAATTGCAAACATTCTCTTGCAGATAAAGAGATTAATTGGTAGCGACCAGCAGCCTTTGGGAATTCAGGAGAGACTGATTGCCGGATCACTAGCTGGACTAATTGCACAGAGTACAATCTACCCAATGGAGGTAATGGGACTTTGGAGTTATAATCCCCATTGCAATTTACACTTCTATACTTAAAATACATTTTCTATTTGTGCTTCTGGCTATAATCCTGGGTATTGCTCACTTTAGGTGTTAAAGACAAGGTTGGCATTGCGGAAAACTGGACAGTATTCAGGAATGCTTGACTGCGCGAAGCACATATTTAAGAAGGAGGGAGTTAAAGCGTTTTACAAAGGCTACGTTCCTAACATGCTGGGCATCATCCCTTATGCTGGAATAGACTTGGCTATTTACGAGGTGAGTTTTCCAACCTGCAGGATTTCTTTTTAATAAAAACTAGCTTTGTAGGACTTGGTTTTGTCACTGCATTTGCATTTCCGTTTTTGTTACAAGGCAGCTCTTTCCTTGCACTGCAGTTGAGGCTCATTCTCATTATGTCAAGTTGATGGGAAATGTTTTTGTTTTTCTTTTAGACTTTGAAGAATTCCTGGTTGCAGCGCTACGCCACTGACAGTGTGGATCCTGGGGTCTTTGTTCTCTTGGCTTGTGGCACCGTTTCAAGCACATGCGGGCAGTTAGCTAGTTACCCATTGGCCCTTGTCAGGACGCGAATGCAGGCACAAGGTAACTATCTACAATGGCAAAATCCACTATGATTCCTCCTCATGGAGGGCGGGGAGAAATTCAGTTTAATTAATTTATTATACTGATCAATTAATAGATTCCTTTTCAGTGAGAAAGTGACAAAAACAAATCGCGTATCGAATAGATTTAATCCATAAAGTCAGTAATAAAAGCAGAAAATGCCGAAAAATCTCAGGTCTGGCAGCATCTGTAGGGAGAAACATATTTAACATTTTGAGTCAGAATGGCTCTTCAGAGTGTGTAACTGGTTTGCTGTTTGCAGCAAGAATTAAAAGAGCATTTGTTTGATCAGTTCCCAAAGAGACTTCTGTGTTTTCTGCCTAAACTCCAATATGCTGAATCCCATTACAAGTCACCACGAATTTAACCAAAATCGACACTTGAATGGAACTGATTTTTGCAAAGATGTTTTGCCCTTGCCTTTTCTTCTACTCTGAAGACATTATTTTGTGATGGGGTATATTTTTGAAGAATGCATCGAGCATGTTACAGGACGGAATTTTACCGGCACGTCCACCTGAGGTTCGTACGATCCCACTCGAGGCCAACGAAGAATGCCGTTATCTGAGCCTCGCCCGCCCCTGGAATTGGGGTGGATGTGCTAGTGAAATTCCGGCCTCACTCTCAAGTGGCAATTCATGGGGGAGCCTACAAAATCGGCATTTTCTTTTAAACCCATGGGTTGATTCATGGCCAAGCCCAGCCCTGCTCCTGTGCACATTGGTACAGGGAAATGGCCAGCATTCACAGCTCTGACTGGTTGCTTCTTAAATGGTATTTTTACTTTATTTATTAAAGTTATAAAACCAGTGCGCAGAGTGGACCAGGCAAACCCAAATTCATCACCTTGCTTACTCCAAAAACCAATTCAAATTGATTTCAATTCAGGAGAGACATGCAAGATCCAACCCTTTGCTCCTGATCTTGGGCTTGACCTGACCCTTGCCCTTAGCTCTGATTGTTAGCATGCAATCTCTGAACTGAAGGCTGATTGTTGCAGTCCCAAACTGTTGTCCCATCTGATATCAGCTAGTTGTGCTCAGAGCAGGATTTGCACCTGGGACCCTCTTGCTCATTTGTTTACTAGTTCATAATACAGCGTGTTTACCTACTCAGCAATTGGGAAAGATTCTTGGCAGACCTTTAATTAGTATTTCCAGTCACACTGCATAGTACAATGATTGGAAACATTTCACAACGTTAGACCTAAAACGAAACGCTGGAAAATCTCAGCAGGCCTGACAGCATCTGTGGAGAGAATAGAGTCAAAGTTCCAGAGCTCTGATGAAGGGTCATCCTGATTCTCAACATTGGCTCAATTCTCTTTCCACACATGCCGTATTAGAAGTCATAGAATCCTACAGTGCAGAAGGAGGCAATTAGGCCTATCATGTCTGCACCAACCACAATCCCACGAGGCCCTATCTCCATTGCCCCATGCATTTACGCTAGCTAGTCCTTCTGACATTAAGGGGCAATTTTGGCATGGCCAATTCACTAACCAGCACGTCTTTCGGACTGTAGGAGGAAACCAGAGCACTCGGAGGAAACCTGCGCAGACATGGGGAGAATATGCAAACTCCACACAGACAGTGACCCAAGCTGGGAATCAAACTGGGTCCCTGGCGCTGAGAGGCAGCAGTGCTAACCACTGTGCCACCCTGTCAGACCTGCTGAGATTTTCTAGCATTTCCTGTTTTTATTTCAGATTTCAACATCCGAAGTATTTTGCTTTTATCTGCCTTCTGATGTGTTGAGTTTTATGTTTCTTGAATTAATCTATAATTCTTGTCTCAAATGAATGAATATCCATTTATTTTCCCCTTTCTTTTCCCCCTTTTAAGCTACCACCGTAGGAGCACCTCAGCACACAATGCTTGGACTCTTCAGGCACATTCTGAGCACAGAAGGAGCAATTGGACTGTATCGAGGTTTAGCACCAAATTTCATGAAGGTTATTCCTGCTGTCAGCATTAGCTACGTGGTGTACGAAAACCTGAAGATGACTCTTGGCGTCACTTCGCGATGAGACTTAGAAAAGTGACTTGAAGCTGTTTAATCTTGGGTGATCATCCTGGGATTTTAACCATCTCATTCTGTGAATGTCATAAAACACTAGTTAAGCAAGGACACATCGGGGGAGAGGGTTAAAGGGACCATTCCCCAACACATGTTAGCAGATTTATTTTCTGATTAGCCTTTCTTTTTTTTGTGAGAAGCTGTAAAGTGAAGTCTGAGTCCTCACTGGAGCCATTTTGTGCAGCGTTTGTCAATATCTCAGCTTATCAGTTGTATTATCAATCATCCAAAGGCCACTTGAAGCTTCTTAATTGTTACATGGCAAATATCCATGTTGAAATTGCTGTTGGCAGTATTGGAGTGAATGCTTACACAGCTATATGATATTCTACCTGTTGATTTAACAGTGGTACTGCCCTAATTTTCAAATAAGTGGGTTAATGATTGCTGTTAAAATAGCAAATTGAGGAATATTGTGGGATTGCTCTGACGTATTCACTGGTATTGCCAACCATCATTGCTAACTTGAAGCCGAGAAACCAATTTATTTCTTTCATGAGCAAGTTTGCGTCTGAAGAAATCTGATTTCCACAAATGTAGCATGGCCTTGGGATTCCCACTGAGTTGTAGCTGACATGTAAACCCCGAAAAGCTCCAGAAAAGATTCCGATTTCCTTGTTCATTTTGGAGACAGAAGCAAAGCCCGTTCTTTTGTCTCATTTGCACATTTCCTGAAGTTCATTACCAGCCGGGTTAATTTTATTACAATGTTTTGGTTTTATCGTGTAGTTCAGGTGTAAACTGGGTATTTATGTTATTTATTGTTTACAAAAGTTTTCAGAAAGGCTTATATAATCTGTGATAGCGGAGGCTTAATCTCCCGGTGAAGGAACCAAATATTAGGTCCATATAAGATTCTGTTAGACCATCATGAGTGAAGTCAAAAACCAGTGATGGCTATTGAAGTTTGTAAGAAGTCTCCTTCACAATATATTGTGCGGGTGATCAGCTATTGTCTTATAGAAACCTTAAATGATTGTCTTACATTTAGAAAGGGGGTTAAATTATTTATTTTTATACATCTTGCAGTGCTAACCAGATATTTATTAATAAATGTGATCTAAATGAGCTCAGTGTGCGCGCACGCGCGCGCATGTGTGTGTGTGTGTTGCTGTCATTTGCACGTCCTATAAACTAGCTGTTTGTTTTATATGGGTTTCAAAGCTTTTCAAAGCCCTTTCTAATGTGTGGAGGCAATGATTAACTCTAGAATCAGTCATTAGGCCCTTTCTGTTTTGTTTCTACCAGACAGTTTTCTTTTCTTTTTGTTCAGATACGCACGTACTGCACAGGCCAGTTTACTCCTTTTGAGGGCATAACTTTTCCCAGTGTAGCACATCTCTGGATGTCTGGGTAAAGTAGTTGAAAAGGTGCAAGTTGCAAGGCCTTAACCTCAGTTCGACTGTCACAAAGATGAGCCACATTTTTAGTATTGTTACAGCAACTTAAAAATGATTTAATATTCTGACAATGGGAGCAGGGAATCTGAGCAGGCAAGCGTTGCTATTTTAAAACAGTCTGAGATTCCTCTGGGTTTTCATGCAAACTGGGAATGACTGTCGATCACCCAGTAACTAGCAGAAAGGTCTGAGAGTTCTTGTGGACCGGCACTGCGAATATATTATCCCACAGTGGCACAGTGGTTTAGCGCTGCTGCCTCACAGTGCCAGGGATCCGGGTTTGATTCTCAGCTTGGGTCACTGTCTGGATGGAATTCACATGTTCTCCCCGTGTCTGCGTGGGTTTCCTCCAGGTGCTGTGGTTTCCTCCCACTGTTCGAAAGATGTGCTGGATGGGTGCATTGGCCATGCTAAATTCTCCCTCAATGTATCCGAACAGGTGCCAGAGAGTGGCGACTGGGGGAGTTTCACAGTAACTTCATTGCAGTGTTAATGTAAGCCTACTTGTGACAAATAAATAAATAAGCATGAAAATTCTACATTCTGTTAGGCCTGATCTGTCTGCTTTGAGTAGAAAAGTTTTTATTTAAGAGAGAGGTGGCAGTGGGTTGGGTGGGGGCATCTGAAGGAGTGGTAGAAGAAGGCAAAATGATATGAAAGTGTCGAAGGATGTTGCAGACTTTGAAGAGAGGGTGTTGGGGTGGGTACGGACCTGTGACTCCTGTTGAATGGGAGAGGTTTGTGAAGTTTCATGGTGCGGTGGGTCCTGCAGGACTTTTGGGGACCAGATACTGTATCTCTGTCTGATGAAGTAGAACTTCCAGCAGTTATCCTGAGCTTCTTTAGCAAGATTGGTCCTTGTGTGTTTGTGTGAGATGAGAACAGTGAGGGTGGGGGAGTGTCTGGTTTGTGCTGTACTTGAGCAAAAGGTTCTGTATGGTTCAAGCTGTTTAGTGTTATTTTAGCAGTAATGTGGTCTTTGTAGCAGGTCAAAATTCTTGTGCTGATTCTGCTTTTTAAAAGGAACGGGTTGCTCTTTGCTGACTGAACAGTTTTTTTTTACAAGTGATCATTTTAGTGACTCATTGGCCCAAAGTGATTCGGCCTAGAGATATGATTCTTGCTTTAGGTATTGTTATTTGGAAAGTCTGCAAAAGGTCCTGGGTTCACGTCCTGTACGAGTCCTTTGCAGCTATTCCTTATTAGGGGTGGCACGGTGGCACAGTGGTTAGCACTGCTGCCTCACAGCGCCAGGGACCCTGGTTCGATTCCTGGCTTGGGTCACTATCTGTCTGGAGTTTGCACGTTCTCCCCATGTCTGCATGGGTTTCCTCTGGGTGCTCCGGCTTCCTCCCACGATCCAAAAATGTGCAGGTTAGGTTGATTGACTGCTAAATTTCTCTTTAGGGCGATGTCAGGGGGATTAGTAGGGTAAATATGTGGGATCACGGGGATAGGATAGGATTGTTGTCGATGCAGGCTTGATGGGCCAAAAGGCCTCCTTCAGCACTGTAGGTATTCTATGATTCTATGAACTGCAAACTGAAAACCTTATTCATGTGTCTATATTGGCTATAATGTGTTGCAAACTGAGTTTCGAGGTGTCTTCTCCCCCCCCCCCCCCCCCCCCCCCCACCTAATTTATCTATTTATTTTGGAAGCTTGTGGAAAAGTAAATTGTGTGTAACCTTAGTTGTAAAATGGTTTTCTAATTATTAAACTCAAAAAAAGATCTGACCTACAGCATGGCTTGGTCTCTGTCTGGTCCAGCGTGTTTCTGTTCTGGCTGTTTATGCACAGACGTCTAACAGGGCCTGGAACTGCTGCCCTGAAACATTCTGGGAGTAAACAGGACACTTGACCCATTTATTTTTGTAAGAAATGCTTCCTACTGGTATGGACCTGCACTCTGGAAGTGGGCTATAGATTGTTTGCATAAAACCTGCAGACAGTCTTCCTGATCTGACACACAGCCCGGGACTCTGCAGTGTTCACACTTTTTTTGGAAGAGGGGTTGCAAGGGTGTTTAAATGGCTTTCTGTTTTACATGGGTGACTTCCTTCGTGAGCATGTAGTCCGATTTAATGAAATGTTATTTTACTGGGACCATAAGATGGTTTTCCTGTTGGGGAGGATTATTTTCCTGTTGTGAATCAGGTGATCATGTGAACAGTTTTTTTTAAACGTATGAACGCTTTTTTTTATTAAAAAAAAACATTTCTTGAACGCAAGATGTGCTGATCGATGGAAGTGGATTGAAAATACATCGCCCTGTGCCCCAGGATCAGTAAACTCTGATAATTGGTTTGTTTTCAAAGCCATGCAGCGTTAAAGTGCCTCTGCAGATCCTGATGTGTGTGTTTCCCTGTCTGAGGACTGTGCTGTGAGCCCTCTTCTGTTGGTGCGGTATCTCCAGAGAACAAGTCCAAATGTTCTGTAATGCTGCCGATTTTGCTCAAGCCTTTACTTTGTAATTGAATTAAGGTCACTATTTATTTTGGGATTTTTGCAGTGGAACCTGATTCGCCAAAGGCAGCCTGTATTTAGTTTCTTAAATTATGAAATGCAAGTTGTGCAGAATCAATGCAAGCAATGTCCTGTGTGTACTTGTTTGTGTTGTAGATCAAGACTGATGATCAACCCTTTATGTACTTATGTTCAAATAGGGAGCAGTCTTCTAATAAAGTTAATTCTATGGAAATAAACTTTGCTGGCGTCTTTCTGCTATATTTATATAAAGTGTCCACCAGACCGTACTATAATGTGAAAAACCAAGTCCTATAGACCGGACCAGACCAAAATGTCCCAGCTTTGATCTCCAATCAGATGAGTTTGAGTCATAGAAGCCTACAGTGCAGAAGAAAGCCATTTGGCCCATCAAGTCTGCAGCAACCACAACCTCAGCCAGGTCATATTCCCAATACACCATTTACCTTCTAGTCCCCCTGACACTAAGCGTCAATTTAGCATGCCAATCAACCTAGCCTACACATCTTTCAGACTGTGAAAGGAAATCGGAGGAAACCCATGCAGAGACGGAGAACGTGAAACTCCACACAGACAGTGACCCGAACTGGGAATCAAACCCTGGCCTCTGGCACTGTGCTAACTACTGTGCCACCATGCTGAGTTTGCTAAATTGCCTTTGATAGAGGGGTGGTAATAACTGACAAGGGTTTCTGCTCTTGAGGTAACCACCAGAGTGGGGAGTAGATCATAAGAGTTATTAAAGTGCAGAAGAAGACCATGTGGCTCATTGTGCTCTCCAATGAGCAACTCACCTGGTGCCATTCCCCCACCATCCCCCCAATATCCTCACATTGTTCTTTTCCAAATACAGCAAGAAGTCTCACGACACCAGGTTAAAGTCCAACAGGTTTATTTGGTAGCACGAGCTTTCAGGGCGCTGTTCCTTCAACAGGTGAGTGTCCACCATGCAGGAGCAGCCTGGTGTTGTGAGACTTCTTACTGTGCCTACCCCATTCCAATGCCGATAACTCCACATCATCCTTTCCAGATAACCGTTTAACTCCTGGTTAAGTGCCTCAGTTGAAGCTGCCTCCCCACACACTCAGGCAGTACATTCCAAGCCTCAACCACTCAGTGTGTTAGAAAAATAAATCTCCTTGTATCACTTCTGCTTCTTTGACTAATTACTGTAAATCTGCCTTCCCATTCTCGATCCTTTCACTTGTGGGAGCAGCTTCTTCCTATATATGCTATCCAGAGACCACCTGATTTTGAATATTTCTATCAACTTTCCTCTCTATCTATTTAATCTATCTTGACTAAAGTTCTATTCTCATGAAGCATTTCAGCAACCTCTTTCATGGCTTCACATCGTTTGTAAAATCCTGGAACTGGATGCAATACTCCAGCTGAGGAGGATTAGCAGGGTAAATAAATGGAGTTACAGGGATAGGCCTGGGTGGGATTGTTATCAGTGCAGACTCAGTGGGCTAAATGGTCTCCTGCATTGTAGGGATCCTGTGAAATAGTGACTCAAGTTCAGCATATCCTTGCTCCTACACTCTGCCCCTACTAATAAAGCCCAGCATGCTGTATGCTTTAATAGCTGCTGTCTTAATCTGTCCTACCCCCTTCAATGATATACGTGCATATACACCCAGCTACCTCTGCATCTGCATCCTTTTTAAAGCTATAAACTTATATATCCCTCCCTCATGTTCTTCCTCCCAAAATGAATCACCTCATACTTTCCACATTGACTTCATCTGCCGCTCATTCGACCAACTTGGCTATGTCCAGTTGAAGTTTTGCAGAATATTGTCCTCCATTCACAATGCTTTGAGGTTTTTGCATTGTCTGCAAACTTGGAAATTGTGCCCTTAATACCAAGGTTTAGGTCATTATGTATATATATTATCGAAAGATAGGAGGCCATTCAGCCGTACAAGCCTGCTCCACCACTCATCATCATGGCTAATCCAACTTAATAGCCTAATCCCACTTTCTCCCCGTAACCTTTGATCCTGTTCGCCTAAAGTGTGAGATCCAGCAACCTCTTGAATACATTGTGTTTTGGCATCAACCACTTACTGTGTAGTGAATTCCACAGGCTCACCACTCCTTGGGTGAAGAAATGTCTCCTCATCTCTGTCCTAAATGGTCTACCTCAGACCCTCAGATTGTAACTCCTGGTTCTGGACACCACCACCATCGGGAATATCCTCCCTGCATCTACCCTGTCTATTCCTGTTAGAATGTTATAAGAGTCTGAGATTCACCCCTCATCTGTCTGAAGTCCAGCAAAAACAGCCCTAACCTCGTCAATCTCTCCTCATAGATCAGCCCCGCCATCCCTGGAATCAGCCTGGCAAATCTTCGCAGCACCCACTCGAGAGCGAGAACATCCTTCCTCAGAAAAGGAGACCAAAACTGCACACAATATTCTGGGTACATAATTGCAACAATACAATATCTATTAAAAAAACCAAGGGTCTCAACACTGACGCCAGGGGGACTCTCTGCCTCCACATGAAAAGCATCCATTAACCAACTGCTGTGTTTCAGCCAATTTCATAATCATGCTGCTACTGTCCTTTTATTCCATGAGCTATAACTTTGATTACAAACCTGTTGTATGGCGCTATATCAAATGCATTTTGAAAGTCACCAAATCAACAGCATTCCCCTCACTAACCTTGTCATCTCTTCAAAAAATTTCAAGTCCGTTAAACGTAATCTTCCCTTAAGAAATTCATGCTGACTTTCCTTTAGTTAACCCACGTTTGTCCACGTGGCTTTTGCTTTTGTCCTGAATTATTCTTACCAATGGTTCCCCCACCACCAGTTAAGTTAAACTGACTTAAGTTAGTTTAAGTTAAACAGCCAGTGGCTGAGCTTGGGTGTGGGGTATGGACAGAGTGGATAAAAGATTTTTTTTCCAGGTCAGAAGAGTCAATTACTAAGGGGCATAGGGTTAAAGGAGATGTGCAAGGCAAGTTTCTTACACAGAGGGTGGTGGGTGCCTAGAACTCATTGCCAGGGGAGGTAGTGGAAGCAGATACAGTAATGAGTTATAAGGGGCGACTGGACAAATACATGAATGGGATGGGAATAGAGGGATACAGCCCCTGGAAGAGTAGGGGGTTTTAGTTCAGACGGGCAGCATGGTTGGCGCAGGCTTGGAAGGGCTGAAGGGCCTGTTCCTGTGCTGTAATTTTCTTTGTTCTTTGTCTTTACATCCTTTTGAACAGCGATGTAACATTTGTGTATCTCTAGTCCTCTGTACTACCCTGAGTCTACAGAAAACTGAAAAATTATTGCCAGTGGCTCTGCAATTTCCATTCTCCTTTCCCTCACTGCCCTTGGGATACTCATCCTCATCTGATCCCATGACTTATCAAGTATTTTAAGTACAGATTTACTATCTAATAGTAATTTTAGATGCATGAATTACCTCATTTTTTACCATGGCCTGGGTAGCATCTTTTTTTAAAGTTTATTAATGTCACGAGTAAGCTCACATTAACGTTTGTAAAGATGCACAAAACATTAATTTAGCTAGCCCTCTGTCTCAATGTGTGTAAATCCCCTTTTTGTTCCCTTTTATATATAGAACATAATATAGAACATAACAGCGCAGAACAGGCCCTTCGGCCCACGATGTTGCGCCGACCAGTTAAAAAGCAATGACCCTCTAACCTAAACCAAACCCTTTCCATCCATAAACCTATCCACGGATCTCTTAAACACCCCCAAACTAGGCGCATTTACAACTGCAGCAGGCAGGGCATTCCAATCCCTCACCACCCTCTGGGTAAAGAACCTACCCCTGACATCCGTCCTATAACTACCACCCCTTAATTTAAAGCTATGCCCCCTCGTGCTAGCTTTCTCCATCCGAGGAAAAAGGCTATCACTGTCCACCCTATCTAAACCTCTAATCATCTTAGAACCTCTAATCATTTTAGAGCCTACTTCTCATACCACCATTCACTGTTTAGATGCTTGCAGAAGATTTTTGGATTTTCTTCTCTATTAGCTGCCGGTCTCTATTCATACTCCCTCTTTGCTTCTTATATTTGCTTCTTCACCTCTGCTGTGAACCTTCTTTATTCAGTTTGGTTCTCAATTCTATTTTCTGCCTGTCGCTTGTCATAAGCACACTTTTTCTTCTTTGTCTTACTTTCTCTCTCTTTTGTCATCCAGGGAAATCTAGATTTGTTGTCCTACCTTTTCTTTGAGGGAATTTACCTTCACTGTGCCCGGGTCATAAGAACTAGGAGCAGGAGTAGGCCATTCAGCACCTCGAGCCTGCCCTGCCATTCAATAAGATCATGGCTGATCTTTTTGTGGACTCAGCTCCACTTACCCGCCCGCTCACCGTAACCGTTAATTCCTTTAAAGTTCAAAAATCTATCCTTGTCTTAAAAACATTCAATGAGGCAGCCTCAACTGCTTCACTGGGCAGGGAATTCCACAGATTCACAACACTTTGGGTGAAGAGGTTCCTCCTTAGCTCAGTCCTAATCTGCTCCCCCATATTTTGAGGCCATACCCCCCAGTTCTAGTTTCACTTGCCAGTGGAAACAACCTTAGAGTCATAGAATCCTACAGTGCAGAAGGAGACCATTTGACCCATCGAATCTGCACCGATCACAATCCCACCCAGGCCTTATCCCATACATTGATCCTAGCTAGTCCCCCTGACACTAAGGGGCAAGTTAGCACAGCCAATGAACGTAACCTGCGCATCTTTGGACTGAGAGAGGAAACTGGATCATCTGGAGGTAACCCACACAGACGTGCGGAGAACATGCAAACTTCACACAGACAGTGACTGAGGCCGGGAATCGAACATGGGTCCCTGCGCTGTGAGGCGGCAGCGCTAATCATTGTTCCACCGTTCTGGCCCAGCTCTCTGCTTCTAGCTTATCTATCCCTTCATAATTTGATATGTTTTGATAAGATCTCCCCTAATTCTTCTGTATCATACCTCTTTGAAGATAGCCCTTTATCAGCTACTGTTTCTCCTGCCAACCTTTGACACCAATTTATTCAGCTCGGATCTATTCTTACCCTATTGAAGCTGGCTTTCTCCCAGTTAATTATTCTTACTCAAGATCGTCCTTTGTTCTGTGCCAAAGTCAGCCTAAATCTTATGGTACAATGATCACTCCTCTAAATATTCTAAACTAGAGGGCACAGTTTTAAGGTGAGAGAGGTAAGATTTAAAAGGGACCTGAGCAAATTCTTCATGCAGAGAGTAGTGTCTACATGGAATGAGCTGCCAGAGAAAGTGGTTAAGGCAGGTCAAGAGCAACATTTAAGAAGCATTTGGATAAGTACATGGATGGGAAAGGATTAGAGGGATATGGGCCAAATGAGGGAATTGGGACTAGCTGGGAGGGCACTGTGGTTGACATGGACTGGTTGGGCCGTAGGGCTGTTCCAGTGCTGTATTGCTTTACAACTCTGACCCTACTGATGCTTGATCTGCTAGGCACACCTCATTTCCAAGAGCCAGGCCCAGCAGTGCCTGCTTTGTCATTGGACTTGGAAACACTCCATTGTAGGAAATTTTCCTGAACACAGGATCCAGAGATATTTAACACACAGTCCCGCCCTTCTTTGAACCAAGTCTCTGTTTTAGCCGCAACATTGTTATTTCCACAGGGCAATCTGCGTAAATCACAGAGGCACCATAGGAAGCATTCTTTCTGGTTATACCACAGCTTGGTATGGGCTCCTGCGCTGCCCAAGACTGCAAAAAAACTACAAAGGGTCATGAATGTAGCCCAATCCATCACGCAAACCAGCCCCCCCCGTCCATTGACTCTGTCTACACTTCCCACTGTCTCGGAAAAGCAGCCAGCATAATCAAGGACCCCACTCACCCCGGACATTCTCTCTTCCACCTTCTTCCGTCAGGAAAAAAGATACAAAAGTCTGAGGTCACGTACCAACCGAGAACAGCTTCTTCCCTGCTGCTGTCAGACTTTTGAATGAACCTACCCCGCACTGAGTTGATCTTTCTCTACACCCCAGCTATGACTGTAACACTACAATCTGCACTCTCTCCTTTCCTTCTCTATGAACGGTATGCTCTGTCTGTACAGCGCGCAAGAAACAATACCTCTCACTGTATGTTAATGCATGTGACAATAATAAATCAACTCAAAAATTGCCGCACTCTGGTGCTAACTATCTTCAAGTACCCTTGGTATTCTTCTCTAATATTATCTCCTGGTTCCCACACCCCTGCTGTGTTGGTTTAAACTGTCCCCAGTAACATTAGCAAAGCCCCCTTTAACAAACTCTGGCCTGCTTCCCTTCAAGGTGCAACCTGTCTGATCTGTACAGGCCACTATATTTCCCAGAGTTACTGTCCCTATTACTGTACTCGCTTGTGTGCGTGCCACTGGGGGTAACCCGAGATTAGTACTTTTGAAGTCCTGCCTGCCTACCTCCCCAAACTCCAACTGCAGCCCTACATCCCCCTTCTCACCTAGACTGCTGCCCAGGGGATTTCGGACTGCGTCCGGTGACTTCACCACCAGGCCGCTGCCTCTCTCCCCAACTCGCTCGGACGTGGAGAAGTCCTGGGGTTTCCCACTGTCCATGCTGAAATTTACCCAGCAAGCAGCACCGATCCAGGGGAGGGATTTTCCGGCTGCCCTCTCCCTGAAACTGGAAAATCCCGCCCGAGGTCTTTCCACGGCCCGCTCCTCGCTTGCCCCGATTCCTGCGGCGGACAGCGCTGGGAAATTCGCCCCAACGTACTTTCCTGCTATTTGTGGGATCTTGCTGTGCACAGATTTGATCCTGCAGTTTCCACAGCGCAGCAGTGACTACACTTCAAAAATAGTATCTCAGCGGCTGGAATGATCTCCGAACCTCCTGAGGTTGTGGAAGATGCCAAAGAGATTCAAGTCTCTTTTAGCCTGTTGCCTGTTTTACTCCTAATTGCATTAGTTTATCCACCTTTCCAACTCCTTGCCTCCTGTAAAAACATATGAACATCAAACTTAGGTGCCAGGGGCCCAGGTTCAGTTCTTGGCTTGGGTCACTGTCTGTGCGGAGTCTGCACATTCTCTCCGTGTCTGTGTGGGTTTCCTCCGAGTGCTCCAGTTTCCTCCCACAGTCCAAAATGTGCAAGTTAGGTGGATTGGCCATGCTAAAATTGCCTGTTAATGTCAGGAGGACGAGCTAGGGTAAGTGCATGGGGTTGCGGGGATAGTGCATGGGTGAAACTGTGATCAGTGCAGCCTTGATGGGCTGAATGGCCTCCTTCTGCACTGTCTATGATCTAATGAACACTGGATTGGGTTTGCACTGAGATTTTCCATTGAGTCCAGGTACATTGCGAGGACTGCCATAAACAAAGATAGCATTAAAAGGAGGCGCCTCGGACTAGATAAACTTATATTGTTTCAAGCAATAAAAAGCAGTAAAGGTGTGTGGGTTAGCTGGATTGGCTGTGCTAAGTTTCCCTTTAGTGTCTCAGTGTGTGTAGGTTGTGGGGATTTGTGGGCTAAATTCGTTATATGGAACATAGAACATTACAGCGCAGTACAGGCCCTTCAGCCCTCGATGTTGCGCTGACCAGTGGAACCAATCTAATGACCCACTAACCTAAACTGTTCCAATGTTATCCATATGCCTATCCACTGACCATTTGAACGCCCTTAAAGTTGGCGAGTCCACAACTGCTGCAGGCAGGGCATTCCACACCCTTACTACCCTCTGAGTAAAGAGTGCATGGATACAGTGGGGGGATTGGGCCTGGATAAGATGCTCTGTCGGGGAGTCAGTGAAGAAGCAATGGGTCAACTGGCCCCATCCCACACTGTAGGGATTCTATGAACAGGAGTAGGCCAAGCTGCTCCTTGAACCTGCTCTGCCATTCAATAAGATCTGATTGTGGTCTCAATTTCACTCTCATCTCTGCTCCCCAATAATTGACTCCCTAGACTATTAGAAATCTGTCTATCTCAATCGTGAATATAGCGAATGACTCAGTCTCCAGTGGAGAATTCCAAAGACTGATGACCACCTGAGAGAAAAGAAATCTTATCTCCGTTTTAAAAGGGAAATGTCTTATTCTTAAACTATGTCCCCTAGCTCTAACCCATTGCCCCCTACAAGGAGAAACACCCTCCCACTGTCCATCCTGTCAAGTCCCCCCAGAATCTTGCATGTCTCGGTAAGATCACCTCATCGCCCTAACCTCCACTGGGTATAGTTCCAAGTTACACAACATTTCTTCATAGAATAAACCTCTAATCCCAGGAATGAGTCATGTGAACCTTCTCGGAACAGCTTCTAAGATATTTGTTTTTCGAATAGCGAGACCACAACTGCACACACGACTCCAGATGTGGTCTCACCAAGGCCTTGTGCATTTATTGTATAACTCTCCTGCTTTTATATTCCATTCCCTTTGCAATGAACGCCAACATATAACTTGAGCTTTGCCCTCCAAGATACGCTCAGCTCTGAACTCCATCCCTGAATTCCACAGCTTCCAGTTTAGTATCATCTACAATTCTGAGCAGGTCTATCTCATACCTGCCATTGTGATGTGTCTATGGTCAAACAATACTGGAGTTGTTGCTTAATCGCAGCAATCAATCTACCATTTTTCATGTCCCAGCCAATAAAACTTGGCCACTCTATAATATAAATTATTGTAAGTGGACCAAGGATTTGCTTTGACTAACTATGAGTCGTACTTTAGTCATATGGACTCAAAATGTTAACTCTATGTTCTTTCTGCACAGATGCTGCCAGACCTGCTGAGTTTTTCCAGCACTTTCTGACATTATTAAAGGAGTTGAGATGGGATTCTCAATACAAGTCTGTTTGTTTTACAAGAGATAAATGCTTGAGGGGGTTTAAAAGTTTTGAATGGGCTTTCATAAATGGTTTTTGTTTGATATAGCAAAAGTTAGATTTTTAGTTGAATCTCAACATGGCTCCTGAGGTCTGCCTCTGGTGGATACTAGGCGAGTTAGCATGGCGGGTGTAAGAGCAAATGGTGATTGGGGGTGGGGGGGGCGAGAGTAGTTATGATTTTTCACAAGGCAGGGGTAGGTTAATAAGGAGACATGGGGCAGCATGAGCTGGCACAGAAGTATGGAGGTGGAATGGGGTATATGTGCAATGGGGTGGGGTTGGTCCAGAGGCCAGTGGTGGGTCTTCTAACCAGCCTGCCCTCAGATGGCACTCGGCAGCCCATGTGTCTGCCTTTGATCTGTGATTGAGGGGGATCTAATTCCATCTCAGATTCCACCATGAAGCAAAAATTGGGTTTGAAGGGCACATCCTTTCAAGGCAGATATATTGGCCTTGGAGGGAGTACAGAGAAGGTTCACCAGGCTGATACCGGAGATGAGGGGGTTAGCCTATGAGGAGAGATTGAATAGACTGGGTCTGTACTCATTGGAGTTTAGAAGGCTGAGGGGGGATCTTATAGAGACATATAAGTTAATGAAGGGGATGGATAGGGTAGAGGTAGAGAGATTCTTCCCGCTTAGAAAGGATAGCAGGACTAGAGGGCACAGCCTCAGGATAAGGGGGGGCGCAGTTTAGAACGGAGTTGAGGAGGAACTTCTTCACTCAAAGGGTGGTGAATCTCTGGAATTCTCTGCCTGTTGAAATGGTGGAGGCTGCCTCGCTGAATATATTTAAGTCACGGGTAGATAGGTTTTTGGTAGGCAGGGGAATTAAGGGTTATGGGGAGAAGGCGGGAAAGTGGAACTGATCCACTTCAGATCAGCCATGATCTTATTGAATGGCGGGGCAGCCTCGAAGGGCTAGATGGCCTACTCCTGCTCCTATTTCTTATGTTCTTATGTTCAGACGCAGTAAGTCAAGAACTCAACATCTAAATATCCATCTAGAAGGACAAGGGCAGCAGACACATGGGGAACACCATTACCTGTGAGTTCCCCTCCAAGCCACTCACCATCCTGACTTGGAAATATATTCCTTTGTGGGTCAAAATCCTGGAATTCCCTCCCTAACGGCATTGTGGGTCAACCCACAGCACGTGGACTGCAGTGATTCAAGAAGGCAGCTCACCACCACCTTCTCGAGGGCAACTAGGGATGGGCAGTAAATGCTGGACCAACCAGCGATGCCAATGTCCCACGGCTGAAAAAATACTTTCCCAGCTAGCACTAACCACAGAGCAAACCCCTGCCCCATGTATCGATCACATATTGCATCGTTAAATGTTACGTTGTGAAATGAATTGAACCTTCTGAAGAAATCGGTGCTAACTGCTTTCCAACAGCTGCCTGAGGAAGCTTTCCCCATACCTTGCCCGCTGCCCCACTGCGGCAGTGCCTGTACAAGTTGCTGTCAACTTCCCCTACATGGGCTGTGCCCTCAACTTCTAAGTAAACACCCAAAGAAAGAAACATTTCTCTCCAAGCAGACGAAGCATGATTGATAAGTGGGTCAACACATAACAGCAATTCTCATAATCACGGGTTATACTGAGATTGCAAATCAGTGGAATGGGATCATCACCAGACCTTGCAGAGCCAGGAGTTGGAACTTAGACAAAATATAAGATCTGTTTTCAGAGATAAAGCCGGCTGTATCTACACGGAGAGTCTGAGAGGGTGTGAGAAAGTAGCCTGCTACAGAAACCTTTCATTTGGGAGATGGGGGGCACTGGGCAGTGATTCTGACAAACCCCCATCAAAGTTAAAGTTAAATTTGATTCGACTTACTATTGTCACATGTATTGAAAGCTTTATTTATTATGTTCTTATGTTCTTCATTAGTCACCAGTAAGGCTTATATTAACACTGCGATGAAGTTACTGTGAAATCCCCCTAGCCGCCACAGTCCAGCACCCGTTTGGGTCAATGTACCCTAACCAGCGCGTCTTTCAGAATGTGGGAGGAATCCGGAGCACCCGGAGGAAACCCACGCAGACACGGGGAGAATGTGCAAGCTCCACACAGACAGTGACCCAGGCCGGGAATCAAACCCGGGTACCTGGCACTGTGAAGCAGCAGTGCTAACCACTGTGCTAGCATACAGTGAAAAGTATTGTTTTTTGCATGCTTTACAGATAAAGCATACCGTTCACAGAGAAGGAAAGGAGAGAGTGCAGAATGTAGTGTTACAGTCATAGCTAGGGTGTAGAGAAAGATCAATTTAATGCACAATAAGTCCATTCAAAAGTCTGACGGCAGCAGGGAAGAAACCGTTCTTGAGTCGGTTAGTACATGACCTCAGAGTTTTTATCTTTTTCCTGATGGAAGAAGGTGGAAGAGAGAATGTCCGAGGTGCGTGGGGTCCTTAATTATACTTTTTTATACTTATACTTACCTTAATTATGCTTTTCTGAGGCATCGGGAATTATAGGCAGAGTCAATGGATGGGGTGCTGGTTTGGGCTACATAAACTTTATTTATTAGTCACAAGTAGGTTTACAGTAACACTGCAATGAAGTTACTGTGAGAATCCTCTGGTTGCCACACTCTGGCGCCTGTTTGGCTTGATGTACCTAACCAGCGCATCTTTCAGAAAGTGGGAGGAAACCGGAGCACCCAGAGGAAACCCACGCAGACACGGGGAGAATGTGCAGACTCCGCACAGACAGTGACCGAAGCTGGGAATCGAACCTGGGTCCCTGGCGCTGTGAGACAGCAGTGCTAACCACTGTGTCACCACGCCACCCTAAAATGTTAACCCTGTATTTTCCTTCTGATTTTCCCTTCCTGTGCAGCCGGGCTCAATCTCCCCCCCCCACCCCACACACACACACACACACACACACACATCCCATTTCACTTTGAGTTTCTGGCTTTAACTGTTCTCCTTTCCATCTTGGGTCAGGTTTCATCTGGAGAAAGAGAACAACACTCATGATATTGAGAACTCAGTGTACAATGTTTTGAAATAACTTCTCCTTTCGCAGAGATAAAGCTGGTATTTTTCCGTTGGAAAGTTTTGTGAGATTGTTCTGACTCCTGGCAAGAGTCCTTTCCTAGCAACAAATCAATTAATCAGCCTGGGTTTTTGAACATAGAACATCCCAGCGCAGTACAGGCCCTTTGGCCCTCGATGTTGCGCCGAGCAGTGGAACCGATCTAATGAGCCTCTAACCTAAACTGTTCCAATATTATCCATATGCCTATCCACTGACCATTTGAACGCCCTCAAAAATAGAACATAGAACTTGGTTCGATTTATTCTGGTGGGCACAGGTTGGGCATATCCCATCCACTCAATCATTCTCAAATCGGTCCAGTTTTTGAGTAAGACTAAAGGATACATTTTTTAAAAAAAGTTGCAGAAAGTTTTGAGCAAAACAGAAAGAAAGGCCATTCGACCCATTGTGGCTAAACCAGCCCTTTAAAAAGTAATCTAATTTTTCCCGCCACCCTCTCCCCACAGCCCTGCAAATCGTCGCCACAGATATTTATCTTGTCCCCCTTTCAAAGAAACTGCCACTGCCATCCATTCAGGCAACACCTTCCAGATCTTCGTGACATTTCTTTTATTCATTTGGGGGACACGGGCATCGCTGGCTGGGCCAACATTTATTGCCCATTCCTAGTTGCCCCTTGAGAAGGTGGTGGTGAGCTGCCTTCTCGAATCGCGATGTGGAGATGCCAGCGTTGGACTGGGGTAAACACAGTCAGAAGTCTCACAACAGCAGGTTAAAGTCCAACAGGTTTATTTGGTAGCAAACGGTGCTGGCTTTCGGGGCTCGGCCACTCACTCACCTGACGAAGGAGCAGAGCCCTGAAAGCTTGTGGATTTTGCTACCAAATAAACCTTTTGGACTTTAACCTGGTGTTGTGAGACTTCTGACTGTGTTCTGGAATCGCTGCGGTCCACGTGCTGTGGGTTGACCCACAAAGCCGTCAAGGAGGGAATTCCAGGACTTTGACCCAGTGAAGGAATGGCCGATATATTTCCAAGTCAGGATGGTGAGTGGTTTGGAGGGGAACTTGCAGGTGGTGGTGTTCCCCATGTATCTGCTGCCCTTGACCTTCCAGATGGAAGTAGTTGTGGGTTTGGAAGGTGCTGTCTCAGGAACTTTGGGGAATTTCTGCAGTGCATCTTGTAAATAGTACACACTGCTACTACTGAGCATCAGTGGAGGGAGTGAGAGTCTGCGGATTGTGTCAGATCTGCTGAGAATGTCCAGCATTTTCTGTTTTCGTTTCAGATTCCAGCATTTGGAGTATTTTGCTTTTACCTCTGAGCCTGAGTAAGACGCTCTTTGACTTAATTTGATTTATTGTTGTCACATGTATTAACATACAGTGAAAAGTATTCTTTCTCGCACGCTATACAGGCAAAGTAAACTGTGCATAGAGAAGGAAAGGAGAGGGTGCAGAATGTAGTGTTACAGTCATAGCTAGGCATGATGTGGAGTTGCCATCGTTGGACTCGGGTGGGCACAGGAAGTAGTCTCACAAAACCAGGTTAAAGTCCAACAGGTTTATTTGGTAGCACGAGCTTTGGGAGCACTGCCCCTTCATCAGCTGAGACCAAATAAATCTGCTGAACTTTAAACTGGTTTTATGAGGCTACTTCCTGAGTCATAGCTAGTGTGTAGAGAAAGATCAACTTAATATGAGGTAGGTCCATTCAAAAGTCTGACAGCAGCAGGAAAGAAACTGTTCTTGAGTTGGCTGGTACGTGGGTTCAGACTTTCGTATCCTTCTCTGTTGGAGAGTAGGTGTCGACTCGATGGGCTGAATGGCCACTGTCGAGATTCTATGACTCTTTTCAAGTTCTGCATGACCAAGTAACTATTACATTGTGGTTTACAATGTTGCCTGGATTAGGTGGCATGAAGATAGGTTGAGAGAGCTCGGTCCTTTCTCCTTAGAAGGATGAGAGGTGACCTGATAGAGATGTATGAGATGTTGAGAGGTATTGATCGAGTGGATTCTCAGAGGCTATTTCCCCAGGGCTGAAATGGTCGCTACGAGAGGACACAGGTTTAGGGTGCTGGGGAGTAGGTACAGAGGAGATGTCAGGGATAAGTTTTTCATTCAGAGGGTGGTGAGTGCGTGGATTGGGCTGCTGGCAGTGGTGGTGGAGGTGGATTCGATAGGGTCTTTTAAGAGACTGTTGGATAAGTACATGGGGCTTAGTAAGATAGAGGGTTATAGGTAAGCCTAGTAGGTAGGGGCATGTTCGGTGCAACCTGTGGGCCGAGGGGTCTGTTTGTGCTGTAGTTTTTCTATGTTCTATGACATACATCTAATCCCATTAAGCTAATGTATGATTTGCTGCACGGTGCTTTCAGGATTAAGTTAGAACTTTGTTGTGTCGCGTTGGAAGGTTAGAGCAGGTTTCAAGGTTGAACCAATTTACTCTTGGGGTTCACAGGGGTCACGGAGACACGTTTCAGCAAACTGTTTTTTTTAGCGTAAACTGGGGAAGTCCAGAAAACAAGTTGTGTTATTCTGGCAGCGTGGTCTGGACCACTAATCAGGCATTGATTTATCCTCTGACAAACAGCAGCAGCTCAAAACATTTCCAGTGACCTTTGATACATTCCCATCCTTATTCTTATTTTAAAATTCAATCTTGGGGCAGAATTGGCAACACTCAGCTGTCCTATCAGAATGAGTTTCAGGGACGGGCCAACAGTGGCCGTGCTTTTGGAGACGTTTTGGTTGGAATTTTACCGGCACGCCCGTCCCGATTCACAGAATGTAGAAGATTCCAGGGCAGTACAGGCCCTTTGGCCCTTGATATTGCACCAACCAGTGGAACCAATCTAATGACCCTCTAACCTAAACTATTCCAATGTTATCCATATGCCTATCCACTGACCATTTGAATGCCCTTAAAGTTGGCGAGTCCACAACTGCTGCAGGCAGGGCATTCCATGCCCTTACTACCCTCTGAATAAAGAACCCACCTCTGACATCCGTCCTATAATTACCACCCCTCAATTTAAAGCTACGTCCCCTCGTGTTAGCCATCACCATCCGAGGAAAAAGGCTCTCACTATCTACACTATCTAACCCTCTGATCATCTTATATGCCTCAATCAGGTCACCTCTCAACCTTCTTCTCTCTAACCAGAACAACCTCAAGTCCCTCAGCCTTTCCTCATAAGACCTTCCCACCATACCAGGCAACATCCTGGTAAACCTCCTCTGCACCCTTTCCAATGCCTCCACATCTTTCTTATAATGCGGCGACCAGAACTGCACGCAGTACTCCAAGTGCGGCCGCACCGGAGTTTTGTACAGTTGTAACATGAACATTCCAGGAAGGCGAGCGAGGCTCGGAGAACAGCATTCTCCGTGTGCGGAATCATACGAACCTCAGGCTGATGTGCCAGTAAAATTCCACCCTCTGTGTTCCCATTTTCATTCGTATATATTTCGTACAAACAATCTTAGAGACGGTGGAGAGATTTATCTGACGGGGACTGGGCTTCATGAGGAGATTGAAAAGCTGGGCTTCTCTATAGAGTGTACGATCATGTCTATATACAAATTAGGAGCAGGAATAGATCACTCAGCCTCTTCAAGCCTGCGCTACTATTTAATAAGATCAAAGCTGGTCTGATAGCAACATCCCGCCTATTTTTAAAAATTCATTTGTGGGACATGGGCATCGCTGGTTGGTCCAGCATTTATTGCCCATCCCCAGTTGCCCTCGGAGGGCAGTTGAGAGTCAACCACATTGCTGTGGCTCTGGAGTCACATGTAGGCCAGACCAGGTAAGGACGGCAGATTTCCTTCCCTAAAGGGCATTAGTGAACCAGATGGGTTTTTCTGACAATGGTCATCAGTAGATTCTTAATTCCAGATTTTTTTTATTGAATTCAAATTCCACCATCTGCCGTGGTGGGATTCGAACCCGGGTCCCCAGAACATTAGCTGAGTTTCTGGATTAATAGTCTAGTGATAATACCACTATGTCTCCCCTAGTTGACTGGTTGTGGTAACTTGCCCCTAGTGTCAGGGGGACTAGCTGGGTAAATGTGCAGGGTTATGGGAATAAGGCCTGAGTGGGATTGTGGTCAGTATGGACACAATGGGCTGAATGGCCTTCTGCACCGTAGGGATTCTATGATCCCACCTCCTCACAATAACACCCCCCTTGTTCATCAGGAATCTATCTCGCTCTGCCTTAAAAACGTTTGAAGATTCTACCACCAAAGACTCACAGCTCTCTGAGAGAGAAAGTTCTCCTCATCTCCGACTTAAATGGGCAATCCCCTATTTTTAAACAGAGGAGGTTAAACGGAAATCTGATCAGGGTTTTCAAAATAGTTTGAGGTTGCTGATGGGTCAATAACTAAAAGAAGTAGATATAATCAACAAAAGGACCGAGGCACTTGTTTTTTAACACAAATAAGAGATAATCTAACCATCGCCCTTGATATTTAATGGTGTCTGCACATTCTCCCTGTGTCTGTGTGGGTTTCCTCCAGTTTCCTCCCACAGTCCACAGATGTGCATGTTTGGAGGATTGGCCATGGTAATTGTATGGGGTTACAGGGATAGGGTAGAGGGTGAGATGCTCTTTTAAGGAGTCAGTACAGACTTGATGAGCCGAATGGCCTCCTTCTTCACTGTAGGGATTCCATGGATGCTCCTCACACTGTGAGCCAACTGCTCTCACTGGAACTTTGTCTTCCGCACAGGAGTTTCCAAACTCCACTCTCAAAAAAAATTACTTTTAAATCTTTTCCCGAACATTGCATTCTCTTGAATGCCTTCACCAAGGATCCACAACCAGATTTCAGCCTCTCTTTTTGGAATTCCTCTGCCTGGGGCCACCATGTGCATTTAAGCTTCCGCACAATCTCTCAGTTACCCAGCCATGCCAGCAGAACACCACCACCTCACAGCCTGTCCTAATGTGTCACCAACCCTAGGATCACAAAGGATGTCAGCCTTCTTGTTAATCTGGCATCCTTACGTGGCCTACTTGTGACTCCAGAGCCACAGCAATGCGGTTGACTCTCAACTGCCCTCTATGGGCAACTAGGGATGGGCAATAAATGCTGGCCAGCCAGCGATGCCCATGTCCCATGAATGAATAAAAAAAAGAACAACCATTTAAGCTTAACCTTAAATGTATATCTTATTACTAATACCCACAAACAAATATAACTAACTTAAACTATCTTCATTTTCTAACTGTTAGGCATGATTCTACATTTGGGCAACACTTGTTGAACAATCCTGAGTGCAATAACAGTTACAACAATAACCAATTAAAGATAATCAGATAAGCTCGTAACTTGGTTCACTAAATGTTTATTTAATTTTAAATAACAAAGTAAATTTGATTATTGTCACAAGTAAGGCTTATATTAACACTGCAATGAAGTTACTGTGAAAATCCCCGAGTCGCCACACTCCGGTGCCTATTCGGGTACACTGGGGGAGAATTTAGCACGGCCAATTCACCTAACCAGCATGTCTTTCAGACTGTGGGAGGAAACTGGAGCACTTGGAGGAAACCCACGCAGACATGGGGAGAATATGTAGACTCTGCACAGTGACTCAAACCAGGAATTGAGCCCAGGTCCCTGATGCCATGAGGCAGCAGTGCTAACCACTGTGCCAACCACTGTGCCACGGTGCTGCCTATTGTTAAATGCGACGTACATTCACACCCAGGTTCCTCTTCACTGCAAACAGAAGGAATATGTTCAAGCCTACAGTTTGCTTTCTCCATGGTAACACCTTGACCAATCAGAGTCAGCCTGCCAACCAATTGGCACTCCTTTCAATTGTAGGTGTAAGTTGTTGTGATCCTTTGAAATTTGGAATTCTTGTGTTTGTCCTGATGAGCGTAAAGGCAAAATCTTCAGTAACATGCCTCTCTTTTCAGCAAGATATGTTACCAAAGTCATGGAAAGGCTGGGTTTCCAAATGTCCAATAATGGACCTGAGTGCATGCTGCACTCCTCCAATTCTGCCCCCTTGAGGATTCCTGATTTAATGACTCCACCTTTGGTTGCCGTGCCTCCAGCTGCCTCAGCCCTAAGCCCTGGAATTCCCTCCCTAAACTTCCAACATTACACATCCTCGATTAAAGACAGGAATCCAAAAACTGCTGACTGATCTACCCAATTTAGCTGTGAATTCTGACAATATCTCATTGACATACTTGAACTCAAAGTAAGGGCATTGAGTTGTTGTACTTATCCATTAGTTACCTCTTCAACTCACCTGTAATGACTTCAATCAGACCATTGAGATTGGCCAATTGGAATATGAACTTCCTGATTAAGGAGTCAATTGACGGGCCAATCAGGGAGTCTTTTCCTTGTATTTAACTGGGAGTGTCAGTTCCTCTGGCACCCCCAGTGATAGACTGCTGACTGTGAGCACTCTGTGTAGATTTGATTTGATTTGATTTGATTTGATTTGATTTGATTCAGTGAAAAGTTTCTTGTGTGCTATACAGACAAAACACACCATTCATAGAGAAGGAAAGGAGAGAGTGCAGAATGTAGTGTTACAGTCAGAGCGAGGGTGGAGAGAAAGATCAGCTTCATGTGAGGTAAGTCCATACAAAAGTCTGACAGCAGCAGGGAAGAAGCTGTTCTTGAGTTGGTTGGTACGTGACCTTAGACATTTGTATCTTTTTCCTGAAGGAAGAAGGTGGAAGAGAGAATGTCCGGGGTGTGTGGGGTCCTTTATTACGCTGGCTGCTTTACCTGAGGCAGTGGGAAGTGTAGACAGAGTCAATGGATGGGAGGCTGGTTTGTGTGATGGATTAAACAGGGATTTGGTTTCTCTCTCTCAGAACATAGAACACTACGGCACAAACAGGCCCTTCGGCCCACAAGTTGTACCAATCATATCCCTACCTACCAGGCCTATCTATAACCCTCAATCCCATTAAATCCCATGTACTCATCCAGAAGTCTCTTAAAAGACCCCAGCGAATTTGCCTCCACCAACACTGACGGCAGCCGATTCCATTCACTCACCACCCTCTGAGTGAAAAACTTACCCCTGACATCTCCTCTGTACCTGCTCCCCAGCACCTTAAACCTGTGTCCTCTCGTAGCGACCATTTCAGCCCTGGGAAATAGCCTCCGAGAATCCACCCTATCTATTCCCCTCAACATCTTATAAACCTCTATCAGGTCGCCTCTCAACCTTCGTCTCTCCAGGGAGAAGAGACCGAGCTCCCTCAACCTGTCCTCATAAGGCATGCCACCCAATCCAGGCAACATCTTGGTAAATCTCCTCTCCGCCCTTTCAATAACTTCCAGATCCTTGTAGTGAGGCGACCAGAACTGTGCACAATACTCCAAGTGGGGCCTGACAAGGATCTCATAAAGTTGCAGCGTTATCTCCTGACTCCTAAACTCAATCCCTTGTGTGCTATGTGTTGGTTTTAAGTTTGCATGACAACAGGGTGACATAATTGTTATGGGGCAGAGGCCCTGGCTAATACTCTGGGTCATGATGTGGGTATGCTGGTGTTGGACTGGCGTAAACACAGTAAAAAGTCTGACAACACCAGGTTTTAGTCCAACCTATTTATTTGATAATATACCCACAAGCTTTCGGGGTTAGCCCCTTCGTCAGGTGAATGGAGAGTTCTGGCCTCAGACAGAGCATATAAAGCACAGACAGTTTACAGATTACTGATTAGAATGCGAATCGCATTCGCCAGAACTCTCCATTCACCTGACGAAGGGGCTAACCCCGAAAGCTTGTGAGTATATTATCAAATAAATAGGTTGGACTAAAACCTGGTGTTGTCAGACTTTTTACTGTGTAATACTCTGGGAACAAGGGTTCAAATCCCATCTTGGCAGCTGGTGGAATTTAAACTCAGTCAATAAATCTGGAATATAAAACCAGTCTCAGTAATGGTGACTGTAAAACTCGCATCGATTATTGTAAAAACCACCAAGCGGTTCACTAATGTCCTTTAGGGAAGGAAATTTGTCTCCCTCACCCAGCCTGGCCTACGTGTGATTCCAGAGCCACGGCAGCTGCCCTCACCAGCGGTGCCCATGTCCCATGAAAGAAAAATAAACAGAGCGGCGCGTCACTGCACCATGATGTCGACATGCTCTAGACTACTCGAGCAGAATCTTGCTAAGGTATCTGACAAACTTGTTCCTGCTTGAATGCTTGAGACCTCAACGTGCTTGGACTGGATTCTGTCGGTTCGAAACTCTCAGCACGAACCGAGAATGTGCGTTGCCGGAATCATTGAGTATTGCAGTACACTCGGTCCTTTGTGTCTGACCGAGCCTAGCCCCATTCTCCCGTCCTTTCCACGTAGCCCTCGCTCCGTGACTAAGCGGGACCTGTTTATAAACCCTCACAGCCGCCAAGGACTCTGTAATTTGAACGATTCACAAGGTTATTGAACAGGATTCTTTACAGCGAGTGTATTGATTGGTGATGGCAAGGGTCTGATTAACATTCAGTGTTTAAACTGATCATGTCCAGTACAGGTGAGATTAAATATCAGATTGCTTTTTAAAATTTGTTACCGGGTTGTGGGTCACTGGCAAGGCCAGTTTACCCATCCCTAATGGCCCTCGGGAACGTTAGAATCTGTTACGGCTCTCGGAAGTGATGGGCCTTTCATCAGATGACAGTGAAGGAAGGACAATACAGATAAGGTCCATAGCCTTGAATGTTACGACTCGCCAAATGCTCATCCAGATAACCTGTGCAAATTAATTCCTCTTAATATCTTCATTTCATAGAGTCCTTACGGTGCAGAAGGAGGCCATTCAGCCCGTTGACTCTGCACCAACAACAATCCCACCGAGGCCCAATCCCCATAACTCCACAGAGTCATTGAGCTCTACAGCATGGAAACAGGCCCTTCGGCCCAACTTGTCCATGCTGCCCCTTTTTTTTAAAAACCCTTAAGCTAAACCCAATTACCCACATTTGGCCCATATCCCTCTATACCCATCCTACCCATGTAATGGTCTAAATGCTTTTTAAAAGACAAAATTGTACCTGCCTCTACTACTACCTCTGGCAGCTTGTTCCAGACACTCACCACACTCTGTGTGGGGAAAAAAAATTGCCCCTCTGGATACTTTGGTATCTCTCCCCCCTCACCTTAAACCTATACCCTCTAGTTTTAGACTCCCCTACCTTTGGGAAAAGATATTGGCTACCTAGCTGATCTATGCCCCTCATTATTTTATAGATCTCTACAAGATCACCAAAAATGATGGTTAGAATGCAAGCCTCAACCAGGATCTTGGGTTCATGTCACACTATCTGTAACCCCCACAACTTGCATGGGCTTGCAACATCTCACTAACTATCCTGTCTGGAGACAATACACATCTCTTTAACCTGTGCTTAACCCTCTCTCCACTCACATTGCCTGACAACTTGATTACCTGTAAAGACTCGCACTCCAACCATTATTTTGTAAATTGAGTTTGTGTCTTTATATGCCCTGTTTGTGAACAGAACTCCCACTTATCTGACGAAGGGGCAGCGCTCCGAAAGCTAGTGGCTTTCGCTACCAAATAAACTTGTCGGACTTTAACCTGGTGTTGTGAGACTTCTTACTGTGTTTACCCCAATCCAACGCCGGCACATCCACATCAAATATCTCTGCCAGGGGATCCACAAATTCCTCCCTAGCCTCCCATAATATCCTGGGATACACGTCATCAGATCCTGGGAATTTATCTATCTTAATGCACTTTAAGACTTCCAGCACCTGCTTCTCTGTAATATGTACACTCCTCAGGATATCACTATTTATTTCCCCAAGTTCCCTAACATCCATGTTTTTCTCAGCAGTAAATACTGATGAGAAATATTCATTTAGGATCTCACCTATCTCTTGTGGATCTGCACATAGATGAGATTGTTGGTCGTTAAGAGGCCCTACTCTCTCCCTTTTGCCCTTTATGTATTTGTAGAAGTTCTTTGGATTCTCCTTTGCCTTACCTGCCAAAACAATCTCATGTCCCCTTTTTACCCTCCTGATTTCTCTCTTAACTCTACCCCTACACTCTTCAAGGGATTCACTTGACCCCAGCTGCCTATACATGTGATGTGTCTCCAGATATTTACCCCATTATGGGTCAATTTATCATGGCCAATCAACCTAATCCGCACATTTTTGGATTGTGGGAGGAAACTGGAGCACCCAGAGGGAAACCCACGCAGACATGGGGAGAACATACAAACTCTGCACAGCCAGTGACCCAAGCCAGGAATCGAACTCAGGTCCCTAGTGTTGTGAGGCAGCAGTGCTAACCACTGCATTGGTGTCTATATCCCCATGCTCAGGACTATCCACAAGTGGGAAACCTTTTCTCCACATCCTGCCTCAGTGACTCCTGTCATTAAAGAACTCCGCCCGATTGCCCTCAGTCTTCGTTGTCCTCCTCAGCTGGGACAAACCTGCAGCCGACTCGATCCTCCCCGATAGAGGCACTCTCTCAGTTCCAGGACCAGGTTTGTGAATGGCGGAGAGGATGGTGCAGGTGCTGGTGTTACTGCACGTCTGTGGCCCCTGTCCCTCGAGTTCAAGATCATGCGATTGGAACTGTTGATGTTGCAGAGGATGAGAGGTGGGTTGTGAAGGGACTCGACAAGTTGGGCTGTTTCACCTCTCTGGGAAACCTAGAACACGCAGTCAAAGTTTAGAAGGATGAGGAGTGGAATCTGAAACTTAGAAGCACAGATCAGCTAGATAGTCAATATCTTTTCCCAAAGATAGGGGAGCCTAAAACCAGAGGGTGTAGGTTTAAGGTGAGATGGGAGAGATACAAAGATGTGCTGAGGGGCAATTTTTTCTCTGAGGGTGGTGAGAGTCTGGAACGAGCTGCCGGAGGTGGTAGTAGAGGAAGGAACAATTTTGTCTTTTAAAAAGCATGGGTAGGATGGGTCTAGAGGGATATGGGCCAAATGCGGGCAATTGGGACAAGCTTAGGGGCTTAAAAAAAAGGGCAGCATGGACAAGTTGGGCTGAAGGGCCTGTTTCCATGCTGCAAACCTCTATGACTCTCTGATTTACAGAATTCTGAGACGCCTGGATAGGGTGGACTTGGAGAGGATGTTTCCACCAGTGGGAGAGACTAGAACCAGAGGGCACAACCTCAGAGTGAAGGGATACTCCTTTAAAACTGAGATGGGGAGGAATTTCTTCAGCCAGAGGGTGGGGAATCTGAGGAACTCTTTGCCGCAGAGGAGGCCGGGTCACTGAGTGTCTTTAAGACAGAGATAGATAGGTTCTTCATCAATAAGGGGATTGAGGTTTACGGAGAGGAGGCAGGAGAATGGGGATGAGAATCATATCAGCCATGATTGATTGGCGGAGCAGACTCGATGGGCCGAGTGGTCTCATTCTGCTCCTATATCTCATGGCCTTAGTATCACAATAAGGGACATTGGGACTCTGGTAGGGAGAATTTCCTCACTCAGAGGGTTGTGGATTTTTGGAAGTGTTTACTCAGGGTGTTGTGGTTAATCCATCTCTAACAATGTTCCAATAGATATTATCTTTGATCTCTTAGGGAATTTTGGGATGAAGGGAGAGGGAGGGAAAGGCAGGAGCTTAGCCAGGATGGCATTGAATGATGGAGCAGTATTGAGGGGCCGAACTGCCTACTCTTACTCCCATTTCTTGTGTCTATGGATTGAATTCCCAGCTATCTCAGTGTGGTGGAACGATGCAGCTATAACCCTCAACGCAAGTTTCAATTACAACACAGTTGTCAGGAAATGCTAATCACCGCAATCCACATCTAGAAATCATAGAATCCCTACAGTGCAGAAAGAGGCCCTTCGACCCATCGAGTCTGCACTGACCACAATCCCACCCAGACCCTACCCCTACATATTTTACCCTCTAACCTATGCATCTCAGGACACTAGGGGACAATTTAGCATGGCCAATTAACCTAACCCACACATCTTTGGACTGTGGGAGGAAACCGGCAGAAGCCCACGCAGACACGGGGAGAATGTGCAAACTCCACGCAGACAGTGACCCGAGCCGGGAATCGAACCCAGGTCCCTGGAGCTGTGAAGTAGCAGTGCTAACCACTGTGCCACTGAGCCACCATCAGGTTACATTCTGCAAATGGTTCTGATTTGACTTATTCGAAACAGAAATTCTTTATGCACACCTCTAGCTTGATAGATTATTGTAAATGATAAATGATAAGGGAAGTGGTGACATAGTGGTGTTGTCACTAGATTAGAAATCCAGAGACCCAGGGTAACGTTCTGGAGACCCAGGTTCGAATCCCACCATGGCAGATGGTGAAATTCAAATTCAATAAAAATCCCGAACTGATGACCACGAAAATATTGTAGATTGTCAAAAAAAACCACCTGGTTCAGTGGCACAGTGGGTTAGCACTGCTGTCTCACAGCATCAGGGACCCAGGTTCGATTCCCGGCTTGGTCTGTGCGGAGTCTGCACATTCTCCCCATGTCTGTGTGGGTTTCCTCCAGGTGCTCCAGTTTCCTCCCACAGTCCAAAAGACGTGCTGGTTAGGGTGCATTGGCCGTGCTAAATTCTCCCTCAGTGTACCTGAACAGGTGCCAGGGTGTGGTGACTAGGAGATTTTCACAGTAACTTCATTGCAGTGTTAATGTAAGCCTACTTGGGACAAAAACAAATAAATGTTAATGTCCTTCAGGGAAGGAAATCTGCTGTCCTTACCCGCATTAAAACAAATTACTGCAGATACTGGAATCTGAAACTAAAAGAGAAAATGCTGGAAAATCTCAGCGGGTCTGGCACCATCTGTAAGGAGAGGGAAGAGCTGACGTTTTGAGTCCAGGTGACCCTTTGTCAAAGCTAAAAGGCAGAGAACGTGGGAGGTATTTATACTGCAGGGGGAGAGAATGAAAGATGAGTCATAGCCACAAAACCATAGCCACAAACTTGCTCTCCATGTTACAGGAAAGGAAAGCTTGCCCTGAAACTGGAAAACCCCACCCGAGGTTAACAGACCTTTCCGTGATCCGCTCCCGTCGCTCACTCCGATTCCCAGGCCAGGCGGATGGGAAAATTTGCCCGATTGAAACATTGGAGAAAGAGCAGGGAATATTTAGAAGTTTGTTCCAGGAGCTGAGAGGGTGCCTCTACTGGGAAAGATCGAGTCAGCTGGAGGTTTGGTCCAGCTGGGGAGGAGAGTGAAGGCTGAGGATGATTGGATTTGACTTGATTTATTATTGTCTCATGTTTTGGGATACAGTGAAAAGTGTTGTTTCTGACACGCTGTATGGACAAAGCATACCGTTCATAGAGAAGGAAAGGAGAGAGCGCAGAATGTAGCGTTACCATCACAGCGAGGGTGTAGAGAAAGATCAACATAGTGCGAGACAGGTCCATTCAAAAGTCTGACAGCCGCGGGGAAGAAGCTGTTCTTGAGTCGGTTGATACGTGACCTCAGAGTTTTGTATCTTTTTCCCGATGGCTGGAGATCTTCAGTGACAGAATCGCTGAGACAAGGTGCGGGGAAAATGTTCCCACTTGTGGGTAGTCCAGAGCATAGGAAGATAAGATAGCCACCAACCCATCACGGCAGCACGGTGACACAGTGGTTAGCGCTGCTGCCTCACAGTGCCAGGGACCCGGGTTCGATTCCCGGCTCGGGTCACTGTCTGCGTGGAGCCTGCACACTCTCCCCGTGTCTGCGTGGGTTTCCTCCCACAGTCCAAAGATGTGCGGGTTAGGCTGATTGGCCGTGCTAAATTGTGCCTTCATGTCAGGGGAATTAGCAGGGTAAATGAGTGGGGATTGGGACTGGGTGGGATTGTAGACAGTGCAAGCGTGATGGGCTGAATGGCCTCTTTCTATGCTGTAGGATTCTATGAAATGAAGACATTAGGAGGAATTAACTCGCACAGGTTACAAAGTACCTGCATAAGCACTTGGCACATCTTTACATTCAAGGCTATGGACCAAGTGCTGGTAAACGGGATTAGGTGGGAGGTCAAGTGTTTCTCTCATGTCAGCACAGACTCGATGGGCCGAAGGGTCTCTTCTGCACTGTACGATTTTATGATGAGAATGTACCCATGGCCGTAGCTGATATGTTGATGCATTTAAGGGGAGGCTTGACGCAGATGCGAGGAAAGCGAATGGAGGAGGGGAGGAGTGGGGTTGGGGGTGGGCAGAGGTGGGGATCGGGGATAAGCGTGAGTTATATCGGAATTCAATTATTCCCAGGCTGTGGATTGGAGGGGATTGTCATGCTGCATTGTGGGCCTTGTGCACCACCTGGTGGCACCATTGTGGAATTGCAAACAGTTCTAAACTCAATCCATCTCGCAAAATATGTAAAGAAATATTTGGATTTTTTTTAAAGCTCTTTTTTTCACAGGCCATTCCAAAAGGCAGTGGGGCGCTTTAGTCACTGTGCTAACACAGTAGTCGCAAAAGCCAGTATGGAGACAACAAGCTCCCAGATATACACTGCTATTTGATACTGAGTGAGAAGTCTCACAACACCAGGTTAAAGTCCAACAGGTTTATTTGGAATCACGAGCTTTCGGAGCGCTGCTCCTTCATCAGGTGAGCGGAGAGGTAGGTTTCACAAACACGGCAGATATAGACAACGAGGGAGGGATAATCACCAGTGATTATCCCTCTCTCCCTCTGTCTGTACCTGTAAAGACTTGATTACCTGTAAAGACTCATAATCCAATTATTATCTTGCAATCGTGTCTCTGTCTGTATATGCCGTGTTTGTAAAACCTACCTGTCGCTCACCTGATGAAGGAGCGGTGCTCTGAAAGCTTGTGATTCTAAATAAACCTGTTGGACTTTAACCTGGTGTTGAGACTTTTTAACTGTACCCAACCCAGTCCGATGTTGGCACCTCCACATCATTTGATAATGACTTACTTTGATTTGATTTATTATTGTCCCATGTATTAGTATACAGTGAAAAATATTGTTTCTTGTGTGCTATACAGACAAACATACTGTTCATAGAGTATATAGGGAAGAAGGAAAGGAGAGGGTACAGTGTTGCAGTCATTCTACACTTCCTGATGCTCGGGAAAGCAGTCAGCATAATTAAGGACCCCCTCACACACCCTGGACATTCTCTCTTCCACCTTCTTCCATCAGGAAAAAGATACGAAAGTCTGGGGTCATGTACCAACCGACTCAAGAACAGCTTCTTCCCTGCTGCTGTCAGACTTTTGAATAGACCTACCTTGCATTAAGTTGATCTTTTTCTACACCCCAACTCTTACTGTAACACTACCTTCTACACCCTCTCCTTTCCTTCTCTCTCATGATCAGGGTGATGGCGGTGAAGTGATTGCATCATGAGACTAATAATCCAGAAACCCAAGCTCTGGAAACATGGGTTCAAATCCCACCCTTACATTCAATTAATAATTCTGGAATCGAGAGTTAGTCTCAGTAAACTTCTGTAGTAGGGGGAAATGCTTGAATCTATCATCAAGGAAGAAATAGTGAGACATCTAGATACAAATTGTCCCATTGATAAGACGCAGCATGGGTTCATGTAGGGCAGGATATGTTTGACTAATTTGGTGGAATTGTTTGAGAACATTACATGTGCAGTGAACAATGGGGAACCTGTGGATGTGGTGTATCTGGATTTCCAGAAGGCATTTGACAAGGTGCTGCACCAAAGACTGCTACATAAGATGAAGATACACAATGTTACAGGTAATGTATTAGCACGGATAGAGGACTGGTTAACTAACAGAAAACAAAGGCTGAGGGTAAATGGGTGTTTTTCTGGTTGGCAATCAGTGACTAGTGGTGTGCCTCAGGGATCAGTACTGGGACCGCAATTGTTTACGATTTATGTAGATGATTTGGAGTTGGGGACCAAGTTTTAAATTAAGGGGTGGTAATTATAGGACGGATGTCAGAGGTAGGTTCTTTACTCAGAGGGTAGTAAGGGCATGGAATGCCCTGCCTGCAGCAGTTGTGGACTCGCCAACTTTAAGGGCGTTCAAATGGTCAGTGGATTGGCATATGGATAACATGGGAATAGTTTAGGTTAGAGGGTCATTAGATTGGTTCCACTGGTCAGCGCAACATCGAGGGCCGAATGGTCTGTACTGCGCTGTAATGTTCTATGTTCTAAGTGTAATGTGTCAAAATTCGCAGATGACACTAAGATGAGTGGCAGAGCAAAGTGTACAGAGGACGCTGAAACTCTGCAAAGGTATATACATAGTCTCAGTGAGTGGGTGAGTGTACTTCATCTGACAGACAATGTGGTAAATGTGAAGTCATCCATTTTGGTAGGAATAACAGCAAAATGTACTATTATTTAAAAATTGCAGCATGCTGCTGTGCAGAGGGACCTGGGTGTCCTTGTGCAGGAATCTCAAGGAGTTGGTTTGCAGATGCAGCAGGTGATTAAGAAGGCAAATGGAATTTTGTCCTTCATTGCTAGAGGGATGGAGTTTAAAAACAGCAAGGTTATGTTTTGGTGAGGCCACACCTGGAGTATTGTGTATAGTTTTGGTCTCCTTACTTGAGAAAGGATATACTGGCACTGGAGGGGGTGCAGAGGAGATTCACTAGGTTGATTCCGGAGTTGAGAGGTTTGGCTTATGAGGAGAGATTGAATAGACTGGGACTATACTCATTAGAGTTCAGAAAAATGAGGGGAGATCTTATAGAAACATGTAAGATTATGAAGGGAATAGATAAGATAGAAGCAGGGAAGTTGTTTCCACTGGCTGGTGAAACTAGAACTAGGGGGCATAGCCTCAAAATAAGGGGGAGCAGATTTAGGACTGAGTTGAGGAGGAATTTCTTCACACAAAGGGCTGTGAATCTGTGGAATTCCCTGCCCAGTTGAGGCTCCCTCACTCAATGTTTTTAAGGCAAGGATAGATACATTTTTGAACAGTAAAGGAATTAAGGGTTATGGTGAGCGGGTGGGTAAGTGGAGCTGAGTCCACGAAAAGACCAGCCATGATCTTATTGAATGATGGAACAGGCTCGAGGGGCCAGATGGCCGACTCCTGCTCCCAGTTCTTACATTCTTATGATGACTGCGGAACCTATCTTCGATTGTCTAATGTCCTTTAGGGAAGGAAATCTGCCGTCCTTACCCGGTCTGGCCTACACGTGACTCCAGAGCCACAGCATTGTGGTTGATTCTTAAATGCCCTCGGAAATGACCGAGCAAATAATTCCATTCAAGGGGCAATTAGGGATGTGCAACAAATCTCTACCCAAAGGTAGGGGAGTCTAAAACTAGAGGGCATAGGTTTAAGGTGAGAGGGGAGAGATACAAAAGTGTCCAGAAGGACAATTTTTTCACACAGAGGGTGGTGAGTGTCTGGAACGAGCTGCCAGAGGTAGTAGTAGAGGGGGGGGTACAATTTTGTCTTTTAAAAAGCATTTAGACAGTTACATGGGTAAGATGGGTATAGAGGGATATGGGCCAAACGCAGGCAATTGGGGCTAGCTTAGTGATAAAAACTGGGCAGCATGGACAAGTTGGGCCGAAGGGCCTGTTTCCATGCTAAAAAATAGAAAAATATACAATTCCAGCCAGCGACGCCAATACCCCAGAAAATAATTTTTACAAAACAGTTTTGTATGAAATCATTTTACTTCCCCATCTGGTCACAGAATCCGTTCAGTGCAGAAGGAGACCATTCGGCCCATTGGGTGGGACTTTACAACCTCGCTCGACCTGAGACTGGAAAGTCCCACCCGAGGTTAACAGACCTTCCCATGGTCCACCCCTCGCTCCAGTTCCCGTGGCGGGCAGTGCAGTAGAACCGTGGCAGTTGAGGCTGTACTGACTCTCTGAAATAGCATCCTAACCAGGAGCATTCACTGCACAATCCCTCAACCCAATGCATTTACCCTGCCCATCCACCTCACCTACTCATCCTGGGGTACTAAGGGGCAATTTAGCATGGCCAATCCACCCAACCTACACATCTTTGGACACTAAGGGTCAATTTAGCATGGCCAATCCACCCAACCTACACATCTTTGGACACTAAGGGTCAATTTAACATGGCCAATCCACCCAACATGCACATTCTGGGACACTAAGGGTTAATTTAGCATGGCCAATCCACCCAACATACACATTCTGGGACACTAAGGGTTAATTTAACATGGCCAATCCACCTAACCTGCCCATCCTGGGACACTAAGGGTCAATTTAACATGGCCAATCCACCCAACCTACACGTTTGCAGACATTAAGGAGTTATCCAGAATGGCCAATCAACCTAACTTACACATCTTCGGACACTAAGGGGCAATTTAGCATGGCCAATCCACCTAACAAGCACATCTTTGGACTGCGGGAGGAAACCGGACCAACTGGAGGAAACCCACGCAGACATGGCGAGAATGTGCAAACTCCACACAGACAGTGACCCAAGCTGGGAATCGAACCTGGGTCCTTGGTGCTGTGAGGCAGCAGTGCGAACCATTGTGCCACCGTGCCTGATGGGGTCTGTGTGACCTATCTGTTCAGCAATCTGAACAACAACTCAGAGAAAAATATTGTCTGTGATACAAGGCTCTTACTCTGTGCCTAGTTAGATAAACACAGATGTTTAAACAGTGGAGATCTTTGAGATGAGACGTTGACAGTTGGCTGTGAGAGCTGGTTGGAGTAAAGGTTGTTTGGTGTTTTCTCGGTTCCTTGGGGAGTAGATGGCAGGACTGCCTCTAATCCCAGTGTTTTCCCATTTGGTTGTTGTCCTTACTCTGTTGTGGGACAAGGTCAGTCCAGTTAATGTTTGGACAGCTTTGTGACTGGGACTTGGACCTCAGCTCAAGGGAACACTTTCATCTTGTGATGTTCTGTTTGTGAGTTTGGAAAGAAACAACACTGATCTCATTTTCCTCGCGCTTTTACTGATCAATGGGCAGGTCATTCACGCTGTTGAGGGATTTCATTGCCATGGAATCACTATTATAAACAACAAATGCTTTGATTTTGATTTTGATTTGATTTATTATTGTCATTTGTATTAACATACAACGAAAAGTATTGTTTCCTGCGCGCTGTACAGACAAAGCATACTGTTCATAGAGAAGGAAAGGAGAGGTGGAGAACATAGTGTTACAGTCAAATCTAGGGTGTAGAGAAAGATCAACTTAATGTGAGGTAGGTCCATTCAAAAGTCTGACGGCAGCAGGGAAGAAGTTGTTCTTGGGTTGGTTGGTACGTGACCTCAGAGTTTTTGTATCTTTTTCCTGATGGAAGAAGGTGGAAGAGAGAATGTCCGGGGTGCGTGTGGGGTCCTTAATTATGTTGGCTACTTTGCTGAGGTAGTGGGAAGTGTAGACAGAGTCAGTGGATGGGAGGCTGGTTTGCGTGATGGATTGGGTTACATTCATGACCTTTTGTAGTTCCTTGCAGCCTCGGGCAGAGCAGGAGCCCAGACCAAGCTGTGATACAACCAGAAAGAATGCTTTCTATGGTGCATCTGTAAAAGTTGGTGGGAGGCATTGGTGAGAGACAGCAGCTGATTCTTGCATTGCGGGATCCCAGTAAGAAGTCTGACAACACCAGGCTTAAGTCCAACTAATTTATTTGATAGTAAACTCACAAGCTTTCGAGGTTCCCCTCTTCGTCAGGTGACTGGAGAGTTCTGGCCTCAGACAGAGCATATAACAGCATAGACAGTTTACAGATTACTGATTAGAATGCGAATCTTTACACCTAACCTGCTGTTCAAGACCTGAAGTGGCCGACAATGTGAGTGGAAGGAGCGCTGACCACAGGTTAAAGAGATGTGTATTGTCTCCAGACAGTACAGTAAGTGAGGTTTTGCAAACCCAGGCAAGTCACGGGGGTTACAGATAGTGCGACATGAACCCAAGATCCCTGTTGAGACCGTCCTCATGTGTGCGGAACTGTGCTGTGCGGGATCTCGCACAGCAATGTGAGGGTGATCACATGATTTGTTTTAATGGCGCTGATTGGGGGATAAATATTGGCCTCAGGACACTGGGAAGAACTCCCAGCTCCTCCTCAGTAGAGCCATGGGATCTTTTACACCTACCTGAGCAAGGAGATTGGGTTACATCTAGAGCGATGTTACATACACATATATTACAATGTCACATGTACATGGGTCATGATGTTATGTGTACATGTCACAATGTTACATGTTCATGTGTTAAATGTTACATGTTCATGTGTTAAATGTTACATGTACATGGTTTATGATGTTATATCTAGAATGTTGCATGCACGTAATGTTACACATAGATAGGTCATAATGTTACATGTACATGTTACAATGTTACATGTAGATGGGTTAAAATGTTGCATGCACATGGGTTGTGATGTATATGTACATGGAGTAAAGTGTTACATGTACATGTATATGAATGTTAAATGCATGTGTGTTAAAATGTGACATGTACATAGGCTGAAATGTTGTACATACATGTATATGAATGTTACATACACGTGGGTTAAAATGTGACATGTACATGTGTCATTCTCACAATGATCAGGGCTGAGAAACTCAGCCAAGTGTTACCCTCTCTTCCTCTCTCCCTTCTCCTACTCTCCATGCCCCCAGTCTCCTTCTAGGCCATTAGCTCTCAACTCAGGGAAAACCATAGGTGGCATTTAACCCAACCCTGGAGCGGGATTGGGATCTGGAAATCACCCTGTGGTCACAGTCCTGATGCCCCCCCCCTGCTCAACAGCTGAAAGCCTGCCCATTGGTCACCCAGGTTAGGTGTGAATTCTCCCTCTCCAAGCTCAGGTTGCGACCTCCAATGAGACAGCTGGTGATCTTGACATTATCCAATCCCTTTTCAACCCTAAATGCACTGAACCAATCACCTCACAACTTTCTCTTGTCCAATGAGAATGTGTCCAATTTACATCATTGCTTTCACAATCCGATCCCCTCCATCATTCTGTATCTTTTTCAGTAACTGTGATATCCTCCGCGTAGTGAGGCGACCAGAGCAGTTGTGGTCACCCCAATGATTTAGAAAGTGACAGAGTGACTGCGCTATTCTGGCTCAATATTAAATTTTTTAATAAACACTAGCACTGGATCTATAGATATAGTGATGATACTGTGCCTTTAAGAAATGTGTTTATGCCATGTTTCTGGTGCAGGATTTTTTTTAGCATTCCCTTCTATTCATCACTTTGTCTGTACCCAGCAGCCCCCGTTGTTACTGCAGCAGCATAATTGATCTTACTTGCTGGAATGTTTGTTTTAATCTGGACGAATTCAGGGTTGTTGTTTTATTGTTTTCCCCTGGGGCTTTTCAGAGTGGGGCTTGATTAGGGTTTTGACAGGAAAAGCCATTTGACTGGGTGGGGCTAGGCTCACAGAGAGAAATTGACTATGTTCATTTGGCTTTGGGCCAAGGGCTGGCAGATTGGATTAGGTGGGAGTTCAAGTGTTTCTAATGTATCATTGGGGACTCAATGGGCCAAAGGGCCTTTTCTGCACTGTGTGATTCTGTGATTTTCTGCTTGGAAGCTGTAGAAAGAAGTAACGCTTTCTTTCTTGAAGATTGGAGACTGAGATCTGCCAGAAGGGAGATCTCTTTCTCTGAACCTCTGCTTGAATGTGGATATCTCTCTGGAAACTGCTGTATGGGAGTCAGGAGACAGGTGTCTTTTTGTATCTGTTCAAAGAGGATAAACATGACATCTAGCATCCACTTCAGCATTTCTGTTTTTGGTACTAATTGGTTCTGAAGAAGGATTATGTCTATGGGGATATTGCTTAAGTTGGAACCTTAAGTTGGAAGGATGGGAAGGGTAGGATTAGAGAGCCGTGGGTAACTAGGGATATTGAGGACCTGGTCAGGAGGAAGAGGGAGGCGTACATTAGATCTAGGCATTTGAGGACAGAGATAGCGTTAGAAGAATACAGAGAATGTAGGAGAGAACTTAAAAGGGGCATCAGAAAGGCAAAAAGGGGCCACGAAATGGCTTTGGCGGGTAGGATTAAAGAAAATCCTAAGGCATTTTACTCTTATGTTAGAAATAAAAGGATGGTTAGAGGGAAGATTGGTCCTCTCAGGGACAGAGGAGGGGAACTATGCTTGGAGCCTGGGGGAATGGGGGAGATCCTGAATGAATACTTTGCGTCGGTATTCACGCAGGAGAGGGGCCTGGTGTCTGGTGCTGTGCTTGAGGAGTTTGAGGATCCGTTGAGGGAAATAGTCATCACGAGGGAAGAGGTGTCGGGACTTTTAGACAGTATAAAGACGGATAAATCTCCGGGGCCTGACGGCATCTATCCCAGGCTGCTAAGGGAGGTGAGGGATGAAATTGCTGGGCCTCTGACGCAAATCTTTGTCTCTTCTTTGGACACAGGTGAGGTCCCAGAGGATTGGCGCATTGCAAATGTAGTACCGTTGTTTAAGAAGGGTCAGAGGGATAACCCAGGGAATTATAGGCCGGTGAGCTTGACTTCAGTTATAGGCAAGCTAATGGAGAGGATCATCAAGGATAGGATGTATGAACATCTGGAGCGCTGCAATCTGATCAGGGATACGCAGCATGGCTTCGTTACAGGGAGGTCGTGCCTTACGAATCTAGTGGAATTTTTTGAAGAGGTGACAAAAACGGTTGACGAAGGACAAGCCGTTGATGTCGTCTATATGGATTTCAGTAAGGCGTTTGACAAGGTCCCTCATGGTAGGCTGATAGAAAAGGTGAAGGCTCATGGGATACAAGGCCAGGTATGTAGATGGGTGGAGAACTGGCTTGGGAGGAGGAGACAGCGAGTAGTAGTGGATGGCTCCTTTTCCAATTGGAGGTCTGTCACCAGTGGTGTGCCGCAGGGCTCGGTACTAGGACCTCTTCTGTTTGTGGTATATATTAATGACTTGGAAGAGGGGGTAGGTGGTGTGATCAGCAAATTTGCTGATGACACTAAGATGGTTGGATTGGCGGGTACTGAGGAGCAGTGCCTGGCAATGCAACAGGACATAGACAGGCTGGTAGATTGGGCAGATAGATGGCAAATGGAATTTAATCCGGAGAAATGCGAGGTGATGCACTTTGGCCGGAATAATGTGGAGGGGAGTTATACAATAAAAGGTAGAACTATCCGGAGTATAGATACGCAGAGAGACCTGGGGGTGCAAGTGCACAAGTCCCTGAAGGTGTCGGTGCAGGTGCAGAATGTGATGAGGAAAGCGTATGGTATGTTAGCCTTCATAGGAAGAGGTATAAAATATAAGAGTAGGAGTCTGATGTTGCAGTTGTATAGAACGTTGGTTAGGCCTCACTTGGAGTACTGCGTCCAGTTCTGGTCGCCGTACTACCGGAAGGATGTAGAGATCCTGGAGAGAGTGCAGAGGAGATTTACCAGGATGCTGCCTGGTATGGAAGGGCTGTCTTACGAGGAAAGATTGAATGAACTTGGGCTGTTTTCCCTTGAGAGACGTCGGCTGAGGGGGGATCTAATAGAGGTTTATAAGATTATGAAGGGGATAGATAGAGTAAATGGTGGTAAGCTTTTTCCGTTATTAGAAATAGATAGAACGAGGGGTCACGGGCTTAGGGTGAGGGGGGCTAGGTATAAGACAAATATTAGAGGGCAGTTTTTCACGCAAAGGGTAGTGGGGGTGTGGAATGCACTGCCGAGTAAGGTGGTGGAAGCAGGCACGCTAGGGTTGTTTAAGAGTCACTTAGACAGCCACATGAGCGGGCTACATATAGGGGGATATAGTAGGCCTTACTAAACATTGTAGGCTTGGGAATACGTTTTGCCTCAGGGATGTTACAGTCTTTGTCTGTTTAATAATGAATTTTTTGTCTCCACAGGCATTTAAGTCCAGCAAGGGGCATGCATGCGGCAGGTTGTAGTGGGCTGCTCTTGGACGTTGCTTCGGGAGTTGCCTATTGCTTCATGTCGTTAGTGTGCTTAAACTGGACCGTCTCGAGGGCAACATGACAGCTCAGAGACTATCTCTGTTGCTGTGCGGACACATGGATTTGGGCCTGTGTCTGTGGGAATTTGCACGTTCTCCCCGTGGTTGCGTGGGTTTCCTCCGGGTGCTCCGGTTTCCTCCCACATCCCCAAAGATGTGCTTTTAGGCTGATTGATTGGGTACTAAATTGTCCCTAAATTGGACCTCCCTGATCCTGGCACATTAGGCGTAGACTAAAATCATGAATAGGACACTGAGACAGTGGGACGGCGGCGCGGGCTTGTTGGGCCGAAGGGCCTGTTACCCGTGCTGTGTTGTTCTTTGTTCTTTGTTCTTAGAGATAGAAAGCTGTTAAAAATGATGCTTTATTATGTTTAAGTATTTTAATTTGCAAAAGTTATACTATTTGTTATATTCTAACTCTGTTCTTAAGTAAAGTTTGTTTTGATAGAAGCTTCCTAGTGGGTCAATAGAATCATATCTGGAGTGAAAATTCTAACAGGACAAGACAGGGTAGATGCAGGAAGACTACAAGACATCAGAGATAGGAACAGAATTAGGCCACTCAAACGTTGAGTCTGCTCCGCCAAGGAAGGATGTTCCTGATGGAGGGAGGATGTCCAGGCCCAGGAGTCACAGTCTGAGGATTCGGGGTAGACCATTTAGGACAAGGATGAGGAGACATTTTTTCACCCAAAGAGCGGTGAGCCTGTGGAATTCATTACCACAGGAAGTAGTTGATGCCAAAACATTGAATGTATTGAAGAGGCGGTTGGAAATAGCACTTGGGGCGAATGGGTTCAAAGGTTATGGGGAGAGAGCAGGATTAGGCTATTGAGTTGGACAATCAGCCATGATCATGATGAATGGTGAAGCAGGCTCGAAGGGCTGGATGGCCACCTCCTGCTCCTATCTTCTATGTTCCTAATGCTCGCACTAATGCCAAAATCAGAAACAGTCTTGGAGCGTTGAAGGAGCAGCGCTCCGAAAGTTCATGCTACCAAATAAACCCGTTGGACTTTAACCTGGCGTTGTGAGGCTTCTTACTGTGTGTTTACCCCAGTCCAATGCCGGCATCTCCGCATCATTTATAATGTACCATGGAGTTTCTAATCGGGTCCCTAACAATACGTGTAGGAATAACCAGCCAGTGCAGTGTAATGCTAATGCAGGTCAAAGCTTTATTATGATATTGACAGACATGGAACGGTGAATATCGTTCTACTACATTGTGATCTGAAAGAGGAACAGAATCCAAGCTAGGAAAGCAATTGCATCTTGTCCAGAATTACATCATCACGTGTCTCCTACATTTTATTAAGATTCAATCAGTAATTGACTTGTATCTGTATATTAGTTTCCCAAGCTTGCCTCGTGTGTTCGATGGGGGAGATGGTTCAGTGATGATCACATCACTGGGTGTCACCGTTATTCTTTATTCAAAGTCTTGTCCGCCCTCGAAACCTCTGTCGCTGGGTCAGAATCCTGGATCTCCTTCCCTAACAGCACTGTGGGTGTACCTACACCACATAGACTGCAGCGGGTTCAAGAAGGCAGCTCACCACCACCTTCTCAAGGGGCAATTAGGGACGGGCAATAAATACCGGTCTACCCACTGATGTGCATAAGCCGGAATTTTACCGGGAATCGGAGTGGGCGAGGGGTGGAGCATGGGAAGGCCCGTTGACCTTGGATAGAATTTAATGGTTTTGGGACAAGCGAGGTCATAAAACCCCACCCATAACCCATGAAAGAGGTAAAAATTCACCCAACAGTAAACTGCCGAGTCACAGGGAGCGATGGGAAGATTTTTGTATAAACCCTTCCCCGAGCCGCTCCCATTTGTGCTCTCTCCCCCACCCCCTCACCATTGACTATTCCCTACCCTCACTGCTCCCTCCCCCACCCCCTCACCATTGACTATTCCCTACCCTCACTGCTCTCTCCCCCACCCCCTCCCCACTGACTATTCTCCACCCTCACTCCTCTCTCCCCCATTGACTATTCTCCATCCTCACTATCCTTTCTTTTGCTGCCGATCATTTATCTTTGTTTGCCGCCACTGAGGTAGAATTCACACCCTGACTTGCTCAAACCCGGAGCCATGATATAGAATCGCCGTAACACACAGCAGGAGGCCATTAGGTCCATCGTTTCTGTGCTAACCCTTTGAATGAGTTACCTATTGCATCCCAATCCTTCCATTCCCGAATGTCCAGTCCCCTTCCCGGATATTTGCCCCGTGTCTTCTGAAAGTTCTGGTTGAATCTGCTTTCACCGCCTTCCAGATCACCACAACTCGCTGCGCTAAAACATTCTCATTCCCCTCCCCCATCCTCTACTTCCTTCATAGAAGAAGGAAAAGAGGGGTAGAGGCTTAGACTATTTTCCAAATGGGAAAATGCTTTGGGAATCATTGTTCCAGATTCTCTTCAGGTTAACTTTCAGGTTCAGTTAGCAGTTAGCGTTCGTGTCGAGAGGGTTAGAATACAAGAGCAGGGATGTACTACTGAGGCTGATTGAAGCTCTGGTCAGACCCCATTTGGAGTATCGTGAGCAGTTTTGGGCCCCGTATCTAAGGAAGGATGTGCTGGAAGGGTCCAGAGGAGATTCACAAGAATGATCCCTAGAGCTTGTCGTATGAGGAATGGTTGAGGACTCTGGCTCTGTACTCGTTGGAGTTTAGAAGGATGAGGGGGGAATCTCATTGAAACTTACAGGATACTGTGAGGCCTGGATAGAGTGGATGTGGAGAGGATGTTTCCACTAGTGGGAGAAACTAGAACCAGAGGGCACAACCTCAGGCTAAAGGGACGATCCTTTAAAACAGAGATGAGGGGGAATTTCTTCAGCCAGAGAGTGGGGAATCTGTGGAACTCTTTGCCACAGAGGAGGCCGGGTCACTGAGTGTCTTTAAGACAGAGATAGATGGGTTCCTGATTAATAAGGAGATCAGCGGTTATGGGGAATGGGGATGAGAGAAATATCAGCCATGATTGAATGGCGGGGCAGACTTGATGGGCCGAGTGGCCTAATTCTGCTCCTATGTCTTATGGTCTTAACCAAAAATCTCTCACCGTGCCGAACCCATCGCTCTCAATAACACTCCATACTCTGTACCCCTTACACAGAATCACAGGGAGGTGTTGTGATCCAATACTCAGAGATATCTCACGGGTATCGCACCTGTTCTCCCTACAGAACAATGACTCTGGATTAAATATCAAATATCTGGGGGGATATTCGGAACCCAACTCTGGGAATCCTACGGGATTGGGTGGATGTTACTATTACGTTCCCTGGATCTGCTGACAGTGTGGTGCAAAATCAGACAGATTGGAAAAGCAAAGCAGCGAGCAACGCCATTGGCTTCTGGATGGGTCGGTGATGGGAGATTTGCCCCCTTGCCCCCTCCCCACCCCCCCCTGGTATGAAGACGGATGAGACACTCGATGTGAATCAGTTGTGGGTCTCCCTCTATCACACACTTTGCACAGTATTCTAGCTGCGAGGTGTGGGCCCCTCTGCCTCGCTGCAGCGTCAACACTTTATCAACAGGGTCATGCCAGCTTACCGGCCAACCCTCCCTCCCCCTGACAGAGCTCTCCATCTACTGCCAATCTTCAACTTTCACAGATCTCAGATCAATCACCATCTCCATCTTTCTTCTCAGCTCTTTCAGTGCTAACGGCTACAGCAGCTTTCAATGCTCATTCCAGGGTTGGCACGGTGGCACAGTGGGTTAGCACTGCTGCCTCACGGCGCCAGGGACCCGGGCTCGATTCCCAGCTTGGGTCACTGTGTGTGCACATTCTCCCTGTGTCTGCGTGGGTTTCCTCCGGGCGCTCTGGTTTCCTCCCACAGTCCGAAAGACGTAATGGTGAGAGTGGATTGGCTGTGCTAAATTCTCCCTCAGTGTACCCGAGCAGGCACTGGAGTGTGGCGACTAGGGGATTTTCACAGTGACTTCATTGCAGTGTTAATGTAAGCCTACTTGTGACTAATAAATAAACTTTAAATAATTGCCCTTTAGAAGGTGGTGCTGAGCTGCTTTCTCGAACAATTGCAGTTCCTGCGGTGTAGGTACACCCACAGCGCTGTTAGGGAGAGATGTTCCAGAATTGTTATCAAACATCCATCAGTCTGTGTGGTGTAGGTACACCCACAGTGCTGTTAGGGAGGGATATTCCAGAATTGTTATTGGACAAGTCAATCTGTGTGGTGTGGACACATCCACAGTGTTTTAGGGAGGGATGTTCCAGGACTGATATTGGACATCAGTCGGTCCTTGTGGTGTAGGTACACCCACAGAGCTGTTAGGAGGAACGTTCCATGATGGTTATCGGACAGCAGTCAGTCTGTGTGGTGTAGGTACACCCGCAATGCTGTTAGGAACGATGTTCCAGGATTGTCATTGGATAGCAATCAGTCTGTATGGTGTAGGTACACCCACAGTGCTGTTAGGAATGATGTTCCAGGATTGTTATTGGATAGCAATCAGTCTGTATGGTGTAGGTACACCCACAGTGCTGTTAGGAAGTTCCAGGATTTTGCCCCAGCGACAGTGAAGGAACGGCCAACATATTTCCAAGTCAGGATGATGAATGACTTGGAGGGGTACCTCCAGAGTGGTGGTATTCCCAGGTATCTGCTGCCCTTGTCCTTCTAGCTGGGAGAGGTCATGGGTAGTCATGGAACCCCTACAGTGCAAGACGGAGGCCATTTGGCCCATTGAGCTTACACTGACAATAATGCCACCCAGCCCACACCCACGTAACCCCACGTATTTACCTTGCTAATAACTGTAATCGACACATCTTGGGACATGAAGGGGCAATTGAGCGTGGCTAATCCACATCTTTGGAGTGTTCTATTGGAAGGTGTTTGCTGAGGGAACCTTGGTGAGCGGCTGCAGTGCATCTTGTAGATGGTACACGCTGTCTGTCGGTGCTTGGGGGGGTGGCGGCGATGGAAAGCTAAGGCTAGTTGTCCAGTCAGATACCCAGTGAACCATTCTGCGGATTGGCTGTGAGAAGACCGTTTATTTTCTGGAAAATAAGATGAGGAGGCGATGCTGGAAGATTCCTCCGGCTTGTTGTCTGCTTTCTTAGAATTTAGAATCTTGAAATTGGAAATGCGTTGCTGGACAGGGTTTGCCAAAGCTCCCGGTGGCTGCAGAGTCGATACTCTTACTTCCCTGCGCCGTCCATCTCCGTCTCCTGTACCTCACATTCATTCTGAAGAGGAGAAAAATAAATAATCAAACACAGACAAACATCAGGCAACACAAACTTCTGCCAGTCTCTCAGAGTGAGGGATTAAAACTTGTCCCACGCTGGGATGCCTTTGGGATTTTAGTCTGTTTTCACTCAGGAATATGGTGGAGGATTTAAAGATTCACCCTTCCTTATCATCATAGAATCCCTAGGGTACAGAAGGAGGCCATTCAGCCCATCGAGTCTTCACCAACTCTCCAACAGAGCATATTACCCAGGGCTCTATCCCCACACATTTAGTCCCCTTGACACTAAAGGGCAATTTAGCACGGCCAGTCAACCTAACCTAATTTAGAGTTTATTTATTAATGTCGCAAGCAAGCTTACGTTAACATTGAACATAATAAGAACATAAGAAATAGGAGCAGGAGTAGGCCATCTAGCCCTTCGAGCCTGCCCCGCCATTCAATAAGATCATGGCTGATCTGAAGTGGATCAGTTCCACTTTCCCGCTCTCTCCCTTAATTCCCCTCTCTATCAGAAACCCATCTACCCGTGACTTAAATATATTTAGCGAGGCAGCCTCCACCACTTCAACGGGCAGAGAATTCCAGAGATTCACCACCCTTTGAGTAAAGAAGTTCCTCCTCAACTCTGATCTAAACTGTCCTCCCCTTTATTTTGAGGCTGTGCCCTCTAGTCCTGCTGTCCTTTCTAAGCGGGAAGAATCTCTCTACCTCTACCCTATCCATCCCCTTCATTATCTTATACGTCTCTATAAGATCCCCCCTCATCCTTCTAAACTCCAACGAGTACAGACCCAGTCTATTGCAGCAAAGTTACTGTGAAAATCTTTGGAAGGGAACCGGAGCATCCGGAGGAAACCCACGCAGACACGGGGAGGATGTGCAAACTCCACACAGACAGTGACCCAAGCCGGGAATCGAACCCGGGTCGCCGGCACCGTGAGGCAGCAGGGCTAACCACTGTGCTTTAGGGCGAGGGGCAGGTGATTCAGAGGGGATTTGAGGAAAGACGTTCACTCGGAGGGTGGTAAGAATCTGGAATGCGCTGCCTGGGAAGACAGTGGAGGCCAGAAACGTTACAACTTTTAAAAAATATTGGGATGAGCACTTGAACTGTCAAGATGTGGAGATTCCGGTGTTGGACTGGGGTAAACACAGTAAGGAGTCTCACAACACCAGGTTCAAGTCCAACAGGTTTATTTGGAATCACGAGCTTTCGGAGCGCCGCACCTTCATCAGGTGAGTGAGGATGGAGCTCCAAAAGCTCGTGATTCCAAACAAACCTGTTGGACTTGAACCTTGAAATATTATAACATCCAAAGATAAAGGACAAATGCTGGAAAATGGGATTGGTGCGCCTTTAGTGGTCGGTATTGTGGGGGCAGACTCGATGGGCCTCAACGGCATTTCCCCGCGGTCGGCAGGTTCAGACACTGGAGGTCTTTTTGCGGAGTGAGATGTTCCGATCAATTCTTACAGGCCTGCAGCCGGAGGCTAGAATCCTGCGCAGAGCAGCGACTCTGCAAAAAGGGGGCAGAGACACAGTAAACACCCAGAGACGCTGGCACCACCTCGCACTGCTCCACGTGCCAGCTCAAAATGGACATTTGACAGTCACACCAAAAAAAAGACACAGCGTGGAAACTCTGGAGTGGACGGTGGCACAGTGGTTAGCACTGCTGCCTCACAGCGCCAGGGAACCAGGTTCGATTCCTGGCTCGGGTCACTGTCTGCGTGGAGTTTGCACATTCTCCCCGTGTCTGCGTGGGTTTCCTCCGGGTGCTCCAGTTTCCTCCCACAGTCTAAACATGTGCGGGTTAGATGGATTGGCTGTGCTAAATTGCCCCTTATTTCGGCGGGATTAGGTAGGGTAGGTGAAAGTTATGGGAATAGGGCCTGGGTGGGATTGTGGGCTGAATGGCCTCTGTCTGTACTGTAGGGATTCTATAATTTTATGACTCTAAGTTCATGGAGGGGTTTGAAAAGAAGCGTGAGGTTTTTAAATGGAGGCATTGGATTGGGAGCTTGGGGTGAGGGGTCAGGGGTGAGGGGTGAGTGGGATTTGGTGTTAGTTTGGACATAGGTAACAAAATTTTGGATGAAATCAAATTGTGGGAAGATGTGAAAATAGGAAAAGCAATGAAACTTGATTCTTGAGGTAACAGAGGAGAATACAGATCTATCCTTATAGAAAGGATATTATTAAACTAGAAAGAGTGCAGAAAAGATTTACTAGGATGCTACTGGGACTTGATAGTTTGAGTTATAAGGAGGCTGGATAGACTGGGAGTTTTTTCCCTGGAGCGTAGGAGGCTGAGGGTTGATCTTATCGAGGTCTATAAAATAATGAGGGGCACAGATCAGCTGGATAGTCAATATCTTTTCCCAAAGATAGGGGAGTCTAAAACTAGAGGGCAGAGGTTTAAGGTGAGAGGGGAGAGATACAGAAGGGTTCAGAGGGGCAATTTTTTCACACAGAGGGTGATGAGAGTCTGGAACGAGCTGCCAGAGGTAGTGGTAGAGGGGGGTACAGTTTTGTCTTTTAAAAAGCATTTAAACAGTTGCGTGGGTGAGATGGGCATAGAGTGGGTGCGATGGGTATAGAGGGAGATGGGCCAATACGGGCAATTGGGACTAGCTTAGTGGTAAAAACTGGGCAGCATGGATAAGTTGGGCCGAAGGGCCTGTTTCCATGCTGTAAACCTCCGTGACTCTGAGATGAGGAGACTTCAGGGAGGAACTCTGTCCTGTGAGTTTCTGAGAGAAAGTGAACAAGAATCCAACCTTCTTGCGAGGCGGGATCACGACCTTATCCTTCTTCATTCCCGCACATTGGATCTGCTCTTCAAAGGTCTTCAGCATGTTGTCCAACCCAGATGGATTTCGACCTGTTTTTGTTCAGAAATGAAAGTGATGCCTGGTTATGATCGTTTCCCATGAGCCATTCCCTTCCCCCTCCATCAGCACCCCTGGGAGAACGCGCAGGGTTACCGGCAGAACGGCAAGAGGTGAATGGCTCATTCGGAGATTCAGTGCAGATGATGGGCCAAATGGTTGCATTCGCCATTGTAACAACTCTGTGACTCTTTCCACTGACCCTCTGACAATGCGGCACTCCCTCAGCACTGAGCCTCTGACAATGCGGCGCTCCCTCAGCACTGACCCTCTGACAGTGTGGCACTCCCTCAGCACTGAGCCTCTGACAGTGCGACACTCCCTCAGCACTGACCCTCTGACAGTGCAGCACTCCCTCAGCACTGACCCTCTGACAGTGCGGCACTCCCTCAGCACCGACCCTCTGACAGTATGGCACTCCCTCAGCACTGACCCTCTGACAGTGCGGCACTCCCTCAGCACTGACCCTCTGACAGTGCGGCGCTCCCTCAGCACTGACCCTCTGACAGTGTGGCACTCCCTCAGCACTGACCCTCTGACAGTGCGGCGCTCCCTCAGCACTGACCCTCTGACAGTGCGGCGCTCCCTCAGCACTGACCCTCTGACAGTGCGGCATTCCCTCAGCACTGACCCTCTGACAGTGTGGCACTCCCTCAGCACTGACCCTCTGACAGTGCGGCATTCCCTCAGCACTGACCCTCTGACAGTGCAGCACTCCCTCAGCACTGACCCTCTGACAGTGCGGCACTCCCTCAGCACTGACCCTCTGACAGTGCGGCGCTCCCTCAGCACTGACCCTCTGACAGTGCGGCGCTCCCTCAGCACTGAGCCTCTGACAGTGCGGCGCTCCCTCAGCACTGACCCTCTGACAGTGCGGCACTCCCTCAGCACTGACCCTCTGACAGTGCGGCACTCCCTCAGCACTGACCCTCTGACAGTGCGGCACTCCCTCAGCACTGAGCCTCTGACAGTGCGGCGCTCCCTCAGCACTGAGCCTCTGACAGTGCGGCGCTCCCTCAGCACTGACCCTCTGACAGTGCGGCACTCCCTCAGCACTGACCCTCTGACAGTGCGGCACTCCCTCAGCACTGACCCTCTGACAGTGTGGCACTCCCTCAGCACTGACCCTCTGACAGTGCGGCACTCCCTCAGCACTGACCCTCTGACAGTGCGGCGCTCCCTCAGCACTGACCCTCTGACAGTGCGGCACACGTTGCTGTGGCTCTGGAGTCACATGTAGGCCAGACCGGGTAAGGACGGCAGATTTCCTTTCCTAAAGGATGTTGAACCAGATGGGTTTTTCCAACAATCGACAATGGTTTCATGGTCATCAGTGGATTCTTAATTCCAGATATTTTTTACTGAATCAGATTTCACAGTGACGGGGTTCGAACCCGGGTCCCCAGAACATTAGCTGAGTTTCTGGATTAATAGTCAAGTCAAAATGGCACTGGGATTGGGGTGGGGTGGGGAGGGGAGAGGATAGGTTTGGGTTGGGGAAGGGGAGGGGATAGATTTGGGGTGGGGAGGGGGAGGGGAGGGGAGGGGGAAAGGTGGGAGAGGGGAGGGGATAGGTTGAGGAGGGGGAGGGGAGGGAAGGGGGACGGGGAGGGGGAGGAAGGAGGGTTAGATTTGGGGTGGGGAAGGGGAGTGGGATGGGGAAGGGATAGGTTTGGGGGGGGTAGTGGGGACAGGTTTGGTGAGGAGACGGATTGGGGATAACTTTGGGGAGGGGAGGGGAGGGGAGGGGACAGGTTTGGGATGTTTGGGGGAGGGGGAGGGGGATAGATTTGGGGTGGGCAGGGGGAGGGGGAGGGGGATAGCTTTGGGGAGGGGGACGGGGTGGAGGTGGTTACAGAAAGCCTGGGCCTGTTAACGTTCTCCTAAAGCTTGGTTGAGCGTTCCCTCTGAATGGACGGGTTTGTGAAGGGTCGGTGTCACTCACCGTACAGCGAGACTGTGTTGTACATTTTGCCTTCTTTCTTCTCCTGGATGTGGAAGAGCAGGAAGTTTGGGTTCTTAATGTTGAGAACTCGGAGAACCATGTAAGGCCTCGCTGCAAATAGAACAAAACAATCGCTTCATCAAATCTCCTGAGTGCTGAATAACGCCCAGGGAGAGGGTCTTACCCAAACCCACCCCCAGCCCTCGCACCCCCTCCCCTCGCACTCCCTCCCCTCGCGCCCCCTCCCCTCGCACCCCCTCCCCTCGCACTCCCTCCCCCTCACCCCCTCCCCTCGCACCCCCTCCCCTCGCACCCCCTCCCCTCGCACCCCCTCCCCTCGCACCCCGTCCCCTCGCGCCCCCCTCCCCTCGCGCCCCCTCCCCTCGCACCCCCTCCCCTCTCCTTGCATCCATTCCCCTCGCACCCCCTCCCCTCGCACCCCCTCCCCTCGCACCCCCTCCCCTCTCACCTCTCCCCTCTCACCCCCTCCCTTCGCACCCCCTCCCCTCGTGCCCCCTCCCCTCGCACCCCCTCCCCTCTCCTTGCATCCATTCCCCTCGCACCCCCTCCCCTCGCACCCCCTCCCCTCGCACCTCTCCCCTCTCACCCCCTCCCCTCTCACCTCTCCCCTCTCACCCCCTCCCCTCGCACCCCCTCCCCTCACACCCCCTCCCTTCGCACCCCCTCCCCTCGCGCCCCCTCCTCTCGCGCCCCCTCCCCTCGCACCCCCTCCCCTCGCACCCCCTCCCCTCTCCTTGCATCCATTCCCCTCGCACCCCCTCCCCTCGCACCCCCTCCCCTCGCACCCCCTCCCCTCTCCTTGCATCCATTCCCCTCACACACACCCTCCCCCATACCCCCCTCACACCCTCTCTCATCACACTCCCTCCTCCCACCCCCCCCTTCGCACCCCTTCTCCTCACATGCCCACTCCCTCAGACATCCTCCCCTCCCCTCGCACCTCCTCCCCTCATACCCCTTTTGCGCCTCCTGTCCTCACACACCCTCTCCCCTCCCTTCACTGTGCTATTGCTGTTAAGCCTATCAGTAGCTGTGTGTAAGTTGCAGAAACAGACATCAATTAGTTTTGATTTATAATTAAATCTGGTACTTACATTCACAGGTAAACTCCAGTTCATTGTTTGATAATTGGTAAGCCTCCATCTCCGAGATGCAGTCATTTCCCCTGGGTAAGTGAAAAAGGGATTGTTATCAGCGTAAACCTCATTGTCCCAATATTCCAATAAACAGTTCATTATTAATGTGTTAATGATTCCATCATTCGGCTTACTGATGTCCATATTCATTCTGTGCAAGAGCAGTTTAGCTTTTTCCACTCCGCTGCCCTTTCCAGTTCTCCGTACAAATGTATCTCTTTAGATAATTTCCCATTCCCTTTTGGCAGCCACATCGCCTCCACCACACTCCCGGGCAGAATATTCCAGCTCCTAACCACTCTCTCCCAAAGAAAGTTCCTCTGCTTGATGCCTTGCATTCAATTGCAAATCGGAATGGGTGCAGCTCCAACAACACTCAAGGCGCTTGGTACCATCCAGGGCAAAGCAGCCCCATCTGACTGGCACCCCATTCACCACCTTCAATATTTAACCCCTCCACCACTGGCACAGGTGGCAGTTATGTGTACCATCTACAAGATACACCGCGGCAACTCACCAAGGCTCCTTAAGGAACGCCTTCCAAACCTGTGATTGCTTCATCCCATTGTACGGATTCTATCGTAGCTTCCAAAAGTGAGCTGGATAAATGCTTGAAATGGATAGAAATTAAACAAGGCCATGGGGAAAGTCTGGGATGTTGGAATCAATTACAATGGTCTATCAGAGAGCTGGCACAGACATAATGGGCTGAAGGGCCTTCTATCAATCTGCCTGATTACAAAGACTGGGAGGCCCTTGGCTAAGCTTGCAGTGAACACGGCTTGGAGATCTCCGTGTCGGTGTGAGCTGGAGATCTCAGTGTGGGTGAGGGGGATCTCTGTGTGGGTGAGGGCGACCTCCGTGTCAGTATGAGATGGAGATCTCTGTTGGTGGGAGATCTCCCAGTCAGTGTGGTTTGTAGACCTCTGATTTTCATCTTTACATTTGATCTGAAATTCAAGTTTTTAAAAATCCAGATATTGGAATATTTCTGAAAAAAAGCTGTACTGTTGAAGTTTTTTTGCCTTGCATTCATCAGGACAAATGCAAGAATGCTAAATTTCAAAGTTTATTTACTATTGTCACAAGTAAGCTTACATTCACACTGCAATGAAGTTACTGAGAAAATCCCCTAGTCGCCACACCAGCCCAGGTACCCCGAGGGAGAATTTAGCACGGCCAATGTACGTAACCAGCACGTCTTTCAGACTGTGGGAGGAAACTGGACCACCTGGAGGAAACCCATGCAGACACGGGGAGAATGTGCAAATTCTGCACAGACAGTGGCCCAAGCCAGGAATTGAACCCAGGACCCCTGACACTGTGAGGCAGCGGTGCTAACCACTGTGCCACCATGCTGTCTCCTTGTTCCCAGGTTGTCAAAGGTCTCAGCTGCCTTTGCCAAGTTTGTAACACCAAAACAGCAGAACAGTAAGAGAAAGTGGAATATCAGATGGCGCGCTGATGGTCTGTACTTACAGTCTCATGTAGGCGTTTATCAGTGTCTTGTTCATCTGGGGAACGGGGTGTTTATGATGAATGCGTTGTCCACCTTTCCGAATTCTCTGCGGTAGGGTTCATACTGGGTTGCCCAGCGCTGCAGGTACCACTTACCAATGAACTGTTGGGACAAAGAAGATTAAAGACCATCATTGCCAACGGTGTTGAGAGTCTTTCAAAGTTTCTCCTGACAAGCGCGTGACCTAAAATTCCCGCGGCACAACGAGCCAACAAAGACTGGACACTGCATTCCTGTAGTGCCTTTCCACTTCATAGAAGTTTAAGGAAGCCATCTAGCCCATTGAATTTGCAACAATCACAATCCTACCCAGGCCCTATCCCTATAATCCATACATTTAGCCTAGCTACTCCCCCTGATATTAAGGGGCAACTTTAACATGGCCAATCCAGCTAACCTGTACATCTTTGGACTGTGGGAGAGAACCAGAGTACCCGAAGGATTGAACCCAGGTCCCTGGAGATGTGAGACAGCAGAGCTAACTATTGTGCCACCGTGCCACCCTATGAGGTCCTTTCCTGACTTCAGGATGCCCCAAAGGCTTTGCAGTCAAAGAAGAACTTTTGGGGTAGCCTGGTAGTTTGAGTGTAGTTGAAAAGACAGACGTATTGCTGAAGTTTTTCATCTTGCACTCAGCAGGACAAGCAGAAGAATACCAAATTTCAAACCATCACGGTGGCACAGCAGTTAGCACTGCTGCCTCACAGTGTCAGGGAGCTGGGTTCAACTCCTGGCTTGGATTACTGTGTGGAGTCCGCATGTTCTCCCCGTGCTTGCGTGGGTTTCTTCCGGGTGCTCCGGTTTCCTCCCACACTCTGAGAGATGTGCAGGTTAGATGGATTGGCCTTGCTAAATTAACGCCAGGGGCATTAGCAGGGTAAATGTGAGGGGTTACAGGGATGGGGCCTGGGGGTGGGATTGTGGTCGGTGCAGATCCGATGGGCCGAATGGCCTCCTTCTGCACTGCAGGGATTCTATGATCGTAACAATTTACATGGCAGGAAAAGAGGGATGCTGATTGGTTGACCAGTTGACTCTGTATCACTGGGAAACTTTGCCCAGTCATGTTGCCCTGGAGGTTATGTCACATGACCTCCGATCTTCAACCCGTCCCGCCTTCATACTCCCTCCATTGGTTGCTCAATGCCTCATTTTAATGGCATCCCATCTTCCCCACAGCCAATGGGAGGGCAGAATAGCCAATATGAATGTAAGACATGGGATCCGCAGTAGGCCATTCGGCCCGTTGAACCCACTCAATGAATGAGCTTTGATGGTGCACTGTGATTAGGGTTAGTGCCCCTGGGTTTGGTGGGTTGAGGGGTGTAGGAAAAGGGTGGGGTGAGGGTAGGAGTGGGCGGGAGTGAGCAGGGTTGTGCTAAAGGGGGAACAGCGACCAAAGATCCCTCTGCCAATTGCTATCCTGCGGTAGTCAATGGACTTTGGTCTAATAACTCCATCAAGGCCAAGAATTATTTCCCATCGGCTTCTCCCTAAGCTCAGGGTCTCCCTGGACCATCTGTAGTGTAGGGGGATGGTGGGAGGAGTGGTGGGGGCGGTTTGGGGGGTGGTTAAGAGCTAACCATGACGCTGTGGGACTTATTGGCTGGAACCAGACAATGATGTCAGGTTTTACCCAATGGCAGAAGACATCGTGGACCAGATGGGTTTTTCCAACAATATGATGGCTGCTTTGTCACTTTCATATTTCCAGATTTTTTTTCATGGATTATCGGTCTCCATGTATTTGGGAGCTTGGATAGGGCCAGGACCCCAGCTTGATTTCGGAAACCATTCACAGTCAAATAACCGGCCAATACTCGTAGGAATGGGAGGGCCATTCAGCCCCTCAACCTGTCCCACCATTCATATTGGATGAAGGGTGGCACAGTGGTTGGCACTGCTGCCTCACAGCACCCGTGACCTGAGTTTAATTCCCGGCTTGGGTCACTGTCTGTGCAGTTTACACATTCTCCCCGTGTCTGCGTGGTTTCCTCCAGGTGCTCCGGTTTCCTCCCACAGTCCGAAAATGTGCTAAATTCTCCCTCAGTGTACCCGAACAGGCGCCGGAGTGTGGCAACTCGGGGATTTCCACAGCAACTTCATTGCGGTGTTAATGTAAGCCTTACTTGTGACGATAAATAAGTAAACTTTAGTGAACCAGATGAGTTTTTCTGACAATCAAACAATGGATTCATGGTCATCCGTTAGGGTTTTCATTCCAGATTTTTAAAATTGAATTCAAATTTCCCCATCTGCCATAGTGGGATTCGAACCCAGGTCCCTAAGGCATTTCTCTGGGTCTCAGGCCCCTCCGCATTCTGCAATCTCGCACTAAGATGTTTTACTTGAACAATATTCTGCTTTTCTACTCTTCCTGCCAAAGTGGGCAACCTCACATTTTTCTGATTATATTCCAGCAACTAATCTGTTGCCCGCTCACTCGGTTCCTCACTCGGTTCCTCACTCGGTTCCTCAGTGCCCCGTTGCCCAATCTTTGTATCCCCCTCACAACTTGTATTCCCACCTATCGCCAACATGTTTGGCTACAGCACGGGCTGTCCCTGCATCCAAATCATTCAGATAAACTGCGAACGTTTGAGGCCCAGTGAGCATTGCATCATTCTGCTCGTCACAGTTCACCATCCTGAAAATGGCACATTTATCCCACCTGGAATGAGTGACAGAGCGTCCTGCCCTGCCCTGGAATCTCATCAAGTTACCCACCGTGGCTCTATGAGCGGCTCACTCTCCCTTGATTCAGTCACTTCAAATCCCACACCAGAGACTTGACCATAGAATCCTGACACTGCAGAAGGAGGCCCATCAATTCTATACCGATAACGATCCCACCCAGGCTCTAACCCAACACGTTTACCGTTGTCAATCCCCCTGACACCAAGGGGTAATTTAAACTGACAAATCCATCTAACCACCTTGTCTTTCGGACTGTGGGAAGAAACCGGAGCACCCGGAGGAAACCCATGCAGACACGGGGAGAATGTGCAAACTCCACACAGACAGTGACCCAAGCTAGGAATCGAACCCAGGTCCCTGGCGCTGCCAAGGCAGCAGTGCTAACCGCTGTGCCACCATGCCCACTAACACTCCAGTCCAATATGAGGGAGTACCGCACTTTCGGAGGGTTAGTGGGAGTGTTGGACTGTCAGAGGGTCAGTGCTGAGGGAGTGCCGCACTGTCAGAGGGTCAGTGCTGAGGGAGTGCCGCACTGTCAGAGGGTCAGTGCCGAGGGAGTGCCGCACTGTCAGAGGGTCAGTGCCGAGGGATGAGACATTAAATAGGGAGTCCGTCTGCTACCCGAACTAAACGTAAAAGATCCAGTCGTCACTATTTTGGAGATCTCCGTTGTTCTGAGCAATATTTATCCCTGAGAAACATTGAGTAGAAAATATTATTTGCTGGATTATCAGATTGCTGTCACTGGGATCTTGCTGTGCGCAAACTGGCAGCTGTGCGTTCCTGTATCCAAGAGTCACCCTGCTTCAAAAGTAACCCTGTTGTCCCAAAGTGGCGCAAGGCACTATATAAATGCAGAGTTCTCCCTGTCTATTCAAGTTGGAACTCCATCCCATTCGTCCCAGTCTTACCGTGGAAGCGTTCATGTCGACCTTTCTGGGTTTGAGCATCTTGCAGGCTGGTGGCCGAGCCCCCAGGGACCCAGGCAGGCAGGTGGCGAGGAGGAGGAGGGCAGTCAGAGCAGTCATGGTGTTCACTGCTGTGTGTCTCTCGCTGCTGTAATGAAAACTCAGGGCAGCGGCAGGAACATTTATAGTATTGTTGGAGTCTGTAGCAATCCGAGCGAGTACTGGCTGTTCCATTGCCCAATGACAAGACAACCCTTTCCTGTCTAATCAGAATGAAACGTCTCCACTTGAACCTATGCCCAGAGTAATTGCTACATCCAGGAACACACACACTCGCTCACATACACACACACACACACATACACATACACACACATACACATACACACACTACACAAACACACACTACACATACACACACAATCACTCACACTCACTCATTCACTCACTCACATACAGACACACACACACACACACACACATACACACACATACACATACACACACACACATACACACACACTCACTCACACTCACTCATTCACTCACTCACATACAGACACACACACACACTCACTCACATACACACTCACACACATACACATACACACACTACACAAACACACACACTCACTCACTCACATACTCACTCATTCACTCACTCACTCACATACAGACACACACACACACTCACTCACATACACACACACACATACACATACACACACACATACATACGCACGCACATATACACACTCATGCACACACACACACACACATACACACACATGCATATACACACTCACACACATACACACACATGCATATACACACACACACATACACACACATGCATATACACACTCACACACACATACACACACGCACACACACACACACACTCAGACACACACACACACACTCAGACACACACACACAGACATACACACTTACACACACACACACAGACCCACGCACACATATACACACACACACATGTATACACACACACGTACACATACACACACCACACACACACACACACACACGGAGACACACGCAGTGACACCCAAGATCAGCCGACTCATAAGTTCTTTTTGTGAAGATTCAGGCAGAATGCCATCTTCCATTGACCTTGCAAATCACATTCTGAGGCTGGGATATTCCTGCTGGCAGGGTCTTCCAGTCCCGCTGAAAGCAACCCCCCTCTGACCCCCTTCCAGCCCAACTCCACCCACCCACCACCCCCCCTTCCCCCTCAATGCTGGGTGAGCCACACCAGATGCCATGGATCTCAGCGGGGCTGGAAAGCCCTGCCCTTCGGCCCTCCAAGCCTGCACCGGCCATGCCGTCCGACTGAACTAAAACCCCCTACCCTTCCAGGGACCGTCTCCCTCCGTTCCCATCCTATTCAGGTATTTGTCTGGACGCCTCTTAACCGTCAGTATCGTATCCGCTTCCACTCCCTCCCCCGGCAGTGAGTTCCAGGCACCCACCACCCTCTGGGTAAACACTTGCCACGTAACACCTCCTTTGAACATCGCCCCTCACGGCCAATAACGGATTGCCTGTGCTACTGGAAAACATGCTGCGGGACAGGATGTGGGGGGGAGGGAAGGGGCTGGAAAATCCCAAGCTCAATCTCTGCAGTGGCTGCACCCTCAAAGCCAATGGTTAGAGGTGGCACGGTGGTTAGCACTGCTGCCTCACTGCACCAGGGAGCCTGGTTCGATTCCCAACTCGGGTCACCGTCTGTGTGTGGGGACTGCACGTTCTCCCCGTGTCTGAGTGGGTTTTTCCCCCGTGTTGACCGAAAGATGTGCTGGTTAGGGTGCATTGGCCATGCTAAATTCTCCCTCAATGTATCCGAACGGGCGTTGGAGTGTGGCGACTGGGGGATTTTCACAGTAACTTCATTGCAGTGTTAATGTCATCCTACATGTGGCTCTCATCAATAAATACTGGAATGTCAGAGGTTGAGGGGAGACCTGCTAGAAGTCTACAAGATTATGAGGGGCATGGACAGAGTGGATAGTCAGAAGCTATTTCCCAGGGTGGAAGAGTCAAATACTAGGGGCACAGGTTTAAGGTGCGAGGGGCAAGGTTTAAAGGAGATTATTAGAATTATTAGAATCAAAGAGACAAAGGATGAGAGGTGACCCGATAGAGGTGTATAAGACGTTGAGAGATATAGAGAGGGTGGATTCTCAGAGGCTATTTCCCAGGGCTGAAATGGTCGCTACGAGAGGACACAGGTTTAAGGTGCTGGGGAGTGGGTAGAGAGGAGATGTCAGGGATATGTTTTTCACTCAGAGGGTGGTGGATGAGTGGAATCGGCTGCCGTCGGTGGTGGTGGAGGCAAATTCGATAGGGCCTTTCAAGAGTCTTCTGGATGAGCACATGGGATTTAATAGAATTGAGATAAGCCTATTACGTAGGGATATCATCTGTGCAACTTGTGGGCCGAAGGGCCTGTTTGTGCTGTAGTTTTTCTACGTTCTATAGAATCCCTACAGTGCAGAAGGAGGCCATTCGGCCCATCGAGTCTACACCGACCAAGGCAAGGTTTTTACACAGGGAATGTGGATACCTGGAACTCGCTGCGAGGGGAGGTGGTGGAAGCAGATATGATAGTGACTTTTAAGGGGCCTCTGGGCAAGTATATAAATAGGATGGGAATGGTGGGATAGGGTCCCCGGAAGGGTAGTTCAGACAGGCAGCATGGTCGGTGCAGGCTTGGAGGGCCGAAGGGCCTGTTCCTGTGCTGTTATTTTCTTTGTTCTTTGTAGATAAATAAATTACTCAGAGGGCCAATGCTGACACTGTGCTGAGGGGGTGCTGCCTGATCTAAGAGGCTAAAGGCGCTCCCTAATTGCCCCCTCAGGGGGATCAGAACGATCCTGGGGCCACTATCTCAAAGAAGGCCAAGGGCAGTTATCCCCAGGAGACCTTTGCAGTATCTACCCCTCAATAAATGTCACAAATGCAGCAATATCAGTCACTTATAGACTCATAGAATCCCTACAGTGCAGAAGGAGGCCATTCGGCCCATCAAGTGTACCAACCACAATCCCACCCAGGCCCTATTCCCATAACCCCGCATAGTAACGCTGCTAGTCCCCCCCGACACTACGGTCAATTCAGCACGGCCAATCCACGTAACCCGCACATCTTTGGAACGTGGGAGGAAACCGGAGTACCCGGAGGAAACCCATGCAGACACGGGGAGAACATGCAAACTGCGCACAGACAGTGACCCAAGTCGAGGACGGAATCCGGGTCCCTGGCACCGTGAGGCAGCAGTGCTCACCGCTGTGCTGCCCGCTGAGCCTCACTGCTGCTTGTGGGATCTTGCTGTGTACAAACAGGCTGTTGCATTTCCTACGTTGCAGCGGCGGTGACCACGCTTCCAGGGTATTTGATTGGCTGTAAAGGCACTCAGAGGGTGTGGGAGGGAGGTAGTGACGGACTTGGTCAGATTGGGACGGAAGGGAATGTGAGGGAGAGGGTGGGGGGGGGGGCTGAGGGAGAAGGATGGATGAGCAGGGTTAGGGAGTGAGATGGAGTGAATGGTGGGGGTGGGGAGGAGGCGAACGTAGAGCGTAGATGTGCACAGCAAGATCCCAAACAGTGATAACGAGAAGATTTTTTTTTAACATGATGATGATTGAGGGGGTGAGTGTTGTCCCAGGACACTGGGGAGATCTGTCCAGCGCTTCCACAGGATAGTTTACACCCACCTACGAGAGCACGAGGGGTGGGCCCCGCTGTAGCATGTCATGTCACTCTCCTTTCCAGTAGAAACGTTAAGTTTATTTATCAGTCACAAGTCGGCTTACATTAACACTGCAATGAAGTTACTGAGAAAACCCCCCCCAAGCCGCCACCACACTCCGGCGCCTGTTCGGGTTACACTGAGAGGAGAGAATTTAGCACGGCCAATGTACCCGAACCAGCACAGTCTTTCGAACCGTGGGAGGAAACCCACGCAGACACGGGGAGAATGTGCGGACTCTGCACAGACAGTGACCCGAGCCGGGAATCGAACCCGGCTCCCTGGCGCTGTGAGGCAGCAGCGCTAACCCACTGTGCCACCCAAGGTTAGAGGTTTGGAACTTTTTGTGTGGGCCATGAACCTTTGAAGATTGTGTCTCACCCAACCCAACCTCGCAGAGAGGGATCGATGTCGTAACCTCAGGTTTTCCCAAACAGCCGACTGACTGCGCAATGGTTCTGCCTCCCGTTACGTTCCTGTTTCTTGAGTGTTGTTTTGGGCAGGCTATTTCAAAGCGTGCGGTTGACAGATCGCCTTTATTATTGGCTAATTGGTTGTTCTGTAACAGCGGGACGGGAAGCGGGGGTTACAAGTTCAAACATTTCCCCCCCCCCACTTCCAGGAGAAACAGAGAGACTCAATTAAACAAACCTGAACTGACAGGAGGAAAACAACCATTAGACCAGAGCTGCTTTCTGATAAGAATCAAATTGGTTCATTAATGCCCACAGCTCAGGAAGTTACAGTCCCTGCCGGCAATGATTAAAGCTCGCGTCCCCTCCCCTCCGCTTTGTATGTGCCTCCCTGCACTCCACTACAGCATGGTGGCACAGTGGTTAGTTTCACAACGCCAGGGTCCTGGGTTCGATTCCCAGCTTGAGTCACTGTCTGTCTGGCGTCTGCACCTTCTCCCCATGTCTGCGTGAGTTTCCTCCGGGTGCTCCAGTTTCCTCCCACCGTCCAAAGATGTGTGGGTTAGGTGGATTGGCCACGCTTACAATTGCCCCTTAGTGTCAGGGCGGCCAGCTAGGGTAAATGCATGAGGTTATAGAGTCATAGAGGTTTACAGCATGGAAACAGGCCCTTTGGCCCAACTTGTCCATGCCACCAATTTTTTTTAAACCCCTAAGCTAATCCCAACTGCCCGCATGGGGATAGGGCTTGGGTGAGATTGTGGTCGGTGCCCGTAATATCAGCAAGAGGCCATTCAGCCCCTCGGGTCTGTTTTATCATTCAGTGATTCACCACCTGACGCTTTATCTGTCTCCTCCTCAGGTCCCTCAAAACCTTCAAATAACAAAACTCTTTCGATCGTAGATTTACAATTCACCATCAAACAAGCACCAGTTACTGATTTTGGGCAAGGGTCCCAAACCTCTAGCACCTTTAGCCATTAGGGGGTGGCACGGTGCCAGAGCCCCGGGTTTGATTCCGGGCTTGGAACACCATCTACGTGGAGTCTGCACCTTCTCCCTGTGTCTGCGTGGGTTTTCCTCCCACAGTCCGAAAGATGTGCAGGTTAGGTGGGATGGCCATGCTAAATTGCCCCTTGGTGTCAGGGAGACCAGCTAGGGTAAATGTTTGGGATTACAACGATGGGGCCTGGGTTGGCTTGTTGTCGGTGCATACTCGATGGGCTGAATGGTCTCCTTCCGTATTGTGGGATCCTATGATATGGGGGGGATCAGCCATGATCATAATGAATGGCGGAGTAGATTCCAAGAGCTGAATGGCCTTCTCCTGCTTCTAGTTTCTATCTCCGTCTCTACGGATGATCATTCCAAGGCGGGAAGACGTTCCAATGTGAGATTCTCCGATTTTACTCCGAGTGCCAAAGAAAGAATCCCAGGATAATTCCGCACAGAATTCCAGCTATGTGATATCGGGCGGCACGGTGGCACAGTGGTTAGCACTGCTACCTCGCAGCTCTAGGGTCCTGGGTTCAATTCCTGGCTCGGGTCACTGTCTGTGTGGAGTTTGCACATTCTCCCCGTCTCTGTGTGGGTTTGCTCCGGTTTCCTCCCACAGCCCAAACATGTGCGGGGTTAGGTTGATTGGCCATGCTAAGAAATTGCCCCTTAGTGTCCCGGGATGTGTAGGTTAGAGGGATTAGTGGGTATAATATGTAGGGATATGGGGTAGGGTGGGATTGTGTTCGGTGCGGACTCGATGGGCCGAAGGGCCTCTTTCTGCACTGGACGGTTCTATGATATCCCATCAGACTCACACCAAATCTGTCTTACTGGTTACGTATTTACCCCTAAGTAAATGACTCAAATATGTTTATGCCCCCACTCCGTGTACGAATCTTCTACGATGGTGAAATCTGACTGGATAACTCCAGCAGTTTTAGCTCTCAGAAAGCTGGGTGTGTGTGTTAAAGAGCGATGGCGGCGGAGAGGGGGGAGTCTTTCTTCATCCTCTTGGCTTTTGCAGAGATATAACTGTTACGTTTTTGTCTCAATCTCGCACAGCTCAGGACAATTCCTGCCGTTTGGAGGAACTGGCTGTGAGAAGAGATCACATTGTTCCTTCCTGAGGACAGATAGCGTCTTCACTGTCCACTATTTGTTGCCATTATCTTGATACGGGAGCTCAGAGTCAGTCCCCCTACGTCCCCTGTGCTCGCTGGCCAACGCCGGCCTCCCCCCCCCAACCCCCCAATCAGGCAATGCCTCGATTTTAAAATTCTCATCTTTCTTTTCAAGTTCTTGGGTCTCGCCCCCACCCCCCCCAGGGTTGGAATGTTCTCCCCTGCAGGAAGCGAGGGGTGGGATAGACCTGAGAATTTAGCACGTTCTCCTCGGAAGCGATATCTGGCACCTTTGCTGAAGGTGCCGGGCAGGAGAGGCCTCTGGTCTTGGCCTATCTCCACGTGAGTCTCTTAACTCACAGTCATTGGTAGAAGGGTTGGACTGAGGCGTTCACTGAATGTTAGAATGGCGGCGTGGGCTTGTTGGGCCTGTTTCCTGTGTTGTTCTTTAACTGCCCAATTAACAACTGCTTAATGGCCTCTGGCCATCTCTGCTATGACCTACCCTGTTTCAGATGTCCTGGTAATACCAAGAGAGGGGGAAGGGGGGGGGTCTGCATGTCAGCTGTGGGGAGGGGAGGATGGGACGGGGGGGGTGGTGGGTGATGGCTGGTGTTTCTTCTTCCTAATCTGCACCAATCTGTGCATGATTGAGGGTGTAGTCATGGGGTGAGAGGGCATGGTGATGGCACGGCTACACAGAGACTAGCACTGCTGCCTCACAGCGCCAGGGACACGGGTTCGATTCCCGGCTTGGGTCACTGTCTGTGCAGAGTCTGCACGTTCCCCCCGTGTCTGCGTGGGTTTCCTCCGGGTGCTCCAGTTTCCTCCCACAGTCCAATGAAGTGTGGGTTGAGTTGATCGGCCATGCTAAATTGCCCCTTAGTGTCCTGGGATTTTTGCAGGGTAAATGCATGGGGTTACGGGAATAGGGCCTGATTGGGATGTGATTTGGTGCAGAATCGATGGGCCGAGCGATCTCCTTCTGCACTGTAGGATTCTATGAATGGCCATTGACAGGCACCAGACCCCCCTCTCTGCCTATGGGCCTCCTCTGTTTCCCCAAAACCCTCATGACACCCCACCCCCCAGCAGCACTCTGCGATGGGTTGGGCTTAAAGTTAAAGTTTATTTATTAGTCACAAGTAGGCTTACATTAACACTGCTGTGAAGTTATTGCTGCCTCACACTGCCAGGGACCTGGGTTCGATTCCTGACTTGGGTCACCGTCTGTGCGGAGTTTGCACGTTCTCCCTGTGTCTGAGTGGGTTTCCTCCAGATGCTCCGGTTTTCTCCCACATTTAGCATGGCCAATGCACCTAACCAGCTGGTTAGGTAGTTGATTCAATTTGTTTTATTATTGTCGCATGTATTAGTATACAGTGAAAAGTATTGTTTCTTGCGCGCGAGACAGACAAAACATACCTTTCACAGAGAAGAAAATGAGAGAGTGCAGAATGTAGTGTTACAGTCATAGCTTGGGTGTAGGGAAAGATCAACTTAATGCAAGGTAAATCCATTCAAAAGTCTGACAGCAGCAGGGAAGAAGCTGTTCTTGAGTCGGTTGGTACTGGACCTCAGACTTTTGTATCCTTTTCCCGAAGGAAGAAGGTGGGAGAGAGAATGTCCGGGATGCGAGGGGTCCTTGATTACACTGGCTGCTTTGCGGGGGCAGTGGGAAATGTAGACAGAGTCAATGGATGGGAGGCTGGTTTGTGTGATGAATTGGGCTACATTCACAACATTTTGGAGTTCGTTACGGTCTTGGGCAGAGTAGGAGCCCATACCAAGCTGTGATACAACCAGAAAGAATGCTTTCTATGGGGCATCTGTAAAAGTTGGTGAGAGTTGTAGCTGACATGCCAAATTTCCTTAGTCTCCTTAGAAAGTAGAGGCGTTGGTGGGGCTTTCTTAACTATAGTGTCGGCATGGGGGGGGGACCAGGACAGGCTGTTGGTGATCGGGACACCTAAAAACTTGAAGCTCTCGACCCTTTTGACTTCATGCTCATTGATGTAGACAGGGGTATGTTCTCCTTTACTCTTCCTGAAGTTGATGACACTCTCCTTCGTTGACCATGCTAAATTCTCCCTCAGTGTACCCAAACAGGTGCCGGAGTGTGGCAACTAGGGGAATTTTCACTGTAACTTCATTGCAGTGTTCATGTAAACCCACTTGTGACACTAATAAATAAGCCTTAGATGAAAGTCTGCTGTTAGTAGCAGTCACTGGGTATGGGAAGAGTAACTAGAATTGAAATTTAGACCATAAGACATAGGAGCTGAATTAGGCCACTCGGCCCATCGAGTGTGCTCTGCCATTCAATCATGGCTGCTATTTTTCTCATCCCCTTTCTCCTGCCTTTTCCCCATAACCCTTGATGCCCTGATTAATCAGGAATATATCTATCTCTGTCTTAAAGACACTCAATGACCTGGCCTCCACAGCCTTCTGCGGCAAAGAGTTCCACAGATTCACCACTCTCTGGCTGAAGAAATTCCTCCTTATCTCTGTTTTAGCTTGATTAGAGCCCTCAGATTCTAGTTTTTCCTACTAGTGGGAACACCCTCTCCAAGTCCAGGCCTCACGATATCCTTTAAGTTTCAATAAGATCCCCCCTCATCCTTCTAAACGTCCATGAGTATAGACCCAAAGTCCTCAACTGTTCCTTATACAACAAGTAGAAAGGACAGCAGGACTAGGGGGCACAGCCTCAAAATAAGTGGGGGGAGGTTTAGAACAGAGTTGAGGAGGAACTTCTTCTCTCAGAGGCTGGTGAATCTCTGGAATTCTCTGCCCATTGAAGTGGTGGAGGCTGCCTCGTTGAATATGTTTAAGTCACGGGTAGATGGATTTCTGATAAGGGAATTAAGGGTTATGGGGAGCGTTAGTGTACGCTTAAACTGGACCAGCTGACGGGCAACATGACAGCTCAGTGACTATCACTGTTTGCTGTGCAGATACATGGATTTGGGCCGGTGTCTGTGGGAGTTTGCACATTCTCCCCGTGCTTGCGTGGGTTTTCTCCGGGTGCTCCGGTTTCCTCCCACACCCCAAAAAACGTGCCCTTATGCTGATTAGTGTGAACAAATTGTCCCTAAATTAGTCGTCCCCTCAATCTGGTTGTGGTTCCTTTATTGTGGATTCCAATAGGCGTAGACAAAGGTGATAGGTACCGCTCACGGTTCCCCAAACGGGGTCTGACCAGAATTCCACCTGAAGAGTTGCACAGAAAACGTCGAGCCAGCGTTCGTTGCTTCAGTTTGAAATATTTATTTTGTCGAAAGTTTCAGAAACTTTTAAATTTCAAACAATGGAAGGGTCTAAGCGCCATTGAGTTCTAGCAAAGGCTGAGTAAGGTAATATACAGCTAAATAGTGAAATCTCCTGCCCAGGGCCTTCAAACATCAGTTCGTTGGCGATAAAGAGACTGATATTTGTGGATGGCCATTTCATGGCAACCCTGTTTCTTATAGCAACAGACACACACACACACACACACATACACACACACACACACACACACACACAGAAAAGCGAACGGAATGGAAAAACCCCCAAAAATAGAAACAAAAGTTAAAAAAGAAACCCCCCCTCCCCCAGAAATTTAAAAGAAAAAATAAAAAGTGTGCTCAGAATGGGTACCGGAATGTTATCTGAGGTATTCTGATTGCTGGATTTTTCAACTGTATAATCAGATTTCTTTAACAAAAAAAAGTCGAAATAAATTTAAAATAATGTATTAGAATTCTAGATTCTTCACATATCTTCTTCAAAAAGTATTAAAAAAAAACTTCAGGAATTAAAAAAGCGCTTAAAGCATTTTCCTATACAGTACGTTTAAACTCTGCATAATATTTTATAGATCTGAAACACTCTCCTTTTCAAAAGCACCAAATTTACACATCAGACAAGCAAAACAAAAAAGAACTCTACATAATTCTCCAAAACCAGTTGGCGCTGAAGCAGCATTTTTACAACGACTACTATATAAAAAAAAAGACAGTCTAATTCCAAACATAGACATCTGTTAACAGGGACAAGCATTCGATTTTTACCTTCAACCATATAGTCTCAGAAAAAAACATTTAAATAACATTAAATAGCAGATCTTCAAATATTCGGGATCCAATGTCTACAACATAGCCAGGCGACAGTCTGACCAGAAGGTCAGGAAACTAATCACCATTGCTTCAGGACTGATCTGGATTCCTCTAGTTTGTGTCTTAATTAACAATAAAGCTTCTCTACGTATTAATTACAGCTCTCGGGGGGGGGTCAAACTTTGTACAAGTAGAAGCAACGTCCCAAGGTGAAGAACTTCAGCGTGGGTTCCAGAAAGAAAAGGGCAAGAAAAAAGAAAACTCTCAGCAATTTCCCCAACTCCCTTCCTTTCCAAGAGAGAGAAAAAAAATATATATTTATCGGTCGGTCAGTCGATCAGGAACAGTAGGGTTTTAAACTTCTGCAAAGCACAATTAAAAACAATCCCTTCAAATATCAAAGGCACTTTCGAAATCATTAAGTTAACAATTATCGTTGCGGTTTTTGGCTCTCGTTGTGGGGGTGGGGAGGTGGGGTGACGGCGGGGGAGGTGGGGGGAGGAGAGGTGGGGGGTGGGTGTCAACATCCCCCACTCTCTAAATGTCGCCCCCCCCCCCTTCCACACACACACACACACTTGCCCAGGAACGTAGAAAGCGGGTGCAGGAGTAGGCCGTTCGGGCCTGCGCCGCCGTTCTATACGATTACGGCCGATCCCATACCCCTTGATTTAGCCGCATCTCATGCCCACCCCCCCCCACACCACCTCGCTCCCTCCCACCCACCCTGATACCCTATCCCCCCCCCACACCCCCCCGCTGTGTGGTAATTACATAGCACCATTGAGTCAAAGATATGACACGTGAATGAGAACAGAACGTCAAGCACCAATACCAGAGGTAGAAAAAAAAATCACCCCGTGAAGCTGGTTCCTTTAGCACCCTGTCATGACCCCACCTCCCCCCCCCCCTCTCCCCTTCACCAGGAGAATGGGAGGGGGATTGGGGGGGAGGGGGGAGAGGGAGGTGGGGCGGGGGGATGGGGGGGGGAGGGTGCTTCAAAACGCACCTCCTCATGACTCGGTTTCTCCTAGGCCGCACCTCATCAATAGGCCCGGGCTGAAGGCCGACGCTTTGAACAAAGTGTCACGGGTATTTTAGAGAATTTCCACAACTCTTACGGTCTCCCCCCCCCCCCAACCCCCAGCTCCCTGCTCCCCCCCCACCCCCCCCTCACTATTGCACATTGGAGTTGCTTAGCAGGCAGCCACCAGCTCTCTATCAGCTACGTATAGTCACTCCTCGGAGTACTCTAACCCGCCACTGTTGACCACAATGCTGGTTAACGTCTCACAGCCGCTGGAAATCACTTTCTTTTGTTCAGAATGGACCTTCACAACCCGCTTGGAGTCGGGCCCCTCTCCCTGCAATGGCTCAAAGAATCTTTGGCTAGAGGTGGAGATTTCCGATTCTAGTCGTTCCAGCTAAACAGTCTCCCACACACCCAAAACAAAAAAAAAACCCAGTCCTCTCAACATTCCTTTACAGATATAAAAAAAAGAACGATTTGTCCTTGAAATAAAGCCATTGCCCGACTTCGCTGAAGGGTAACGTGAAGCGTCGCTCACGCCAGCCATTCCTCGAGGAATGCGCAGGAAGGGATAACTACACTCTGACGTGGCTTTAAGGATGGGTCGTTTCAGGAGCTCAGAGGAAACAGACGGGCCCGACCTCCAGGTGGTAATGCAGTCCAGCCTTTGGTTGCGGCAGGTTGTAGATGCCGATTATCGGTAACTGATTGGGGTCCTGTGTGTGAAACAAGAAGTGTGTCTGATGCCAGCGGCCGTCCTTCATCTAAAAAGGCAACAACATGGCATTAAGAATGGTCAGCACACCCTTATTCTTTATTCACTCGTAGGCGCCGTTGGCTGAGCCAACATTTATTGCCCATCCCTAGTTGCCCTAGGGGCAGTTGAGAGTCAACCACATTGCTGTGACTCTGGAGTCACATAGATCATAGAAGCCTACAGTGCAGAAAGAGGCCCTTCGGCCCATCGAGTCTGCACCGAACACAATCCCACCCAGGCCTGACCCCCACATCCCTACATATTTTACCCGCTAACCCCGCTAACCTAAGCATCCTAGTACACTAAGGGGCAATTTTAACATGGCCAAGCAACCTAACCCGCACATCTTTGGACTGTGGGAGGAAACCGGAGGAAACCCACGCAGACACGGGGAGAATGTGCAAACAAGGCCGGGTAAGGATGGCAGATTTCCTTCCCTAAAGAACATTAGTGAACCAGGTGGGTTTTTCCGACAACCAACAATGGTTTCATGGTCATCATTGGATTCCTAATTCCCAATTTTTATTGAATCTACCCACCGTGACACAGTGGTTAACACTCACTATGTTAGCCTCACAGTGCCAGTGACCTGGGTTCAATTCTGGCCTCCGGTCACTGTCTGTGTGGAGTCTGCACGTTCTCCCCGTGTCTTCATGGGTTTCCTCTGGATGCTCTGGTTTCGTCTCACAGTCCAAAAGATGTGCTGGTTAGGGTGCACTGGCCGTGATAAATTCTCCCTCAGTGTACCCGAACAGGCGCCGGAGTGTGGCGACTAAGGGATTTTCACAGTAACTTCATTGCAGTGTGAATGTAAGCCGACTTGTGACTACAAAATAAATGTTAACTTTAGTTGCCCTTGGAGGGCAGTTGAGAGTTAACCAAATTGCTGTGACTCTGGAGTCACATGTAGGCCAGACCGGGTAAGGACGGCAGATTTCCTTCCCTAAAGGACATTAGTGAACCAGTTGGGTTTTTCTGACAATCGACAATGGTTTCATGGTCATCAGTAGCTTCTTAATTCCCGATTTTTATTGAATTTACCCACCGTGACACAGTGGTTAGCACTCACAATGTTGGCCTTACAATGCCAAGGACCTGTGTTTGATTCCCAGACTTGGGTCAATGTGTGCGCGGAGTCTGCACATTCTCCCCGTCTCTGCCTGGGTTTCCTCCCACAGTCTGAAAGATGTGCGCAGACACCACCACGATCTCCTATCAAACACCACTTTGACCTTTCTTCTAATCCCTTTAGCAATAACAGCCAGGCCAGCACTCATCGCCCATCCCGGGGGCAGCATGGTGGTTAGCACTGCTGCCTCACAATGCTACGGACCCGGGTTCGATTCCCGGCTTGGGTCACTGCCTGTGTGAAGCCCGTGTCTGCATGGATTTCCTCTGGGTGCTCTGGTTTCCTCCCACAGTCCCAAAGATGTGCTGGTTAGGGTGCATTGATGTGGAGATGCCGGCATTGGACTGGGGTGGGCACATTAAGAAGTCTCACAACACCAGGTTAAAGTCCAACAAGTTTATTTGGCAGCACAAGCCACAAGCTTTTGGAGTGCTGCTCCTTCATTAGGTGAGTGGGAGTTCATTCACAAACAGGGCATATAAAGACACAAACTCAGTTCCGCATACATGAGGACACCCTCAACCAGGATCTTGGGTTCATGTCACATTATCTGTAACCCCCACGACTTGCAAAATCTCACTAACTGTCCTGTCTGGAGACAATACACATCTCTTTAACCTGTGCTTAACACTCTCTCCACTCTCATTGTCTGTACCTTTAAGACTTGATTACTTGTAAAGACTTGCGTTCCAACCATTATTTTGTAATTTGAGTTTGTGTTTATACATGCCCGGTTTGTGAACACAATTCCTCCCTCGCCTGATGAGGGTGCAGCGCTCCGAAAGCTCGTAGATAGAATCATAGAACCCTACAGTGCAGAAAGAGACCCTTCGGCCCATCGAGTCTGCACCAAACACAATCCCACCCAGGCCCTACCCCCATCTCTATACATATTATACCCACTAATCCCTCTAACCTATGTATCCCTAGACACTAAGGGGCAATTTCTTACCACAGTCAATTAACCTAACCCGCACATCTTTGGACTGTGGGAGCAAACCGGAGTACCCGGAGGAAACCCACGCAGACACGGGGGGAATGTGCAAACTCCACACAGACAGTGACTCGAGCCGGGAATCGAACCCAGGACCCTGGAGCTGTGAAGCAGCAGTGCTAACCACTGTGCTACCGTGTTACCAAATAAACCTGTTGGACTTTAAGCTAGTGTTGTGAGACTTCTTAGGGTGCATTGGCCGTGCTAAATTCTCCCTCAGTGTAACCCGAACAGGCGCCGGAGTGTGACGACTGGGGGATTTTCACAGTAACTCCACTGCAGTGTTAATGTAAGCCTACTTGCGACACTAATAAAACAAAAAAAAGTTATTGGTCTCTGCTTCGGACACTCTGGGGCGGTGGGGGGCGGGGGGGGGTTGGGGTGGGGGGAGGCGGGTGGTGCGGGCAGCAAGTCCCAGCTCAGTACCTGACAGTCATCCAGCACCACTTCAGGTACGAGCTGTCCTCCTGCCTCCATCATCAGGCCATTCCAGGACTTGAACTTGACGGCTTGTTTGAAGGGTTTGTCGGAACTTCCATCGGCCCAGACGGGCACGTTCAGGCAGTGGATGGTGATGTGTTGAACCGCCTCGGAGCTCAGCAAATGTAAGAAGTTCATCTGGACCCGTCCGAGTGAAAACTCCAACTGAAAGCCAAGCAGAGTGTTATTGGGGGCTGTTGTATCAGGGAGTGTGAGAGTAATGCAAAAGCAGACATGCAAAATACTGCAGATACTGGAAACCCGAAATAAAAAAACTCTGCCCCAGTTTGCTTTCTTGTTGTGTTTTCATCCTTACCTGGTTCAACCTTTATCTGTTTCCCTGCTCCCTTCCTTTCCAATAGCACTCACTGTTCATTATTCTGCCATTCACACCTCTTCTGGACCTTACCATTCCCTCAACCCTACACCAATGATTCTTTGGTCAAATTGGGCAGGGATTTTCCCATCCCGTCCACCATGGGAATCGTACGGGGGGGGGGGTGGCGTGGGGGGAGGTGGGGGCGGGGGAGGTGTTGGCCAGACCATGGAAAGGTCTGTTTTCGGGGTGATCTTATAGTGGCCTATAAGGGGCATAGAGTAGCGAGATAGTCAGTATCTTTTCCCAATGGTAGGGGAGTCTAAAACTAGAGGGCATGGGTTGAAGGTGAGAGGGGAGAGATACAAAAGGGTCCAGAGGGGCAATTCTTCCACACGGAGGGTGGTGAGTGTCTGGGGCGAGCTGCCAGAGGCAGTAGTAGAGGCGGGTACAATTTTGTCTTCTAAAAAGCATTTAGACAGTTACATGGGTGCGATGGGTATAGAGGGACATGGGCCAAATGTGGGCAATTGGGACTAGCTTAGTAGTAAAAACTGGATAGCATGGACAAGTTGGGCTGAATGGCATGTTTCCGTCCTGTAAACCTTTATAACTCTATGACCTCGGGTGGGATTTTCCGGTTTTGTGGTGAGAACAGCCGGACAATCCCACCCGTTACGTCTCCTGCCTTCCACCCTATCACAAAGCTTTCCTTCTGTCCTTTCTCCACTCTCTTGCATTTGACCTGCTTAAAACCCATCGCAAACACCTCTAACATTTCCCAGCTCCATGGAAGGTTCATCCGAGTGTGTCTCCCTTCACAGGAGCTTCCCACAGGCTGAATATTTCCGTTTTTATGCCTTTGGTACAGATTATTCTGCAAAATTGAACTGTTCTCCAGAAGTCTTAGTGACCGGAACAACACAGTGCTAGGTATACTCTGCGTGGGTCAAACAGCTCAGAAAGTTTTTCCTGAAATCTCCCCTAAACTTCCTGTCCCTCACTTTTAACTTGTGTCCCCTTGTAACTGACCCTCTAACTAAGGGGAACAGCCACATATACAGAGTATGCTTAGCGCTGTGTTGTCCCGGTCACTAAGACTTCCGGAGAACAGTTCTACTTTGCACTTTCTGCTTACAATTAATTTTTTAATCATTTCATGGGATTTATTGCCTATCCCCAATTGTGTGGGTTGCTGGAGAGTCACTCACATTGCTGTGGCAATGTCACATGTAGGCCAGATCGGGTAAGGGTGGCAGATTTTCTTCCCTAAAGGGGCAACAGTGAACCAGATGGGATCTTCAGACAGTCGATAATAGATGGTCAGAGTAAATTCAATGTGGAGAAATGGCACAATGGAAAGACAGCATAAAAGAAAGGGTATAAAGTAGGTTCAGAAGCAGTGGGACCTGGGTTTACAGGTTTTTGGGGTGGCACAGTGGTTAGCATTGCTGCCAGACAGTGCCAGGAATCTGTCCGGATTTGATTCTGGCCTCAAGTCGCTGTCTGTACAGAGTCTGCACATTCTCCCCGTATCTGTGTGGGTTTCCTCCGGGTGCTCTGGTTTCCTCCCACACTCCAAAGATGTGCTGGTTAGGTTAGATTGGCCACGGTGAATTGCCCTTGAGTATCAGGGGATTAGCAGTCCAAAGATGTGCGGGTTAGGTGGATTGGCCATGCGCGGGCTCGTTGGGCCGAAGGGCCTGTTTCCTGTGCTGTGTTGGTCTTTGTTCTTTGTTCGATAGACCGTAGTGTTAGGGGGATTAGCAGGGTAAATGTGTGGGTTATGGAAATAGAACTCTGTGTGGGGTCATGGTCGGTACAGTCTCGATGGGCCAAATGGTCTCCTTCTGTAGTGTAGAGATTCTATGATTTGACCAAGATGCTCAAAATCATGAGGGGGTTGGACAGGGTAGATGGGGAGAAACTGTTCCCATCTTGTGGAAGGATCGAAAACGGGAGGGTATTGGTTTAAGGTACTTAGTAAAAGAAGGAGCAGCGAGCTGAGAGGGAAACCTTTTCACACAGCGAGTGTTTCAGGTCTGAGCTTGCGATGGAGGCAGGTTCACTCGAAGCTTTGAAGAGGATTATTTGAAAGGCAATGTTTAGGATGACGGAGGGAAAGCAGGAGAACGGCACTGGGTGAGGTGCTCATTTTGGATAGCTGGTGTCAACATGATGGGCCGAACGGCAACCTTCTGCTGTGCTCTTCATTACTGGCATTAGCTGTGGCACTAGCGTGGGCAGCACGACGGCACAGTGGTTAGCAATGCTGCCGCACTGCGCCAGGGACCCGGGTTTGAATCCCGGTTTGGGTCTATGCAGAGGTTGAACGTTCTCCCCGCGTTTGTGTGGGTTTCTCCGGGTGCTCTGCCCACTCAGCCCGTCGAGTTTGCACTGACCACAGTTCTACCCAGGCTCTATCTCCGTAACCTCATGTATTTACCCTGCTCCTGACACTAAGGGGCAATTTAGCAACGGCCAATCAACCTAACCCGCACGTCTTTGGACTGTGGGAGGAGACTGGAGCACCTGGAGGAAACCCACACAGACATGGGGAGAATGTGCAGAGTCTGCACAGACAGTGACCCAAAGGCCAGAATTGAACCCGCGTCCCTGGTGCTGTGAGGCAGCAGTGCTAACCACTGTGCCACCCACAGTCCGAAAGACATGCTGGTTAGTTGCATTGGCCATGCTACATTGAATCAAAATGCTACCAGCCTCCATGGTGCGGTAGGAACCTGTGTCCCCACAGCATTAACCCACATCTCTGGATTACTAGGTCAGTGATGTCATCACAATGCTATGGTATTGAGTTAATAACCCAGAAGCCTAGACTACTGGAGACGTGAGTTCAAATGCTAGTATGTCAGCCAGAATATAAGTAATTAAACAAACCTGGAACTAAAAGCTACTGTACATAATGATTACGACATTGTCATTAATGTGTTTAGGGAAGATGTGATATCCTCCAGGATGTGCACAGGGAATCACTGATTGGCCTCCCTGTTGGACTCACTGAGCATCCTGGGAATTGAGAATTAATTAACCAGGTAGAGTACGTGTATCGAGCTCTGTATAAAGCAGGCCTATGAGTGGGTCCATTATTGCACTGCCCTGGTTGGGATCTGATGTGTTCACCACACGCTTGTGGTTTTTATTTATTTCACTTTGTGCAATAAAAGCATTGTTCCTTTACAACTGACTCCTGGAATTATGAAGGAAGGAAACCTGCTGCCCTTACCCAGTCTGGCCTCCACGTGAATCCAGACCCACAGCAAAGCTGGTGAGTCTTAAACGCCCTCTGAAATGTCCGAGTGAGACACTCAGTTGTATTTAAGTAGGTCGCTTGCCCTGCTCTCAAAATGTTACACCACAAACACAAAATGCTACTTTTTCCATTGGGACGATGGAGGCTGAGGGGAGAGCAGATAGAGATCTGCAAAATGATGAGAGGCACAGACAGGGTGGATAGTCAGAGGCTTTCTCCCCAGGGTGGAAGGGTCAATTACGAGGGGGGGGCACAGGTTCAAGGTGAGGGGGGGAAAGTTTAAGGGAGATGTGCGGGGGGGAAGCTTTTCACGCAGAGAGTGGTGGGTGCCTGGAACGCGCTGCCAGAGGAGGTGGTGGTAGCAGGCACATTAACAACATTTAAGAGGCATCTGGGTGGGTACATGAATAGGGAGGGAATCGAGGGATGTGGATTGAGTGAGGGCAGGAGGTTTTTTATTCAGTTTACATAGTTAGTGCATCATGATCAGCACAGGCCTGGAGGTCCATAGGGCCTGTTCCTGTTCTGTACTTCTCTTTGTTTTTTGGTCTAAGTGGTGTAGTGGTATTGTCACTGGACTGGTAATCCAGAGACCCAGGGGAACGCTCTGGGGACCAGGGTTCGAATCTCACAACGGCAGATGGTGAAATTTGAATTCTATAAAAATCTGGAATTAGAAGACTGTGAAACCACTGCCGATTGTGCTGTACTTTTCTTTGTTTGTTCTTTAACCATGACCCTGTTTATTCAGAAGAGTCGGCGCTGAAAACTGCACGGACTCATGATTAGGCAATAGTATCATTATTCCTTCCGGAGCCACAGCGATGTGGTTGATTCTTAAATGCTCCCAGAGATGGGCAATCAATGTTGGTCCAGCCACAGCGACACCCACATAAATCATAGAATCCCTACTGCGCAGAAGGAGGCCATTCGGCCCATCGAGTCTGCACCAACCACAATCCCACCCAGGCCCTATTCCCATAACCCCATGCATTTACCCTAGCTAGTCCCCCTGACACTAAGGGGCAATTTAGCACGGCCAAACCACCTGACCCGCCCATCTTTGGAGTGTGGGAGGAAACCGGAGCACCCGGAAAAGACCCACGCAGACACGGGGAGAACGTGCAAACTCCACACAGACAGTGACCCAAGCCGGGGATCGAACCCGGATCCCTGGCGCTGTGAGGCAGCAGTGCTAACCACTGTGCCTCTGCGCGACCCACGAATGAATAAAAAAAATTTGCTGATTCGCTCTCCGACCAAAGTTGCAACATGTTCGAGCATTGTGTACAACTGTAACTATAATCGGACATTCGAACATTGTCAAGGCCAGGGTAACACTTAGTGCATTTCGTCACAGAATAAAGTGACACAATAAAGTGAAGGATAGACGGGAGGAAAGAGGGGGTGGGGTAGCTCTGCTGATTAAGGATAATATCAGGGCGATAGGAAGGGAAGATATAGGCTCCAAAGAGCAGAATGTGGAATCGTTATGGGTCAAGATAAGGAACAGAAAGGGGAGGAAGACGCTGGTGGGTGTGGTCTATAGGCCCCCAAATAATAACTTGGAGGTGGGGCGGGCTATAAACAAACAAATAAATGAGGCATGCAGGAACGGAACGGCGATAATTATGGGGGATTTTAATCTGCATATTGATTGGTTGACCCAAGTTGGACGCGGTGGGCTTGAGGAAGAGTTCTTGGAATGCTGTCGGGATAGTTTCCTTGAACAGTGTGTGACGGAACCAACGAGGGAGCGAGCTATCTTAGATCTGGTGTTATGTAATGAGGCAGGAAGAATTAGGGATCTTATTCTGAGGGATCCTCTTGGGACGAACGATCATCGTATGGTTGAGTTTTTGATGCAGATGGTGGATGAGAAAGTAGGGTCCCGGACCTGCGTCCTCTGTTTGAACAGAGGGGAGTACGATAGGATGAGAGGGGAATTGGCGAATGTAGATTGGGGGCGCAGATTGGTCGGTAGGACGGCTGAGGAACAGTGGAGGATCTTTAAGGAGATCTTTTTTGGTGCTCAGCAGAAATATATTCTGATGGTAAAGAAGGAATGTAGGAGAAGGGATAACCAGCCGTGGTTATCGAAGGAAATAAAGGAGAGTATTGAATTAAAAGCTGATACGTTCAGAGTGGCTAAAAGTAGTGGGCGATTAGAAGATTGGGGAAGGTTTAAAAATCAACAAAGAATGACTAAGAAGTTGATAAAGAAAGGAAGGATGGACTATGAAGCTAAACTAGCACTAAATATAAAAAAGGACAGTAAGAGTTTTTATAAATATATAAAGAGGAGGAGGCTGGCTAGAGTGAATGTTGGACCCTTAGAGGTTGAGAGGGGGGATTTAGTGGTGGGAGATGAGGAAATGGCTGAGGCCTTAAATAAGTTTTTTGCCTTGGTCTTCATGGAGGAGGACGCAAACAGTTTGCCAGATATTAAAGATAGAAGGATGGTAGGAGTTGAGAGCCTGAATGCGATTACTGTCACTAGAGAGGTAGCACTTGATAGACTAGCGGGACTGATGGTGGACAAGTCCAGTTTCCTCCCACAGTCCGAAAGATGTGCAGGTTAGGTGGATTGGCTGCGCTAAGTTGCCCCTTAATGTCCCAAGATATGTAGGTTAAGAGGATTAGCCATGGGAAATGTGGGGGAATACAGGGATAAAGTTAATTTATTAGTCACAAGTAAGGTTTACATTAACACTGCAATGAAGTTACTGTGAAAATCCCCGAGTCGCCACGTTGCGGCACCTGTTTGGGTCAATGCAGCCTAACCACTGTGGGGGAAACTGGAGCACCCAGAGAAAACCCCCGCAGACACAGGGAGAATGTGCAAATTAGGGATAGGGTGGGGCAGAGGGCCTGGGTAAGATTCTCTCTCTGTTAGAGTGTCGGTGCAGACTCGATGGGCTGAGTCAGCACTGTAGGGATTCGATGATTCTATCAATGGCTTTAGTCTCTCCGACATTTAGTTGGAGGACATTTCCTCACATCCAGAAATAAAAGCCGGACTAACTGTTAAGATAATTTAACACCAGTTGGCTGTGCAAGGTTGTATATTTAATCATTAGTGTCACAAGTAGGTTGACATTAACACTGCAATGAATTTACTGTAAAATACCCTAGTTACTACACTCCGGTGCCTGTTCGGGTACACTGAGGGAGAATTTAGCACGGCCAATGCACCCTGACCAGCACGGTCTTTCGGAGGAAACTGGAGCACCCGGAGGAAACCCACGCAGACACGAGGAGAACGTGCAAACTCCGCATAGACAGTGAGCCGAGCCAGGAATCGAACACCAGGCAGTGGTGAGGAAATGCTGGGTGCCGTCAGTGTCCATGTGAAAGTTAACACTGTGCTGACAGCAAGGTGCAGTATGTAGTTGGAGGAATGGGAAGGGGGGGGGGGATAAGGATAGATCCTTTGCGAGTTCCAGGGGTAAATGTTGCAGGAGCAGGAAGAGAAGCCGCTGCAGACAACACACCGCTTTGTGGTCCATTTAGTTCTCTTTACGGATGTGCCCTCATCTTACACAGATCTGCACTGACACCAAGGCCAAAGTGATGGCTATAATATTTGTTGCGCAAATAGCACAGATTGACCTTACATTTAAGATGCTAGCTACAGTATTTATTCTTACAACTTGCTATAGTAACAGTTGAGATCAGGATTAAAATAACAGAGTGTTTGTTCTGTAACTCCTCACCACATGAAGTGATATATTTGTTCCGGAATTATACAGAACTGTAAGGTTAAAGTGATTGTCACAATATTTGTTGTGTAACTATTTGCAGTTGTTATTTATTCAGCAGCGTTAATAGGAACACAGTTTTTTACTGTAAGGAATACAGGAACAAGAGTTGCTTCAGCCAGTTTCACCATTCAATGACTCAGGGCCGATCTGTACGTCAGCTCGCCTCAACTCTATTCCCATTCCACCCTTCCCTGGGTGGCACAGTGGGTTATCGCTGTTGTCTCACAGCGCCAGTGACCCGGGTTCGATTCCTGGCTCGGGTCACTGTCTGTGTGGAGTTTGCACATTCTCTGCGTGGGGTTTCCTCCGGGTGCTCCGGTTTCCTCCCACAGTCCGAAAGACCGTGCTGGTTAGGGTGCATTGGCCGTGCTAAATTCTCCCTCAGTGTACCTGAACAGGCACCGGAGTGTGGCACCTGGGGGATTATCACAGTCACTTCATTGCAGTGTTAATGTAAGCCTACTGGTGACGCTGATAAATAAACTTAAAAAAAAACTATCAAGAATTTGTTCATCTGAACATAGAATTCTGACAGTGCAGACGGAGGCCATTCAGCCCATTGAATCTGCACCAACCACAATCCCATCAAGGCCCTACCCCCACATATTCACCCTGCTAATCCCCCTGACACTAGGACCAATCAACCTAACCCGCACATCTCTGACCCTATGGTTGACTTGTACTTAATTCCATTTTTCCCTCTATCATAAGAACATAAGAACATAAGAAATAGGAGCAGGAGTAGGCCATCCAGCCCTTCGAGCCTGCCCCGCCATTCAATAAGATCATGACTGATCTGTCGCTGCTCAGTTCCACTTTCCCGCCCTCTCCCCATAACCCTTAATCCCCTCTCCTATCAAAAACCCATCAACCCGCGTCTTAAAAATATTTAGCGAGGCAGCCTCCACCACTTCAACGGGCAGAGAATTCCAGAGATTCACCACCCTTTGAGTGAAGAAGTTCCTCCTCAACTCTGTTCTAAACCGCCTTCTAAACTATCCCTTAGTATCTTTGGCTAACTCGATCAATAACAACACCAGGTTAAAGTCCAACAGGTTTAGTTGGTGGCACAAGCTTTTGGAGCGCTGCCCCTTCATCAGGTGAGTGAAGAGTTGTGACACATTGCCCCTCCCTGCCCCAGGATGCGTAGGTTAGAGGGATTAGTCAGGGTAAATATGTACGATTGTGGGAATAGGGCTTGGTGGGATTGTGGACAGTACAGACTCGATGGGCCGACTGGCCCCCTTCTATAAAAATGACCCCGAAACATCAGCAAGATACCTTCAAACAGCTGCAGTAACAGCAGGCACCTGCTGGGGGCGCCACTTTCATTCTCAGCACTGCCACCTGCTGTTCCTGGCTGGTACTGCCACTCTAAATCACTCGATTCCAAATCACGTTTATAATGTTTGCCCGCATTTTGAAACTGTGAAATGCACTAAGTTCAGGGCATTGCAGTCTGTCAGTGTCTACAGAATCTTTCAATGAGCCAATGCCCTTATTTTGGATATCGCTGCAAAGAGGAACATGTTGCTGAAGCTTCTCATCTTGCACTCATCAGGACAAACACAAGAATACCAAATTTCAAATAATCGCAACCACCAAAGAAAGGGTGTGCTGACTGGTCAATCAACATCAACTTGTCAACTAATCAGCACCCTTTCTGCCCTGCAGCAAAAATTGTTGTGATCGTCTGAAATTTGGCATTCTTGTGTTTGTCCTGATGAGTACAAGATTAAAACCTTCAGCAACATGTCTCTCTTTTCAGTAATATTCAAACTCTGTACAACTGTTAGTGCGATACTGATACAATGTCTGCAGGATGCAGAGCTTTGAAAAGCAGAGTGATGTTGATGAAAATGCTCAGAACTTTCACAGGAACAGGAGGAGACCATTCAGCCCCTCAAGCCTGTTCCACCATTTAAGGAGATGGTTGGCTTGTGACCGAATTCCATTAGCGGAGCTGGAAAATTCCGCTGGCAGGAACGACTGGAAAACCCTACCCAATCTTTCAGGTGAGTTCTGGTGAAAGGTGACAGCTCTGTTTCTCTCTCCGCAGTTAGTGGCATTTTCTGTTCTTATTTCAGATTTCCAGGATATGGCCTTTGTGATTAACTCTTACCAAAGTAATTGGTATCAAAACCAAGTGTGAGGTCAGAAAGATATAGACGTATCCTGCCCTATAAAACCTTTAAAAAATATCTGGATGGGTCAAGGATCTGGGACAAGTGCAGGAAAATTAGTTTTGAAGTTTATTTGCAATGTCACAAGTGAGCTTACATTAACACTGCAATGAAGTTCCTGTGAAAATCCCCTAATCACAGAATCATAGAATCCTACAGTTCAGAAGGAGGCCATTCGGCCCATTGAGTCGGCACCGACCTCAATCCCACCCAGGCCCTATCCCTATATACCCATGCATGTACCCTAGCTAGACCCCCTGACACTAAGGATCCATTTATCACGGCCAATCCACCTAACCCGCACACATTTCGACTGTGGGAGGAAACTGGAGCACCCGGAGGGAACCCACGCAGACATGGGGAGAACGTGCAGACTCTGCACAGACAGTGACCCGAGCCGAGAATTGAACCCGGGTCCCTGGCGCCATGAGGCAGCAGTGCTAACCACAGGATGGGATTAGCGTGACTTTAGTGTCAGAAATTGTTGGTGCAGACTCAACGTACAAAAGGGCTTTTTCTGCGCTGTATGAGTTTAAGTCCCCTTAGTTTAGACGTGTTCAGATACGTAGAACATAGAACTTCCAGGTCAATCTCTGCCCAGGGAAAGGGTAAGAACATAAGAACATAAGAAATAGGAGCAGGAGTAGGCCATCTAGCCCTTCGAGCCTGCCCCGCCATTCAATAAGATCATGGCTGATCTGTCGTGGCTCAGTTCCACTTTCCCGCCCTCTCCCCATAACCCTTAATCCCCTCTCTTATCAAGAACCCATCAACCCGCTTCTTAAAAATATTTAGCGAGGTAGCCTCCACCACTTCAACGGGCAGAGAATTCCAGAGATTCACCACCCTTTGAGTGAAGAAGTTCCTCCTCAACTCCGTTCTAAACCGCCTCATCGGTTTATCTGTTAACTGTTTGCTTATCTAGACTGGCATTAATGGAACGTTTGTGATAAAGAGCCTTCAGGTTCTGAATGTACACTAGGTAGATGGTTAAAATATATTACCTTTGATACGGTGATGGGTTTCAGACAGGTCTGCCCACCATTCGTGAAGTTACAGATCACTTCAACAGTGTCTGAGGTGCAACCCAGGTTAGGATCGATCCAGTAATTACCTAAAGAACAGATCAAAGAAAAGTATTAGATCTTACCTTCTTGCCCTGAAGCAGCTTAGGGGAGTTGAGGGGAATGAGACCTTTCAAACTAATGATACAACACAGTCTGCGCTCTGGACAATATAGACCAGCCTGAGAGACGGGACATTATAAGCCAGACTGTGGCCAGACACTGTACACCAGTCTCTGGGAAGGTGATGGCCCAGTGGTATTATTGCTGGACTATTAATCCAGAAACTCAGCTAATGTTCTGGGGACCCGGGTTCGAATCCCGCCACGGCAGGTAGTGGAATTGGAACTCAATAAAAAAGATCTGGAATTAAGAGTCTACTGATGACTGTGAAACCATTGTCGGAAAAACCCATCTGGTTCACTTCCTTTCGGGAAGGAAATCTGCTGTCCTTACCCGGTCTGGCCTATATGTGACTCCAGAACCATAGTGGTTGACTCTCAACTGCCCTTGGGCAACTAGGGATGGGCAATTAATGCTGGCTCAGCCAGCGACGCCCATGTGCCATGAATGGATATTAAAAATAAGAGGTTGAATAGCCTCCTTCTGTGTTGGTACCATTGTTTGTGTGTTCGGTGCTGCGAAGGCAGGGTGACTGGCCATGTCAGGGGGAGGGTTCGCCGGAGAGCTTTGGTGCGTTTGGACTCACCATCATTCATTCGCTGCTCACAGTTCATGAGATCCCGGCAGACACGGGCTGGGTTGTCTCTGGTGCCCAGCGGGTTCTTGATGCTGTGGATAAGATTACTGAGGTAGTGTAGGGTCTTGAAGATCTCCGCTCCCTGGTCAATCAAAGGTAGGTCTGAATTCTGATAGTTCTGCATGAAGGAAACAAAATTTGCTTCTGATGATTAGGGTTGGTGGCTCATTTCCCAATGGGGCATGGTAAAGTGGGGTCGGGGGAGAGGTTGTCAAAAACATGGGTCCAACTGATCAGGGATAGCAACACAGATGAGGAGTGTGAGGTTACCTCGGTCCTGAGTGTAGTTTTCGATTCGATAAAAGCTTGCAAAGCAGCACCTAGCTCTTCATGTTTCTGAAGATTTAAATGGCACAAAATAAGAACAGAAAATGCTTCAACCTCAAAGCAAGGGGATGGGGCTGTGCCAAGAGCTCTTACAGAGGACTAGCACAGGAGTGATGGGCTGAATAGCCATCCCCATGTCACAACTTTTTCTTTTTGTTGCTGTGGTCTTACCCACTGCAGCTATTTCCCCTGGGTGGATGGTCTAGAACATGGGCTCACAATCCCAGAATAAGGCTGGGCGACACGGTGGCGCAGTGGTTGGAGCACTGCTGCCTCACAGCACCAGAAACCCTGGTTCGATTCCCGGTTCGGGTCACTGTCTGTGAGCAGGCTGCACGTTCTCCCCGTGTCTGCGTGGGTTTCCTCCGGGTGCTCCGGTTTCCACCCACAGTCCAAAGGTTGACTGGCCATGCTAGATTGCCCCTTAGTGTTAGGGGGATTAGCAGGATAAATTTGTGGGGATGTGGCCTGGGCGGGATTGTTATCAGTGTAGACTCGATGGACTGAATGGCCTCTTTTTGCACTGCAGGGATTCTATGATTCTCTGAGACGAGGAGACGTTTCTTCACTCAGAAGATTGTGAATCCTCTCTACCCCAGAGAGCTGGGGATGCTCTATCGTTGAGTCAATTCAAGGCTGAGATTGATAGGCTTTAGCGTAATGAGCAGACCAGGGAATAGGTAGAGCGGGTGGGTAAGTGGAGTTGGGGTAAAGATTGGCGGGAGGGGGTCCTTGCTCCATGGTGCAGTAGGCCCCATAGGCCTGCGTGGGTTTCCTCTGGATTCTCTCACAGTCTGAAAGATGAGCGGGTTAGGTTGATTGGCCGTGCTAAACTGTCCGTCAGCGTCTCAAAATGTGTGAGGTTATATGTATTGGCCATGGTAAATGTGTGACCTTACAGGGAATTGGGGCAGGCAAGATACTAGGGTTTTGACCATGGTCTTTGGATCTGTCTCCTAAAAAGGCAGTGGAAGCAGAATCTTTGAATAATTCGAAGGAAGAGGTGGTTAGCAGGGGATAGATTATCGAGGGGTAGGTGGTATTCAGAATTGAGTTAACTAATGGATCAGCCATGATCTTGTTAAATGGTGGAGTGGACTCGAGGGGCTGAATGGCCTACTCCTGCTCCTTGCTGGTATGTATATCTCCGTGATGCCGTTCTATCCCAGATCATTTCGCTTGATTAATAACCGAGAACCTTGCAAACATTTCTTACAAAATAAACCTGAGACTATCATTGGGCTGTGGCCTGGGTAAATGGGTGAGATTGGGACAGTTCTCCTTGGAGATGAGGGAAGGTTGAGAGGGGGTTAGACGGAGGAGTTCAAAACCATGAAGGGTTTGGTGCAGAGTAAATGGGGAGAAACTGTTCCCATTGGTGGAAGGGTCTGGACCCAGAGGGCACAGGTTTAAGGTGATTGGTAGAAAAAGCAAAATCGATAAGAGAAAAAATGTCTTTACGAAGCGAACGGTTAGGGTTTGGGATGCACTGACTGAGGGCGCGGTGGAGACAGATTCAATTGAGAATTCAGAGGGAATTAGATCATCATCTTCGAAGGGAGAATGTGATTGTTGGGCTGTTATCCTCACTGTTTGTGCATTGAGTAAAGGCTAATCTGGAGCCAGATATTTCCTTAACCAAACAGGTCAAGGAAGGGGCGGTGCGGTGGCACAGTGGTTAGCACGGCTGCCTCACAGCGCCAGGGACCCGGGTTCGATTCCTGGCTGAGGTCCCTGACTGTGAGGAGTCTGCGCATTCTCCTCGTGTCTGCATGGGTTTCTTCCGGGTGTTCCGGTTTCCTCCCACAGTCCAAAAGATGCACTGGTTAGGTGCATTGGCCATGCTAAATTGCCCCTTAGTGTCCAAAGATGTGCGGGTTAGGTGCATTGGCCGTGCTAAATTGCCCCTTAGTGTCAGGGGAATTTGTAGGGCAAACACATGGGGTTACAGGGCTAGGGGCTGGGTGGTGCATTAGCCATGCTAAATTCTCCCCTAGTGTACCCGAACAGGCGACTAGGGGATTTTCACAGTAACTTCATTGTAGTGTTAATGTAAGCCATTTGTGACACTAATAAATAAATGTAAAAAAAATCACAGAGCATGGACACAAACTCCCCTTCGTGCCCCTGAACACTGGTTTAAACTGTTCTTATAGATGTACTGAAGAATAATTCCCTAATCTTTCCCCAGTCACAGCTGTTCTCACTTACAAACTGAAGTATAGACTTCACTGTGACTGGGTGCCACCATTAACATGGGGAGTTACCCCTTGGGAGAGCAGGACATGGTGGGCCGAATGGCCTCCGTCCTGTAATTGTGTGATGGGCGGGTACCCAGAGGAATTTTGTACTGATTTAACATTGCACAGAGTGATGCGGTAAGGCTGTCCATTCTAACGGACAATCGGCTGCAGAACAGATGCAGAGACGGCAGATTAAATAACTTTAAAAATAAACTTACAAGTGCGACTTGAATTCCAGGAGGACCCTGTGTAAAAGATCAGAGGTTAACTCACCAACAGGTCATTGCTGAAGTTTGTACAGATTATTGTAACTTTCTGTATTGTGTCCACCGATCAAAAAGTTTCAAAACATTCAGCGATAAAAGATTTCTAAAAGGCGGTAGGAGAAACTCACCGGGGGTCCAGGAAGTCCTCGTGGGCCGACTGGACCCTAAAAAAAATTATAAAATATCTCATCACTTTCTGGTGTAAAGCCCAAGTAAAGACAAGTTGAATATCGACAAATTCCTGTCTCCTGGTAAATAATTTGGTGTCTTTCACCTCAATAATTGGAGATTCCACTCTCGCAGGAAGGTCAATGATGCTTTTTCTTTTGAAAAAAGCAGTCAGAGAATCCCTACAGTGCAGAAGGAGGCCATTCGGTCCATCGAGCCTGCACCGACAACAATCCCACTCAAGCCTATCCCTGTTACCCCATATATTTACCCTGTTAATCCCCCTGACACTAAGAGTCAATTTAACATGGCCAATCAACCTAACCCGCACATCTTTGGACTGTGGGAGGAAACCGGAGCACCCAGAGGAAACCCACATAGACACAGGGAGAACGTGCAGTCTCCATACAGACAGTGACCCGAGGCTGGAATTGAACCCGGGTCCCTGGCGCTGTGAGGCAGCAGTGCTAATCACTGTGCCACCGTGCTGCATTGCATCGATTATAGTGAGATGGGGAGATGGTGAGATTTGTACTGATGACAGGATTCAGATTACTGGTTCACTCGGCAGGTTCACTACAGGGAGGTCCCCTACAGCCTTCCATTAAAAATTCTCAGACAATAGGAGGGACAGCGGCAGTTTGTTGTCAAACTATTCTAACTTTCTCCTCCTTGTTTTCCAATCCCTTGCCCCTCCCTATCTCTGCGACCTCCTCCAGCCCCACAGCCCTCTGAGATCCATTGTCTGAATCCTGGAGGGAATCTGTGATGACTTGGGGCAGCACAGTGGGACAATGTTTAGCACTGCTGCCTCACAGCAGAGGAGAGGGCTGGAGATTGGGCAGTGGTTTTCGAGGACAAAAGGATCAAGGGTTGTTTTCTCTCGGGGTGGGGTGATGATGGCAGATGCGAAGGTTAGGGGGAGGAACTGAGCAGAGGGAAGCAGTAACAATACCAGGAGAGCCAGGAGGAGACACTGGCTGATCAGACAATTAGTGGGACTGGGGTCAAGAGAACTGGAAGTGGGATTCATGGAAACACATGAACGTTTAATCATGAACCTTCTGTCACCCGTTAGTCAGTCATACCTAGGGGGTTTTCACAGTAACTTCATTGCAGTGTTGATATAAGCCTACTTGTGATGAATAAATAAACTTTAAACCTTGTAAAATAGTGATCCGAGTTAAAGTTGACTTTAGTTTGAAGGATTAAATGAAAAGAAAGGCTTACCTTTGGTCCTTGTGGCCCCTGATATCCAATCACAGGACAAAGAAGGGAAAAAAATTGGAAAATGATTAGATAAAAATAGTAATATCAATAGTCAGCTTATGGTTATCATTCAGGTCAGCTCACACTTACATGCACTAATCACGCGCTAATGTATACAATAACCACCGTTGTTGTTGGCGGCTACAATTATCTACCTGCCGGAAGATCGATACGAAGCACAGTTTGTGCTCCAATTTGCCTGATATCTGCTCCTTTCCATTGGGAATCTCACTGAGTTTGGGGGCAATTTCCTTTCAACCAGCCCAAATGTGCAAAACTCCATATAAAACATCTGCTTTAGACGCGATTCCGTGACTGGGCAGCACTGTCTGAACAATCCCGAGTGTGCTGATAGCTCCACTAATTAACCAATCAGTTGAGATAATAACGTGATTCATTTGCAGTTCCCTGGAAATGACATATATTCATACACGGGGTCCCGGACCGGAGTTCTACACCGGAGGGGATTCGAGGGAGGGGGGTGCCCCCACCCTGTCCCCCCAGTGCAATGTTAGAAACTTTAGATGCACCCCAGTCCAAATCATTTTACACTATCCCAGGGTGGCACGGTGACACTGTGGTTAGCACTGCAGCCTCACAGCGCCAGGGACCCAGGTTCGATTCCCGGCTGGGGTCACTGTCTGTGTGGAGTTTGCACGTTCTCCCCGTATCTGCGTGGGTTTCCTCTGGGTGCTCCGGTTCCCTCTTGTCACTTCCGCTGTAACCTTCCCTGCTTCAGATGCCCTGCCTCCAGGAAACCTGGCAAAACCGTGTGTGTGTGTGTGTGTGTGTGTGTGTGTGTGTGTGTGTGCGTCTGGGGGTGGGGGGGGAGTGCGGTGTTGACTGGTATTTTCTGCACCAATCTGTGCATGATTGAGGGTGAGAGGGGGTAGTGGCACAGTGGTTAGCACTGCTGTCTCTCAGCGCCAGGGACCCGGGTTTGATTCCCGGCTCGGGTCACTGTCTGTGTGGAGTTTGTACATTCTCCCCATGTCTGCGTGGGTTTTCTCCGGGTGCTGCGGTTTCCTCCCACAGTCCGAAAGACATGCTGGTTAGGGTGCATTGGCCGTACTAAATTCTCCCTCAGTGTACCTGAACAGGCGCCGGAGTGTGACGACTAGGGGATTTTCACAGTAACTTCATTGCAGTGTTAATGTAAGCCTACTTGTGACGAGTAAATAAATAAATAAACGAAGTGAAGTTAATGGGTTTGTAATCACCTCGAGTCGCGAACTTGCATCAACTCCCCAAACTCCTGACTTGATTTCTTGCCTTCTCTGTTGCTGTTATTGACAATGCTTTTTATAACTCTGGGATGCCTTACCGTGAGCAGACAAGGATCTTTTTAAAAGCACAGATGTTCTTTGTGAGGGTTGGCACAGGCTCGATGGGCTGAATGGCCTCTTGCTGCACTGTAGGGATTCTATGGGCTCTCGGGGCAGAATCTTACCGTCCCGCCCACAGCGGGAATCAGAGCGGGCGAGGGGCAGACCGCGGAATGGTCCGCTGACCTCGGACTGGACTTTCCGGCCTTGGGGCAAATGAGGCTGGATGGGGCAAGGTGGGAGAGTCTATTCATTCCCAAAGCAGACAGGAGGATTTTTAGATCTTTCACATGAACTGATCTTACCGTATCACCTTGATTTCCTTTATATCCTTTTGGACCCTAAAAAAACAAAAGAATTTGTATTTAAATGGCCATATTACAACATGGCAAATAACAACGGTCACTTTTGACAATTGTCTCTCGGTTAAAGGCGGAATGAAGATTACTCACAGGATGTCCAGTGGGACCCGTCACTCCAAATGGACCCATGATGCCTTCTTTGCCCTGGATCACAAATAATGGTTATTCTCAGAGACCATGAAGCTTCCAAACATCACCTCATCAAACGATGGGTGCAAGGAAACTATAAATGATTTATAAATTACAAAATCAGATGATTAACTCTACACCACCTCAACCCCATTTCATTTAATTTTTTTTACTGTTCTCTACTTTTTCTTTCTTAATTTTTCCCCCCTCACTCTTTCCCTCTCCTTTATTCCCCCCTTTCCTTACTTTTTCTTCCTTTGCTTCCCCTTTTTCTAAATTTTACCTCTCTCCCACCCATTCCTCCTCCCCCCACCTGTCACAGTTTACCCTCTGATTTCAGCTTCTCTGCTATTTGGTCATTCACCTTCTATTCTCTCGATGGGCTGCCATTAGCAGCCTTTCCCCTGGGTTTTGTGGCTTTGACTGATCTTTCATTCCCTCCCCCTGCAGTATAAATATCTCCCACTTTCTCTGCCTTTTAGCTCTGATAAAGGGTCAACTGGACTCGAAACGTTAGCTCTTCCCTCTCCTTACAGATGCTGCCAGACCCGCTGAGATTTTCCAGCATTTTCTCTTTTGGTTTCAGACAAATGTCAATCCAGCCTGAGACTTTTTTTTATTTGGTGTCCATGTCTCACTCTGCTTTCACGTTGGGTCTCAGCGGGAGCCGAGTTTGCCGAATTTTCACTGACCAAAACCTGGAAAGGGCCAGCGGACGGCCAGTCCCAATCACCACCGCATCCAACATCGTAAAAGTGTCACTACATTTGCCAAATGGCATCCACGCTTTTACACTCAATCATCAGAGATCTTACACGGGGCGTGATCTTACTGGCCACCCACGCCAAGCTCCCGCTGCAATGAGGCCGGAGAATTTGGCACCCGGCCAAATCCCCGTTCACTGCGGCGGGACAGGAAAATCCCAGCCGCGAGCGAGATGGGAGAATCCTTCAATAATTCACCGCTGCAAACAGATGCTCGGTCCACGAGAGTCACACAGGTAAATCATCACCTTGCAGTCACTCACAGCTTTACACTGACTCCATTGGACCAAGATGTGGAGATGCCGATGTTGGACTGGGGTTGGGCACAGTAAGAAGTCTCACAACACCAGGTTAAAGCCTAACAGGTTTATTTGGTGACACAAACTTTCGGAGCACCGCCCCTTCATCAGGTGAGTGCGTCACCCACCTGATGAAGGAGCAGTGCCCCAAAAGCTCGTGTCACCAAATAAACCTGTTGGGCCTTAACCTGGTGTTGTGAGACATTGTCCATTGGACCAAGTGATACTTGTCAGAAATTAGTTTTGCTTGTACAATTTTACATTTCTTAGGAAATAGTACAACATGCCACTTAAAGGGGTCTGCTCTCTCTTAGAATCATAGAATCCCTACAGTGCAGAAGGAGGCCTTTTGGCCCATTAAGTCTGCACCATAATCCCTCACAGGCCCTAATTCTGTTACCCCATGGATTTACCCTGCTAGTCCCACTGATGCGAAGGGTCAATTTACCATGGCCAATGTACCTAACCTGCATGTCTTTGGACTGTGGGAGGAAACTGGAGCACCAGTTTCCACGCAGGCATGGGGAGAATGTGCAAACTCTGCACAGTGACCCAAGTCAGGAATCGAACCCGGGTCCCTGGCGCTGTGAGGCAGCAGTGCTAACCACTGTGCCACCCTCAGAAACAACGCCACGTTGCTCATTGAAAGGAGCCAGGGTTGCTCAATTAAAGGTATACACACGGCGCACTGGAGAATTAATTACTGCTCATTTAAAGGACCTGAACATGTTTATTTATTAAGTGGGGTAAGCTGGGAGTGGGGGGTGGAGAGGGCGTGTGTGTGTGTGTGTGTGTGTGTGTGTGTGGGGCGGGGGAGAAGGGGAGGGAGGTGCATCGCAGGCACGGCTTCAAACACTAAGCCTGAAATTCTCCCGTTATGCCCGCTGCGGGAATCGTAGCGGCCAAGACAGGAAATTTGGTGGAACGTTTGAAGGTCTGTTGAGGTCGGGTGGGAATTATTGGTCTTGGGGCCGGAGAATCACACTGCCCCCCCCAACCCCGCCGAAGGTGTTGGAACTTTATTGAATCGCAGGCAGTGATACGTTGCAAAGTGAACCCACTGTTCAGACAACCCATCGGCCCCCCCCTTTGTGCATCCGTGACAGATGATGTTGGTCAATTGGTAATGCCCTGTGATGTGCCCGCTGCCACTTACCATTAATCCCGGTGGCCCTTTGGGTCCCTGGATTCCGGTAAAACCAACATCACCGGGGTGGCCCTAAACAAAAAGGAGACAACAGGAGGTGTTTTTTTCGTTTCTCTGAAATCCAATTGGCTCCACAATTAATAAATAACAACCAGAACTGGCGAGATTGGGCGGAATTGTACCGGCGTTCGTGCAATCCCGCCCGAGGCCAACGGAGAACGCCGTTCTCCGAGCCTCGCCAGCCCCCAGCACCGGCGTGCCGGTAAAATTCCGGCCACTCTCTCTGGAGTGGATCGATAACAGGCCCCCGTAACTTTCATTCAGCCTTCCTGTTCCCACGATGTCCCGATGTGGAGATGCCGGTGTCGGACTCGGGTAAACACAGTAAGAAGTCTCACAACACCAGGTTACACCCACGTCCTGGTCAGAAGTTTCAGGCACTGATTTAAATGAGTGAAAAGTCACGATTTGACAGGCAATAAATCTCAGCTAAAAGTTAATTTGTTCGTCACAAGTAGGTTTACATTGACACTGCAATGAAATTTGAATTCAATAGAAAAATCTGGAATTACAAATCTACTGATGACCATGAAACCATTGTCGATTGTCGTAAAAATCCATCTGGTTCACTAAAGTTTATTTATTTATTGTCACAAATAGCCTTACATTAACACTGCAATGAAGTTACTGTGAAAATCCCCTAGTTTGCAGCACTCCGGCACCCGTTCGGGTACACTGAGGGAGGAATTCAGCATTTCTGTGGCAAGTCTTTCGGACTGCGGGAGGAGCACCACCACACAGACACGGGGAGAATGCGCAGACTCCGTACACTCACCCAAGCCAGGAATCGAACCTGGGTCCCTGGCACTGTGAGACTGCGGTGCTAACCACTGCGCCACCTGCTGCTGTCAGGCCTGCCAAAATTTTCCAGCATTTTCTGGGTTAGTTTCAGATTCCAGCAACTACTATATTTTGCTATTATCTTAAGTAGGTGCTTTGGGATTTATTTCTTTCATGTGTATATATATATATATGTTGGGGAAAATAACTTCCGAGAACAAGGCCCATGTTAATTACCTCCTCATTGCAAACAAAAGGAATTACTTCAGTAAATTGTGAGTTCAATTACATTTTTATGGAGTGTTGGTGCCGTCATGTGTATTATGCAGTCTCTGAGTGCCAGGGGTAATGTTAATTGTTAGTCTTGGAGACTGCCTGATGGCTTTACTGGAGACCAATAGCTCCTAGCTGCCCTGGGGCAACACACAAAGTATTTAAACATTTGCTTTAAAAATGAATACATAAAAACTAAACACTTCAATGCAGTACCATGGACTTGAATATGTGTACATAATGAGGCTGTTTACAGGAATACTGATTACACCCTTAGCTTCAGAGTTAATCTGTTGACCCAGCTCTCAACAAAGGTTCATGGCCATTTGTCAGTACTTAGCAACGGGTTTGTGAACAATTATTTAAAATTACCCCACATCTGCTGCACATAAAACACTGGCCTCGAGGAAATTTGCTTCTCCAGGTTGTGTCGTGTGATGACTTTAATTGTGAGCAGTTTTGGGCCCCATATCTAAGGAAGGATGTGCTGGCCTTAGAAAGAGTGACCCCTGGAATTAAGAGCTTGTCGTGTGAGGAACGGTTGAGGACTCTGGGTCTGTACTCTTGGGATTTAGAAGGATGAGGGGGGATCTTGTTGAAACTTACAGGATATCACGAAGCCTGGATAGAGTGGACGGGGAGAGGATGTCTCTGCTCATCAGAAAAACTAGAACCAGAGGGAACAACCTCAGGCTAAAGGGACGATCCTTTAAAACAGAGATGAGGAGGAATTTCTTCAGAGTGGTGAATCTGTGGAACTCTTTGCCTCAGAAGGCTGTGGAGGCCGGGTCATTGAGTGTCTGATAGATAGATAGGTTCTTGATTAATAAGGATATCAGGGGTTATGGGGAAAAGGCAGGAGAATGGGAATGATTGAATGGCGGAGCAGACTCGATGGGCCGAGTGGCCTAATTCTACTCCTATGTCTTTTGGTCTAATTGGGGTGAGCCTGATGGAATATGTGGGGGGACAATGTCCAAGATGGCACCGGAATGTGGCAACTTCTTGAAAGCTGCGCCCAGATACCCTCTAATTCTATCATCTACTCTCGTTCTATGCTTCTAAAACTTCATTCTAACTCATTTAAACTCGCTAACAAAGAACAAAGAAAATTACAGCACAGGAACAGGTCCTTTGGCCCTCCAATCCTGCACCGACCATGCTATCCCACTGAAATAAAACCCCCTACCCTCCCGGGCACCATATCCCTCCATTCCCATCCTATTTACATACTTGTCAAGACACCCCTTAAAAGTCACTACTGTATCTGCTTCCACTACCTCCCCTGGCAGTGAGTTCCAGGCACCCATCACCCTCTGTGTAAAAATCTTGCCTCGTACATTTTCTTTAACCCTTGCCCCTTAACCTGTGCCTCCTAGTAATTGACGCTTCCACCCTGAGAAAAAGCCACTGACTATCCACTCTGTCCATGCCCCTCATAATCTTGTAGACTTCTATCAAGTCGCCCCTCAACCTCCGTCAGTCCAGTGAGAACAAACCAAGTTTCTCCAACCTCTCCTCACAGCTAATGCCCTCCATACCAGGCAGTGTGCTCTAATTAACACAACATTCTGAACTTTCTTGTTTCCTTCTCTATGAATGGTATGCCTTGTCTGCATAGTGCACAAGGAACAATACTTTCCACTGTGTGCTAACACATGTGACAATAATAAATCAAATCAAATCAAATACGAGCTCCCTGACTAAGGGCCAAATTGATGGGCCAATCAGGGAGCCTCTTCTTTGTATTTAACTAGGCGTGTCAGTTCCTCTGGCACACCTAGTGTAGGCTGCTGACTGATAGCACTCCGTATGCTGCTGTCAGACTTGTAAATAAAGGGATTTATTTACATAGCGAGGGGGATTGAATATAAAAGTAGGGAGGTCTTGCTGCGGCTGTATAGGGCACTGGTGAGGCCGCAGCTGGAGTACTGTGTGCAGTTTTGGTCGCTGCACTTATGCAAGGATATTTTGGCCTTGGAGGGAGTGCAGAGGAGGTTTACTAGGCTGATTCCGGAGTTGAGGGGGTTGAACTATGAGGAGAGGCTGAATAGACTAGGCTTGTACTCGTTAGAGTTTAGAAGAATGAGGGGAGATCTCATTGAGACGTATAAGATGATGAATGGGATGGATAGGATAGAGGTGGAGAGGCTCTTCCTGCTCAGAAAGGACAGTAGGACTAGAGGGCACAGCCTCAGGATAAAGGGGTGGGCAGTTTAGAACGGAGTTGAGGAGGAACTTCTTCACTCAAAGGGTGGTGAATCTCTGGAATTCTCTGCCCGTTGAAGTGGTGGAGGCTATCTCGCTAAATATTTTTAAGACGCGGGTTGATGGGTTTTTGATAAGAGAGGGGATTAAAGGTTATGGGGAGAGGGCGGGAATGTGGAACTGAGCCACGACAGATCAGCCATGATCTTATTGAATGGCGGGGCAGGCTCGAAGGGCTAGATGGCCTGCTCCTGCTCCTATTTCTTATGTTCTTATTTTGGTGAAGAGACTCCTGCCTCTGAGGACTTATTGGCAGCACCATTGTAAAAGAAACATCTTTTAGCAACAAACTGGCTCATTGGTGCAATGTTAAATTTAATCTGCACAGTCTGACTTCATCATTCACTGAAATAAATGTTCAAAAGCGTTAAAATTAAATCCGCTGGCCAACCATTCGTTGCCGATGACTTCAGGCAAACTCACTTTTTGTCTTTACTCCATTATTAAAGTTACAAAGCTGATGCCTGGAGTGGGCAAATCCAAATCAGTTCCTCGCTTGCTTCAAAAACCAAATTCAAAATCCAATTGAATCCAATTCAAGATCCTCACCAGAGACAAACAAGATGAGGCACTGGCCCCTGTCTGACCCTTGATCTTAGCCAGAAGGCCCAAAAATGACAAAAACCTCACACTGAACTACCAGGAGTCAAGCCTGGATCTTCTGGTCTGCACGGACAGATGCGTTATCCATTGCACCACGAGGCAACAACGATCTCCAGCAGCCCCAGAAAACAAAGACTGTGCTTCCGAGATCTCTTAATGGCATCATAGAATCCCTACAGTGCAGAAGGAGGCCATTCAGCCCATCAAGTCTGCACCAACCACAATCCCACCCAGGCCCTATCCCCATTACCCCATGCATTTACCCTAGCTAGTCCCCCTGATACTATGGGGCAATTTAGCATCGTCAATCCACCTAACCCTCACATCTTTGGAGTGTGGGAGGAAACTGGAAAACTTGGAGGAAACTCACACAGACATGGGGGAAATGTGCAGACTCCGCACAGTGGCCCAAGCCAGGAATTGAACGTGGATCCCTGGCGCCGTGAGGCAGCAGTGCTAACCACTGTGTCACCGGGAATGGAACCCGGGTCCCTGGCGCCGTGAGGCAGCAGTGCTAACCACTGTGTCACCGGGAATGGAACCCGGGTCCCTGGTGCTGTGAGGCAGCAGTGCTAACCACTGTGTCACCGGGAATGGAACCTGGGTCCCTGGCGCTGTGAGGCAGCAGTGCTAACCACTGTGTCACCGGGAATGGAACCTGGGTCCCTGGCGCTGTGAGGCAGCAGTGCTAACCACTGTGTCACCGGGAATGGAACCTGGGTCCCTGGCGCTGTGAGGCAGCAGTGCTAACCATGCTGCCCTGTGAGATTCTAATCAGCTCATGGGGAGAAATTCAATTTGATTTGAGTTAATATTGCCAAATGTATTAGCGTACAGTGAAAAGTATTGTTTCTTGCACGCTATACAGACAAAGCATATCGTTCATAGAGAAGGAAATGATTGAGTGCAGAATGTAGTGTTACAGTCATAGCTAGGGTGTAGAGAAAGATCAACTTAACGTGAGGTAAGTCCATTCAAAAGCCTGACAGCAGCAGGGAAGAAGCTGTTCTGGTGTCGGTTGGTACGTGACCTCAGACTTTTGTATCTTTTTCCTGATGGAAGAAGGTAGAAGAGAGAATGTCCGGGGTGTGTGGGGTCCTTAATTATGCTGACTGCTTTGCCGAGGCAGCGGGAAGTGCAGACAGAGTCAATGGATGGGAGGCTGGTTTGAGTGATGGATTGGGCTACATTCATGGCCTTTTGTAGTTTCTTGCGGTCTTAGGTAGGGCAGGAGCCCATACCAAGCTGTGATACAACCAGAAAGAATGCTTTCTGTGGTGCATCTGTAAAACATGGTGAGTCATAGCTGACATACCAAATTTCCTTAGTCTTCTGAGAAAGTAGAGGCATTGGTGGGGCTTTCTTAATCATAGTGTCAACATAGAGGGGAACAGGACAGGTTGTTGGTGATCTGGACACCTAAAAACCTGAAGCTTTTAACCATTTCTACTTTGTTCCCATTGATGTAGATGGGGGCACGTTCTCCTTTACGCTTCCTGAAGTTGATGACAATCTCCTTCATTTTGTTGACATTGAGAGAGAGATTTTATTGTCGCCGCACCAGTTCACCAGATCCTCTCTCTCATCCCTGTACTCTGTCTCATCATTGTTTGAGACCTGACCCACTATGGTGGTGTCATCAGCAAACTTGGAAAATCAAATTGGAAGGGAATTTGGCCACACAGTCATAGGTGTATTAGTAGTAGGGGGCTGAGAACACAGCCCCGGTGGGGGACCGGTGTTGAGGATTATCATGGAGGAAATGTTGTCGCCTATCCTTACATCACTTTATCCCATTCAAATGTCTGAATGCATGGCTAAGTTTGGAACGAAAATTTGGCACGTTTGTTATGACTCTCACCAACTTCTACAGATGCGCCATAGAAAGCATTCTTTCTGGTTGTATCACAGCTTGGTATGGGCTCCTGCTCTGCCCAAGACTGCAAGGAACTACAAAAGGTTGTGAATGTAGCCCAATCCATCTCGCAAACCAGCCTCTCATCCATTGACGCTGTCTATACTTCCCGCTGCCTCGGCAAAGCAGCCAGCATAATTAAGGACCCCACGCACCCTGGACATTCTCTCTTCCACCTTCTTCCTTCAGGAAAAGGATACAAACGCCTGAGGTCATGTATCAACCAACTCAAGAACAGCTTCTTCCCTGCTGCCATCAGACTTTTGAATGGACCTAACTCACATTAAGGTGATCTTTCTCTACACCCTAGCTATGATTGTAACACTACATTCTGCAGTCTCTCATTTCCTTCTCTGTGAATGGTATGCTTTGTCTGTGTAGCACACAAGAAACAATACTTTTCACTGTATGTTAATACATAGAACCGTAGAACACTACAGCACAGAAACAGGCCTTTTGACCCTTCCTGTCTGTGCCAAACCATTTTTCTGCCCAGTCCCACTGACCTGTATCTGGACCATATCCCTCCACACCGCTCTCATCCATGTACCTGTCCAAGTTTTTTTTAAACTGTTAAAAGTAAGCCTGCATTTACCATTTCATCTGGCAGCTCATTCCACACTCCCACCACTCTCTGTATTAAGAAGTCCCCCCTAATATTCCCTTTAAACTTTTCCCCTTCACCCAATGTCTTCTAGTTTTTTTTTCCCCGAAGTCTCAGTGGAAAAGGCCTGCTTGCATTCACTCTATCTATACCCTGCATAATTTTATACACCTCCATCAAATCTCCCCTCATTCTTCTACGCTCCAGGGAATAAAGTCCTAATCTATTCAATCTTTCACTGTAACTCAGTTTCTCAAGTCCTGGCTCTTTAAACCTTATTAATATCCTTAAATAATAAGAAGAAATCAAATAAAAAAATGCTGGGTTCTGGAGAAGTGTGTGACACAGTTATCTTAAATAATTACTGCCGCATGCTTCAGGCTCATTTGCTGGTTCTGTGTTTTTTTCACACACTCTTTTCCTTTGGAAAGTAATGAGGAAAGAATCACAGACTGATTGTTAACCTGCTTGACCACAACATGAGTGCGCATTCCCTTGACCGTCCGGTCCTGGAGTGGGGGCTCAATCCCTCAGTTAGAGGGAGGAGTGTTACCCAACTGAGCCACAACTCCTCCGACACGATGGTAAAGCCCTCTGATTGCACAAATGCAGTTGAATTTTACAGCCCAGTTGACGTGACCTGCACCAGATCTATCTGACCGTTTGCTTTCTGCACAGTTCGATTTCCCCTCCTCTTGTCTTTTCATTGCCCAGGCGAAATTTACAATGTTCAGTTTCCAACCGCGTCCGGGTATTCCCGAACCTGGATAGCCTGCAGATTGCCAAGTGGTGAAGGATGGGACTAATCTTTACACAATGACAAGCATTTATTTCCAGAGCCACAAATTACAAACACGTGTCTCCTAATCCCACAAACGTAATTTCAGTCTGCTCCTAGCTGTGAATCCCCGGATAAGATCTGCCATCTGAGTACAATTACATACCCAGTTAGTTTAATAGGGATGGTGGTGTTGCGGTAATGACACTGGACTAACAATCCAGAGACCCAGCCCAATGCTTCTGGGGACACGGGTTCAAATCCCACCGCAGCAGCTGGTGGCATTTAAATTCAATTAAAACTAGTCATAGAATCCTACAGTGCAGAAAGAGGCCATTTGGCCCATCGAGTCTGCACCAACCACAATCCCAGCCAAGCCCTATCCCCATAAGTTTACCCTAGCTAAGTGCCCCTGACACTAAGGGGTAATTTAGCACGGCCAATCCACCCAATCCACACATATTAAGACTGTGGGAAGAAACTGGTGCAGAGGAAATCCGTGCAGGCGTGGGGAGAATGTGCAAACTCCACACAGACAGTGACCCAAGCCGGGAATCGAATCTGGGTCTCTGACACTGTGAGGCTTAGAGATAGCCTTACCAACTATAATAACTCCAGGTGTCGGCTGTGAAGGAATTGTGCTTTATTACACAAATAGAAAATAAGCAATAACCACAAGCCTGTGGTGAACACAACAGGTCCTAACTAAAAGGTTAGTGGTTCCTCTCGGGGTCTTGCTTTATACAGGTCTCAGTATACGAGCTTCACCTGGTTGGCTAATTACCAATCCCCAGGGAGCTCGTATTCAATGGGCCCAGCTGGGAGGTCAATGAGTGATTCCCTATGGGGGTTAACACATCAACCACACTCATGTCCCAACAAAGAAAAAAAGTTCAATTGGGACATTCCTGTTCATCATGCTTCTATTGTCCCTGTATTTGTGGCTATGAGCAGTGGGACAGAGGAACATCACAGCATGATAGGATTGCCAACGCTATCACTGGAATCTGCGATACTCATTTAGCCTCAATGTCTCACTGTGAACACTGTGCACAGTTTTGGTCCCCTTATTTGAGGAAAGATGTAGTGGCAATGGAGGCAGTTCAGAGGAGGTTCACTAGATTGATTCCAGAGATGAGGGGTTTGTCGTATAAAGAGAACCTGAACAGTTGATACTCTGTGGAATTTAGAAAAATGAGGGGAGATCAAATTGAGGGAGACAAGATGATAAAAGGTCTGGATAAAAGTAGACGTGGAGCGGATGCTTCCTCTTGTGGGGCATTCTGGGACGAACAGTCCAAAGATGTGCGGGTTAGGTTGATCGGCCATGCAAAAATTGCCCCTTAGTGTCCTGAGATGCGTAGTTTAGGGGGATTAGTGGATAAATATGTAATGATATGGGGTAGGGCCTGAGTAGGATTGTGGTCGGTGCAGACTTGGTAGGCCAAATGGCCTATATCTGTGTAGGGTTTCTATGTTCTAGGTCATTGTCTTAGGATCAGGGGTAGCAAATTTAAAACAGAGTTGAGGAACCCAAAAGGTTGTGATTCTGTGCAATTCGCTGCCCCAAATTGTGGTGGATGCTGGGACAGTGAGTAAATTTAAGGAGTAGTTAGACAGATTTTTAATTGGTAATGTGTTGAAGGGTTATGGGGGGAGGGCAAGAAAATGGGGATGAGGAGCATATCAGCCACGATCGAATGGCAGAGCAGACTCGATGGGCCAAATGGCCTAATTCTGCTCCTATATCTTATGAACTGATGGGAGGCAAAGCTAAGTAGTACTGGAGTTACCGCAGAGAGGAGAAATGGGAAATGGGGTTTGACGGTCGAGGAAAAGACTTGACTATGTGGCAAATGGAGGAGGTGCACATATGAGGAGCATTATTTGAGGGGTGAGGGAGATGGAGGGGAACGTTTAAGGAGGTGAAAGCAAATGGGAGGTTTCAAAGATGTGGAGCAATGGGCATTGAGAATTAGTAGAGGAGGAGGAGAGACGTGTCAGAGACACGTGAGAGGATCTTCAAGCTAGGGAGAAAATTATGCAATTTTAAAGATAAGAAATTAAGGAATCTTGGAGGCAGGGGTAATGTGGTGATCACGTAGGGTTGGATCTTGGAGATATGAGCAAGGTGGAAGATTACGGAGAGGGCCAGTTGGGTTGTTACGGAGAATATTGAATCTTGGTTTCATTGGTCAGAACCTTGAATACAGGAGTTGGGACGTCTTGTTGAAGTTGTACAAGACATTAGTAAGGCCACACTTGGAATACTACATACAGTTTTGGTCACCCTATTATAGAAAGGATATTACTAAACTAGAAAGAGTGCAGAAAAGATTTACTAAGATGCTACCGGGACTTGATGGTTTGAGTTATAAAGAGAGACTGGATAGACTGGGACTTTTATCCTTGGAGTGTAGGAGGCTTGGGGGTGATCTTATAGAGGTCTATAAAATAATGAAGGGCATAGATAAGGTAGATAGTCACTATTCCCAAAGGTAGAGGGCATAGATTTAAGGTGAGAGGGGAGAGATACAAAAGGGACAAGAAGACCAAATTTTTCATACAGAGGGTGATGAGTGTCTGGAACAAGCTGCCAGAGGTAGTAGTAGAGGTGGGTACAATTTTGTCTTTAAAAAGCATTTAGACAGTTGTATGGATAAGATGGGTATAGAGGGATATGGGCCAAATGGGGTGGCTCAGTGGCACAGTGGTTAGCACTGCTGCCCCACAGCACCGGGGAGCTGGGTTCGATTCCTGGCTTGGGCCACTGTCTGTGTGGAGTTTGCACACTCTCCCCGTGTCTGCGTGGGTTTTCTCCGATTTCCTTCCACAGTCTGAAAGACGTGCTGGTTAGGTACATTGGCACCTGTTCAGGTACACTGAGGGAGAATTTAGCACGGCCAGAGTGTGGCAACCAGGGGATTTTCACAGCAACTTCATTACAGTGTTAATGTAAGCCTACTTGTGACTAATAAATAAACTTTAACTTTAAAGGTGGGCAATTGGGACCAGCTTAATGGTAGAAACTGGGCAGCACAGACAAGTTGGGCTGAAGGGCCTGTTTCTGTGCTGTAAAATCTCAATGATTCAAACTGATTAGGCTCTGTATTTTTAACGTGTAAATTGGCCCCCGTTTCCCCAAAACCCGTCATTATCCTTTATTAAAGGGCAATACATTTTCACTTTCACTCTTTCCAATGGATTATCCAACCTTCGATAGAAAATTAATTCAGACAGAATTTCTTCTGACCTCCGCAGGAACGATTTCCCCGACTGTGTGGCAGCTTTAATGGAGTGCCGAGAATATTAAAGAGAGCTTTTTCATATGAAAGAAGCTTTGTGCGCGCCCCAGGAATCAGTATCTTCATTCAGGGAAGATAATGAGAAGCACATGGCGGCTACTGCAGGGTTGCTGATGATGAATGAATCCAGCAGAGGGGGGTATGAGACTGCAGGATGGCCTAACTGAGATACTGACTGTAAGAGTATGCTGTTCATAAAGTGAGAGCTTCCTCCAATAGAGTCATACAGGTTTACAGCATGGAAACGGGCCCTTCGGCCCAACTTATCCATGCTACCCCTTTTTCTTAAACCTTTAAACTAGTCCCAATTGCCCGCATTTGGCCCATATCCCTCTATACCCTTCTTACCCATGTAACTGTCTAAATGCTTTTTAAAAGACAAAATTGTACCCGCCTCTACTGGCAGCTCGTTCCAGACACTCACCACCCTCTGTGTGAAAAAATTGCCCCTCTGGACCCTTTTGTATCTCTCCCCTCTCACCTTAAACCCTCTAGTTTTAGACTCCCCTACCTTTGGGAAAAGATATTGACTATCTAGCTGATCTATGCCCCTCATTATTTTACAGATCTCTATAAGATCACCTCTCAGCCTCCTACACTCCAGGGAAAAAAGTCCCAGTCTATGCAGCCTCTCCTTATACCTCAAACCATCAAGTCCCGGTAACATCCTAGTAAATCTCTTCTGCACTCTTCCTAGTTTAATAATATCCTTTCTATAATTGGGTATATAATAAATTCTATAATAAACGATGTACCTTCCCAAATTTGAAATGCAGTGTTCTAAAGAATCCCTACAGTGCAGAAATGGGGAGCTGGATCATTCAGAGTTTTCTTAAGTTAATTATTTCCCTAGGATCATAGAGTTCCTGCAATGCAGAAAAAAGCCATCGAGTCTGCACCGGCAATAATCCCAGCCAGTCCCTATCCCCATAACCCCACATATTTACCCTGCTAATCCCCCTGACACTGAGGGGCGATTTAGCATAGCCAATCCACCCAACCCGCACATCGTCGTCGGACTGTGGGAAGAAACTGGAGCACACCCCACGCAGACATGGGGAGAACATGCAAACTCCACACAGACAGGTACCCAAGCCGGGAATCGAACCCGGGTCCCTGGTGCTGTGAGGCAGCAGTGCTAACCACCGTGCTGCCCCTAAATTCAGAAATTGCATGAATGATTTGGTCTCAACGGGTGGAATTTTCCTGTCCTACCCACTATGGGAATTGTAGTGCGCAGTGGGGCTGGGGTGAGGGGGGGTGCGGACCATGCAAAGGTCCATTGACCTCGAGCAGGATTTTCTGGTCTTTGGGAGAACGCAGACAGAAAATCCCGCAGAATAAGCCGCTCAATATTGAAGTTTGTAGATGGTGAAAGGTATAAATACAGGTGAAAGGTGTTTGGTTTGTGCACAGTTTGGGTGGAATGAACTCCTTCGGATCTCAGTTTGGTAGAATACTTTGTGCAGGAACAGAGCTGTGCAGTGAAACTATTTTTTTGCGTAGAGGCGACATTGAGAGGACATAAACTTTTCCAATTGTTCGATCATATTTTCAAAAGGGATCCTGGAAAAGGTTTGACTGAGATTGGACAGATCTGGTCAACTTCAACTTTTATAGAATCTTACAACACAGGAGGAAGCTATTTGGCCCATCATGTTGTACTAGCTCATTGAAAGGACTGTCCAATTTGCCCCACTCTCCGGCTTTTCCCGCATAACCTTGCAAATTTTTCCTTTCCAAGTATTTTTTCAATTCCTTTTTGGAAGTTAGTATTGAATCTGCTTCCATGAGATTCCCGTGTTATCCACTATGACAATACAGTGCCTTTAAGAAATGTACTCGAGCCACATTCTTGTGCAGGATATTTCAAGCAGTTTTTTTCCATTTTATCGGAGCCGTTCTGACTACAATCGGCATCCTGTATTGTTGCTACAGCAACACAATTGTTTCTAATGGCTAGAATGTTGGTTTTAATCTGAACTAATGCTGTTCTGCTGTTTTCCCCTGGGATTTTGCAGAGTGGGGTTTCATTGGAATGATTGTCAGGTATGGTCATGGGACGGGGAGGCTGGTTTTACATAGAATATTCAAGGTTAGATGCTGCTTTCGAATTAAGAGGGAGAACAGTGTCTCTATTTTGCCCTCTCTGAAGTTGGAGACTGAGAGCTGCTAGAGACTAGATTTGCTTCTCTGAGGTTTTGCTGTTTTGAAGGTGTATCCTCTGAAAACTGCTGTCTGGGCTTGTGTCCGGAAGTGCTAAAAAGCTGAAAGTTCAACATCGTGCGAGCATATTTGTTTTTGTGCTAATTCTGAAGAAGGGTGCATGTCTATGGGGTATCACTTTAACTTGGAACAGCAGGGATAGCTAGCTGTTAGGAGCTACACTATGTCATGTTGAAGTCTGGTAATTGGTGAAAGTTATGCTAATTCTTTGTGTGATATTTTAACTGTGTTCTTAAATAAATTTTATTGGTAAAAGCTCCCTAGTGGATCACTTGAATCATACCCGGAGTGAAACACTTTATGCTGGTCCTCTGCCAAAATCAAAAGTAAAACTTAAAATCTGGGCTAACTTCATAAAGCACCTTGGATTTTCTGGCCTGGGTCTTAACACCACTGTAAATGAAGAATATACCTCTTCATTCGTCAATCTCCTGTCATTTAAACACACGGTACATTGTAGTGGCCGCAAGAGATAGTTGCAAAATGAGCAGGAGGATATCAGCAAACTCCGACCCACCAGCGCACATTTTGGACCACATTGGCCCTGTATGTTCAGCTGCCCTGGTGGCAGAGGAACAGGAAGGCAAGAGTTGCCCCGCAAGTTGCCAACAAGCAGAGAGTGATGGTAAATCTTCTGGGATACAATACCTTTGGTCCAAATACTCCCATCAGCCCGGGAAAACCAGATTCTCCAGGGTCCCCCTAAAGACAAGGAGAAAATGTTGGTCAGTGATGAAGAGAAGGAACAAGTTAGTCACAGAACATGTGGGAGGTTTGGACATGAGAACATAAGGAATAGCAGCATCAGCGTAACTACAGCACAAGGTTTTGGCCCTGATTTGAACTGGGTGCAGAATAAATCTTATGGATGGGATTTTCCATTCGCACTTGCTCTAAAACCAACAAATCCTGCCTGAGGTCAACATGCATGGTCCTCCCCCCTCCCCGACTACGATTTCCATGGTGGGTGGGATGGGAACACCACCCCCCCCCCATGTTTCCTTTCTAACTTGGACACAGTTGCGTAATTGTTGGCAGCAGGGTAGAGATACTCGAGAAGGTGACCCCAGGCAGGAGAAGGTTCGTGTGGAGGTGGGAATTTTGTTGGGAATAACTCATCTCCTGTCTCCCCAAAGCCTGTCCACAATTCAGGAGGGTGATGGAAGATTCTCCAATTGCCTGGATGGGTGCAGTTCCAACAACACTCAACAAGCGCAACACCATCCGGGACAAAGCAGGCCCACTCCATCGACACCCCATCCACTACCTTCACCATTCACTCCCTCCAATGTTGGCCAACAGTGGTAGCTGTGTACCATCTACAAGATACACTGCAGCAACTCACCGAGGCTCCTTAGACAGTACCTTGCAAACCTGTGACCTCTACTACCTGGAAGGACAAGGGCAGCAACATGGGAACACCACCACCTATAAGTTTGCCTCCAAGTCACTCCTCATCCTGACTTGGAAATATATCGGCATGTCACTGGGTCAAAATCCTGAAACTCTGTCCCTTAAGTGCACTGTGGGATACCTACACTTTGGGGACGGCTACAGTCCAAGAAGGCAGCTCACCACCACCTGCTCAATGGCAACTAGGAATGAGCACTAAATACTGGCCAGCCAGCACCACATCATAGAATCCCTACAGTGCAGAAGGAGGCCATTCAGCCCATCAGGTCTGCACCGATTGTCCAACAGAATGTTCTACCCTGGTCCTACCTCCATAGCCACACCTGCTAATCCCCCTAACCTGCACATCTTTGGACTGCAGGAAGAAACTGGAGCACCCGGAGGAAATCCACACAGATACGGGGAGAATGTGCAAACTCCACACAGACAGTGATCCAATCCATCACCCGGGTCCCTGGTGATGTGAGGCAGCAGTGCTAACCACTGTGCCACCCTGTCTTATGAAGAACAAGCAAACACACCGTGACAGACCAGCTGGACTAACCACCCTGTGACCGTGCTGTACACTCAATGTAAGGGGATACTTCCCGACATTGGAATGAGGTGTGAGGGGAAGGGCTTGGCTCTGCACTATCTCCTGCTTTGTTTTGCCCAGTGGAGACTACATGTCTCCAGAGTCTCAGAACCACCACAGGGATGGAAGAGGAGGCGGGTCAGATAGTGTATTTTGCAAGAATCTTCGCGATGAGAACATTTTGTGAAACAAATTAATTTTTGTATGAATGATAACATTTGACTTACAAACAATTCTTCTGAATTTGCAAGATAAACATTTGCTTAATAATGATTTTGCTTTCCCACTGTTGCTGCAGGACTGATCAGTTTATTGGAGAGTTGTTTTGTCACAATCGTTCAATACCCCAAACTCGAATACATCTGAATATCTGCGTTCTCGATCAGTTAAGGCTAACTCTGTTACTATCCCAGTCGAGATTAGTTTGTGACCTGCTTGGTTGGTCTGGTGGGCCTATCAGAGCCATAGGTTTCAAGTTTGAAAGTTTATTTATTATTGTCACAAGTAGGCTTCCATTGACACCGCAATGAAGTTACTGTGAAAATCCCCTAGTCTGCGCCTGCTCGGGTACACTGAGGGTGAATTTAGCATGGCCGATGCACCCTAACCAGCACGTCTTTCAGACTGCGGGAGGAAACCCACACAGACACGGGGAGAATGTGCAGCCTCTGCACAGACAGTGACCCAAGCCGGGAATCGAACCCAGGTCCCTGGCGCTGTGAGGCAGCAGTGCTAACCGCTGTGCCGCCGTGCCACCCTAAGTGGGTTGTGGATCCTTCACTGTTGAATATATTTAAGGCTGTGGGATACTTGGCCTCTCAGGAAATTCTTGGGTAGATGGAACAGGTGGGGAAGATGGAGCTAAGGCAAAAATTGTATTGATGATGGACAATGCTCCGCGGGCCATATCCTGCTGTCATTTCCTTTGGTTCTGTTAGTTCCTAGTAATTAATTTTTGACGGTTTACAAAGCCACAGTCACTTCTGTGATCATATTTCCCATGATACGCGGTTGAACATGGCTGTCTGTAGCCGTGGACAGCAGCTCTTTGGAACACGCAGCTCAGCGTAAGCTGTGTTACTGACCGGTTGACCTTTGGAGCCTGGGTCGCCTCTCTTCCCGGGCAAACCTGTTCCGCCTTCCATTCCTTTGATTCCTGGAGGTCCTGCCTGGCCTCGCAAACCTGTCTCTCCCTGCGGCAATCACAATGGACAAAGAAACACAGAGTTACCAGCAGACCACGCAGGGTTGACACCTCTACAACGCACCATCCGCAACCGTTACAATAGCAAACGTTACCGTTTCTCTAAAACGTTGAAGGGAAGACTGATGCAAAAATATATCAATGCAACAATAATTCACAAAAAATAAATAGTTTCTAGCAAAATGTAGCAAAGCACCATGGTGGTACAGTGGTTAGTCGGTGTACATGTGCATAGATCCCTGAAAGTTGGCACCCAGGTTAAGAGGGCGGACGGTGTGTTAGCTTTTATTGGTGGAGGGATTGAATTTCGGAGCCGTGAGGTCATGTTACAACTGTACAAAACTCTGGTGCGGCCGCACTTGGAGTATTGCGTACAGTTCTGGTCGCCGCATTATAAGAAAGATGTGGAGGCATTGGAAAGGGTGCAGAGGAGGTTTACCAGGATGTTGCCTGGTATGGTGGGAAGGTCTTATGCGGAAAGGCTGAGGGACTTGAGGTTGATTTCGTTGGAGAGAAGAAGGTTATGAGGTGACCTAATTGAGGCATACAAGATGATCAGAAGGTTAGATAGGGTGGACAGTGAGAGCCTTTTTCCTTGGATGGTGACGGCTAACATGAGGGGACATAGCTTTAAATTAAGGGGTGGTAATTATAGGACGGATGTCAGAGGGAGGTTCTTTACTCAGAGGGTAGTAACGTCATGGAATGCCCTGCCTGCAGCAGTTGTGGACTCGCCAACTTTAAGGGCGTTCAAATGGTCAGTGGATAAGCATATGGATAACATTGGAATAGTTTAGGTTAGAGGGTCATTAGATTGGTTCCACTGGTCGGTGCAACATCGAGGGCTGAAGGGCCTGTACTGTGCTGTAATGTTCTATGCTAACTCTGCTGCCTCACAGCGCCAGGGACACTTGGTCCAATCCGGCCTTGGGTCACTGTCTGTATGGACTTTGCATGTTCTCCCCGTGTCTGCATGGGTTTCCTCCGGGTGCTCTGGTTTCCTCCCACAGTCCAAAGATGTGCAGGTTAGGTGGATTGACCATGATAAGTTAGTGTCAGGGGGATTAGCAGGGCAAATATGGGGTGTTACGGGCTCAGGGCCTGGGTGGGGATTGGTGTCGGTGCAGACTCGCTGGGCCGAATGGCCTCCTTCGGCACTGTAGGGATTCTATGATCTTTTATCCTTTAATTGGAGCCATTTCCTTGGGGGGGGGGGTCAATTGAAATTTCCATCCTGGAGGTTGACAGAATTGTTTGTAAGGTAAGGATAGAAAGCATGGTGGGTAAATGGATTTGAACTATAGACCAGTTATTGTCTCGTTGAACAGCAGAGTGGGCTCAGGAGGTAAATGGCCCAATCCTCCATGAAGGCACAGACTGATCAGAGACCTGTTGAAAGTTGAACACGTTCCCCCATTTCCCCGTTGATTTCAGTCCAGCAACTCACTCAATCCCTTCGATAGCACCTTCCAAACCCACAACCTCTACCACCTGGAAGGTCTCTGTTTTAATAACAGAGTTGTCGTGATGGGAGACTTCAATTTCCCAAACATCGACTGGAATATCCCTAGGGTAAGGGGTATAGATGGGGAGGAGTTTGTTAGGTGTGTTCAGGAGGGTTTCCTGACGCAGTATGTGGACAAGCCTACGAGGGGAGAGGCTGTACTTGACCTGGTACTGGCGAATGAACCAGGGCAGGTGATGGATCTTTCGGTAGGAGAGCATCTTGGATATGGTGACCATAATTCTATCTCCTTCACAATTGCGTTGGAACGAGATAGGATCAGGCAGGCTAGGAAGGTGTTTGTCTGGGGTAAGGGGAGATACGAAGAAGTCAGGAAGTTACTCGGACAAATAAACTGGAAGGAGGCGTTCTTAGGGAAAAGTACCGAAGGAAGGTGGCAGATATTCAAGGAATGTGTGTCTGGAGCTCTGAATGACAACGTTCCGATGAGACGAGGGGGTTTTGGTGGGTCGAGGGAACCGTGGTGCACAAAGGATGTGTTGAACCTAGTCAGGAAGAAAAGGAAGGTGTACAAGAGGTTCAGGGAATTAGGAGATGTTAAAGATCTTGAGGAGTATAAGGACTGTAGGAGGGAACTTAAAAGGGAAATTAGGAGAGCCAGAAGGGGTCATGAGAAGACCTTGGCGAGTAAGATTAAGGAGAATCCCAAGGCCTTCTATAAATATGTGAAAGGTAAAAGGATAAGAAGAGAAGGGATAGGACCGATAAAAGGTGAGGGGGGAAAGGTTTGTGTGGAACCAGAAGAAATGGCGGAGGTGCTTAACGAGTACTTCGCCTCAGTATTCACGGTGGAAGCCGATCTGGGAGATTTTGTTATGGATTTGCAGCAGATGGAAAGGATTGAGTACGTGAATATTAAGGAGGAGGATGTGTTGGAACTTTTGAATTCTATCAAGGTAGATAAGTCGCCGGGACCAGATGGGATGTACCCCAGGATACTGTGGGAGGCGAGGGAAGAGATTGCAGAGCCCCTGGCGATGATCTTTGCGTCGTCAATGGAGACGGGAGAGGTTCCAGAGGATTGGAGGATTGCGGATGTAGTTCCTATTTTTAAGAAAGGGAACAGAGATAGCCCGGGAAATTACCGACCGGTGAGTCTGACCTCAGTGGTTGGTAAGCTGATGGAGAGGCTTCTGAGGGACAAGATTTACGAACATTTGGAGAGGTTTGACATGATCAGGAATAGTCAGCATGGATTTGTCAAGGGCAGGTCGTGCCTTACAAGCCTAGTTGAGTTCTTCGATAATGTGACTGAACACATTGACGAAGGAAGTGCCGTGGACGTAGTGTACATGGACTTCAGCAAGGCGTTTGATAAGGTCCCCCATGCAAGACTTCTTGAGAAGGTGAGAGGGCATGGGATCCAAGGGCCTTTGGCCTTGTGGATCCAGAACTGGCTTGCCTGCAGAAGGCAGAGAGTGGTTGTGGATGGGGCTTTTTCTGAATGGAGGTCAGTCACCAGCGGAGTGCCTCAAGGATCTGTTCTGGGACCCTTGTTGTTTGTCATTTTCATAAATGACCTGGATGAGGAAGTGGAGGGATGGGTAAGTAAGTTCGCTGATGACACGAAGGTCGGTGGTGTTGTGGATGATCTGGAAGGATGGCAAAAGTTGCAGCAGGACATAGATAGGATGCAGGACTGGGCGGAGAAGTGGCAGATGGACTTCAACGCGGATAAATGTGTTGTCGTCCATTTTGGCAGAACCAACGGGATGAACGAGTACACTATTAAGGGCAGAAGTCTGAGTAGTGTTGAGGAGCAGAAGGATCTTGGGGTCCGGGTCCACAGGACTCTTAAATCGGCCTCGCAGGTGGAGGAGGTGGTCAAGAAGGCGTATGGTGTACTGGCCTTCATTAATCGAGGGATTGAGTTTAGGAGTCGGGAGGTAATGCTGGAACTTTATAAGACCCTTGTCAGGCCTCATTTGGAGTATTGTGCGCAGTTCTGGTCGCCTCACTATAGGAAAGATGTAGAAGCTATTGAGAGGGTACAGAGGAGATTTACAAGGATGTTGCCTGGACTGGGAGGCATGCCTTATGAAGTTAGGTTGAGGGAGCTGGGACTCTTTTCCCTGGAGAGACGAAGGTTGAGAGGCGACCTGATAGAAGTTTACAAAATGTTGAGAGGAATAGATAGGGTGGACTCTCAGAGGCTATTTCCCCGGTTTGAAATGGTCGCTACGAGAGGACACAGATTTAAGGTGCGGGGAGGGAGGTTCAGAAGTGATGTTAGGGGTAAGTTTTTCACTCAGAGGGTGGTGAGTGAATGGAATCGGCTGCCGTCAGTGGTGGTGGAGGCGAACTCGCTGGGGTCTTTTAAAAGACTTCTGGATGAGTATATGGGGTTTAATGAGATTGAGGGTTATAGATAGGTCTGTAGGTTGGTAGGTGATGTGGTCGGCGCAACTTGTGGGCCGAAGGGCCTGTTTGTGCTGTAGTGTTCTATGTTCTATGTTCTATGAGCCACCCACGAAGTAAAACTTTATTTATTAGTGTCACAAGTAAGGCTTACATTAACACTGCAATGAAGTTACTGTGAAAATCTCCTAGTCGCCACATCCTGGCGCCTGTTTGGGTACACCGAGGGAGAATTTAGCATGGCCAACGCAGCACGTTTTTCTGACTGTGGGAAGAAACTGGAGCACTCGGAAGAAACCCATGCGGGGAGAACATGCAGACTCCACACAGACAGTGACTCGAGGCTGGGAATTGAACCCGGGTCCTTGGCGCTGTGAGGCAGCAGCGCTAACCACTGTGCCACCGTTCCACCCCATCATCCTGCCTTGGAAATATATCGGCCGTTCCTTCATTGTTGTTGAGTCAAATTCCTGGAACTCCCTCCCTAACAGCGCTGTGAGTTCAAGAAGATAACTCACCACCACCTTCATCGGGACAATTAAGGACTGGCAATAAATGCTGGCCTGGTCAGCAACGCCCACATTCAGTGAATGAACTTTTAAAAATTACTGGAATTTAATCTCATTGAGGGTGATGTTGGTCCAATAATAAAAGACAGATCCGCTGGAGTGAGGAGGCGTCTTGCGAGTTGTTCCTGTCTCTGTACACAAACTATTTCACCCAATTTAGCAGGGCCAATCCATCTAACCGGCAGGTCTTTGGACTGTGGGAGGAAATTGGGAGGAAACCCACGCAGGCACGGGGAGAATGTGCAGACTCCACACGGACAGTGACCCGAGCCGGGAATCGAACCTGGGACCCTGGCGCTGTGAGGCAGCGGTGCCACCGTGCCGAAAGAACTTAGAGGATGACCTCTCCTGGGAGGGACGGCCATTTGATATCTGATATCCGCTTTATCTTTCGATCATCGTTCTTCCACCACCCCAACCAGAGGGTCATTCTGGTCTTGGGATCGGGAACATTTGCTTTCCTTTACGCAGTTCAGTGAGGAATTCCTGTAAATTGCCTTGAAAAACATTCCAGGGTACGTGGCATCAAGATGAAATAAGATGTAAATCATGGAAACTGTGGGGGTTTGTTTGTTATCAGTCTCTACCACAAAAATAATCCATGCACAGTTTGTTTAACAGATGGACAGCAATATGAGGTTGCATTTCATTTCTTGCGAAATGGCAGTTGACCACATCAGATGTGCCACGGAGTTCATGGTAAACAGAATAACTCTGGAATACACAGCAGGAAGTGATTAGAACCCTCCGTGATTCCTCTGAGGCCGTCCCTCTGGATTCGTAACGAGTTGCTTCCACTGAATGGCCTCTGCCACGGCCAATGACTCCGACTGAGGATTCCGCCACATGTGGGGCAGCTCGTTTGGAGGTTTGTCCACTCTCTCTGACGCTGCGCCCCTGCCCAAAGGACAAAGTCTCTGGATGTGCCTGCTGCCTTTCAGAAGGAGCCATCGTCATTTTGTTCCTCGAATCATAGAGACCCCACAGTGCAGACGGAGGCCATTCGGCCCATCAAATCTGCACTGACCACAATCCCACGCGGGCACTATCCCCATAGCCCTAATCCATCTAACCCAGGCCCTATCCCCATAACCCTAATCCATCTAACCCAGGCCCTATCCCCATAACCCTAATCCATCTAACCTGGGCACTATCCCCATAACCCTAATCCATCTAACCCAGGCCCTATCCCCGGAACCTGAATCCATCTAACCCAGGCCCTATCCCCCATAACCCAAATCCATCTAACCCAGGCCCTATCCCCATAACCCTAATCCATCTAACCTGGGCACTATCCCCGGAAGCCGAATCCATCTAACCCAGACCCTATCCCCATAACCCTAATCCATCTAACCCAGGCCCTATCCCACATAACCCGAATCCATCTAACCCAGGCCCTATCCCCCATAACCCTAATCCATCTAACCCGGGCACTATCCCCGGAACCCGAATCCATCTAACCCGGGCACTATCCCCATAGCCCTAATCCATCTAACCCAGGCCCTATCCCCCATAACCCTAATCCATCTAACCCAGGCCCTATCCCCCATAACCCAAATCCATCTAACCCAGGCCCTATCCCCCATAACCCTAATCCATCTAACCCGGGCACTATCCCCGGAACCCGAATCCATCTAACCCAGGCCCTATCCCCATAACCTTAATCCATCTAACCCAGGCCCTATCCCACATAACCCGAATCCATCTAACCCAGGCCCTATCCCCCATAACCCTAATCCATCTAACCCGGGCACTATCCCCGGAACCCGAATCCATCTAACCCGGGCACTATCCCCATAGCCCTAATCCATCTAACCCAGGCCCTATCCCCCATAACCCTAATCCATCTAACCCAGGCCCTATCCCCACAGCCCTAATCCATCTAACCCAGGCCCTATCCCCACAGCCCTAATCCATCTAACCCAGGCCCTATCCCCACAGCCCTAATCCATCGAACCCAGGCCCTATCCCCGGAACCCTAATCCATCTAACCCAGGCCCTATCCCCGGAACCCTAATCCATCTAACCCAGGCCCTATCCCCGGAACCCTAATCCATCGAACCCAGGCCCTATCCCCGGAACCCTAATCCATCTAACCCAGGCCCTATCCCCGGAACCCTAATCCATCTAACCCAGGCCCAATCCCCATAACCCTAATCCATCTAACCCAGGCCCTATCCCCCATAACCCGAATCCATCTAACCCAGGCCCTATCCCCGGAACCCTAATCCATCTAACCCAGGCCCTATCCCCGGAACCCTAATCCATCTAACCCAGGCCCAATCCCCATAACCCTAATCCATCTAACCCAGGCCCTATCCCCCATAACCCGAATCCATCTAACCCAGGCCCTATCCCCGGAACCCTAATCCATCTAACCCAGGCCCTATCCCCGGAACCCTAATCCATCTAACCCAGGCCCAATCCCCATAACCCTAATCCATCTAACCCAGGCCCTATCCCCGGAACCCTAATCCATCTAACCCAGGCCCAATCCCCACAACCCTAATCCATCTAACCCAGGCCCAATCCCCATAACCCTAATCCATCTAACCCAGGCCCTATCCCCGTAACCCTACATATTTACCCTGCTAATCCATCTAACCCAGGCCCTATCCCCCATAGCCCTAATCCATCTAACCCAGGTCCTATCCCCATAACCCTACATATTTACCCTGCTAATCAATGTAACCCAGGCCATATCCCCGTAACCCTAATCTATCTAATCCAGGCCCTATCCCTGCAGCTGGTTTTAGCTACACATTTAGCTGCTAATCCATTAAACCTATGCCTCCCGGGACACTATGGAGCAATTTAGAATGTTTCAGGGCAGCAGTTCCAGGCCCTGTGCATAAACAGCCAGAACAGAAACACGCTGGACCAGGCAGAGACCAGGCTGTAGGTCAGATCTTTTTTTGAGTTTAATAATTACAAAACCATTTTACAACTAAGGTTACACACAATTTACTTTTCACAAACTTCCAAAATAAATAGATAAATTAGATGGGGGGAAGGAGATGCCTCGAAACTCAGCTTGCAACACATTACAGCCAATATAGACACATGAATAAGATTTTCAGTTTGCAGTTCGTAGAATCCCTACAGTGCCAAAGGAGGCCTTTTGGCCCATCGAGTCTGCACTGACAACAATCCTATTCTATCCCCGTAATCTCACATATTTACCCTACTAATCCCCCTGACACTGAGGGGAAATTTAGCACGGCCAATCAACCTAACCTGCACATCTTTGGACTGTGGGAGGAAGCCGGAGCACCCGGAGGAAACCCACGCAGACACGGGGAGAACATGCAAACTGTACTGTGACCCGAAGCCGGAATTGAACCCGGGTCCCTGGCACCGTGAGGCAGCAGTGCTAATCACCGTGCTGCCCTCTAATGGGCTACTCTGGCTCAAAATGACTCTAATTTGCAAAAAGATTTAACAATTCTTTGTCAGTTGGGAGCTGTTGGGATTATTATCACCTGTTCTTAGATTCTATTTGACGGTTTTGTGTGAGGATGTTAAATTTCATGGAGCGATTGGGAACCTGTGGGAGAAGCCTCGTATAAGGACAAAGAACAAAGAAAATTACAGCACAGGAACAGCTCCTACGGCCCTCCAAACCTGCACCGACCAGGCTGCCCGACTGAACTAAAACCCCCCCTACCCTTCCGGGGACCGTATCCCTCTATTCCCATCCTATTCATGTATCTGTCAAGACGCCCTTTAAAAGTCACAATCGTATCTGCTTCCACTACCTCCCCCCTGGCAGTGAGTTCCAGACACCCATCAATCACCCTCTGTGTAAAAAACCAGCCTCGTACATCTCCTTTAAACCTTGCCCCTCGCACCTTAAACCTGTGCTCCCGAGTAATTGACTCTTCCACCCTGGGAAAAAGCTTCTGACTATCCACTCTGTCCATGCCCCTCATATAATCTAAGGACTCCCTATTAGCAGCTCCCACTCCACTGTAAGTTCATTTGAGCTGTGCCAGGGTCCCAGTTTAAGCCAGAGTCCCAGTGTTGTGACACCAACAGGAACAGGGATAGCTTTGAGGGAATTCTGGGCCAACAATCCCTCCTGAGCACTAACACACCTTAGTGAGGGTAAAACCCCTGCCATGTCTTTGTATAACTCAATTAAAAAGTGTATGCATTTTCAGGTTACATTTTCCAGACAGATTCCTGTGATGACTCGCTGGGGTACAGAAGAATGAGGGGGGGGGTTTGATTGAGGTGTATAAAATACTCAACGGGATTGATCAAGCAAATGTTAACCAAATGTTTCCCCCTTCTAGGGCAGTCTAGGATGAAGGGTCATAGTTGTCTAGTAAGAGGGGGGAGGCTCAAGATAGAGATAAGTGGAGGGAGTGCAGAGGAGGTTCACTAGGCTGATACCAGAGATGAGGGGGTTGGCCTATGAAGAGAGATTGAATAGACTGGGTCTGTACTCGTTGGAGTTTAGAAGGATGAGGGGGGATCTTATGAGACGTATAAGATAATGAAGGGGATGGATAGGGTAGAGGTAGAGAGATTCTTCCCACTCAGAAAGGACAGCAGGACTAGAGGGCACAGCCTCAAGATAAGGGGGGGGGAGGCAGTTTAGATCAGAGTTGAGGAGGAACTTCTTCACTCAAAGGGTGGTGAATCTCTGGAATTCTCTGCCCATTGAAGTGGTGGAGGCTACCTCGCTGAATATATTTAAGTCATGGGTAGATGGGTTTCTGATAGACAGGGGAATTAAGGGTGAAGGGGAGAAAGCGGGAAAGTGGAACTGATCCACTTCAGATCAGCCATGATCTTATTGAATGGCGGGGCAGGCTCGAGGGGCTAGATGGCCTACTCCTGCTCCTATTTCTTATGTTCTTATAAGGAGAAGGACTTCTCACAGAGGGTCGTACATCTATGGCCAAAAGAGGAAATGCTGGAAAATCTCAGCGGGTCTGGCAGCATCTGTGAGGAGAGAAAAGAGCTGATGTTTCGAGTCCAGATGACCCTTTGTCACTGGCCACAGAGTACGGGGGATGCAGAATCAATCGATGGATTCAAGAAAGAGATAGGTAAATATTTGATCAGAAGCAGGACAAAAGGGCGATGAGGAAAAGGCAGAGAAACGGAGTTAGGATGAGATGGAGATCTGTCAGGTTGATATAGAGTGGCACTCAAAGGGCTGAACTGCCTATTCTCACTCCTAATTCCTATGTTTATACGGCAGGACTGACATGTGGGCCAGAAATCTCTGACCACGCCGGCAGGATTTTCCGGTTCCGCCGCAGTGTGCCCCTTGCCCGTGGGTTTCCCGCCAGTGTGGGGTGACATCAATCGGAATTCCCATTGACAGTGGCGGGACCAGAGAATCCCGACGCTCGCAAACAAGGCGCCACCTCCCGCCAGCCGGAAAACTGTGGTCGAGAGGCCAAAAGATCTCGTCCATAACGAGAGATAGAGCCAGTTAGGATTGTATTCATTGGAATTCAGAAGAATGAGGGGGGGAATCTCATAAGAAGCTATAAAATTCTAACAGGACTGGACAGGGTAGATACAGGGAGGGTGTTCCCGATGGTGGGGAACTCCAGAACCAGGGGTCACAGTCAAAGGATGAAAAGTAAACATTTTAGGACTGAGGTGAGGAGAAATTTCTTCACCCAGAATGTGTGGAATTCACTACCGCAGAAAGTAGTTGAGGTCAAAACATCATGTTTTTGAGAAGGAGTCAGATATAACTCTTGAGGCAAAGGGGGTCAAGGGATAGCGGGGGAAGATGGGATCAGACTATTGAGTTGGACGATCAGCCATGATCATAATGAAGGGCCGAATGGCCTCCTCCCGCTCCTATTTTCTATGTTTCTATATTTTGAGAGGCTGAAGTTTTTGCCTGATCTGGGAATACTAGAGCGTAAGAACATAAGAAATAGGAGCAGGAGTAGGCCATCCAGCCCTTCGAGCCTGCCCCGCCATTCAGTAAGATCATGGCTGATCTGAAGTGGATCAGTTCCACTTTCCCGCTTTCTCCCCATAACCCTTAATTCCCCTGTCTATCAGAAACCTATCTACCCGTGACTTAAATATATTCAACGAGGCAGCCTCCACCACTTCAACGGGCAGAGAATTCCAGAGATTCACCACCCTTTGAGTGAAGAAGTTCCTCCTCAACTCCATTCTAAACTGCCCCCCCCCTTAATCTTGAGGCTGTGCCCTCTAGTTCTGCTATCCTTTCTAAGTGGGAAGAATCTCTCTACCTCTACCCTATCTAGTCCCTTCATTATCTTGTAGGTCTCTATAAGATCCCCCCTCAGCCTTCTAAACTCTAATGAGTACAGACCCAGTCTATTCAATCTCTCTTCATAGGCTAACCCCCTCATCTCCGGTATCAGCCTGGTGAACCTCCTCTGTACTCCCTCCAAGGCCAATATATCCTTTTGCAAATAATACTGCGATCGGGTTCATGAATTATTCAGTAAAAGTGTGAAATCGCATTTTTCTCCATGAGAAAGTGAATTTGACACAAAATGGCAGGATGATTTACGAGCGCAAATTGAAGATGATTAGATATTTTAACAGCGCCCAGGAGGAGGCGCTAACGATACGTCACGAGGGGCCTCCAATTGTCACTGCAGCAAACCTGCAGGAGCTGCATTAAACCATCCCTTTGATTACTCTGACTGTAACAGGACCTCAGGGAGTTGTTAAGCAATGACTGTAATGTGAAGTATAACCGCTGGCAAAAGATCCAAAACTGTTCATGCCAAAAAAAGTTTGTAATATTTGCGGGTACAATTCTGTCTTTTAAAAAGCATTTAGACAGTTACACGGGTAAGACGGGTATAGAGGGATATGGGCCAAATGTGGGCAATTGGGATTAGCTCAGGAGTTAAAAATAAAGGTGGCATGGACCGGTTGGGCCGAAGGGCCTGTTTCCATGCTGTAAACCTCTATGACTCTACGACTCAGCCAGTCATATAACTGTCAATTGGACTGAGTTGACTTGAACCTGCCAACAACAGAAGCCTGCATTTGTATAACACCTTGAAAGTAAAATGGCTTTAATGTCTCAATTTGAAATCCTCCCACAGCTTCCCTATCTGTCCAACCTTCTCCAGGCCCACTATCCTCTGAAATCTCGGAGGTTCCCTTATGCCGGTGTCTTCAGCACCCTGATTTTAATCACTCCCTCCAGTTCGGTGGGTTTGAGATGGCTGAATGATCCAGTTTGCCACCCGCAGACTCTGCCGGTTGCAGGGTAGGTGGTCCTTGAGGTGGTTGGGTCGGTGGATGGTTTGGAGGTTTTTGCCACTCTCCCTGGCACCTCAACGTCACCTCTGCGAACTCACAACACAACTTCCCGATGTGGTTGGTGCCGTGCCCAATCAGCCTTGCCCACCTCGATCAGTCACAGACCAGAGTCTCCCATGCCCTCGGGAGCCATTTTAGCTCAACTGGTTTGTGAGGCAGAGCGATGCTAACAGCGCAGGTTCAATTCCCGTAGTGGCTGAGGTTATTCATGAAGGCCACATCTTTTGATTTAATTTATTATTGTCACATGCATTGGGAGAGAGTGGAAAGTATTGCTTCTTGTGCGCTTTATAGATAAAGCATACCGTTCATAGAGAAGGAAAGGAGGCGGTGCAGAATATCATCTTGCAGGGGAGGCGGTGGCCTAGTGGTATTATCGCGAGACCATTAATCCAGAAACTCAGCTAATATCCCGGGGATCCAGGTTCGAATCCCACCACGGCAGATGGTGGGATTTGAATTCAATAAAAAATATCTGGAATTAAGAATCTACTGATGACCATTGTCGGAAAAACCCATCTGGTTCACTAATGTCCTTTAGGGAAGGAAATCTGCCGTCCTTACCCGGTCTGGCCTACATGTGACTCCAGAGCCACAGCAATGGGGTTGACTCTCAACTGCCCTCTGAACAAGGGCAACTAGGGATGGGCAATAAATGGGGGCCAGCCGGCGATGACCATGTCCCATGAATGAATAGAGGAAAGAAGTCACAGATAGGATGTAGAGAAAGATCAATCTAATATATGATAGCAGGGACGAAGCTGTTCTTGAATTGGTTGATACATACTGTCAGACTTTTGTATCTTTTTGCTGATGGAAGGAGATGGAAGAGGGTATGTCCGGGATTCTCAGCCTCGCCTGAGGTGTGACGATCCTTGTGTTAGAGTTTAGAAGAATGAGGGGAGATCTCATTGAGACGTATAAGATGATGAATGGGATGGATAGGATAGAGGTGGAGAGACTCTTCCCGCTCAGAAAGGACAGTAGGACTAGGGGGCACAGCCTCAAGATAAAGGGGGGGCGGTTTAGAACGGAGTTGAGGAGGAACTTCTTCACTCAAAGGGTGGTGAATCTCTGGAATTCTCTGCCCGTTGAAGTGGTGGAGGCTGCCTCGCTAAATATTTTTAAGACGCGGGTTGATAGGTTTTTGATAAGCGAGGGGATTAAGGGTTATGGGGAGAGGGCGGGGATGTGGAGCTGAGACACGACAGATCAGCCATGATCTTATTGAATGGCGGGGCAGGCTCGAAGGGCTAGTTGGCCTACTCCTGCTCCTATTTCTTATGTTCTTATGTGTTAAATCGCTACCAGTCAGCGCTCCCCTTCGAAGGGGAGTGCAGCCATTGGTCATCTGTGACCGCGGCAACTTAACTGTTACCTTTTATGCTCGACCCCATCATGAGTGCTTTGAGGACACCTCTAAAACGTTTCTGCCCAAGGGTTGACCTGTGTGGCCTGATCATCTCTGCCTTTCTAGTAAGGAGTCTCACAACACCAGGTTAAAGTCCAACAGGTTTATTTGCAATCAATGGCTTTCGGAGCGCTGCTTTTCCATCAAGTCACTCACCTGATGAAGGAGCAGCGCTCCGAAAGCTCGTGATTCCAAATAAACCTGTTGGACTTTAACCTAGTGTTGTGAGACTCCTTACTCTGCCCACCCCAGTCCAACTCCACATCTTAGCCTTTCTAGTTAGTAAGTCATTGTACACCACAGCTTTAGGGTGGTGAGCTGTGAACGCAGGGGGTCCTTGGACCCGCTTACCTTGAAGCCAGGAGGTCCCTGAGATCCGGGTAACCCTGGGACTCCAACACGACCGCGTCCACCAGGCTTCCCGGGCAATCCGACACTCCCGTCGTCTCCCTGTTCTCCCTGAGGTAGGAGGGAAAGCGACATCTTAACAGACATCAAACTATTGACAGTTCATTGCAGCAAGAGCTGCTGTGGCTGTTTATCCTTGACAAGAGATTCATTGCAGCGAAAATAAAATACAGACCAACAATCGTCACTCACAGAGATATGGCGAGCAGCTCATTCTGATTCACAGCTAAGGGTGGACGGTGGCACAGTGGCATTGTTACAATCTTAATACAAAGAACAACAAAGAACAAAGAACAACCCAGCACGGGAAACAGGCCCTTCGGCCCAACGAGCCCGCGCCGCCGCATCCTCCTACACCTACTCTACCCTGCGTGTCTACGAATGGAACCCCTAACTTAGCCAGATTCAGGGGAGAATAGTGCCAATTTGGTAAAACCAATCAGCCTAAGAGCACATCTTTGGGGTGTGGGAGGAAACCGGAGCGCCCGGAGGAAACCCATGCAACCAACAGGGAGAATGCGCAAACTCCCACAGACACAGGCCCAAATCCATGTATCTGCACAGCCAGCAGTGCTAGTCACCGAGCTGTTGCGGTGCCCGTCTACCGGTCCAGGATCAAGCATACACACCGACACGAAGTACTAGGCCACTCCCGGAACCTCCAAGAGCAGCCCACGCACGACCCACCGTGTGCATGCCCCTCGTTTGACAACGAGGTGGACCTCCACCTGCGGAATAAAAAGACAAAAACGTTAATCTTACAAGTCTGCTTTTCCGGTGTCTCCTGAGGTATAGACCCGATCATTGGTAAGACTTACTTAGCGATGTAGTCCTACAAGGATTTTTACAAGGATGTTGCCTGGATTGGGAGGCATGCCTTATGAGGACAGGTTGAGGGAGCTAGGGCTCTTCTCCCTGGAGAGACGAAGGTTGAGAGGTGACCTGATAGAGGTTTATAAGATGTTGAGAGGAATAGATAGGGTGGATTCTCGGAGGCTGTTTCCCAGGGCTGAAATGGTCGCTACGAGAGGACACAGGTTTAAGGTGCTGGGGAGCAGGTACAGAGGAGATGTCAGGGGTAAGTTTTTCACTCAGAGGGTGGTGAGTGAGTGGAATCGGCTGCCGTCGGTAGTGGTGGAGGCGAACTCACTGGGGTCTTTTAAGAGACTTCTGGATGAGTACGTGGGATTTAATGGGATTGAGGGTTATAGGTAGGCCTGGTAGATAGGGATATGATCAGCGCAACTTGGGGACCGAAGGGCCTGTTTGTGCTGTAGTGTTCTATGTTCTATATCGTCCCTGGGCTAGTAATTCAGAGACACAGGGAAATGTTCTGGGACCCCGGTTTGAATCCCACTGTGGCAGATTGTGGAATTTGAATTCAATACAAAATATCAGGCAGCATGATGGCACAGTGATTGGCACTGCTGCCTCACAGCTCCGGGGAGCTGGGTTCCATTCTCGGCTTGAGTCACTGTCTCCATGGGTTTCCTCTGGGTGCTCCGGTTTCCTCCCACAGTCCAAAGATATGCGGGTTAGGTTGATAGGCCATGCTAAATTTCCCCTCAGTGTTGATGCATAGATTAGAGGGATTAGTGGGGTAAATATGTGGGGTTACAGAGATAAGGTGGGATTATTGCTGGTGCAGTCTTGATGGGCAGAATGGCCTCCTCTTGCACTCGATGTTTCTATGATCTGGAACTAAGAATCTAATGATGACCATGAAACCATTGTCGATTGCCGTAAAAACCCATCTGGTTAACTGATGCCCTTCAGGGAAGGAAATCTGCTGTCCTTACCCGGTCTGGCCTACATGTGACTCCAGGCCCACAGCAAGGTGGTTGATTCTTAACTGCCCTCCGAAATGGCCGAGTGAGGCGCTCAACGTGAGGGCAATTGGGGATGGGCAATAAAAGCTGGACAGCAATGAAGAACAAGAAAAGAATACCTTTATCAGATCACCTTATAATCTTCTCTATTTTAACTAAAGGAGTTTTTTTTAGTCTTTCATCACTAAAGCTTCCCAGTGTAATCTAAATAAATCTCTTCTGCACTCCTTTCAGGACCTCAAGACTTCTTATAAACCCATTTTTGACCCCATTTATAAAACCTCAGCAGACCAATCTGCTTGCTGTTTGGACAGTTTAGCAATACCTTTCATGTAGCCAGGAAACCCGATCTCTCCATTAGTTACAAAACAGGAGAAGGCAGGCTCAAGGGGCAATATCTTGGTGGCACCTTCGCTGCACTCCCTCAAGGGTAAGAATAACAGTCCAAAGATGTGCGGGCTAGGTTGATTGGCCATGCTAAATTGACCCTAGCATCAAGGAAATTAGCAGGGTAAATATGTGGGGTTACAGGAATAGGGCCTGGATGGGACTGTGGGTTGGTACAGACTCAATGGGCCAAATGGCTTCCTCTGTATTGCAGGGATTCTATGATTCTTCTATGATCCTTCCTCAGAAAAGGAGACCATACAGTATTCTAAGTGTGGCATCACCAAGATCCTGTATAATTGCAACAACACATCCCTGCTCTTGTAAGACCATAAGATATAGGAGCAGAATTAGGCCGCTCAGCCCATCGAGTCTGCTCCACCATTCAATCATGGCTGATATTTTTCTCATCTCCCATTCTCCTGCCTTTCCCCATAACTGCTGACCCCCTTATTAATCAAGAACCTATCTATCTCTGTCTTAAAGACACTCAGTGGCCTAGCCTCCTCTGCGGCAAAGAGTTCCACAGATTCACCACTCTCTGGCTGAAGAAATTCCTCCTCATCTCTGTTTTAAAGGATTGTCCCTTTAGCCTGAGGTTGTGCCCTCTGGTTCTAGTTTTTCCTACTAGTGGAAACATCCTCTCCACATCCACTCTATCCAGGGCCTCACAGTATCCTGTAAGTTTCAATAAGATTCCCCCCTCATCCTTGTAAACACCAACGTGTACAGACCCAGTGTCCTCAACCATTCTTCATACGACAAGCTCTTCATTCCAGGTCTCATTCTTGTGAACCTCCTCTGGATCCTTCCAGCACACCCTTCCTTAGATGTGGGGTCCAAAACTGCTCACAATACTCCAAATGAGGTCTGACCAGAGCTTCAATCAGCTTCAGAAGTGCATCCCTGCTCTTGTATTCTAGCCCTCTCGACATGAATGCTAGCATTGCACTTGCATTGTATTAAAGAACAAAGAACAACACAGCACGGGAAACAGGCCCTTCGGCCCAACGAGCCCGCGCCGCCGTCCCATTGTCTCAGTGACCTATTCATGATTTTAGTCTACGCCTAATGTGTGAGGATCAGGGAGGTCCAATATAGGGACAATTTGTTACCCAATCAATCAGCCTAAAAGCTGATTCCCGAAACCTCTTGCAATGAAGGGCAACATGCCATTTGCCTTCTTTACCCCCTTGCTGCACCTGCATGCTTACCTTCAGTGACTGGTGCACAAGGACACCCAGGTCCTGCCGCACACTCCCCTCTCCCAATTTACAGCCATTCATGTAGCAATCCGCCTTGTTTTTGCTTCCAAAGTAAATAACCTCGTGCTGTTCTGTATTTTCCTTTGTGTCGCTGCCATTATCTTTCATTCCATTTGTAAATAAATCCAGCGGCTGTTTACACTCTGCACATGTCCCAGACATCAATTTACCACAAGGAAGGGCAAAGGCCAGCAGACACGTGGGAACGCCATCAGCTGCAAGCTCCTCTCCGAGCCACTCATCACCCCGACGTGGAAATATATCGGCTGTTCCTTCACTGTCACTGGGTCGAAATCCCAGTTTGCCGTGCAGATACACGGACCTGGGTCGGATCTCCGACTTGGGCCGGTGTCTGTGGGAGTTTGCACATTCTCCCCGTGCTTGCGTGGGTTTTCTCCGGGTGCTCCGGTTTCCTCCCACACCCCAAAAAACGTGCTTTTAAGAACATAAGTACATAAGAAATAGGAGCTGGAGTAGGCCATCTAGCCCTTCGAGCCTGCCCCGCCATTCAATAAGATCATGGCTGATCTGAAGTGGATCAGTTCCACTTTCCCGTTTTCTCCCCATAACCCTTAATTCCCTTGTCTATCAGAAACCTATCTACCCGTGACTTAAATATATTTAGCGAGGCAGCCTCCACCACTTCAACAGGCAGAGAATTCCAGAGATTCACCACCCTTTGAGTGAAGAAGTTCCTCCTCAACTCCGATCTAAACTGTCCCCTCTTATCTTGAGGTTGTGTCCTCTAGTCCTGCTATCCTTTCTAAGTGGAAAGAATCTCTCTACCTCTACCCTATCCATCCCCTTCATTATCTTATACGTCTCTATAAGATCCCCCCTCATCCTTCTAAACTCCAACGAGTACAGACCCAGTCTATTTAGTCTCTCTTCATAGTCCAACCCCCTCATCTCCGGTATCAGCCTCGTGAACCTCCTCTGTACTCCCTCCAAGGCCAACATATCCTTGCGCAAGTGCGGCGACCAAAACTGCACACAGTACTCCAGCTGCGGCCTCACCAGCACCCTGTACTGATTTTAGGCTGATTGGTGTTAACAAATTGTCCCTAAACTAGACCTCCCTTAATCTGGCGCGCATATAATTCTCTAAATTTGCACACCTTTATTGTGGAGTCCAAGAGGCGTAGACAAAAGTCATAGGTAGGAGGAGGATTGGAACGAGGCACTCACTGAATGTCAAAATGGCAGCACGGGCTTGTAGGGCCAAAGGGCCTGTTTCCTGTGCTGTGTTGTTCTTTGTTCCTGGAACTCCCTCCCTAACAGCACTGTGGTTGTGCCTACGCCACAGGGATCTCAGCGGGCTCAAGAAGGCAGCTCGCCACCACCTTCTCAAGGGGCAGTTAGGGATGGGCAATAAAATGCTGGCCTACACGGCCACACCCATGTCCCATAAATAAATTTTAAAAAATTGGGATTAATCCTGTTTGATCTGTGGTAAGCCAACAGAAATACTATGAAGGTCATGGAAACTTGACCATGGGTTACTGACAGGGACGCTGGCAGGATTTATTAACCGAATTGTTGGGAAGTTGAGCTTAAATTGGGAAAAAGACGTATAAAATTGTGTGATGTGTTGGCTGGACTGTTTACTGTGGAAAGAATATCCCACTTCACCTGCACGGTGGCACAATGGTTAGCACTGCCGCCTCACAGCGCCAGGGACCCGGGTTCAATTCCCAGCTTGGGTCACTGTCTGTGGGGAGTCTGCACATTCTCCCCGTGTCTGCGTGGGTTTCCTCCGGGTGCTCCAGTTTCCTCCAAAAGACATGCTGGTTAGGGTGCATTGGCCGTGCTAAATTCTCCCACAGTGGACCCGAACAGGTACTGGAGTGTGGCGACTAGGGGATTTTCACAGTAACTTCATTGCAGTGTTAACGTAACTCTACTTGTGACACTAATAAATAAAATAATAAATAATCACGTGTGGCATTCTTCTTCCTCCTGTTGTGCAAGATTATTCTCAGGCACTGGGATTCAGTGAGTGAGGGTAATTACATGTATCGATGCCTTTATCTCTGGAACGAGAGCTCATCATCTGTGGGTAAGGTGCAGCAAATTTAAAACAGAGTTGAGGAGAAACTGCTTCTCCCAAAGGGTTGTGAATCTGTGGAATTTGCAACCCCAAAGTATGGTGGACACTGGGACAGTGAGTAAAGTTAAGGAGGAGTTAGGCATTTTTAATTGGTAATGGGTTGAAGGGTTATGGGGAGAGGACAGGAAAATGGGGATGAGGAGCATATCAGCCATGATCGAATGGCGGAGCAGACTTGATGGGCCAAATGGCCTAATCCTGCTCCCATATCTTATGAATGTGCGGACTTTGCAAGCAGCAAATTCTGACCTGGGTTCCTGGTTTGCCATTGAATCCGGGAAGTCCGTCCAACCCTGGAGCCCCCTCTTGACCCTGACGACCAACGACACCCCTGGGCCCCGGTGGCCCGACTGGACCCTGTGTGTTAGGCACAGAAAGCAGCAATGAGCTAAACTCAAAAACCTTCGGAATTCCAACAGCGTTAGAACGCGCGAGGCCTAGTCTTGATCTTTACTCTGATTGGCCTTACAATAATCTGTTACTCTATTGGAAATCAGCAGCTTTATAGACTCTTGACATCACCAATGGGCAGAAATTTCCCATCATGCCCAACCCCCACGGGAATCGCAGTGGGGGCGGGGTGGGGGGGGAGAGGGGGCGGACCCTGCAAAGGTCCATTGACCTCGGGTGGGAATGTCCAGCCTTGGAGCGAGCGGGACTGGAGAATCCCGTCCTTTGGAACTGACGTTGTTGCTTTTGGAGTGGGCTAGGATTTTACTGCCCTTCTCCCCCGCACGGTGCTATCGAAATAAAGGGCAGTTTAAGTGGTCCCATTGCCTCCCTGCTGGTCGGAGGTCAGGGATGGGGGAACATATGCCGTGTTAGGGCCCCAAGCTCCTGTCTGTGCTGTAACGATGAATGGGTGTGTAGATGCAGTTGTACATTTACAGACAACACTTACCGGTGGGCCTGGGCTTCCTTGCGCGCCGTGGGAACCGGTTTTGCCCTTCCTTCCCTAAACCAAAGAGAGGAAAGAGATAAAAGAAAGAGAGGCTTGCATTTATGTAGCACCTTCTATAACCGCTGGACATCCCAAAGTATCTGATGTCCAATCAAGCGCGTGTAAGCTGTGGGCGCTGTTGTAGTGTAGGGAACACGAGCGTGTATGCGGCACATGCCCACAATATAACGATGTGAAAATGGCCAGATTAGTGGTGCCAATTGGCCAGAATGCTGGGAATATCAACACCAGGGGCGGCACGGTAGCACAGTGGGTTAGCACTGCTGCTTCACAGCTCCAGGGACCTGGGTTCGATTCCTGGCTCAGGTCACTGTCTGTGTGGAGTTTGCACATTCTCCCCGTGTCTGCGTGGGTTTCCTCCGGGTGTTCCAGTTTCCTCCCACAGTCCAAAGATATGCGGGTTAGGTTGATTGGCCATGCTAAATTTCCCCTTAGTGTACTAGGGTGCTTAGATTAGAGGGATTAGCGGGTAAAATATGTAGGGATATGGGGGTCAGGCCTGGGTGGGATTGTGGTCGGTGCAGACTCGATGGGCCGAAGGGCCTCTTTCTGCACTGTAGGCTCCTATGATTCTACGAACACACATAAATACCAACAGAAACTACAACCCAGAACCAACAGCAATGTGGATTAACCACAGGGGTTACCATAGAAACTAGAAGCAGGAGGAGGCCATTTGGCCCTTGAATCTGCTCTGCCATTCATTACAATCATGGCTGATCATCAAAATTAATATCCTGACCTCCCCCCCCCTTCCCCCCACCCATATCCCTTTAGCCCCAAGTCCCAAATCCAATTTCTTCTTGAAATCAGACAATGTTTGACGCGAGGGGCAAGGTTTAAAGGAGATGCGCGGGGCACGTTTTTTACACAGAGGATGGTGGGTGCCTGGAACTCGCTGCTGGGGGAGATAGACACAGTAAGTAGTTCCCACAACACCAGGTTAAAGTCCGACAGGTTTATTTGGGATTACGAGCTTTCGGAGCGCAGCCCCTTCATCAGGTGAGTGAGGAAGGAGTGAGTTAAGTTGATTCACCTGATGAAGGGGCAGTGCTCCGAAAGCTCGTGATACAAATAGACCTGCTGGGCTTTTAACCTGGTGTTGTGGGACCTCTTACTGTGTCCACCCCAGTCTAACGCCAGCGTCTCCACACTGGGGGAGGTAGTGGAATGACGATAATGACTTTTAAGGGGCATCTTGACAAATGCATGAATAGGATGGGAATAGAGGGATATGGTCTCCCAGTAGGGTAGGGGGTTTAGTTCAGTTGGGCAGCATGGTCGGTGCAGGCTTGGAGGGCCGAAGGGCCTGTTCCTGTGCTGTAATTTTCTCTATTCTTTATTCGTGTGTAGGCCTCAAGTTTTTTCTGTGGGAGTGAATTCCACACACTCACCAACCTCCGGGTGAAGGAATTCCTCCTCACCTCAGTTCTAAAAGGTTTACCCCTTATCCTCAAACTATAACCCCGCTGGTTGTGGACTCCCCTCACCATCGGGAACATTCTTTCTGAATCTTCCCCTTCAGATTCTCTGATTCTGTTCTCTGGTTTTAGCTCGTTACCTCACCACATGTAGCTATGACTATGCAAATCACGGAGCAATACAGCTCATTCAGTGAGTCTGAATTACTGTCTGACACATACACACACTGTAGCCTGGAGCCAGCAGTAGTGATGGGAGAAGCTAGGGGATCAGTAGCACAGTGGTTAGCATTGCTGCCTTACAGCGCCAGGGACCTGGGTTCGATTCCCCGCCTCGGGTCACTGTCTGTGTGGAGTTTGCACATTCTCCCTGTGTCTGCGTGGGTTTCCTCTGGGTGCTCTGGTTTCCTCCCAAGACGTGCTGGTTAGGGTGCATTGGCCGTGCTAAATTCTCCCTCAGCGTACCCGAACAGGCACCGGAGTGTGGCGGCTAGGGGATTTTCACAGTCACTTCATTGCAGTGTGAATGTAAGCCGACTTGTGACATCGATTAACTTTAATGCAAGGTGGATTGGCCATGATAAATGTGCAGGGTTACGGGTATGGTAAGAGTAGGGTTGGACTGGATAGCACACTCTTTCGGATAGTCGTGCAGAATTGATGGGCCAAATAGCCTCCGTCTACACTGTAGAGACTCTGTGTAAACTTTCCTCTCAGGGCATTCAGGAATCTCTCCCGCTCTGACCTCTGTCGAAGGATTTGCAGGGTCACGCTCACCCCTGACTGCCCGTGTTATGAGCGCGCCTTCCTTGGCCATTAAGCCCTGGGGTGGGACTTGGAGCTGGAGCTTCTGGTTCAGAGGCAGGGACACAAAACCACCACACAAGGAATGAGTGGATTATACATTCTACGAATGAAAATTAGATGCAGGAATGATCAGAAAACTTGGCAAAGTAATGGATACTCCCGAGGTATCTCCCCCTAACAGCATTTTAGGGGAATGAATCAATGAAGATATTTTGGAGTGCTTCAACATTGAGCACATGGAAGATATTACACATTCTAATCTCTGACAAAAGGCCTTCTTGTGTAACACTGGCTTCTTTGCAATGAAAGGCTGGTCTTTTAGGCTTGCAATTTTCCCAATTTGTTTTAGTTTTAAGTTTGGTGCCATTCCACATGGATCACATTATAAATTCCAAACTCAGCTCATCCACTACTAACTCAGAGGACAGAACATAAGAACATAAGAAATAGGAGCAGGAGTAGGCCATCTAGCCCTTCGAGCCTGCCCCGCCATTCAATAAGATCATGGCTGATCTGAAGTGGCTCAGTTCCACTTTCCCGCTCTCTCCCCATAACCCTTAATTCCCTTGCCTACCAAAAACCTATCTACCCGTGACTTAAATATATTTAGCGAGGCAGCCTCCACCACTTCAACGGGCAGAGAATTCCAGAGATTCGCCACCCTTTGAGTGAAGAAGTTCCTCCTCAACTCCGTTCTAAACCGCCTCCCCCCCTTATCTTGAGGCTGTGCCCTCTAGTCTTGCTGTCCTTTCCGAGTGGGAAGAACCTCTCCACCTCTGATAGTGGAGCTGGGGCGGCATGATGGCACAGTAGTCAGCACTGCTGCCTCACAGCGCCAGGGACCTGGGTTCGATTCCCAGCTTGGGTCACCGTCTGTGCGGAATTTGCATGTTCTCCCCGTGTCGGCGTGGGTTTCCTCTGGGTGCTCCAGTTTTAAGAACAAAGAAAATTACAGCACAGGAACAGGCCCTTCGGCCCTCCAAGCCTCCACCGACCAGGCTGCCCGACTGAACTAAACCCCCTACCCTTCCAGGGATCATATCCCTCCGTTCCCATTCTATTCATGTATTTCTCACTATCGTTTCTACTTCCACTACCTCCCCCCGGCAGTGAGTTCCAGGCACCCGCCGCCCTCTGTGTAAAAAACTTGCCTCGTACATCTTCTTTAAACCTTGCCCCTCGCACCTTAAACCTGTGCCCCTTAGTAATTGACTCTTCCACCCTGGGAAAAAGCTTCTGACTATCCACTCTGTCCATGCCCCTCATAATCTTGTAGACTTCTATCAGGTCTCCCCTCAACCTCTGTCATTCCAGGGAGAACAAACCAACCTCCCCTCATAGCTAATGCCCTCCATACCAGGCAACACCCTGGTAAATCTTTTCTGTATCCTCTCCAAAGCCTCCACATCCTTCTGGTAGTGTGGCGACTAGAATTGAACACTATATTCCAAGTGTGTCCTAACTAAGGTTCTATACATGAGTCTGCATGTGTCTGCATGGGTTTCCTCTGGATGCTCTGGTTTCCTCCCACAGTGCAAAGATGTTTGGGTTACATCATGCTAAATTGCCCCTTAATATCAGGGGGACTAGCTAGGCTAAACGCATAGGGTTATGGGGATAGTGTCCGGGTGGGATTGTGGTCGGTGCAGACTCGATGGGCCGAATGGCCTCCCTTTGCACTGCAGGATTCTATGATTCTGCGTTACATATTTCAAATCTCTGACAAGAGGCATTTTTGTGTAACGTTGGGCTTCTTTGCAATGAAAGGCTGATCTTCTTGGCTTGTAGACAGCAATAGTGATGGGAGAAGCTAGGGCATAGGTGGCACAGTGGTCAGCACAGCTGCCTCACAGCGCCAGGGACTTGGGTTCGATTCCCAGCTTGGGTCACTGTCTGCGTGGAGTCTGCACATTCTCCCCGTGTCCGCGTGGGTTTCCTCCGGGTGCTCTGGTTTCCTCCCACAGTCCAATTGTGGCGCCATTCCCCATGGATCACATTATGCATTCCAAACTGAGTCCATTCTCTGCAGGTTGGCTAACTGGCAGGAGAATGGAGCGGGGGTGATTGCAACAGGGGAGAGGGGTTTGTAATTAGTGAGTAAGAAAACTGAACACTGGTGTTCGGGGTAAGTTTTTCACTCAGAGGGTGGTGAGTGAGTGGAATCGGCTGCCGTCGGTGGTGGTAGAGGCGAACTCACTGGGGTCTTTTAAAAGACTTCTGGATGAGTACATGGGATCTAATGGGATTAGGAGTTACGGATAGTTCTATGGCTTGGTAGGTACAGATGTGATCGGCGCAACTTGTGGGCCGAAGGGCCTGTTTGTGCTGTAGTGTTCTATGTTCTATGTAAGCACCATAGAGGGATTTGGGAGCACTTAAACCCGTTTCAATCTTTCGTTGCTGCTAAACTGCCCTCGGTCACAACCCGACACTAAGTTTGAAACACAATTCTTCCCAGGTGGACGACCACTGTCCGGTATCTGAATAGATTTTAGTGTAGAGCGATTAAGTTTCAGAGCTGAGTGGCAATCCATGCATGAATTGAGGACTGAAATCTTGATGTGGGACTACAATGGTCACGTCTAATACTCCATTGTTGCTGAAAAGGGGCAAATGCTGTTGAAGTTTTGCACCTTGGACGCATCAGATCAGATTCACAAAATATCAAGTGACAACAATTTATACTGCATGAGAAGAGAGTGGCAAGCGAATGTCAGTGTCCAATATTAGAAGTGATTCCACAGTTGGACAGCACCTGCTAAACAACCCTGATTGTGCTAAGAAATACACTGGCAGCAAATTTAAGATTATTAGTCAGGTTCACAGTGTGGCTCACTTTCCTGTGTGAGAAGCTACATATATTCACGGACAGGGTGCTTTGTAGACAGAAGGAGCATGTCCATACTTTGTGCCTTTTTCAGCTAAACGGAAGCCTGGGGACCAGCCTTTCACTGGTTCATCCCTCTTGGCAATGCCTTGACCAAGTAGGGTCAACTTTCCCGATTTGAATCTAACCAAAAGCTTGGCAGTGGCCTAGTGATGTTGTTGCTGGACGAGGAATCCAGAGACCCAGGGTAATGCTCTGGGGAACCAGGTTCAAATCCTGCTGTGGCAAATGCTGAAATTTGGTATTAAGACTTTACTTTTTTTCTATTCATTCATGGGACATGGGCATCATTGGATGGCCAGCATTTATTGGACATCCTTAGTTGCTGAGGGCGGTTAAGAATCAACCACATCACTGTGGCTCTGGAGTCATATATAGGCCACACCAGGTAAGGACGGCAGATTTCCTTCCCTTAAGGGCATTAGTGAACCAGATGGGTTTTTCCAGCAATCGACAATGGTTTCCTGGTTAACACTAGATTCTTAATTCCAGATATTTTTTATTGAATTCAAATTCTACCATTTGCTGTGGTGGGATTTGAACCCATGCGCCCAGAACATGAGTTTCTGGATTAACAGTTTAGCAATAATACCACCAAGCCATCGCCGCCCCATGACCATGCAACCATTGTCGATTATTGTTAAAAACCCATCTGGTTCACTAATGTCCTTTAGGGAAGGAAATCTGCTGTCCTTACCCGGTCTGGCCTACATGTGACTCCAGACCCACAGCAATGTGGTTGAGTCTTAACTGCCCTTAGGGATGGGCAGTAAATACTGGCCAGTCAGTGACGCCCACATCCCATGAATCAATAAAAAAAAAGTTAACTGTGCCCTGGTGCATTCTCCATGACAACACCTTTACCAATTAGAGTCTACTTGCCGACCAATCGACATTGTCTTTTCACGCAGTACATTATTGTTCCCTTTACACTGGAATGCTTGCAAATCCTCCTGATGAGTGCAAGATACTCAAGTTCTGTAGCACCAGATGACCAATCAGAATACTCCAAACATGTATATCAAGTGGAAAATGTGGACATTACAATGGTGGCTGACTGACCTGAACTCCAGAGTGAGGATGTGTTCAAGGTCTAGGTTTTCTAATTGATTGAAGTTCAGGAAAGTTACTCCGAACCTTTATAAAACCCTGGTTAGATCACTACCAGAGTACAGCATTCAGTTCTGGTCACCATAAGTTAGGTGAGGTTTCTGGAGGTGTACGTTATATGAGGTATCTGGAGAAGGTGCAGGGGAGGATTTACTGGGATGAAAGATATTAGAGCCAACGTGAGGTTGGAGAAGCTGGAGTTGTTAACCTTGGAGCAAAGGAGATTGGGAGGCAATAGAAAAGTGGACAAGTTAATGAAAGATTTAGACAATGTAGACAAGGGAGAGCTGTTCCTATTGCTGATGATACAAGGACTGGGGGCACAGACCTAAGCCTTTGGCCAAGAGATACAGAGAAGTGAGGAAGGATGGCACGGTGACACAATGGTGGCATTGCTGTATCACAGCACCAGGGATCTGGGTTCAATTTCGGTCTTGGGTGAATGGGAGCATGTTCTCCCCGTATCTGCGTGGGTTTCCTCTGGGTGCTCTGGTTTCTTTTACACAGTCGAAAGATGTAAGCATTAGGGGGGACTGGCCATTCTAGATTGTCCCTTAGTGTCCAAAGATGTGTCGGTTATGGGTAAATATGTGGGGTTACTTGGATATGGCCCGGTTGGGATGTGGTGTTGGAGAGTCCGTGGAAACTTGATGGGCTGAATGGCCTCCTTCTGCACATAGGGATTCTAAGAATTTCATTATGCAGCGAGCGGTAACTCACTACGCATGAGGTGGTGGGGGGAGGGGGTGGGGGGGTGGTTTGAGATGGAGATAATGAATGATCTCAAGAGGAAATTGGATGGACACTTGAAGGAAATAAGCTTGCAGGGCTACAGGGATAAAGCCAGAAAGTGAGACTGACTAGATTGCTCTATAGAGATCTGGCAGGGAGATGATGGGCTAAGTAGCTTCTATACATGTTGTAGTGCTGGAATGATGTGGTAGCAGATTGTACTTTGCACATCCGAACTCCCAATCGCGCCCAAGGTCCCAAAATATCTCAGGTACATACCACGTAGAAAGACGGAGAAAGTCACTTTAAATGATAACTATAGGCCGCTTAGCTTAACTTCTGTAGTAGGGGAAAATGCTTGAATCTATCATCAAGGAAGAAATAGCGAGACATCTGGATATAAATTGTCCCATTGGTAAGACGCAGCATGGGTTTTTGAAGGGAAGGTTATGTTTGACTAATTTGGTGGAATTCTTTGAGAACGTTACATGTGCAGTGGACAATGGGGAACCTGTGCATGTGGTGTATCTAGATTTCCTGAAAGCATTTGACAAGGTGTTGCAACCAAAGACTGTTACATGAGGTGCATGGTGTTACGGGTGATGTATTAGCACGGACAGAGGATTGGTTAACTAACAGCAAGCAAAGAGTGAGGGTAAATGGGTTTTTCTGGTTGGCAATCAGTGACTAGTAGTGTGCCTCAGGGATTAGTGTTAGGACTGCAATTGTTTACGATTTATGTAGATGATTTGGAGTTGAGGACCAAGTGTAGTGTGTCAAAATTCGTAGATAACACTAAGACAGATGGAAGAGCAAAGTGTACAGAGGACGCTGAAAATCTGCAAAGGGATATAGACAGTCTAAGTGAGTGGGCGTGGGTCTGGCAGATGGGATACAATGTTGTTAAATGTGAGGTCATCCATTTTGACAGGAATAACAGCAAAATGGACTATTATTTAAATGGTACAAAATTGCAGTGTGCTGCTGTGCCGAGGGACCTGGGTGTCCTCGTGCAGGAATCTCAAGGAGTTGGTTTGTAGATGCAGCAGGTAATTAAGAAGGCAAATGAAATTTTGTCCTTCATTGCTAGAGGGATGGAGTTTAAAAACAGTGAGGTTATGTTGCAGCTGTATAAGGTGCTAGTGAGGCCACACCTGGAATACTGTGTACAGTTTTGGTCTCCTTACTTGAGAAAGGATAGACTGGCACTGGAGGGTGGCGGGGGGGGCACTGCAGAGGAGATTCACTAGGTTGATTCTGGAGTTGAGAGGATTGGCTTATGAGGAGAGACTGAGACTATACTCATTGGAACTCAGAAGAATGAGGGGAGATCTTATAGAAACATATAAGATAATGAAGGGAATAGATAAGATAGAAGCAGGGAAGTTGTTTCCACTGGTGGGTGAAACTAGAACTAGGGGGCATGGCCTCAAAATAAGGGGGAGCAGATTTAGGACTGAGTTGAGGAGCAACTTCTTCACCCAAAGGGATGTAAATCTGTGGAATTCCCTATCCAGGGAATCAGCCATGACTCAATAAGATCAGCCATGATCTTATTGAATGGCAGAGCAGACTCGAGGGGCCAGATGGCCTACTCCTGCTCCTGGTTCTTATGTTCTTATTTAAATAAACATAGAAACTTATAAAATTCTAACAGGGTTAGACAGGGTAGAAAGAATGTTCCCGATGGTGGGGGAGTCCAGAACTAGGGGTCATAGTTTGAGGATAAGGGGGTAAACCTTTTAGAACTGAGGTGAGGGGAAATTTCTTCACCCAGAGGGTGGTGAATGTGTGGAATTCACTCCCACAGAATGTAGCTGAGGCCAAAACGTGAGATTTCAAGAAGAAATTAGATATAGCTCCAGGGGCTAAAGGGATCAAAGGGAAGGGGGGGATCGGGATATTGAATTTGATGGTCAGGTATGATCAAAATGAACAGCAGAGCAGGCTTGAAGGGCTGAGTGGCCTGCTCTTGTTTCTACTTTCTATGTTTCTGTGTTGAAGGAAAGTCAGCCACACCTCAATTCTGTGGAGATTGGATGTCACACTAACTGGAAGCTAATGTGTAACAGGGATCGGCGGTGATCATTTTTCCCTCAGTTAGGAATTCTTTGCACCTTCTGGTGAAGAGAATATTCCTGCCAAGCCCAAAGGATGCATTGTGTTTTGGCTCTGCCCCGGTTTTAGCCATGACGTCTCATTCAATAAACCGCTGACTGTTAATGGAACGACCATACACAACATTACTCTCATGCCAATCCCAGTCTGACCTGCCAAACAAGTGCTCTCTCATTATTCCTGGCACAGAATGCAAATAGCAGTGTTCTGTAGGATAGGAATTGGCTGTTGTTTCTCTGTAAGAGCTTCTCTTATGTCAGCAGACCCCTTACGTCATGCCAAGCGAGGGGGACACCTCAGATAGCATCACCCCCCCAGTCAGAGGGCTAGCAGTCAGTAGTGCCATCATTAGCAATGGCCATGTCAGGTAAGTAAGGTCTGGGGGGGTGCCAGGTTCTGATGAGGGTGGTGGGGTTGCCACTGAGGATAGTGATGTCCTCTCTGGGCCAAGGAGTGTGCAAATGGAAGACCCTCCCCTGAGCGCACTAGGAGTGTGTCTGGGCTTAGCCCTCCATAGAATCCCTACGGTACAGAAGGAGGCCATTTGGCCCATCAAATCTGCATTGATTCTCTGACAGAGCATCTTACTCGGGGCTTATCCCAATGTATTTACGGCACTAATTCCCATATACATCTTGGGGGCAATTTAGCATGGCCAAACCACCTAACCTGCTCATCTTTGAACACTAAGGGGCAATTTAGCATGGTCAAACCACCAAACCTTCATATCAATAGACACTAAGGGGCAATTTAGCATGACCAATCCACCTTACCTGCACATATTTGGACACTAAGGGACAATTTAGCATGACCAATCCACCTTACCTACACATGTTTGGACACTAAGGGACAATTTAGCATGGCCAATCCACCTTACCTACACATGTTTGGACACTAAGGGACAATCTAGCATGGCCAATCCACCTTACCTACACATGTTTGGACACTAAGGGACAATTTAGCATGGCCAATCCACCTAACCAACAGTCTTTCAGAGGAACCTGAGCATCCGGAGGAAACCCAAGCATATATGGGGAAAATGTGCAAATTCCACACAGACAGTCACCCGAGGCTGGAATTGAACCTGGGTCCCCGGTGCTTTGAGGCAGCAGTGCCAACCACTGTGCCATCATAGTGCCCACCAGTAGAAAAACTGGTGATCAAATCAGTCAAGAAGTGAGCACATTGTTGGGGTCATTACCAGGAGGACAAAGGTGGGAACTGGAAGAATTAATTTTGCACAGCTATTAGAACGCGGAATGCTTTGTCACAAGTGGTTCTTGAGGCGACACTTAAGAAGCCACTTGAAATGGAACTGAATATTTATCTTTAAAAGGGCAATCAGTGTGTACTGGGCACAAACAGAGAAACCAGAACAAGTGCAACAATCCCAGTCACTTGCTCTCGGTTGGTCGGTTTCCGCTGTTGGGATTAACTACAGGACACAAAGTTGAATTGTAGTCACTTACCTCTTGCCCCTTAGAACCTTTCACACCTGGTTTACCTGGGGGTCCAGGGTTACCCTACAAGTTCCAAACAAACAATTAGAGGAATTATCTGTAAAGCTATACCCGGTGTAAGTCAGCGATTTTCGCAACATAAAATGTGGAATCAATTACTCTGACGCTTCCCATCCAGACAAACTCTCCTCCCACCGCCCAAGTAACTCAAAACTTGTGGTTCGCATAGCAGGATGAATGAACGCCAACACTCTAATGAAGTGAAACTTTAAACTCAGGGGGCATTTACACCAGCTTGTGGGCTTTTATGAAGTTTTAATCGGCGCTTACCGGTAAACCTTGCTGGCCGGGTTTCCCTCTCTCGCCATCCAACCCTTGCTGACCCTGTAAATAAACAGATGCCAGTTAATGCCAACATGCCAACTCTTACTGAGTTCATATTGCTTTGGGCATTTTAAATTCTAACAAGAAGGCAGCGCCCGCCGCTCTCTTCAAACGCGCAGATAATTTTATAAAAAATTGAGGTCGCACAGCGTGACTAGTTCCCTAATTGCATGACTAGTTCCCTAATTGTGGAGTTGAGAGGGTTGGCTTATGAGGAGAGACTGAGTAGACTGGGGCTATACTCACTGGAATTCAGAAGAATGAGGGGAGGTCTTATAGAAACATAGAAGACTATGGAATTATAAATTGCCCCGTAGTGTCAGGGGGATCAGCTAGGGTAAATGCATGGGCTTATGGGGATAGGACCTGGGTGGGATTGAGGTCAGTGCCGACTTGATGGGCTGAATGGCCTCCCTTTGCACTGTAGGATTCTATGAATCAAATCATTATGAAGGGAATAGATAAGGCAGAAACGGGGAGGTTGTTCCCATTGGATCAGAGCAAATTACTGCGGATGCTGGAATCTGAAACCAAAAGGGAAAATGCTGGAAAATCTCAGCAGGTCTGGCAGCATTTGTAAGGAGAGAAAAGAGCTGACATTTCGAGTCCAGACGACCCTTTGTCAAAACTTTGACAGATTCACCAGGGTGTTTCCACTGGCGGGTGAAACTAGAACTAGGGGGTATGGCCTCAAAATAAGGGGGAGCAGATTTAGGACTGAGCTGAGGAGGAACTTCTTCACACAAAGGGTTGTGAATCTGTGGAATTCCCTGCCCAGTGAAGCAGTTGAGGCTACCTCATTGAATGTTTTTAAGGCAAGGATAGATTTTTGAACAGTAAAGGAATTGAGGGTTATGGTGAGCGGGTGGGTAAGTGGAGCTGAGTCCATGAAAGTATCAACCATGATCTTATTGAATAGTGGGGCAGGCTCGAGGGGCTAGATGGCCTACTCCTGCTCCTAATTCTTATGTTCTTATTTAAATAAACATAGAAACTTATAAAATTCTAACAGGGTAGGAAGAATGTTCCTGATGGTGGGGGAGTCCAGAACTAGGGGTCATAGTTTGAGGATAAGGGCTAAACCTTTTAGAACTGAGGTGAGGGGAAATTTCTTCACCCAGAGAGTGGTGAATGTGTGGAATTCACTCCCTACTAGATGGCCTACTCCTGCTCCTAGTTCTTATATTCTGATTGTGTCCTCAAGCAATATCCAGTTCACTGATGTCCTTTAGGAAAGGAAATCTGCTGTCCTTAACGCCGCACTCTCCCAACAGATTGAGAGGAGATTCATCCAGTCAGTGTGGCTGGCTCAAACACAGATCGCTGAGTTTATTGGACAGTTTGCTAACCCATACCATCACTCAGCATTCAGTATATTGGCAGGTTTCTCTCTCCTGTTTTAATCGTTCCACCATTGACGGCCAGGCCTTCAGTTGCCAAGACCCCGAGCTCTGGAATTCCCTCCTTAAACTCCTCTGTCTCTCTTTCTCTCTCTCACTTTCTCTTTCTCTCTTTCCGCCTCTCTCCCTCACTCTCCCCACTTTTAAAACCCTTCAAAGAAGCCACCTCTTTCACCAGGTTTTTTTTGGTCAACTGTCCAGATATCTCTTTATGTGTCTCGGTGACAAATTCTGTTCGATTCTCGCTCCTCTGAAGCTGCCTGGGACATTTTTCGAAGTTAAAGGCGCTATATAAATACAGGTTGCTGTTGTTTGCTCTCTGAGTTTGCTGTCAGTGTTTTCACAATCAAATGCTCTGATTGGAAATTTGATCAATGCACCAGACCCCCTCACAGCTGAAGGTAACATTCAACTGCTCTTTCGCCCAGGAATTGATGAGTGTAATATTTTGCAACTCAGTGATTAGGGAGCACAGGGACAAACTCTGCAACTGTGTTAAAGTGACACAGTAATTAGCACTGCTGCCTCACAGCACCAGGGACCTGGGTTCAATTCCGGTCTTGGATCGCTGTCTGTTGAAATCTGCACGTTCTCCCTGTGATTTCCTCCGGGTGCTCCGGTTTCTTCCCACAGTCCAAAGATGTGCAGGTTAGGGGGTTTAGCAATGGTAAATTATCCCTTAGCATCGAAAGATGTTCAAGTTAGATGGTTAGGCCATAGTAAATTGTCTCTTAGTGTCCAACAATGTGCAGGTTTGATGTATTGGCCATGCTAAATTTCCCCTTAGTGTCCAAAGATGTGCAAGTCAGGTGGATTGGCCATGCTAAATTGCCCCTCAGTGTTCAAAGATGGGCAGGTTAGGTAGATTTGCTGTGCTAAATTGCCTCTTAGTGTCCAAAGATGTGTAGGTTAGGTGGATTGGTCATGCTAAATTGCCCTTTAGTGTCCAGGGATGTGTAGGTTAGATGGATTGGTCATGCTAAATTGCCCATTAGTGTCCAAAGATATGCAGGTTAGGTGGATTGGCCATGCTAAGTGTGTGGGGTTGCAGTGATGCATTGCTGTGTAAGATGCTCTTTTGCAGGGTTGGTGCAGACCCAATGGGCTGAATGGCCTCCTTCTGCACTGTAGGGATTCTACATGTAAGCTTCACTGGCGCTTTAAATTGTGTAAAAAGGAGTCTAGGGTGACAGCCATTCACTGAAACAAGACACAGACAGGGGTGGCCAGGAGGGTGGGGATAGATCGACACTGGCAGAAATGATAAATAACCTACAATATAGCCGGGATCTCCAGGATCGCCTCTGTCTCCTCGGTCCCCAACAGGGCCCTGTGAAAATAACACACACACACACACACATCGGTTAGTTGAGTTTTATCTCCTCTCCCACAATGCCGACCATCGATATTCCCGGGAATTTAGAAGAATGTGAGACGATTGATTTGGGAAATGAGAGGGTCAATGCTGAAAAAGTGTTTACCCTGAGAATCTAAAACTCAGGCTCACAATCCCAGAATAACAGATTGGTCATTTAGACTAGGGGTGAAGAAGGGGGGCGATTGTGGGGTAAATACACGGGGTTACAGGGAGAGGGTCTGGTGTGGTGAACTGTCAGAGAGCCAGCGCAGGCCTGATGGGCTGAAAGGCCTCCTTTTGCACTGTAGAAATTTTATCCAATGATTCAGGGTCAGTGCTGAGGGAGCGCCGCACTGTCAGAGGGTCAGTGCTGAGGGAGTGCCGCACTGTCAGAGGGTCAGTGCTGAGAGAGTGCCGCACTGTCAGAGGGTCAGTGCTGAGGGAGCGCCGCACTGTCAGAGGGTCAGTGCTGAGGGAGTGCCGCACTGTCAGAGGGTCAGTGCTGAGGGAGTGCCGCACTGTCAGAGGGTCAGTGCTGAGGGAGTGCTGCACTGTCAGACAGTCAGTACTGAGGGAGTGCCGCACTGTCAGAGGGTCAGTGCCGAGGGAGTGCTGCACTGCCTATGGATGAGCCACTAAACCAATGGGGGTGAAGAAGAGTCAGGAAAGTCTCCCCCAGACCCTCAATGTTTACACCTCAATCAACACCAGAAAATCACATAGCTGTTATGTGGCATCTTACTGTGCCATGATTCTGACATTACAACAATGGTTCAAAAGTACTTAGGAGTGGAATGGCGGCGGCACGGTGGTTAGCACTGCTGCCTTACAGTGCCAGGAACCCGGGTTCAATTCCCAGCTTGGGTCACTGTCTGTGTGGAGTCTGCACATCCTCCCCATGTCTGCATGAGTTTCCTCCAGGTGCTCCGGTTTCCTCCCATAGTCTGAAAGACGTGCAGGTTAGGGTGCATTGACCGTGCTGAATTCTCCCTCTGTGTACCTGAACAGGCTCTGGAGTGTGGTGACTAGGGGATTTTCACAGTAACTTCATTGCAGTGTTAATGTAAGCCTACTTCTGACATGAATAAGCAAACTTTTTTTTGCTTTGAGAGATGTGGTGGTTGTGAAAGGTGCTACATAAATGCAGGTCTTTGTTCTTTGCTGTTTGTGGGATCTTGCTGTGTGTAATGTGGCCACTGCATCACAGCAGTGATTGGACTTCATTGGCTGAGAAGCACTTTGAGCGCAGTGGCCCTGAGAGGTGCCATAGAAATGTAATTCTTTTCGTCTGTAAAGCGGAATGTGCTGTTTTTAAGTTCTGTGGTTTGTCATGTCCTGCTCTATACAACGAACAGTTTACAGAATCCGCAGTGGACTTTGTTTTTAAGTTTTATTGTTTGTTTGTTGTTGTCACAAGTAGATTTGTATTAACACTGCAATGAAGCTCCTGTGAAAATCCCCCAATCGCCACACCCCGGCGCTTGTTTGGGTCCACCGAGGGAGAATTTAGCATGGCCAATGCACCCTAACCAGCAGATCTTTTGGACTGTGGGAGGAAACCAGAGCACCTGGAGGAAACCCATGCAGGCACGGGGAGAATGTGCAGACTCCACACAGACAGTGACCCGAGCCTGGAATCGAACCAGGGTCTCTGGCATTGTGAGGCAGCAGTGCTAACCCACTGTGCCAGTTTCTACTAGCTACAGCCACGTTCCAGACCTTTGTTTAGAACATAGATAACTGTCAAATCTTGTGCAAGATGGCAAGAGTTAAGTAAACTATTTATAGTTTGAGGTTAATAAGAGTCTTGGCTCCAAGTCATCTCAAGAGCATCTGTTGCGAGTTGGATGTTTGCTGGCCCTTGGCGCTCTGGTAACTATTTAATGGCTGGAACTGAACCATCTTTGCGATTCGCTGCACAAGTTATCGTCACACTAGCCTTGGCTCAGATTAATTCACATCAACTCATTGGAGTGGGGGGTGAGAGGTGAGAATTTGGGGTAGACCATTGGAGGTGAGGAGGCATTTCTTCACCCAGAGGGCGGTGAGCCTGTACAGTTCATTCCCACAGGAAGGAGTGGATGGCTAAACATTGAATGTATTCAAGAGGTGGCTGGATATAGCACTTGGGGTGAATGGGATCAAAGGTTATGGGGAGAAAGCAGGATCAGGCTATTGAGTTGGATGATCAGCCATGATCGTAATGAATGGTGGAGCAGGATCGAAGGGCTGAATGGCCTCCTCCTGCTCCTATCTTCTATGTTTCTATGAAAGTAGATCAGGTTTAGGGCTTGACTTTGCACTGGGGATACATGGAACCTGTCAGGGAATCGATTTAATTTGATTTGATTTATTATTGTCACATCTATTAACATACAGTGAATGGTATTGTTCCTCGCGCGTTATAGACAAAAAATACCATTCATAGAGTAGGAAATGAGAGAATGCAGAATGTAGCGTTACAGTCATAGGGTGTAGAGAAAGATCAGCTTAATGCAAGGTAGGTCCATTCAAAAGTCTGACAGCAGCAGGGAAGAAGCTGTACTTGAATTGGTTGGAACGTGACTTCAGACCTTTGTATCTTTTTCCTGATGGAAGAAGGTGGAAGAGACAATGTCTGGGGTGCGTGGGATCCTTAATTCTGCTGGCTGCTTTGCCGAGGCAGTGGGAAGTATATTTATAGTTTGAGGTTAACAAGAGCCTTGGACAGAGTCAATGGATGGGAGGTTGGTTTGCGTGATAGACTGGGCTATTTATTAATCCCTTGCGGTCTTGGGCAGAGCAGGAGCCCATACCAAGCTGTGATACAACCAGAAAGGATGCTTTCTATGGTGCATCTGTAAAAGTTGGTGAGAGTCATAGCTGACATTTCCTTAGTCTTCTGAGAAAATAGAGACCTTGGTGGGCTTTCTTAACGATAGTGTCAGCATGAGGGGTGGGGGGGAACCAAGACAGCTTGTTAGTGACCTGGACACCTAAAAACTTGAAGCTCTCGACCCTTACCACTCCGTCCCTGTTGATGTAGACAGGGACATGTTCTCCTTTACACTTCCAGGAGTTGAAATCAGGGTTGGGGAATTGAGAACCAAAGGGCATAGGTTTAAGATGAGAGGGGAAAGATACAAAAGAGTCCAGAGGGGGAGTTTTTTCACAAATGCAGACAAATGGAGTCAGCTTAGATGGCCTTTTTGGTCAGCATGGACCAGTTTGAGATGAAGGGCCTGTCGCTATGCTGTAGGTTCTGTGATCTGTAACAGGGACTATGGCGATTTCACATTTTACTGGAGTTCAGAAGAATCTGGATTCCTCCCAATCTTCATGGCAACAATATCCCATTAACTTTAGGTCAACCTTGTAATTTCAGTTTTTAAGATTCTATTATCGATCTGAATATGTCAATCAAATTTTAATCTTTTACTTAAAGTTACAAAGCCAGTGCTCAGAGTGGACCAGGCAAGTCCCTAATCCATTCCTTGCTTGCTCCAAAAATCAATTCAAATTCACATTCAATCCAATTCATGGTCCCCACAAGAGAGACAAACAAGGTCCAGGCTGACAAGACAAGGCATTGCGCCCCATCCTGGGCTTGATCTTAGACAAAAGGTCAACCAAGTGCTACACTACAGTGGTGGGGAAGTCTAGACCCAGGGGTCACAGTCTGAGGATTCAGGGTAGACCATTTAGGATGGAGGTGAGGAGACATTTCTTCATCCAAAGAGTGGTGAGCCTGTGGAATTCATTCCCACAGGAAGTAGCTGACACCAAAACATTGAATGTGTTCAAGAGGCGGCTGGATATAGCACTTGGGGCGAATGGGATCAAAGGTTATGAGGAGAAAGCAGGATTAGCCTACTAAGTTGGATGATCAGCCATAATCGTGATGAATGGTGGAGCAGGCTCGAAGGGCCCAATGGCCTCCTCCTGCTCCAATCTTTTATGTTTTCTGTGTTAACCAATCCTGTATTTGATATGCCATTGGCTGAGATATACTTTGTATGAATGTTCTTCGGTGGAATCCCCCTGCAGGAGTACAGAGGAAGGACGACCTGTGTATATTCCCGCTTTCAGATGCAACTCCCAGCCCAATAGGTGCCGGCTGACTCTTCCTGATTCAGCTCCCTCTGCTGGGCACATAGGCAGCTGCAGATTCCTGGGCGTGACTCCACCGGTCTGATTAACCTAGAACAGAACTCTTGCCTGTCCTTTTTAATTTGATTTGATTTATTATTGTCACATGTATTAACATACAGCTAAAAGTGCTGTTTCTTGCGCGCTATACAGACAAAGCATACCGTTCATAGAGAAGAAAAGGAGACAGTGCAGAATGTAGTGTTACAGTCATAGCGAGGGTGTAGGGAAAGACCAACTCAATGTGAGGTAAGTCCATTCAAAAGTCTGACAGCAGCAGGGAAGAAGCTGTTCTTGATATGTGATACGGTGACCTCAGACTTTTGTATCATTTCTCCGATGGAAGTAGATGGAAGAGAGAATGTTCGTGGTGCGTGGTGTCCTTAATTATGCTGGCTGCTTTAAGAACATAAGAAATAGGAGCAGGAGTAGGCCATCTAGCCCTTCGAGCCTGCCCCGCCATTCAATAAGATCATGGCTGATCTGAAGTGGATCAGTTCCACTTTCCCGCTTTCTCCCCATAACCCTTAATTCCCCTGTCTATCAGAAACCTATCTACCCGTGACTTAAATATATTTAGCGAGGTAGCCTCCACCACTTCAACAGGCAGAGAGTTCCAGAGATTCACCACCCTTTGAGTGAAGAAGTTCCTCCTCAACTCTGATCTAAACTGCGCCACCCCCTTATCTTGAGGCTGTGCCCTCTAGTCCTGCTATCCTTTCTAAGCAGGAAGAATCTCTCTACCTCTACCCTATCCATCCCCTTCATTATCTTGTAAGTCTCTATAAGATCCCCCCTCAGCCTTCTAATCTCTAACGAGTGCAGACCCAGTCTATTTAGCCTCTCCTCACAGGCCAATCCCCTCATCTCCGGTATCAGCCTAGTGAACCTTCTCTGCACTCCCTCCAAGGCCAATATATCCTTCCGCAAGTGCGGCGACCAAAACCGCACACAGTACTCCAGCTGCGGCCTCACCAGTGCCCTGTACAGTTGCAGCAAGACCTCCCTGCTTTTATGTTCAATCCCCCTCGCTATAAAGGCCGACATTCCATTTGCCTTCTTGATCACCCGCTGCACCTGCAGACTGGGTTTTTGCGATTCGTGCACAAGGACCCCCAGGTCCCTCTGCACCGTAGCCTGCTGCAGCTTTACCAAGGCAGTGGGAAGTGTAGACAACGTCAATGGATGGGAGGCTGGTTTGAGTGATAGACTGGGCTACATTCATGACCCTTTTGTAGTTTCTTGCCGTCTTGGATAGAGCTTTGGTGTTGGGCAATGACTCTGGGATTATTGGGATGTTTCGCTCAGGCAGATGTCATGGTGTGCTCTTCCAAGGCAAGAGGAATTTCGGATGGATGTACCGTAAACTCTGGAGGAAGTGTCAGAGCTTGGAGGCTGGGAGGATAGAGACAATAGTCCATTCTATCCAGTCCGTCCATGTCACAGAAAAAGGTCATCCAGACTCAAAACATTTTCCCTCCACAGATGCTGTCAGACCTGTTGAGATTTTTCAGCATTTTGTGCATAGAAGATGGTCATTTGATTAATTGAAGACCAGTTCTGAGAAATCTCCCACATTTTGTGACAGGTTCTATTATAATGAGGGCAACCATTCAATTCTTAGCAACGTTATTTGGAATTCATTCCTGAAAACTACACATTAGATAACGGTCCTTTTGGTCAGTTTTATTTAGTCAAAATCCTGTGAGTTTACCCAAAGTAACTTCCAGTACAATATTCCTTTATTAATTCCACATTATTTGACCTTTATTCCTTCACATACCGCCAGCCAATCAGAGGCTGGAATTTTCCGGTGTTGCTGCAATTAATGAAGTCTTGGCTGTGTGCCAAATTCCATGTTCTCGCTGGCAGTGGCGACTAGGCCTGGATAAGATCTGAGAATCTGTTCCCAAATGTCTGGGCGGCACAATGGTTGGCACTGCTGCCTCACAGCGCCAGGGATCTGGGTTCGATTCCCAGCTTGGGTCACTGTCTGTATGGAGTCTGCACATTCTCCCCGTGTCTGTGTGGGTTTCCTCCGGGTGCTCCGGTTTCCTCCCACGATCCGGGTGTCGAAAAGAGGTCCCTGGTGCTGTGAGGCAGCAGTGTCACCATGCCGCCCATTAAGAATGGCATAAATTCAGTGCCAGTAAGAACAACTAAACTCCTGTGTTAAAAATCTTCCTGCATTTTAATGGGGTGGCACGGTGGTTAGCACTGTTGCCTCACAGCGCCAGGGACCCAGGTTCGATTCCCGGCTTGGGTCACTGCCTGCGCACATTTTCCCCGTGTCTGCATGGGTTTCCTCCCACGGTCTGAAAGACATGCTGGTTAGGTGCATTGGCCGTGTTAAATTCTCTCTCAGTCACCTCACACACTGCTGCGAAATCCACAGGAGGGGGTGCACTGTCAGCGGGACTGGAGAATCCCGCCAGAGGGGACAACCGGAGAATTCTGGCCCTCATTTCTGGAAATTGGATGGGTACCCTCTTTATAAAAGGACCTGTCACAAAATAGGGGATATTACTAAGGGCTGGCCCTCAATCAATCAAATGAACCTCGTCTTAGCAGCCATTAATTAAAACAGCCCAAAATTCACGATAAATACCTCAATCTAAAGTTGAATAGTTTCAGATCTGTCAGGGTGTTTAAATTGGCTTCAGGTCTGTTCAGAATCTAACAAGTTTCACACTCTCGGGAATGAAGGAAACCTTGCTTTAATAATTGATGGATATCCTTCCTTTACTTCTTTGAAAAATACTGGATTTGTAACATGTGGAGTTTCAATTCTGGATTCTCCATCAGAAATCGGAGCTCACGACTTGTTTTCTTTATCTGGCTCAGCACTTTACACTTTTCAGATCATCGCCAACTTACATATTTTCGGATTACAATAAATTTGCGCCTGCTTAAAACTTCTATTGCCTCACAGAATCCTCACAGGGCTGAAAGAGGCCATTCAGCCCATCGAGTCTGCACTAACAACAATCCCACCCAGGCCCTATCCACATATTTACCTTGCTAATCCCCCCGACACCATGTATTTGCCCTAGCTAGTCCTCCTGACATGAATGAACAATTTAGCATGGCCAATACACCTAACCCGCACATCTCTGGAATGTGGGAGGAAACTGGAGCACCTGAAGGAAACCCACGCAGACACGGGGAGAATGTGCAAACTTTGCACAGACAGTGACCCAAGTCGGGAATCGAACCCGGGTTCCTGGATCTATGAGGCAGCAGTGCTAACCACTGCGTCACTATCCTGTCATTTAGTCTCCTGTAAGACCTGGTGCCTGTTCCTTTGTGCTGGGGGAATATTTACCAAGGAACTCCATAGAGTCAGAGGATGGGATTTCACGGCCTCGCTCATTCCGAAACCGTAAAATCCCGCCCAAAGTCAATGGACCTTTCCATGGTCTGCCACTCACCCACTCCGATCCCTGTGTGGACGATAAAATTCTGGCCATTGAGTCATCGAGATGTCCAGCACGGAAACATCTCATCCGTACTGACCAGGTTCCCTCAGTTGAACTAATTCCATTTGCTTGTGTTTGGCCCATATCCCTCCAAACCTTTCCCATCCACCTACCTGTCCAAATGTCCTTTAAAAGTCGATACTTACAATCTCCAGGAAAATTACAACCTAGCTAACATTAGCTGGAAATAATTCTGTCAGGAAGAACTTGGCCGCTGCCACTCTTTTGGCTGAGGTCTGAGTTGGACACAGAAAACTCAGTTATATGTCTTTGTGTCCCGACTCCCATCAGCTGAAATCATAGAATAGAATCATCGAATCCCTATAGTGCAGAAGGAGGCCATTCAGCCCATCAAGTCTGCACCGACTGTCCGATAGACCATCTTACCCAGGCCTACACCCCCAACTGTTCTATCCTTTTAACTCCACGATCCCCCAAATTCACACACCTTGTGACATTAAGGGACAATTTTGCATGGCTAATCCCCCTACCCTACACATCTTGGGACACTAGGAGGCAATTTAGCACGGCCAGTCCATCTAACCTGCACATCTTTGGGCGGTGGGAGGAAACTGGAGCACCCAGAGGGAACCCACACAGAAACAGTAGAGAATATGCAGACTCCACGCAGACAGTGACCCGAGCCAGGAATCGAACCCGGCTCCTGGCGCTGTGAGGCAGCAGTGCTGACCACTGTGCGAGCGTGCCGCCCTTGCAGTTGGGGATGAGGTAGGAGGACGAGGGAGGAATTAATCAGGAGGTAGAATGGAGCTTCAGAAAACACATCAAGTAAACACTTCACGTGATAATCTAAGATTAGAATATACCGCAAGCTCTCTGGGGGTGGGGGGTAGGGGAGGGGAGGAGGAGGTGGGGGGTGGGGGGGAGGTGGGGAGTTTCTGGTCCCAGGATTCTTGATCTCAGGCTTCAAGTGCCCGATTGGCCCTTCATCCTGTGGATCATTCCGAAAGTGGGTGCGTAGGCTCTCATTGGCTCATATCCCCTCGTGCTAGCCATCTCCATCCGAGGAAAAAGGTTCTCACTGTCCACCCTACCTAATCCTCTGATCATCTTATACGCCTCTATTAAGTCACCCCTTATCCTTCTTCTCTCTAATGAAAACAGCCTCAAGTCCCGCAGCCTTCCCTCATAAGGCCTTCCCATCATACCAGGCAACATCCTAGTAAATCCCCTCTGCACCCTTTCCAATGCTTCCACATCCTTCCTATAATGCGGCGACCAGAACTGTATGCAATACTCCAAGTGCAGTCGGAAAAATAGCAGGAAAGAAGGATCTAAGATGGCGTCGGAGTGTGGTGGCTTCTTGTGAGCTGTCCCCTCTAATTCTATCTTTTATTCTCATTCTATGCTTTTAAATCTGTACCATAACTCTATAAAACTCTCCAAAAATGTTCCATTTACTCTTTACTCTGCATTCTCTCCTTTCCTTCTTCCCTGTGTACTCTGTGAACGGTATGCTTTGTCCGTTTGGATGGAAGAAACAATATTTTTCACTGTATAGTAATACGTGTGACTAAAATCAATCAAACCAAAATCAAAATCAAAACCAAATCAAAATCAAATCAAGTCAAATCAAAATTAAATCAGGATGGGCAAATAAGTGGCAGATGCTGTTCAATGCAGAGAAATGGAAAGTTACACATTTTGGAAATAAGAATACTAATTTTAAATGCAATAATGAACAGATGAGCCTGGTGTACAGATACACAAATTGTTAAAGAGAGCAAAGTGGATAAGGCATAAAAAGGATATTTCGCGTCACTGAACATTCAGTTACAGGGAGAATATTGATCAGGTTTAGTTAATGATATTTAACAGAGATTTTTCTCAAAGGGATACTCACCCTGTCTCCGGGTGGGCCTGGAGGACCTTCCAGCTTCCCATCATCCCCTTGTTCACCCTGGGACATAAGAATAATTTGATTAGTAACATTCTGAATACACCGTGGGCATCAGGGCCGTAAGAAAAGCTTAACCAGGGAATCCCTGGTAATACTAACAATCCAATAAACAAAAAGATTTGCATTCATGTGGCTCCTTTCAAGAAGATGGTCAGAAGATCGAGACAGTGGGTGGGATTTTACAGCCTTGTTTGTTCCGAAACTGTAAAATCCCTCCTGAGGTCAACGGTCCTTTCCATGGTCTGCCCCTCGCTTGCTCCAATTCCCGTAGCGGGTGTAGATGGGAAAATTCCAGCCATCAAGTCGGAATTACAATTCCCAAGGAAAGTAACAGCGCGGAGGTACAGCAGGCGGTAAAAGAGGCAAATGGTATGTTGACCTTCGTAGCGAGGGGATTTGAGTATAGGGATAGGGATGTTTTGCTGCAATTGTGCAGGGCCTCGGTGAGGCCACACCTGGAGTATTGTGTGGAGTTTTGGTATCCTTATCTGAGGAAGGATGTCCTTGCTATAGAGGAAGCACAGCGAAGGTTTACCAGGCTGATTCCTGGGATGGCAGATCTGTCATATGCTGAGTGACTAAATCAGTTAGGATTATATTCATTGGAGTTTAGAAGAGTGAGAGGGGATCTCATAGAAACTTATAAATTTCTAACAGGGTTAGACAGGAAAGATTCAGAAAGAATGTTCCCGATGGTGGGGGAGTTCAGAACTTGGGGTCATAGTTTGAGGATAAGGGGTAAACCTTTTAGGACTGAGGTGAGGATAAATTTCTTCACCCAGAGGGTGGTGAATGTGTGGAATTCACTCCCACAGAAAGTAGTTGAGGCTAAAACATTGTCTGATTTCAAAAAGAAATTAGATATCGCTCTTGGGGCTAAAGAGATCAAGGAATATGGGGGGTGGGGGGAAGGGAGGGGATCAGGATATTGAATTTGATGATCAGCCATCATCATAATGAACGGCGGAGCAGGCTCGAAGGGCTGAATGGCCTCCTCCTTGTTCCAGCAAAATATTTCACTAACTCCCACAAAAGTTTATTTACATCGAAACATAGAAACATACATACATAGAACAGTACAGTACAGGCCCTTCAGCCCTCGATGTTGTGCCGAGCTATGTCCAAACCCAAGATCAAGCTATCCCACTCCCTATCATTCTGGTGTGCTCCATGTGCCTATCCAATAACCGCCTGAAAGTTCCTAAAGTGTCCGACTCCACTATCACAGCAGGCAGTGTATTCCACACCCCAACCACTCTCTGAGTGAAGAATCTACCTCAGACATTCCTCCTATGTCTCCCACCATGAACCTTATAGTTATGCCCCCTAGTAACAGCTACATCCACCCGAGGAAATAGTCTCTGCACGTCCACTCTATCTATCCCCCTCATCACCTTACAAACTTCCATTAAGTCGCCTCGCATCTTTCTCTGCTCTAAAGAGAAAAGCCCCTCAACCTTTCCTCATAAGACCTACCCTCCAAACCAGACAGCATCCTGGTAAATCTCCTCTGCACTCTCTCCAACGCTTCCACATCCTTCTTATAGTGAGGTGACCAAAACTGAACACAATATTCCAAATGTGGTCTCACCAAGGTCCTGTATAGTTGCAGCATAACCTCACGGCTCTTAAACTCAAACCCCCTGTTAATAAACACTAACACACTATAAGCCTTCTTCATGGCTCTATCCGCTTGAGTGGCAACCTTCAGAGATCTGTGGATATGAACCCCAAGATCTCTCTGTTCTTCCACATTCCTCATTTTATGGTGACATTGTCAAATTCTGCACTCTCTCCTTCCCTTCTCTATGAATGGTATGCTTTACCTGTATAGCGTGCAAGAAACAATATTTTTCACTGTATGCATATGAGAATAATAAATCAAATCAAATTTCACACAAATAGAATCTGCAGTGCAGGAGGAGGGTGTTTGGCTCACCAAGTCTGCACTGACAACAATCCCACCCAGGTCCTATCCCCGCAACCCCACATATTTACCCTCCTAATCCCCCTGACACTAAGGGGCAATTTAGCATGGCCAATCCACCTAACCTGCGCATCTTTGGAATGTGGGACGAAACCGGAGCACCTGGAGAAAAGCCATGCAGACACGGGGAGAACATGCAAACTCCACACAGACAGTGACCCAAGCCAGGAATTGAACCCGGTTCCCTGGCGCTGTGTGGCAGCACTGCTCACCACTGTACCATTGTGCCACGAGATTCTCTGGCCTTCTTAGCCGCGTGTTTGCCGCCGGCAGGAGGAGGCGTGTTGTTTGCTCGCGGTGGGATTCTCTGGTCCTCCACAGCCTTCTGCGGCAAAGAGTTCCACAGATTCTCCACTCTCTCTGGCTGATGAAATTCCTCCTCAGCTCTGTCTTAAAGGATCGTCCCTTTAGCCTGAGGTTGCGTGTTTGATACAACTGAGAGGCCATTTCAGTGGGTATTTAGGAATTCGCTACCCCAAAGTGCGGTGGACGCTGGGACAGTGAGTAAATTTAAGGAGGAGTTGGATAGATTTTTAATTGGTAATGGGGTTGAAGGGTTATGGGGGGAAGGCAGGAAAATGGGGATGAGGACCATATCAGCCATGATCGAATGGAGGAGTAGATGGGCCGAATGGCCCCTGTAACTTATGAACTTTTGATTTCTATGGCAGGATTTTACTGAGAAGACAGCTCAGGTGCTCGTGAGTCTGAACACCAGTCGTTGTGGAGTAATTTCTTTCCAGATCCTCCAGTGAAACGGGATCTTTCTCCCTGCGCTCTGTGCAGACAGCAAGTTAATTTTGACTGTCAGGGTTTGGCAGTTGTCCCACCTTCAGGACTGTTTAGGAATCATGGGGGAACTTCGGTTTCCCTGCAGGCAGAATCCCAGCTGTAACGGAGTCTGGTTTTAATCGTGGATAATGCAGAGGTGAGTCAGCAGTGAACCGCAGGACTGGGTTCCTTTGCGTTAAGTCTGGAGAATTCATTCAGTTTCAAAGCGAGTGAATTCCAAACATCAGGGCAATTGGAAAACAGCAGTAATTATCCCTCGAGCTGGTTTAAGAGATAGATCTTCTCCATTTCCTTCCGATGAACTCTGTAACTTTCACAAGAAAGGTACAATTGCTGTGTTTGGTAACTCACCCAGCTGGCTGCTGCTGTCTGGCCATCTCATTGTTGAATTTGATTAAAACCGTTCTGAGTGTTACTCGGAGCCAAAAACAAATCATTGCTTGGAAGTGCGATAATGGTCTTTTGTCATCTACTGCTGAAATATGACTCGGTTTCACAGAATCACAGCATACGACAGTGCAGAAGAGGCCCTTCGGCCCATCGAATCTTCACCAACGCATCAAATGCCCTGATCTGCCCGCCTACTCCCACTTTGCCAGCACTTGGTCCATAACCTGGAACGTTGTGACGTGCCAAGTGCTCATCCAGGTACTTTTTAAAGGCATCCCACCACCACCACCCTCCCAGGCAGCGCGTTCCAGACCCTCACCACCCTCTGGGTAAAAAAGATTTTCCTCAAATCCCTCCGAAACCTCTCACCCCTCACTTATAACTTGTGCCCTCTCCTAGTTGACCCTTCAACTCAGGGGAACAGTTGCTCCCTATCCACCCTGTCCGTGCCCCTCACGATCTTGAACACCTCGATCAGGTCACCCCTCAGTCTTCCCTGCTCCAGCGAAAACAACCCAAGCCTCTCCAACCTCCCCTCGTAACTTAAATGTTCCATGCCAGGCAGCATCCTAGTGAATCTCCTCTGCACCCGCTCCAGTGTGTTCACATCCTTCCGATAATGTGGTGACCAGGACTGCACGCAGTAGTCCAGCCGTGGCTAGTTTCCTCCCAGGGAAATGAACAAGGCCACCTCGTGGGACCCTGGAATGGCTGCACTTTGGCGCACTTGTTCTCCAGGCCGAGATTGGCCGGTCTAAACTGAATGTTTGCGCTAAAACTTTCAAAGGGGTTTTGCGCAGCTATGGGCAAAAAGGATGCTGATCGGGACTGTACACGTCAGAGCGGGGAAGGCAGAAGGGGGTGTTAAAACCATTCTCAACAGCTGATGGAACAAGGAGTGGGGGGGAACAATAGGGTTAAGATTTTAGGTGAAAAGTGGGGCTGGTGTGAGTCAGGGTCATAAAAGTTTACAGCATGGAAACATGTTGTTCAGCCTAACTTGTCTATGTCGCCCTTTTTAAACCCCTAAGCTAGTCTCAATTGCCTGCATTTGGCCCATATCCCTCTATACCCATCTTACCCATGTAACTGTTTAAATGCTTTTTAAAAGACCCACCTCTGCTACCATCATTCCAGACACTCACCACCCTCTGTGTGAAAACATTGCCCCTCTGGACCCTTTTGTATCTCTCCCCTCTCACCTTAAACCTATGCCCTCTAGTTTTAGACTCCCCTATCTTTGGGAAAAGATATTGACTATCTACCTTGTCTATGCCCCTCATTATTTTATAGACCTCGATAAGATCAGCCCTCAGCCTTGTGTGAGAATCTAGAACTAGGAGGTCACTGTTTAAAGGTAAGGGGTTGGAGATGAGGGGAAATGTTTACTCTCTGAGGGTAGTGAGTCTCTGGAACTCTCTTCCTCAAAAGGCAGTGGTCGCAAAATCTTTGAATAACCTTCAGGCAGATTTTTGAGTGACAAGTGGGTGAAAGGTTATTGGGGGCGGGCAGGAATGCGGGCTGATAAGATCATGGCTGATCCAACTGAATGGTGGAGCAGGCACAAGGGGCCGAATGGCCTACTCCTGTCCCTAACTCGTATGTTCACAAGTCACCCCGCAGCCAACATCCCAAAGCCAGCTTATCTGCTGTTGTGGGATCTTGCTGTGCACTTCCTTTGTGGCACAGCCACAGAGCAGAAAGACACGGGCTGGAATCTTCTGGCTGTTCACGCCAGCGGGATCTTCCAGTCCCACCGACGGTGCAGACCCCCACCCCCAGCCCCGGTTTCACAGCAGCGAGGGGGGTATTAAATGGGGAACCCCCATTGATGAAGGCCAGACCAGAAGGTCCCACTGCCAGCCCATGGCGGGTGCATCCGGGTTGCACGGGAAATCTGCCCACAGGTTCGATTCCCACACTGACACTGACGCCGGCGCTATAGTTAAGAAAGCGCACCAACGCCTCTACTTTCCCAGGAGATTAAGGAAATTCAGTATTTCCACTATGACTCTCACCAACTTCAACAGATCCACCATAGAAAACATTCTTTCTAGTTGTATCACAGCTTGGTATGTCTGCTGCTCTGCCCAAGACCGCAAGGAACTACAAACAGTTGTGAATGTAGCCCAATCCATCACGCAAACCAGTCTCCCATCCATTGACTCTGCCCACAGTTCCCAGTACCTTGGGAAAGCAGCCAGCGCAATCAAGAATCTCACGTAACCAGGACCTTCTCTCTCCCACCTTCTTCAGTCAAGAAAAAGACACAAAAGTCTGAGGTCACGTACCAACCAACTCAAGAACAGCTTCTTCCCTGCTGCCACCAGACTTTTGAATGGAAGTACCCTGCATTAAGCTGAACTTTCTCCACACCCGAGCTATGACCGTAACATTACACTCTGCACTGTCTCCTTTCCTTCTTTATGAGTGGTATGCTTTGTTTGTATAGCGCGCAAGAAACAATATTTTTCACTATACGTTAATACATGTGACAATAATAAATCAAATCACAGTGCTGAGTTCTCAGTGTGAAATATCAGAGAGTGAGGATGAAGCTGTGATCCGGGATCGGGGATGGGGAACCATGTCCACCGGCCTGTTGCAGACGCGGGATCACACTGCTCCCAACTTGCCTGTCCAACTTCTCAATTACAAGAGGTGCGTGGTTTAGAGAGGGTGTATGAAGGGTGGAGCTGCGGGGGGTGGGGGGTGGAGTGGGTTGGTGGAGCTGGGGGAGTGGAGCTGGGGGGGTCGGAGCTGGGGGGGTAGAGCTGGAGGGTGTCGGAGCTGGGGGGGCGGTGTCGGAGCTGGGGGGTGAAGCTGGGGAGGTGGAGCTGGGGGGGTTCGGAGCTGGGGGGTGTCGGAGCTGGGGGGGGGGTGGTCGGAGCTGGGGGGGGTGGAGCTGGGGGGAGTGGAGCTGCGGGGGTCGGAGCTGTGGGGATCGGAGCTGGGGGAGTAGAGCTGGGGGGTGGTGGTTGGAGCTGGGGGTGGTCGGAGCTGGGGGTGTCGGAGCTCGGGGGGTTCAGAGCTCGGGGGGTTCAGAGCTCGGGGGGTTCAGAGCTAGGGGAGTCGGAGCTGGGGTGTGTTGGAGCTCGGGGGGGTGGGTTGGAGCTGGGAGAGTGGAGCTGGGGGGGTTGGAGCTGGGGGGAGAAAGATTTGGCGTGGAGGGTGAAAATTTGACTCAATTTTTCAATAATCCAACTCATAGCGATAGCAAGGTGGCACAGTGGTTAGCACTGCTGTCTCACAGCACGAGAGACCCGGGTTCGATTTCCAGCTTGGGTCATTGGAGAGGCATTGAACCAATATTTCTCTTCGGTGTTCACGCAGAGGGACATAAATGTAGCTGTGGAGAACACTGGGTTACAGGGTTGTAAACTGGACAGTATTGCAGTTGATAAGGAGGACGTGCTAGATATTCTTGAGGGTTTGAAAATAGATAAGTCCCCTGGGCCGGACGGGATTTACCCTAGGATTCTCTGGGAGGCAAGAGAGGCGATTGCAGAGCCTCTGGCTCTGATCTTCAGGTCGTCATTGGTCACAGGTATAGTGCCGGAGGATTGGAGGATGGCGAATGTTGTCCCATTGTTTAAGAAGGGGAACAGAGACTTCCCCGGGAATTATAGGCTGGTGAGTCTTACTTCTGTTGTGGGTAAGGTTTTAGAAAAAATTATCAGGGATAGGATTTATAGTTATTTGGAGAGTAATGAATTGATTAGAGATAGTCAGCATGGTTTTGTGGAGGGTAGGTCGTGCCTTACTAACCTTATTGAGTTCTTTGAGAAAGTGACCAAAGAGGTGGATGGGGGTAAGGCAGTTGACGTGGTATATATGGACTTTAGTAAGGCGTTTGATAAGGTTCACCATGGAAGGCTTCTGCAGAAAATGCAGATGTATGGGATTGAGGATGATTTAGGTAATTGGATCAGGAATTGGCTGGCGGATAGGAGACAGAGGGTGGTGGTTGATGGTAAGTATTCGTCATGGAGTTCAGTTACGAGTGGTGTGCCTCAGGGATCTGTTTTGGGGCCACTGCTGTTTGTAATTTTTATAAATGATCTGGATGAGGGTATAGTTGGGTGGATTAGTAAATTTGCTGATGACACCAAAGTCGGAGGTGTGGTAGATAGTGAGGAAGGGTGTCTTAGTTTACAGGGGGACTTGGACAAGTTGCAGAGCTGGGCCGAGAGGTGGCGGATGGAGTTTAATGTGGAAAAGTGTGAGGTAATTCACTTTGGCAGGAATAACAGATGTGTGGAGTATAGGGCTAACGGTAGGACTCTGAATAGTGTGGATGAACAGAGGGATCCAGGTGTATGTGTACATAGATCCCTGAAAGTTGGGAATCAAGTAGATAGGGTTGTTAGGAAGGCATACGGTGTCTTGGCGTTTATTGGTAGGGGGATTGAATTTAGGAGCCGCAGCGTCATGTTGCAACTGTACAAGACTCTGGTGCGGCCGCACTTGGAGTATTGTGTGCAGTTCTGGTCCCCACATTATAGGAAGGATGTGGAGGCTTTGGAGACGGTGCAGAGGAGGTTTACCAGGATGTTGCCTGGTATGGAGGGGAGGTCCTATGAGGAGAGACTGAGGGATTTGAGGTTGTTTTCGTTAGAAAGAAGGCGGCTAAGAGGGGACCTTATTGAAACATATAAGATGATTAGAGGTTTAGATAGGGTGGACAGTGATAGTCTTTTTCCTCGGATGGAGAAAGCTAGCACGAGGGGGCATAGCTTTAAATTAAGGGGTGGTAGTTATAGGACGGATGTCAGGGGTAGGTTCTTTACCCAGAGGGTGGTGAGGGATTGGAATGCCCTGCCTGCTGCAGTTGTAAATGCGCCTAGTTTGGGGGCATTTAAGAGATCCGTGGATAGGTTTATGGATGGAAAGGGTTTGGTTTAGGTTAGAGGGTCATTGCTTTTTAACTGGTCGGCGCAACATCGTGGGCCGAAGGGCCTGTTCTGCGCTGTAATGTCCTATGTTCTATTGTCTGTGTGGAGTTTGCACATTCTCCCCGTGTCTGCGTGGGTTTCCTCCGGGTGCTCCGGTTTCCTCCCGCAGTCCGAAAGATGTGCTGGTTAGGTACATTGGCTGTGCTAAATTCCCCCTCAGTGGACTCAAACAAGCGCCGAAGTGTGGAGACTAGGGGATTTTCATAGTAACTTCATTGCAGTGTTAATGTAAGTCTACTTGCGACACCAATAAATAAATGTTTTTTTCATAGGGTGAGATTTTCTGGTCATGCTGACCCCAAAACTGACAAATCCCACCCGAGATCAATGGACCTTTGCCGGGTCCCCATCCCCACCTGCCCACTACGATTCCCATGGCGGATTTCAGAGAGATGGCACAGACACAGTGGGCCGAGAGGCCTCCTGCTGTGCTGTAACCGTCCTATGATTCGAATCACTTTTACACTTCAGAACTGGCCAGTCCAGTTGAAAATGCTGGAGGCCAAAATGGAGAGTGCAAATAGCTAAAAAAACAAACTGAGGGCACAATCTTACTGATCGTTCACGCCACAGTCCCACTGCGGCGAGGTCGGAGAATAGGGTGGCCAGCCAAATCCCTGTTCATTGCGGCAGGATGGGAAAATCCCACTGGCATGAATGGAGATATGATTCCAGAAGATCTCAATGAATGGTAAAGTGAAGTTTATTTATTAATGTCACAAGTAGGTTTACATTAACACTGCAATGAAGTCGCCACAGTCCGACACCTGTTCAGGTACACTGAGGGAGAATTCAGCATGGTCAATGCACCCTAACCAACACGTCTTTTGGAGTGTGGGAGGAAATTGGAGCACCTGGAAGAAACCCACGCAGACACAGGGAGAACATACAGTCTCCACACAGTGACCCAAGCCGGGAATCGAACCCGGATCCCTGGCGCTGTGAGGCAGCAGTGCTAACCACTGTGCCACCGTGTCATCTGCAATGGGCAAATGTTGGCCTCTACGAGATAAGAACATATTCCAGACACACTGGGCAGAATTTTCCTGACCCGCCAGCCAAGGGGAGGGCACAGGCCTTGACCTCGGGTGGGATTTTCCAGTTTTGGGATGAGCATGGCTGGAAAATCCCACCTTCCGTGCCACAGGAGCAGAATCATCTCCCTCCACAGGCAACCGAACATTGACACCAGTGAAGTCGAAATAAAAATGTTTCCCTATCATCCTTCCCCTGGGGAGAGGTGGAAGGGAACTGGGAGACTGAGAGGCCTCGAGAAGCCTGTGGGCAACATCTGAATGATTACCATCCACTGAACAAAAAAAACCATTTCGTCTTTTCATTCATCGCTGTAATGCGGAAACTCATTTCCAGATGTGTGCAGCTGCAGAAAGGACTGGTCAATCCCAGAATAGAATAACAGAATCCCGACAGTGCAGAAGGAGGCCATTCGGCCCATTTTGTCTGTACTGAGCACAACCTTACGCAGGCCCTATCTCCACAAACCCCATGCACTTACCCTAGCTAGACACGCTGACACTAAGGGGCAATTTAGCCTGGCCAACCCACCTAACCTGCATACCTTTGGACAGCGGTAGGAAACCCACGCAGACACGGGGAGAATGTGAAAACTCTGCACAGACAGTGACCCAAGCCGGGAATCGAACCCGGATCCCTGGCGACGTGAGGCAGCAGTGTTAATCACTGTGCCGCCCCAACGCGTGCAGGATGAGATTGTTGGTGGAGTGAGCAGAGGGCTGGTTGATCTAAGTGGGTACTCGGAAAGTGAGTGCCGTTCAGAGCCCCGGACGTGTATCGCTGAGACGACTGACACACGCAGGTCACTTAACGCAAACAGACTTGTATAACCTGAATTGAATTGGATGAGGATTGCGGGGCTGGGTATAATTCATCCTTTAGCTCCCAAAAACACAATATAACTCTGTAAAACTTTCACCGCAGAGTCAGTAAAAGCTAGTTCATAAAACGAGGCAATTTTACCTTTTCACCTTTAGGGCCAGGTGGTCCTCTCGGTCCTGGTGGTCCTTTATGCCCCTGTGAAATACATAAAATAACCTTCAGACGGTGCCAGATAACCAGGTTCAAGTGAAGGGATTCAGCCACTTATTAACACGCGCCATTATCAGCACAAACAGAGAAGGCTGCAAGGTGCTTCTTATTCATCTGTAACAAGGTGGGTACATTCTCAGTCTGATAATGAGGTCTTTCTATTGTAATTGTGTCACTCTAATAAACCCAGCTGATTATGGGCGGCACAGTGGTTAGCACTGCAGCCTCATAGCACCAGGGACCCAGGTTCGATTCCTGGCTGGGGTCACTGTCTCTGTGGAGCCTGCATATTCTCCCCGTGTCTGTGTGGGTTTCCTCCGGGTGCTCCGGTTTCATCCCACAGTCCAAAAATGTGCCGGTTAGGTTCGTTGGCCATGCTAAATTGCCCCTTAGCATTCCAAGATGTATGGATTAGATGGATTGGCCATGCTAAATTGCCCTTTAGAGTCTAAAGATGTGCAGATTGGATGCATTGGCCATGCCAAATTGCCCCTTATTGTCCCAAGATGTGTGGGTTAGATGCATTGGCCATGCCAAATTGCCCCTTATTGTCCCAAGATGTGTGGGTTAGATGCATTGGTCATGCTAAATTGCCCTTTAATGTCCAAATGTCCAAAGATGTGGACACCCCTCATAATCTTACACACCTCAATCATGCCCCCCTCAGCCTTCTCTGCTCCAAAGAAAACAATTCAGTCGCTCCTTATAGCCTCGGTGCTCCATCCCAGACAACAAACATCCTGGTGAATCTCCTCTGTACTCCCTCTAGTGCTATCACACCCTCCCTTGGGTGAGGTCTGGATCTCTCCTGATCATCTAACCAGATACTCCAGCCTCCTTCACTTAGCAATCAGCCAGTCACTTCCATCAAGTCAGATTCCACCCCATCACTAACATCTCAGCAGATGAAAGTTAATGAACGGGATTTGTAAAAAATTCATTTGTGGGACATGGGCGTCGCTGGCTGGGCCAGTATTTATTGCCTATCCCTAGTTACCCTGATCCAGACGGCAGTTGAGCGACAACCACATTGCTGTGGCTCTGGAATCACGTGTAGGCCAGACCGGGTAAGGACGGCAGATTTCCTTCCCTAAAGGACATTAGTGAACCTGATGGGTTTTTCCAACAATCAACAACGGTTTCAGGGTCACCAGTAGGTTCTTAATTCCCGATATTTTGGGGTCCCCAAGTGCAGGAAGCAATAAAGAGTTCAGTGATTTCTATAACCATGTGTGTGAAGAACCTAATCGATCTGAGGGGGCTATGGATTGTCTCAATTTGGGGAATTTGCCACCCCAAAGTGCGGTGGATGCTGGGATAGTGAGTAAATATAAGGAGGAGTTAGACAGATGTTTAATTGGTTGAAGGGTTATGGGGAGAAGGCAGGAAATTGGGTATGAGGAGCATATCAACCCGAATGGCAGAGCAGACTTGATGGGCTGAATGGTCTAATTCTGCTCCTATATCTTATGAACATAAGTGAATTGGGGATACCCCGATTCAGGTTGCGATAAGCCTGAGGGAACACCGCCCTCCCTGCTACATTACCTCAGGAGGAAGTTCTCAAGTCTTCTTCCCACCTGACATTTCCTTGCCCCTTGCAAGGGGTTGGGTTTTTCCGGGGGGGGGGGGGGTAGGGTGGAATGTGATTGGTGCCAGAAGTTGACCTGAATAGCTGGGCCCATCCATTCACTTGGTCAAATTCCTTACTCTCGCAACTATTTAAATGTTTGGATAGAGAAACCTTATTGGCTGAAAATGGAAGTGATTTGTTTGAAGGGTTGCTGTCTAAAATTGAAGCACCAAGTATTATCCACCAGGGGGCTCTTTGGGAACACTCAAATTATTTGAAGGTCTAAAATAATTCAAAGCCCTTGGCTTTAGACCCAGAGTCAGAAGAGTCTTTACTCAGATGGAGGCCATTCGGCCCATTGAGTCCATCCTGGCTTTCCGCAGAGTAATCCATTCAGCGCCAACCAGGCAATGCCAGCCTAAACATCTCTAAACACAAGTAGGGAGGAGATGGCCTGGTGGTATTATCGCTAGATTATTAATCCAGCTAATGTTCTGGGGGACCCGGGTTCGAATCCCGCCACGGCAGATGGTGGAATTTGGATTCAATAAAAAAAATTCTGGAATTGTGAATCTACTGATGACCATGGAACCATTGTCAATTGTCAGGAAAAACCCATCTGGTTCACTAATGTCCTTTAGGGAAGGAAATCTGCCATCCTTACCTGGTCTGGCCTACATGTGACTCCAGTGCCAGAGCAATGTGGTTGACTCTCAACTGCTCTCGAGCAACTAGAGATGGGCATTAAATGGTGGCCCAGCCAGCAATGCCCATGTCCCATGAATGAATAATAAAAAATGTAAAAGCTACAGTATATTGAGCAGGGGTTCTGTGCTGGGACCTGACTGTCCACTGGCTGACATTGTTTGCCAACCCAAATGCCAGGGAGCACTTGCCAGGGGTGGGCCCTCTGGGGAGCCCAATTGTGGGGGGGGTCCTGCGATGTGAAGTGGGTGGGGTGAAGGAGAGGAGGGGCATTGGGGCGGGGTTCTGCTTTGAAAGGGGGAGTACCGGCCATGCCATAGCAATTGTTGTTGGGGGAAAGGGTGGGTGGAGCCCCAATAATTGTGCCATGGGACAGGAAGATCCCCCAATACTCTCCACGTTGGGGAGAGTTTCACCTCAGTTCCAGTATCTGTACTGAGCCTTGCTGGCTCTAACTGGCCCCAACCCAGCAGACTGATAGCATAAACCATTCCCCCAGATTTCCTGTGTAAGATCTGGTCTGAAAACCTTAGCAGTGCGTCTGGAGAGATCTACGCCAGTTTTCAGTCAGAGTCTAGAACCATAGAATTCCCTACAGTGCAGAAAGAGGCCATTCAGCCCATTGAACCTGCACCGATTCTCTCTGATCCAGGCCCTCTCCGTCACCCTATCCCCATAACCGCACACATTTTCCATGGATAATCCATCTAACCTTGGGTGACCGTCTGTGTGAAGTTTGCACGTTCTCCTCATGTCTGCATGGGTTTCCTCTCACACCCCAAAGACGTGCGGACAAAATTGCCCTCAGCATCCAAAAATGTGATCGGAGCTGTAGTAGGGTAAATACGTGGGGTTATAGGGATAGGGTGGGAATGTAGTCAATGCAGACCCGATGGGCTGAATGGCCTCCTTCTGCACTGTAGGATTTCTATGACTTAAACCTTAATTAATAGGCGAAGGATATTTGAAATCAAGAGCTAATTCTCATTTTAAATAGTCAATACCAGCGTTATGGGGAGGTGATGGCCTGGTGGTATTATCACTAGACCAGGTAAGAACGGCAGATTTCCTTCCTTAAAGGACATTAATGAACCAGATGGGTTTTTCCGACAACGGTTTCATGGTCATCAGTAGATTCTTAATTCCAGATTTCTTTTATTGAATTTAAATTCCACCACCTGCCGTGGCGGGATTTGAACCTGGGTCCTTGGGACATTAGCTGAGTTTCTGGATTAATAACCTAATGATAATACCACTCGCCTCCCCCGGCAGAGCTATGTTCCTCACCCATTAAGATGTTCCTCAAAATCTACCTCTTTGACAAAGCTTTTGGTCTTATTGAACTTGTTGGCTGAGTGCCATATTTTGTTTCATCACCTTGGGGTGTGAACGGTGCCATATAAATACAATCCCTACAATGCAGAAGGAGGCCATTCAGCCCATTGGGTCCGCACCAACAACAATCCCACCTAGGCCCTATTCCATAACACCCGTTGTTGAGTCAGAGACAACTTTTTCCTTAAAACGATGGGTGGATAAAGATCCGGAGAAGTGGGATTAATCTTGGATTGCTTTAGCGAGGATTCAACGCAGACGCAATCAGCAAAAAGGCTGTTCCTGGGTTGCAAACCTCAATGGTTCACCTACTGGGCTACCGAGAGATATCAGGCAACAAGCCTTTAAACCTTTAGCGCTGCAGGAAGTCAGAACGTGTGGTGTAGAGTGCTGGCTAGACAGAATACTCATTTTGGTTTCCCAGTGTTGTTCCGAGGCACAGTTTACAGAATCATAGAAGCCCCACAATGCAGGAGGCCATTTGGCCCATCGAGGTTGTAATGACTTCAGTCAGGCCATTGAGGTTGGCCTATTGGAATATTATTGTCACATGTATTGGTATACAATGTTAAGTATTGTTTCTTGCATGCTATATAGACATAGCATACTGCTCATAGAGTGCACAGGGGAGAAGGAAAAGAAAGGGTACAGTGTTTACAGTTATAGCTAAGGTGTATGTAATGACTTCAATCAGGCCATTGAGATTGGGATATGAATTCCCTAATTATGGAGTCAATTGATGGGCCAATCAGGGAGTCTTTTCCTTGTATTTAACCAGGAGTGTCAGTTCCTCTGGCACACCGGGAGGTAGACTGCTGACTGCGAGCGCTCTGTGAACCGCTGTTGGAACTGTAAATAAAGGGGTTTTGGTGAAGGGGCTTCTGCCTCTGAAGACTTATTACAGAGCCTACACCCACAACAGTCCCACACAGGCCCGATCCCTGTAGCCCCATGTATTTACCCGACCCTAAGGGGCAGTTTAGCATGGCCAAGCCACCTAACCTGCACATCTTTGGACTGTGTTGGGGGGGTGCGGGGGGGGAACCGGAGCACCCGGAGGAAACCCATGCGGACACGGGGAGTACGTACAGACTCCACGCAGACAGTGACCCAAGCCGGGAATCGAACCCGTGTCCCTGGCGCTGCGAGGCGGCAGTGCCAACCACTGTGCCGTGGTTATGTTAAAAATATGGGAAAACTGGATTCGTTGGAAATATGAAAGTAAAAACAGAAGGAGCTGGAAATGCTTAGCAGATCAGACAGAATCTATGGCAAACATTCATTACTGCCTGCCTTTTGGTACTGCTCTGGAAATTGAAGTGATGTACTCAAAACCCCACCACAGCAAGTTGCAAAATCAAATGAAAGAAAGTGTAGAAGGATTCCAGGTTTGAGGGACTTTAGTTATATAATAAAAGTTGCTGGAAAATTCACCAGCTTCTCCAGAGTTTAGGCTTGAAATATTAACTTTGAGACTGACAGACCCGCTGAGTTTACCCAGCATTTTCACTTCTTATTTCAGGTTTCCTGCATCTGCAGCATTTTTTGTTTAGTTACGCAGACAGGGCAGAGGTATCATCAAATCCCTACAGTGCAGGATGAGGCCATTCAGCCCATCGAGTCGGCACTGATTCACACTGAGCCCAAGCCCAGGCCCGCCTCCCTGTCCTATCCTCGTAGCCCCACATATTTACCCCCCGCTAACCTACACATCTTGAGACACTAAGGGATAATTTTCAAAGTTTAAGTTTGAGTCACAAGTAGAATTACATTAACGCTGCAATGAAGTTACTGTGAAAATCCCCTAGTAGCCACACTCCGGCGCCTGTTCGGATACACTGAGGGAGAATTTAGCAGGACAATGTACCCTAACCAGTACGTCTTTTGGACTGTGGGAGGAAACCAGAGCACCCGGAGGAAACCCACGCAGGCACATGGAGAACGTAGTACAAAGAACCTGGTTCTGGCCTACACCAGCTCCCAGAATGGCCGACTCTTTGTCCTCTCTGAGTTGGAGCAGTAAGTTACCCAGTTGTTAAGTAATTATTATCCTGGTCGCGTGCAATAAATGTGGCCACTCCAGCATCACCTAAACCCCAAAACAAAATTTAAAAAGTGGCGACACTACTGGAGTCTTCTTACATCGAAACATTGCAAATAGGAGCAAGAGGAGGCCATTTGGCCCTTTGAGCCTGCTCTGCCATTCGTCACGATCATGGCTGATCATCCAACTCAATAGCCTAATCCTGCTTTCTCCCCATAACCTTTGATCCCATTCGCCCCCAAATGTGAAATCTAACTGCATCTTGAAAACCATTCATTGTTTTGGCATCAACTTCTCTCTGTGCTGGCGAATTCCACAGGTTTATCACTCTTTGGGTGAAGAAATTTCTCCTCATCTCTGTCCTAAATGGTCTACCTTGTATCCTCAGACCCCTGGTTCCAGACTCCCCTACCATCTGGAACATCCTTCCTGCATTTACCTTGCCCAGTCTTGTTAGACTCTATAGCTTTCCCCTTACATTCCTCTAAGCTCCAGCAAATACATTCCGAAGCAACTCAATCTCTCCTCATACGTCAATCCCACCGTTCTTGGAATCGGCCTGGTAAACCTTCTCTGCGCTCCCTCTATAGCAAGAACATCCTTCCTCAGATAAGGAGACCAGAACTGGGCACAGTATTCCAGATGTGGCCTCAATCAAGGCCTTGAGCAAGATCTCCCTGCTCCTCCACTCAAATCCTCTCACTAGGAGGCCACAGGTAAGTCAGATCAATGAGCAGGTTACAGGCTAAGATGGCAGCAACTTGACAAGGAATAGAAGCCAGAGTAGGCCATTCAGTCCCTCAAGCCTGCTCCGCCATTCGATTAAATCATGGCTGATCTGATTGTGGCCTCAACTCCACTTTTCTGCTTGCCCCCAAAATAACCCTTGACTCCCTTGTCGATCACAATTCTAAATCAACCTTGAATATATTCGAAGGCCCAACCTCCACGACTCTCTGTGGAAAAGAATTCCACAGGCTAAGGTGTAATAAATCTTCGGAGGCAGAAGTTCCAAAATCCCTTTTTTAACAAACTCTAACAGTGGTGTACAGAGTGCTCGCAGTCAGCAGTCTACCTCCGGGGGTGCCAGAGGAACTGACACGCCCGGTTAAATACCAGGCAAAGACTCCCTGATTGGCCCATCAATTGGATCCTTAATCAGGGAGTCCATACTCCAATAGGCCAAGCTCAATGGCCTGATTGAAGTCATTACATAAGGACCCTCTGACAGAAAAAATAATGCTTCGATTCAGTCAAACTGAGTGACTTTGGCTGGGGGCATTGAGTTCAAAAATTGGCAAGTCATGTTGCAGCTTTATAGAACCTATAAAGCTGGAATATAGTGTTCAATTCTGGTCGTCACACTACCAGAAGGATGTGGAGGCTTTGGAGAGGGTACAGAAAAGATTTACCAGGATGTTGCCTGGTATGGAGGGCATTAGATATGAGGAGAGGTTGGAGAAACTTGGTTTGTTCTCATTGGAGGTTGAGGGGAAACCTGATAGAAGTCTACAAGATTATGAGAGGCATGGACAGAGTGGATAGTCAGAAGCTTTTTCCCAGGGTGGAAGAGTCAATTACTAGGGGACACAGGTTAAAGGTGCGAGGGGCAAGGTTTAAAGGAGATGTATGAGGTGGGTTTTTTTACACAGAGAGTGGCAGGTGCCTGGAACTCATTGCCATGGGAGATAGTGGAAGGGGTTATGGTAGTGACTTTTAAGGGGCTTCTTGACAAATACACGAATGGGATGGGAATAGAGGGATATGGCCCCTGGAAGGATAGGGGGTTTTAGTTCCACTGGGCAGCATGGTCGGTGCAGGCTTGGAGGGTCAAAAGGCCTGTTCCTGTGCCGTAATTTTCTTTGTTCTTTGTTCTATTTCAGAGGACAGTTGAGAGTCAACCACATTGCTGTGACTCTGGAGTCACATGTAGGCCAGACCAGGTAAGGATGGCAGATTTCCCTTCCCTGAAGGAGATTAGTGAACCAGATGGGTTTTCCTGATAATCCACAATGGTTTCACGGTCATTATTATGGGAGTAGTGCTTCATTCCACTATGGTGGGGTTTAAACTCATACCTCTAGAGAATTGGTTGAGGCCTCTGAATAACTGGTCTATTACACCACCACCATGCTACTTTCTCAAGGGCAATTAGGGCTGGGTAATAAATGGTGGCCTTGCCCCAGATCCCAAGAACAAATAGCTAAAGGAAAACCTGTGCAAAGCTACGTTAATTGTCAGATGTGTGTTGTCACCTGATGCATGGAGCAATAAAGCAGAGTCTGTGACAGTAAAGTATCCTTACCTCATACCCTGCGATTCCTGTCTCACCCTGAAGTCCCATGCGACCAGGAGCACCCTGTCAAAGAGGGGTAGGAAGGCAAGCTAATTAAACAGTGAAATCAGGGCAAGCAGGCAGAGATAACATAATGTACCCGTAACATCTGAAATCATCTTACTCATGCATTCATGGGAAAATAAGTTAAATATATTTATCAGCCCGCTTTTTGCAGAATCAGGATCTAAATGTGCAAAGTTGAATGGAACGTCTAACCACAGATCTCATGGAATCCCTACAGTGCAGAAGACCATTTGGCCCATCGAGTCTGCACTGACTCTCCAACAGAGTATCTCTCTCAGGCCCACACTTCACCCAACATAGTTACCCTGCGAACCACCCGAACCTAATCTTGGGACACTAAGGGCCAATTTAGCATGGTCAATCCATCTAACCAACATGGTCTTTCGGGCTGTGGGAGGAAACTGGAGTACCCGGAGGAAACCCACACAGACACGGGGAGAATGTGGAAACTCCACGCAGACAGAGACCCGAGGCCGGAATTGAACCCGGGTCCCTGGCGCTGAGAGACAGCAATGCTAACCGCTGTGCCACCATGCCGCCCTTTATTGTCTTTATGCTGCATAAACTCCACATAGTCAATGTGTGAACCATTTACTGTAACGTCCTGTTCAGTGTACACAGCTGCTCTGTACAACTCTCTGCCCACTGCTCAACCTCCACACACATTATTCTGCTCGGTGTACAAAGTCTCTGCGTGCTATTTCCTGTACAATATGCCCAACATACAAATATACAAGGACATTGCTCATTATCGCATTCTTATTTTCATTCACTATCCCATCGCTAAAGAGACATCTTGTCAAAGCTTTTTGCCTTGCACTCATCAGGCCAATTTGGAAGAATACCAAATGTCAGAGGAAAACACCAAATTTTTACTGTGTGAGAACAGATTGGTTGACAAGTGAACTCTGATTGGTGACTAACAGTTAACCATCAATTGGTACATTTTCAATGGCAACATCTCTACCAATCAGAGCCCATCTGCCAACCAATCAGCACTCTCTTCCCATAGAGTATAAATGTCTTGTATTCCCCTACATTTTATATTCTTGTGAATTGTTCAAGCTATAAACCTTCGACAAAATACCTCTCTTTGAGTAAGCAATACTCAAGTACTGTACTACCAAATGAACATTAATATCCCATCCTTAGATGTCTGTATCATGTCATAGACAGACATTATATGTGCACTTGGGTCGACACACCATAACTTTTGGGTAAATGTGCATTATTCAGACTTCCTTTACAAATGGAAAATCGATTTTTAAATAACATAATCCTGGTTATTACATATCCATTGTGAACCAACCAAATGGAACCACAGAGAAAAGCATTACTGTATTGAATATGGGAGTACAGGTGGCTATTGTCAGTTCTTTCATGAGTTAAGAAATAACATTACATCCTTTTTTAGACGACAATGGGTTTAACTCAGCAAAAGATGCTGTCAATGAGAAGTGAGTACCATAGCTCCACGGGTTCCTCGCGATCCCTTGGGCCCCTGTGTTCCCTCGGGTCCTTGTTCTCCTGGAGGTCCAGTCTCTCCCAGATGTCCCAAATGACCTTTGCTACCCTACAACACACAAGACAGGAAAACGTCAACAAGGATTTCCCTCACTGGCGAGCAAGCCCTGTGTAATTCCCAGCACGTTGTGCAAGACGGGTGGGGGTTAGGCGGGTACGGCAAATATAAGTTGCAAAGTAGCAGCACAGCGCAAGAAACAAGTGCCTTGAATTCATGAAATAACTTGAGTCTAGGTGGTGCAGAGGCAGAAAGAAAAGTAGGCGGCGCAGTGGTTAGCACTGCTGCCTCACAGCGCCAGGGACTCGGGTTTGATTCCCGGCTTGGGTCACTGTCTGTGTGGAGTTTGCACGTTCTCCCCATGTCTGCGTGGGTTTCCTCCGGGTGCTCCGGTTTCCTCCCACACTCCAAAGACATGCTGGTTAGATTGGCAATGCTAAATTCTCCCCCAGTGTACCCAAACAGGCGCCAGAGTGTGGCGACTAGAGGATTTCCACAGTAGCTTCATTGCAGTGTGAATGTAAGCCTTGCTTGTGACTCATAAATGAACGTTGCTTTATCTGGGCTTGTTTGACCTGAGCCGCAGTCATTCCAAGAGTGGATGTTGGGTCTTGGGCGTGCGAGGGGTCTGAGAGAGCTCCTGGCTAGTCTTGTAGATCGCCAGGCGCTCCTTCAGCAAGAGACGCCTGCCCTCTATACAGCATTGCCTTTGGCCACAGAAAATATGGTATTTGTTCATATATAAAAACACAATCCCCCCCCTCCCAGCGCACACAGCTGATCCAATCCATCTCTCCAGTTCGCAGCTTTCGTTTTTAATGAGGTGGGAATAATAATTTGTGCAGAAAATCCCATCCACAAAAAATAAAATCGTTTGGAGTGGGGGGGCGTTGGGGGAAGAATGCGTCCAGGGACTGAATAGTTTTACATTTCGTCGATGGACCTTGTCCAAAGTCACAGAGGAAATTACACATCCTTGTAAGTTTCACATTATTTTGACGTGAGATGTGGACATGTTACAGGCGTGCAAGGATATTCCAGGGAATAATCTCTGCGATGCTTTCGCATTAGCAGGTTGTGAGTCTATTTGGCGTTTTGTTGGATTTAACTCTTGGATGTTTGGACAACCAATGGAGAAAGCCGAATGAGGAAGCGCGTTCCAAGTTCTGAGAGAATGATGTATGAAAACAAGAGGTAGCACGGTGGCACAGTGGTTAGCATCGCGGCCTCACAGCGCCAGGGACCTTGGGTTCGATTCCGGCCTCGGGTCACTGTCTGTGCAGAGTCTCTCCCCGTATCTGCGTGGGTTTCCTCCGGGTGCTCCGGTTTCCTCCCACACTCCAAAGATGATAGATCATAAAATTTGGCACTTAGATAAATCTTCATCCACCGCAGCAGGGTGGGGGGAGAATCCGACCCCTTATAGAATTTTGTAGATTCCCTACAGTGCAGAAGGAGGCCGTCAGGTCTGCACCAACCACTATCCCCCCCAGGCCCTATCCCCACTACACCATGCATTTGCCCCAGCTAGTCTCCCTGACACTAAGGGGCAATTTAACATGGCCAATCCATCTAACCCTGCACATCTTTGGACTCTGGAAAGAAACTGGAGCACCCAGAGGAAACCCACGCGGACACGGGGAGAATGTGCAAACTCTATACAGACAGTGAACCAAATCATGGGGTCCTTGGCGCGGTGAGGCAGCCGTGCTAACCACTGTGCCACCTTGCGGGCTAGGTTGATTGGCCATGATAAATTGCCCCTTAGTGTCAGGGAGATTAGCGGGGTAAATACATGGGGTTATAGTGGTGGGGCCTGGGTGGGGTTGTTGTCAGTGCAGGCTCGATGGGCCGAATGGCTTCCTTTTGCACTGTAGGGATTCTATAAAATTCTATAAGGGGTCGGATTCTCCCCCACAACCCTGCTGCGGTGGATGAAGGTTCATCCAAGTGCCAAATTTTCCGTTCTGGCTGGCAGCTTTAGCGGGATGCACCACACTGGGGAATTCCAGCCTAGAGCACAGAGAGGCGGATAAACTGTTTTACCTTTTGCAAATGGACAGACAGATCTGGAGGTGGGAGCTGACAAATTCCGTACGTACTTGTGTGAAAACCGATCTCATGATCCCATAATTTTGGTCGGCAAAAACAAAACCCCATAATTTCCCATATCCTCCCCCTCCCATTCTCCCGGGATTGAAGGTCAAAAAATTTCAGGAGCAAAGTATAATCCGGAAGGAATTAATGATGTGGTTTCACTCTATTCATAAATACTAATGAAAATGAATGTTGGTAAGTAAGCGGGTAAAACAGTAGGTAATTACGATGAATCCTTTAGTGTCGCCGGATTTTTATTTTATTCCATTCAGACTGCCTCTTTAAGTCGGGCTCAAAGCACAATAACCCTTCGAAAACATTGTGGAAAGGACAGTAAAACTCCGCGGGCAGGATTTTACAGCCTCGCTCAGGTGGGATCATAAAATCCCACTCGAGGCCAACAGAGATTCCCGTTCAGTCAGCCCAGGGCCAGTCCATGACTCCAGGCCTGAAGAGTTTGGTCTTGGAAATGTGACTTCCGCAGGATTATGTACGGTAGCGGTGCCTCTCTCTTCGATGTAGTAAAAAGGAATGCAAGCACGACTAACCTTTCTGCCAGGTTTTCCTCTCTCTCCAGCTTTTCCTGGTTTTCCTTCAGGACCCTGGTTGGGGAAAAACAATGACAGTGATGAAGGAGGACATTGTGCACAGCTTGTATCGTAATCACTGATCAACCCGACATTCTGCTGCTGTGATGGTCTGGGTCTCTGCCTTCTCTGTAACTCCGCTTGCCAACTGGGTTACAGGAGGAATATTTCACAAGGTGCCCCCCCTCTCCCTCCCTCTCTCAGCCATTCCTTGGCTTTAAGGTGCCTCGATATTGTTAAAAGTTTATTTATTAGTGTCACAAGTAGGCTTACATTAACACCGCAATGAAGTTACTGTGAAAATCCCCTAATCGCCACGCTCCGGTGTCTCTTCGGATACACTGAGGGAGAATTTAGCATGGTCAACGCACCCTAACCAGCACGTCTTTCGGACTGTGAGGGGAAACCGGAGCACCCGGAGGAAACCCATGCAGACACGGGGAGAACGTGCAATCTCCACACAGACAGTGACCCAAGCCAGGAATTGAACCCAGGTCCCTGCCATTGTGAGGTAGCAGTGCCACCGCACAGCATCTGTGGAGAGAGAAACTGGGTCAACGTTTCAAGTCCATACGACCCTTGTACAGAACGGTTTAACTATTCAAGCCTGTTCCACAGCTGATCTGTGAACGAACTCATGTTTGCTGAGAGATGATGGCAATGAGAGGAAGGATGCCCTTACTATAGAGGGAGCTGAGGAGAGGTTTACCAGGCTGATTCCTGGGATGGCAGGTCTGTCATATGAGGAGAGACTAAGTCGGTTAGGATTATATTCACTAGAATTTAGAAAGTGAGAGGGGATCTCATAGAAACTTACAAAATTCTAACAGGGTTAGACAGGTAGATTCAGAAAGAATGTTCCCAATGATGGGGGAGTCCAGAACTAGGGGGTCATAGTTTGAGGATAAGGGGTAAATCTTTTAGAATTGAGGTGAGGAGAAATTTCTTCACCCAGAGGGTGGTGAATGTGTGGAATTCACTCCCACAGAAAGTAGTTGAGGCCAAAACATTGTCTGATTTCAAGAAGAAATTAGATATAGCTCTTGGAGCTAAAGGGATCAAGGGGTATGGGGGAAAGGGGGGAATCAGGATATTGAATTTGATGATCAGCCATGATCAAAATGAATGGTGGAGCAGGCTCGAAGGGCCAAATGGCCTACTCCTGCTTCTAGTTTCTGTTGTAATCAGAGTCATGTGATGTACTTCTAACATATTGTTCCAATATGATTTCCTTCTGTCCAATAACATAAGAAATAGGAGCAGGAGTAGGCCATCTAGCCCCTCGAGCCTGCCCCGCCATTCAATAAGATCATGGCTGATCTGATAGTGGTTCAGTTCCACTTTCCCGCTTTCTCCCCATAACCCTTAATCCCCTTATTGGTCAGAAATCTATCTACCTGTGACCTAAACACATTTAATGAGATAGTCTCCACTGCTTCAATGGGCAGAGAATTCCAAAGATTCACTACCCCCTGGGAGAAGAAGTTCCTCCTCAACTCTGTTCTAAATTGACTCCCCCTTATTTGGAGGCTGTGCCCTCTAGTTCTTGTTTCCATTCTAAGTGGAAATAATCTCACTGCTTCTACCCTGTCTCGCCCCTTCATTATCTTATACGTCTCTATAAGGTCTCCCCTCAGCCTTCTAAACTCCAACGAGTACAGGCCCAATCTACTCAATCTCTCCTCATAAGCTCACCTCCCTCATCTCCCTCAACAAAGTTCCCCCACCCCTAAATGAACATAAATGGAGGTAAAGGTGCCATAGTCCCAGATGACCATGGGCTGCGCTCATTCTCCTTTGGGGAGGGTGGGGGTAGGGCTGACTGGTGGTGATTTAACCCGAGGTTCACCACACCTCAGGCGAGGGGCAAGGCTGCGAAGGCAGGACCTGCCTGAGTAACCTCAGCCGGGAGGGGAATCGAACCCACGCTGTTGGCGCCACGTTAAGGGAAGTTTCACATCGGTACATGTTATTCCGACACCGTTTCACTCTCCCTCTTGCACATCACAAACGTAAACCAAAAATGAGTTCTCCGTTTCCTCAGGAATGAATGGAGTTCTCTGTTTACTGGAAATTACTGAGGAAATCAGTAAACCGCTTGCTGGTCTTTAGGCAAAGTTTTTCACCCTTCTGATTTCTTTTTTCCCCTCACGAATTTGTTTTGCTTTCCTTTCAGAGTGTGGTTACCGAATATTTATCCCTCCTTTTTTTTTATGAATTCACGCACAAGAGGAAACTGTTTCTCCGTGTCGAATCTTTCGTGTCTTCTCCCGTGATTGGAGAGAGGCCTTCGCTAGGCCTCCTTTGAGTCTGTTCCAGAGAAAAAAGCCTCAATTCTGCTCAGTTTTTCCTCTCTAATTCAGGTCACATCCTTGTAAATCTTTTCCACCTTTCCCTCAATATGCTTTTTATATCACGGGGAAATCGTATGTATGAAGTGAACTATTCATTTTACAGCTCAGAGGAGTGTAAACAATGGAGATATCGTTTTGCTGCCAATTTAGTCACTGCTAACTCACAATAAACTTTCAAACCTGGGCAGGGGAACAATAAGAGCCATAGAAACAGGAGAAAGCTATTGCCCTGATGTTCGTACTGAATGGAACCAAGCAGTGCGGTGATTGAGATAACTCAATAGAGGCAGCGGGCACTCAGTTAGTTACCCTGGCATGGTTACTCAAGGCACAGTGGTCGGCACAGCTGCCTCACAGCACCAGGGACCCGGATTCAATTCCGGCCTCGGGTCACTGCCTGCGTGGAGTCTGCACGTTCTTCCCGGGTTTCCTGTGGGTGCTCCAGTTTCCTCCCACAGTCCAAAGATAGAAACACAGGAGCAGGAGGAGGCCATTTGGCCCTTCGAGCCTGCTCCGCCATTCATTACGATCATCCAACTCAATAGGCTGCTTTTGGGCGGATTAGGTTGATTGGCCATGCTAAATTGCCTCTTTTTGTCAGGGGGATTAGCAGGGTAAACGTGTGGGGTTACAGGGATAGGGCAGGTGCAATGGGCCAAATGGTCTCTCTCTGCACTGTAGGGATTCTCTGACTGTTTTATTCAAAGAAAGAAAGCATCTTTGACCTTCCCACGAGACTGGAGTCTCCAATTATTGAGGTGAAAGACACCAAATTATTGATCAGGAGATAGGAACTTATCGATATTCAACTTGTCTTTACTTGGGCTTCACACTGGAAAGTGATGAGATATTTTATAATTTTTTTTAGGGTCCAGTCGGCCCACGAGGACTTCCTGGCCCCCCCGGTGAGTTTCTCCTACCGCCTCTTATAAATCTTTTATCATTTTGAAACTTTTTGATTGGTGGACACAATGCAGAAAGTTACAATAATCTTACTTATTTGTCACAAGTAAGGCTTACATTAACACTGCAATGAAGTTACTGTGAAAATCCCCCCCCCGCCCAAGTCGCCACACTCCAGCGCCTGTTCGGGTACACTGACGGAGAATTTAGCATGGCCAGTGCACCCTAACCAGCACGTCTTTTGGACTGTGGGAGGAGACCAGAGCACCCGGAGGAAACCCACGCAGACACGGGGAGAATGTGCAGACTCCACACTGACAGTGACCCGAACCGAGAATCGAACCCAGGTCTCTGGTGCTGTGGGGCAGCAGTGCTAACCACTGTGCCACCGTGCCGCCCTCTGTACAAACCTCAGCAATGACCTGTTGGTGAATTAACCTCTGATCTTCTGGAATCCAAGTCGCACTTGTAAGTTTCTTTAAGGAAGTTATTTAATCTCTGCATTTGTCTTGCAGCCAATTGTCCATTAGAATGGACAGCCTTACCACAACACTCTCTGTGTAATGTTAAATCATTGCAAACTTCCTTTGGGGGTCTGGCTGGGATTGTTGTAGGTGCAGGTCAATGGGCTGAATGGCCTCCGCCTGCAGTGTAGGGATTCCATGCCGTTGACAGCTGTGAGAGAAGAAGTTTGAACGGGAAGTTCCCAGAGAAGGAAAACTATCCTCAGGGGTTGGAGACTGAGGTAGAATATGAAAGCGATGGAAATATAGATAATCTCCAACACAGGAGGCCATTCAGCCCATTGTGTCTGTGAGAGCTGAAGAAGAGTATGGATCCTAATCCCACATTTCCGCTCTTGACCCATTGCCTTGCAGGCTACAGCATTTCAAGTGCCTGTCCAAGTGCTTTATAAATGTAGTATGTATACGCATAGTGTGATCCCATAAACAGCAACGTGATAACAGACCGGAATCTGCAGTTGTTGCGTCCTGCGAACCCCCTGCCGCCTGCTCCCCAGTGCCGGGGGGGTACCAACAACGAGAAACCCTGTTAACAGCAACGAGACCACAAGATGGCACCGCCAGCCAACGGCAGGCCTACTCTGCTGCTGTGGAACATGCCGTGAGGGGTGGGTGGAGAATCGGGCTCGGTGATTCTGTGATATTGGCTGAGGGTTCAACATTGTCTAAGACACCAGGCACAACTCCTCTGCACTCCCTTCGAAATAGCACTGGGATTCCTTTACGTCAACCAAAGAGAGTAAGAAGTCTCAAGACACTAAGGTTAAAGTCCAACGGGTTTATCTGGAGCTTTCAGAGCGCTGCTCCTTCATCAGGTGAGTGGGTTCATGAAATACGGCATATAAATAGGCAAAGACACTTTGATTACCTGTAAGGACTTGCATTCCAACCATTATCTTGCAATTGTGTCTGTGTCTATAGAAGCCATGTTTATCAACACCACTCTCCACTCATCTGCTGAAGGAGGTCCCTCTCAGTGCTCCTGTTGGGGTTTGATAGACCAGCTAATATACAACCTGTTAGTCTACGGGATCAGAAATCCCAAGGTACATTACAAAGTTAGACCAGTCCCCAAATATTTGCCATTTTATGTGAGGTTTGGATGTTTTGTTCCGGGTGTGATTCTACTGACCACCCAGAAAGCTTTCAAGGAATCCATAGAATCCCTACACTGCAGAAGGAGGCCATTCGGCCCATCAAGTCTGCATCAAACACAATCCCACCCAGGCTCTATTACCAATACTTCTGCATTTTCTCTAGCTAGTTCCCTTGACACCAAGGGGCAATTTAGCATGGCCAATCCACCTAACCTGCACATCTTTGGACTGTGGGGAGGAAACCCACGCAGACACAGGGAGAAAATGCAAACTCCACACAGGCAGTGACCTGAGGCCGGAATTGAACTGGGTCCCTGGTGCTGTGAGGCAGCAGTGCTAATCATTGGGTCACCATGCCGCCCAAATCAAATCAAATCAATTTAGCCAATCAACCTAACCTGCACATCCTTGGATTGTGGGAGGAAACCGGAGCACCCGGAGGAAACCCACGCAGACACAGGGTGAACGTGCAAACTCCACACAGACTGGTTCCCAGCCTGTGTGGAGTTTGCACGGTCTCCCTGTGTCTGTGTGGGTTTCCTCCGGGTGCTCTGGGTTTCCTCTGGGTGCTCCGGTTTCCTCCCACACTTCAAAATGTACAGGGTTGGTGTGTCTGCACTTCCCGCTGCCTCAGCAAAGCAGCCAGCATACTAAAGGACCCCACACAGCCCGGACATTCTCTCTTCCACCTTCTTCCATCAGGAAAAAGGTACAAAACTCTGAGATCACGTACCAACTGACTCAAGACAGCTTCTTCCCTGCTACCATCAGACTTTTGAATGGACCTACCTCGCGTTAAGTTGATCTTTCTCTACACCATGGTTATGGCTGTAACACCACAATCTGCACTCTCTCCTTTCCTTCTCTATGAACGGTATGCTTTGTCTGTATCATGCGCAAGAAACAATACTTTTCACTGTATGCTACTATGTTAATACATGTGACAATAATAAATCAAATCAAAACCTTTGGGGGACTAGCAAGGGTAAATACGTGGGCTTATGGGGAAAGGGCTTGAGTGGGACTAATGTTGGTGCAGGCTTGATGGGCTGAATGGCCTCCTTCAAGAACAGCTTCTTCCCTGCTGCTGTCAGACTTTTGAATGGACCTGGCTTTCATTAAGTTGTTCTTTCTCCGCACCCTAGCTATGACTGGGTAACTCTACATTCTGCACTCTCTCCTTTCCTTCTCTATGAACGGTATGCTCTGTATGTATAGTACGCAAGGAACAATACTTTTCACTGCATGTGACAATAATAAATCAAATCAAATCAAAACTTTAGTGTCGGGGGACCAGCGAGGGTAAATATGTGGGTTTACGGGGATAGGGCTTGGGGGGGATTGTTGTCGGTGCAGGCTTGATGGGCTGAATGGCCTCCTTCTGCACCTTCTATGATCAAATGAACACCAGATTGGGTTTGCACTGCGATTTTCCATTGAGCCCAGTTACTCTGCGAGGACCGCCATGAACAAAGATAGCATTAAAAGGAGGCGTCTCGGACAAAATACACTTATTGTTTCAAGCAATAAAATGTATGAAGCATCCCTTAACACAGCAAGTGGATTAAACCAGTCATTGGGTTTTACTGCTATATTGGGGCCCAATTTAAAAAGCCACACTCATAAAATATTTCCTGCAGCTTCGTATTAAAAGATTGTGTTTATCTCAACAGAACAACGGGTCTGGTAACTGTGATCAGTTAATCTTCAAGCCCTTTCTGTATGAAGATCCAGGTTTCAGAGTGATGCTTGTGAGATACAACTTGGAAAACGATGCTGTAAAAATATTCCTCCCACCCCGATTTTCCAATCGTACATCAGGCTTTAATAAATTTTAAATGAACTAAATAAGCGGTTTAGGAAAAGATGACATCACTTGTATTTCACTGATTATTTAGGAAACTATCACTAAAACCAAGATAATCTGATGAAAGGCAATAGTCTGGTCCTTTGCCAAATGGGCAAGTAGCTAATAATAACCCAGCCGCACTTTAATAAACTTTTATCAAACAACGTTTGTTTATTTGGCATCACGAGATGCAGGTTTTCCGTTACTTTCTTGTGTTATTGCCCTATAACAAAATCCAGCCAGACTCAACAACCTGCACCAGCACAGGATGACCGTGTGGAGAGTAGCAGGGGGAGGGTTATGTTCTCCTCCAAAGACCTGCCGAGATTCTCCCCATCTGGAGGCCAGCTGAACTCTTGGTTAATTTGCCACTGGGAGATTCCGATGTCAGCGGAGGCTGGAATTTGGCTTGGGGTCCTCTGAGGAGTCCAAGGCTTTAACGGGCTACCAGAAATGTGCCTTTTATTTACAATGTTGTCCCCATAAAGCCAGTCACGTCAACATGTCGCTTTTACAGACGATGGGGCGGTGGCGGTGGGGTGGGTGGTGTCTGTCAGCGGTTTCTAAAGTCCTTCCAGTTTCTCTGGCTGTGGACTGAGTGTGGAATTTTACAATCCTGCCCACCACAGCAATCGTAGTTGGTGGTTGCAGGGGAGGTGTGTGTGTGTGTGTGTGTGTGGGGGGAGGGGGCGGTGGGGGAGGCATGGAAATGTGCGTTGACCTCGAGCGGGATTTTTCTGGTCTTGGGACGAGTCTTGCCCTGTGAATGGGACCGTGCAGTTCCCCAGCTGGACGGCATAGTGGTTAGCACTGCTGCCTCACGGCGCCAGGGATCCGGGTTCGATTCCTGGCTTGGGTCACTGTCTGTGTGGAGTCTGCACATTGTCCCCGTGTCTGCGTGGGTTTCCTCTGGGTGCTCTGGTTTCCTCCTACAATCTGAAGGATGTGCTGGTTAGGTACATTGGCTGTGCTAAATTCTCCCTCAAGGTACCTGAACAGGAGTGTGGTGACTTGAGGATTTACATAGTAACTTCGTTGTAGTGTTAATGTAAGCCTACTTGTGATACTAATAAATAAAACTTACCTCTGTAATAAATAAATTTTACCTCTGCACCCTCAGAATTATAGAATTGTTATGGCACAGGAGGAGGCCATCTGATCTATTGTGCCTGTGCTGGTTCTCCACGTGAGCAAGCAACATGGTACCATTCTCCTGTCTTCTCCCCATAACCCTGCACATTCTTCTCTCTCCAATCCAGATTGGAGAATAATTCAATCAGTTCCATTGCAAACTTTGGACAAAAGGTCTATAACCAAACAGGTGTCAAAGGCTTTGAGAACGGTCTCAAAACCCACGGTGGGCTCCTCCTCACCCTGCCTCAGGAGAACATTGTCTGCTCCTGGGTATACAGCAGAAAGAAAGGAACTGGCTTAATTGTCGCAATTTTACTGCCGCTCTGATTCCGTAGTGGGCGAGGGGCGGACAACAGAAATATCTGTTGACCTCGGGCGGGAGTTTTCGGTCTCGTTCAATGTTCCTACTCTTCAGTTTGAAGACAGGATGTTGTTCTGTATCACAGGAAATAATATTTCCATAACCGTTTGCCACCATGCCTCTGTATCCACCACCTCTGACCTAACTTAATGGAGAGCTTCCTAAGTTTAATTCTTGTCTCGGGATGGATGGTGTTGTTGGAAAAGAAAGGAACTTGCTGCTGATTGGATGAACTTCCTCTATTGGGGCAGGGTGAGGTTCCACTTGGTCTGAAACAAAAGGTTGAAGGTCGTTCCATGAATGACACTGAGTTGTCCAAATGCTAGATGTTGTCTAAGTTGTTCTAGGATTCCTAGTGCCCACATCGCCACTCAATGAGGACGTACACTGCATTGACCTTGTAAGTTGATGTCTGACGGGGAATATACCAGTCTGTTAACACCAGCTCCAGGTGGCATTTCAAAGGTGGCATTAAACTCTTTAACTTGCGTTGACCAATAGTCTCCTTTCATTCATTCATGGGACATGAGCCAGCATTTATTGCCCATCCCTAGTTGCCCTTGAGAAGGTGGTGGTGAGCTGCCTTCTGGAATCGCTGCAGTCCACGTGTTGTGGGTTGACCCACAATGCTGTTAGGGAGGGAATTCCAGGATTTTGACCCAGCGACTGCGAAGGAATGGCCGATATATTTCCAAATCGAGATGGTGAGTGGTTTGGAGGGGAAGTTGCAGGTGGTGGTGTTCCCCATGTATCTGTTGTCCTTGTCCTTCTAGATGGAAATGAGTTTGGAAGGTGCTGTCTAAGGAACAGTGCATCTTGTAGATGGTACACACTGCTGTTACTGAGCGTCGGTGGTGGAGAGAGTGGATGTTTGTGGATATGGTGCCAATCGAGTGGGGCTGCTTTGTCCTGGATGGTGTCGAGCTTCTTGAGTGTTGTTGGAGCTGCACCCATCCAGGCAAATGGGGAATATTCCATCATACTCCTGACTTGTGCCTTGTAGAAGGTGGACAGGCTTTGGTTAATAGTTCTGAGACTATTAATGTCCCCTAGGAATGCTGTACCTTGTGTTTATTTTCATTTCCAGTTTCTTGGGTTGATATTATCTTGCCTTTTACCTTGATGAAGTTACTGGATTTGCAGAAATGTTTGAAATGCCCAGTTCCATAGATTTCCATAGTACAGTACAGAAAGAGGCCATTCGGCCCATCGAGTCTGCACCGACAACAATCCCACCCAGGCCCTATCCCCAAATCCCTATATATTACCCATTAAACCCTCTAACCTACACATCCTGGGACACTAAGGGGCGATTTAGCTTGGCCAATCCACCTAACCTGCGCATCTTTGGACTGTAGGAGGAAACTGGAGTATCCGGAGGAAACCCACGCAGACACGGGGAGAATGTGCAAACTCCACACAGACAGTGACCCGAGCCGGGAATCGAACCCTGGACCCTGGGGCTGTGAAGCAATAGCGCTCACCACTGTGCTACCGTGCCGCCCAGGTTTGCTGCACTGCTAATATTCCGTGCCCCCTGCTGGCCAGCCCTGGCACCAATGTTGGTTCTTTGCACCACGAGGCAAGTCTGTCAAAATGGCTGCAGGTGCCCTACCCTTTCGCCCAGTTTGGTGGGCTTTCTAATGAGTAAAGCTGCTGTCCACCACGGGCCTACCCAGCCACAGAGTGACGTGAAGCCTCAGTGTCACATTGAATTATAGCCTGGTTAAATTCTCTAAGCTGGGCCTGCTTTGCCTGCTGGAGCATTTAATTAAAAATAAGGTCAGCTTTGCTCTGCAGAAGGTGGGAGAACCTTTCATCTCGGCCACCCAATCCAGTCAGGGGTTAGCTTGTCCCTGTTTTAAGCTAGGCGATGTGGAGAATAATTCAATCAGTTCCATTTGGACAAAAGGTCTATAACCAAACAGGTGTCAAAGGCTTTGACAACGGTCTCAAAACCCACGGTGGGCTCCTCCTCACCCTGCCTCAGGAGAACATTGTCTGCTCCTGGGTATACAGCAGAAAGAAAGGAACTGGCTTAATTGTCGGAATTTTATTGCCGCTCTGATTCCGTAGCGGGCGAGGGGCGGACAACAGAAATATCTGTTGACCTCGGGCGGGAGTTTTCGGTCTCGTTCAATGTTTCTACTCTTCAGTTTGAAGACAGGATGTTGTTCTGTATCACAGGAAATAATATTTCCATAACTCCCACTGCTGTCTTCTCTGTGGGCCCAGGACACAGCCAAACGGGTGAGGCAGGGGCAGGGGTTGTTCACTGGCTACGGCCATCCTTACCTGAGGTGCTCCGGGTCACCGGATGTTGTTGTGGAGGACGTAACAGGCCACTGTGAACCTGGAGACCCGCTCCAGTCAGCACTGGAGGGCTCCGGCCCACCAGTCCATTCAGCCATGGTTTCAGGACTGTCTTTGCAACATCCCAGATGGCATCAGCTCTTGTCATGGGCATGCATAGTCAGGTAGTTGGGGGGGGGGGGTATTTGCCAGATATGGGGCAGGTAGCCCTTGTCAACCAACAGCCAACATCTGGCCCTTTGTGCTGGCTCAAAGATGGCGGGCACAGATGACTGCCGCAGGACAAATACCCTGTGACTGATGCCATGACAGCAGGAATTCACCAACGTAATGTTCTACGATGGCTGCACTCCAACCACCTGCCCAGAACGTGGCAGCCCTTGTAGTTGTGTGTTCCAATCCATCTCCCTGTGACTGCAAGGCAGCTGGAGATGTGTGTGCGTGCACTCAATCACTCCCTACACCACTGCAAACAAGCAAAAATCAGAAACAAAACTCGCAACCACTGTGGCACGGTCGTTACGCACAGCGCCAGGGGTCTATTTGGCACAAGGGTTATTAACCAGAGGAGAGGGAGTTAAGAGTTAGGGCAGCCCAGCGGTTAGCACTGCTGCCTCACAGCGCCAGGCACCCGGGTTCGATTCCGGGCTTGGGTGACTGTGTGGAGTCTGTAGGTTCTCCCTGCGTCGGTATGTTCTCCCTGTCTGGGGTTCCTCCGGGTGTTCCGGTTTCCTTCCACATTCCAAAGATGTGCATGTTAGGGGGATTGGCCATGATAAATTGCCCCTTGGTGCCCCAAGATGTGTAGGTTAGGTAGATTGGCCATGATAAATTGTCCCTTAGTGCCCCAAGATGTGTAGGTTAGGTAGATTGGCCATGATAAATTGCCCCTTGGTGCCCCAAGATGTGTAGGTTAGGTAGATTGGCCATGATAAATTGTCCCTTAGTGCCCCAAGATGTGTAGGTTAGGTGGATTGGCCATGATAAATTGTCCCTTAGTGCCCCAAGATGTGTAGGTTAGGTAGATTGGCCATGATAAATTGTCCCTTAGTGCCCCAAGATGTGTAGGTTAGGTAGATTGGCCATGATAAATTGCCCCTTGGTGCCCCAAGATGTGTAGGTTAGGTAGATTGGCCATGATAAATTGTCCCTTAGTGCCCCAAGATGTGTAGGTTAGGTAGATTGGCCATGATAAATTGTCCCTTAGTGCCCCAAGATGTGTAGGTTAGGTGGATTGGCCATGATAAATTGTCCCTTAGTGCCCCAAGATGTGTAGGTTAGGTAGATTGGCCATGATAAATTGTCCCTTAGTGCCCCAAGATGTGTAGGTTAGGTAGATTGGCCATGATAAATTGCCCCTTGGTGCCCCAAGATGTGTAGGTTAGGTAGATTGGCCATGATAAATTGTCCCTTAGTGCCCCAAGATGTGTAGGTTAGGTAGATTGGCCATGATAAATTGCCCCTTAATGCCCCAAGATGTGTAGGTTTCGGTGGATTGGCCATGATAAATTGCCCCTTAGTGTCTCAAGATGTGTAGGTTAGGTAGATTGGCCATGATAAATTGCCCCTTAATGCCCTAAGATGTGTAGGTTAGGGGGACTAGCGGGGAAAGTACATGGGGCTAAGATGGGACGCTGTGTCAGAAAGTTGGTGCAGACCCAATGGGCTGAATGGCCTCCTTCTGCACTGTAGCGATTCTGTGATTCTCAATTGGAGGATGAAGTATTGCTGACATTGCGAGCATGCCTCATTCAGACTGGATGGATTGCTCTCAGCCCCTTCAAGTCTAGAGTAACAACTCATGAATGCAACAACAGGCATGTAGCGTTGCTTTGGAATGCTGTAATAATGTCCTGCACGGTCTCCAGACGTTAAGAGCGAGCGAGTGCTTGTTTCGAGACTCTGGTTATTAAAGAGACCTGGAAGAGTCACAAGGAGATTTCCTTCTCTTCGCCATCCGCAGGGAAGAGCGAATGCCAAAACCCGGAGTGATTTATGCAAACTCAGGCCAACATGAACTCGTGCTGAGGACAAATTCATTCCAGATTTTATTGGCCAGGGTCCCACCTTCTGAAAACTTAATGGGAACAGTTAATCTAACGGGTCAATCAAGAGTGAGCAAACTCAGCGGAGGAGATGAAACGGAACGGGGGAGATGAGTCTTTGCCCACTTAACCCTTTGGCACCTTCGATCCCCCAGGTTCGTAGGACGGCTGCAAGTCTCTCCTCCACTTCGTCTGATCAAAGCTAAACGAACTGCCAGACTCGCAAACTGCAGTCACGTCTTCGACAGCTGACACCTTCGCACAGATTCATAGACCTAATGTTGTCAGGGAAGGCGCTTCGAACGGCACGGTGGCCCAGTGGTTAGCACCGCTGCTTCACAGCTCCAGGGACCTGGGTTCGATTCCAGCCTCTGGTCACTGTCTGTGTGGAGTCTGCACATTCTCCCCATGTCTGCGCGGGTTTCCTCCAGGTGCTCCAGTTTCCTCCCACAGTCCAAAGATATGCGGGTTAGGTGGATTGGCCGTGCTAAATTGCCCCTTAGTGTCCCAAAATGCATAGGTTAGAGAGACTAGCGGGGCAAAAATGTGGGGGTACGGGGACAGGGCCTGGTTGGGATTGTGGTCGGTGCAGACTTGATGGGCCGAATGGCCTCCTTCCGCACTGTCGGGATTCTATGAACATCTACCATCGTAGTAGGTTGTGGATTTAAACGCAGTGTCATCGGCATTCCGTTGCCCTCTGTAACCGCGATGGAGATCCAGCACTAAACACGCTGCAAAGCCATCCAAAATTGCAGACCGAGAGAATCCAAAAGTCTGACTAATAACATGCTCTTGGTGGCCAGCCCCTCTCCAATCACACACAGCGTTTCAATGATCCCTGCTCCTCTCAGCGACTCCCACATCTGCGACGGGCAGAGGGAGGGGAACCCAGCGCCAGACACACCGAAGAGTCCCAGCCCCAGCGAGGATTTGTGAAATGAAGCTGGCCATGAAAGAATTAACTTTTTTATTTTCACGGGACTGAAACGCAGGGTTTCGCATTTGGTTTTCCTTTTATTAAAAAGTCATGAGGCATGCAGCGTTTAGACTTTTCTTGCGGCTGCCTTTTTCTCTCTTTGGAAATATTAGAAGGCTGTCCCTGGGTACATCCGTGTGGTTGGCTTGAAGACAATCTCTTCACACAGACAGGCAGCAAACAAAAAAAAAAGAAATAGAAATTAAAAACCCCTTTTCCTCATTAGGAGAACTAAACCTTGGAAAAAAAAAAGTCGATGCCAATTTAAGTGGGAACGTGTCTGGCTGGTGTCCATCCAACTTACCATGAAAGAAGATAACCGAGCTGTGAAGGGGTTTTCATCGTAACCCATAATCAGCCTTCAACCCGTGCTTGCGAACGGTTTGTCTGTCTTTTAAGTGGCTGGTTCTGTACTTCTGAAACGTTTCTGGAAACCATCTCAGCTCCAGAACAAGAACGTTTGGCCTAATCTTGCCTGCCTGTCTGGCGCCTGTTCCCTTTTCCGACAGTACAATGCCATAAAACGTCAGATCCAGATGTCGGACACCTGGCTCTTGAAGTGACTCTTCTACAACTTCCTAAACCTACGAACGCTGAGGGATCGGTTTGGCGGGGGGGGGTGGAGGAGGGGGGGAGAGAGAAAAAAAGAAAAAGACACTAGGACTAGGGGGCACAGCCTCAAGATAAAGGGGGGGCGTTTTAGAACGGAGTTGAGGAGGAACTTCTTCACTCAGAGGGTGGTGAATCTCTGGAATTCTCTGCCCGTTGAAGTGGTGGAGACTGCGTCGCTACATATTTTCAAGAAGCGGGTTGATGGGTTTTTGATAAGAGAGGGGATTAAGGGTTATGGGGAGAGGGCTGGAATGTGGAACTGAGCCACGACAGATCAGCCATGATCTTATTGAATGGCGGGGCAGGCTCGAAGGGCCAGATGGCCTACTCCTGCTCCTATTTCTTATGTTCTTATGTTTGTAGTTAAGAGCAGCATTTAAAAATAGCCTCCAAAAGATACACGGCGTGCTGTTATGAATAAGTCATCCTTCTCCACAAAGAGCTTACAGTGTTCCCAAACAGTTTCAAAAGCAGTCTCAGACCGCAGATAAGGATGGCAACTAGCCGACTGCTCCCACACTCAACCCCATTGAGAATATTAATGGAGATTATAGGGAAACTGTGCGCAAAGACCTCAGCGTAGGCCACCGTTGTAAATGACATTACCAGAACTATTATTCAGTGGAAAAGAAAAGCAACAAAAGCCATTGCACTTTGACACACTGCGGAGAACATACTTCTCAGAAGCATTCTAACAGCCAACTGTCATTTTCTAAACCAAATAAGATCAGTGTGGAGGCTTTAAACAAGTAGATCGACACGACATTTCTACCTGAATAACACTCGCTAAGTTTCAAGGTGGGTTTGCCTTGTGTAAATATTCATTTTCAGAAGCAAGATTCTATCGATCCAATTCAAAGATGATGTGGAGTAGGCTCTTTGACGCTGCCCGGGGAGGTGGTGATGGGAGCAGGTACGATAGTGGCATGTAAGGGGCAACTAAATGACCACATAAATAGGACAGGACATTCTCCCCGTGTCTGCATGGGTTTCCTCCAGGTGCTCCAGTTTCCTCCCACAGTCCGAGAGATGTGCTGGTTAGGGTGCATTGGCCGTGTTAAATTCTCCCTCAGTGTACCCGAATAGGCACCGGAGTGTGGCGACTAGGGGATTTTCACAATAACTTCATTGCACTGTTAATGTAAACCAACTTGTGACGAATAATCTTTACTTCTACTTTAAAATACGGACTCTGTAAGTGGATGCGGTTTTAGTTTAGTTGGGGCATCATGATCGGTGTAGGCTTGGAGGGCTGAAGGGCCTGTTTCTGTGCTGTACTGTTCTTTGACATGACCTGTCCCTCAAACTGCAACAGATAAAATAACTCCTTCAAAAACCAATTTCCATGCAGGGAAGGGATTCAAAGCTGGAACAAAGTGGGGGCGGTGGGAGGTGATGATGACAGAATTATATCGCCTCGTTTCTCACTGTGCGTCAAACGATGTAAAGTATGTGTTTCCCAGTTTTGCAGGCGCAGGTCACAGAGTCAACTGTACCTTCACTGCACCGCAACCCATGGAACAGGTGGAATAACGTAGTGGTGTAGGGCGGAATTTTCCAGTCCTGCTGCAGTGACCGGGAATTCCCACCAAAAGTCAATGGACTTTTGGCCGCTCTCCAAATTTTCCAGTCCCGCCCACAGCAATTCCTGCCGCTGGCGAGACTGGAACATCCCGCCAGCTGTTTTGTGACTGTGACAGACCTAGGAATAACACAATGCAGTATCAACATACGTAAAGGGTGGCCCTGTGGCACAGTGGTTAGTGCTGCTGCCTCACAGCGCCAGGGATCTGGGGTTCAATTCCAGGCTTGGGTCTGTGTGGAGTTTGCTCCCTGTATCCACGTGGATTTCCTCCGGGTGCTCCGGTTTCCTCTCACAGTCCGAAGATGTGCGGGTAAGGTTGATTGGCCGTGCTAAATTGACCCTTAGTGCCAGGGGGGTTAGCAAGGTAAATGTGTGGGGTTACGGGAATAGGGCCTGGGTGGGATTGTGGTCGGTACAGACTTGATGGGCTGAATGGCCTCCTCCTACACGTTGGGATTCTATGATATGAATTGGGAGCAGGAGTAGGTCACCTGGCCCTTCAAACCTACTCTGATATTCATGCAAATCATGACTGACCTGATTCTAAGCTCAGTTTCACATTCTCACCTACTCCCCAACATGCTGTCAGTCCCTGCTTATCAAGAATATGCCTCAAAAATATTGAAAGACTGCTTCCACTGTCTTTTCAACAGGAGAGTTCCAAAGGCTTGTGATGGTCGGAGAGAAATGATTTCTCTTCATCTTTGCTCTAAATAGATGATCTCTTATTTTTAAATAATGATTCTTAGTTCTGGCAGGAGGGAACATCCTTTCCACATCCACCATGTCAATACCCCTCAGGGTCTTATATGTTTCAATTAAGTTGCCTCTTACCCTTTTAAACTTTAGTGGATACAAGTCTAACTGGTCCAGTCTTTCCTCATTAGACAACTTGCCTACTCTAGGAATGAGTTTAGTAAATCTTCTCTGAACTGATTCAATTGCATTTACATCTTCCCTTAACCCTTAAGGAGACCAATACTGTGCTCAGTACTCCAGATGTGGGTCAGAATTTTAACGGCACGCCCACCCCGGAATCGGGGCAGATGAAGCTCGCAGAATGGCTTTCTCCATTGGCCTCGGGCGAGCTCCTATGAACCTTGGGCGGGCGTGCGGGTAAACGTTTGGCTCACTAGTGCCCTGTACAACTGAAGCATAACTTCTGCATTAAATTCCCCTCACAATAAATGATAACATTCCGTTAACTTGCCTAATTACCCGCTGTGCCTGTATACTAGCCCTTTGTGATTCATGCACTGGGACGCCCAGATCCCTCTGCACCTCAGAGCTCTGCAGTCTCTCACCATTTAGATAATATGCTTCATTTTTATTCTTCATGCCAAAATGGACAATTTCACACTTTTCTTGCATTATATTCCATTTGCCAAATCTTTGTCCACTCACTTAATCTTTCCATATCCCTTTGCAGCCTCTATCTGTCCTCTTCACAACTCGCTCTCCTACTCACCTTTGTGTGATTGGTGAATTTAGCATCCACACCTTTTATCCCTTCATCTGAGTCATTTAAACAGTTCCAGCACTGATTCCAATCGGCACACCACTTGCCAACCAGAAAAAATACCCATTTAGGTTGACCTGTGATATCCTGTTAGCCACCCAACATTCTATCCGTGCCAATGTGCTATCACTCAGACTATGAGCTTTTATTTTTCACAATAACCTTTGATAGCGACACAGCGGTGAGCACCGCTGCCTCACAGTGTTAGAGTAGAAATGCTGTGGGGAACTTATTGAGTCTCGACCCCAGTGTTGACCCTTGCTGGCAGTCAGTGTACATTGGAAAACTGGATTACCGTATTGTAGTCCTCTCTCCACTATATATAGAGGGGTAAACGGGGATGTCACTGGACTAGTAATCCCGAGGTGCGAGCTACAGCTCTGGGGACACTGGGTTCAAATCCCACCACGGCAGCTGGTGGAACTTAAAGTCAAATAATAAAAACCTGGAATTGGAAGCTAGTCTCAGTAATGGTGACCCTTGATAAAAACCCATTAGGTTTTTAGGGAAGGAAATCTGCCGTCTTTACCCGATCTGGTCTATGTGTGACTCCAGATTACTCTCAACTGCCATCTGAAATGGCCTAGCTAGTAATGGGGGGTGATGGCTCAGTGGTATTATCGCTAGACTGTTACTCCAGAAACTCAGCAAATGTTCTGGGGTCCAGGGTTCGAATCCTGCCACAGCTGATAATGGAATTTGAATTCAATGAAAAGTATCTGGAATTAAGAATCTGCTGATGATTGTAAAACCATTGTTGATTGTTGGAAAAAACCCATCTGGTTCTCTAATGTCCTTTAGAGAAGGAAATCAGCTGTCCTTACCCGGTCTGGCCTACATGTGACTCCAGAGCCACTGCCATGTGGTTGACTCTCAACCAGAGATGGGCAATAATCTCTGGCCAGCCGGTGATGCCCATGTCCCAGGGATGAATTTTAAAAAAAGTTTAAGGACAATTAGGGATGGACGACAAATGCTGGCCTTGCCAGCAACACCCACATTCCATGAAAGAATGAAGAAAAATCTAGGAGCCTTGCAAAATGACTAGGATCTTGTGGATGCTTCATAAATGGTCAAGTCTGAATAATCTTGGTGGGCAAATATTCTGAGATAGTTGGGGATTTTAAATATCCACATCGACGCTGTGACATTTTCCATTTTTCTGTGATTGTCCACAAGTTGTTTCCAGTTGCTCCGTACTGGTGATTTTTTTTTTTGGAAATTGGAAGGATACTTACTTGAACTCCTGTGATTCCTGGAAACCCTGGTGGGCCTTCTGCTCCTTTCAATCCTTCCGGACCCCTGTCTCCTTTATCTCCTTCTGCCCCTGGGTCTCCCTTGTCACCCTGGTGGGGAAAGACAAGAGGGCAGTGAGCAAGATGCAGATCAGTTGAGGAGAAAAAGATCAGTCAAACCTGAAGTCTCCTACAATCCTCCAAGTTGGGCACGCCCTTCCAATTCCGGCCTTTTTGATTTGATCTAATTTATTATTGTCGCATGTGTTAACATACAGTGAAAAGTATTGTTTCTTGTGCTCTATACAGACAAAGCATACTGTTCCTAGAGAAGGAAACAAGACAGTGTCGAATGTAGTATTACTGTCATAGCTAGGGGTGTAGCGAAAGATCAACTTAATGCAAGGTAGGTTCATTCAAAAGTCTGATGGCAGCAGGGAAGAAACTGTTCTTGACCTCAGGCCTCAGACTTTTGTATCATTTTCCCAACAGAAGAAGATGGAAGAGAGAATGCCTGGGATAAGTGGGGTCCTTAATTATGCTGGCTGCTTTGCGGAGGCAGTGGGAAGTGTAGACAGAGTCAATGGATGGGAGGCTGGTTTGCGTGATGGATTGGGCTACATTCATGACCTTTTGTAGTTCCTTGTAGTCTTGGACAGAGCAGGAGCCCATACCAAGCTGTGATAGAACCAGAAAGGATGCTTTCTATGGTGCATCTGTAAAAGTTGGTGAAAGTTATAGCGGACGTGCCAAATTTCCTTAGTCTTCTGAGAAACTAAAGGTGTTGGTGAACACCCCCAATTTTAGTGTCTAAGGCTTCAGTAGCCAAGGTCCCAAGTTCTAGAATTCCCTCTCTAAATCCCTCCAGCTCTCCACCTCTTAATCCTCCTTCAAGACATCCCCTGAAAGCTATCTCTCTGACCAGTCCTAATATCTTCTTATGCTGATTGGAGTAAATACATGTTTGATAATCTCTCCTGTGAAGGGGCTCTGTTTCTGTAAAAGGGCACTATATCAATGCAAGTTGTTAATATTTTCTGCGAAGCACTTTGGGGAATCCTGTGGTTGTGAAAGGCACTATATAAATGCAAATATTTATTTCTGGAAGAGATTGATCTGTAGGTAGTGTTAGAAAATAGAGATAGTTTAAATAGTTTATATTTGTACTGGGAGTATTAGATATAAAATACAACTTTAACTTTAAGCTTAATTTGTGGTGCTGCATTTGCATGATCAGAAAGCGTTAAAACTTTAGTTAGCTTCATGTTAAACAAAGGTGCCTGTAAGTCTATAGGTTTTAATTTCACTTCAAACTTTGCCTGCATTGTAATTGAGGTTTTAGAATGCAAAATCAATTAAGGCTTAAAAAAAACTAACCATGTGAAGGGCAAGAAGGCAGGCGCCAGCTCTACTACAGCTGAAATGAGGATGGAACGCCATGTTGTTGATATCAATTTTGCTAATCTGGCTGTCCAACTGCCAGTCCATCCCAGAGGACTCCGGGTTGCTGTGGTAACACACACATCGTAGTCCAGATCGATGAACAGATTATATTAGAGGTTCCAATTACATGACTGAGAAGCCTCTGGCTCAGAGACAGCGATAAAACCCACTGCCCAACAAGACCTTTCATCACTGAATCCCTACTGTACAGAAGGAGGCCATTCAGACCATCGGACCTGCACTGACAGCAATCCCACCATAACCCCGCATATTTACCCTGCTAATCCTCCCGAATCAACCTAACTCGCCAATCATCCTGACCTGTACATCTTTGGACTATGGTGGGAAACCGGAGCACCTGGAGGAAACCCATGCAGACACGGAGAGAACGTGCAAACTCCACACAGTCGCCTGAGGCTGGGATTGAACCCAGGTCCCTGGCACTGTGAGGCAGCAGCGCTAACCACTGAGTCACCCCATGATGTATTTAATGAAAGTTATTAAAGTAAAGCTGCAAGGTTATAGGGAGTCAAGACACAAATGTACTAGCTTCCTCGCCAATGAACTCTAACAAGTAATTCCTTAGTTGGCCTCAGAGGTTGATCAAGACCTCACATGTCTTGGATTTGATCAATGTTGGCGTTCAGTCGGGAATGTAATAGGACACCCTTTCCTATCGAATCCTACAGTGTAGAAGGAGGCCATTTGGCCCATTGAGTCTATACCGACCGCAATCCCATCCAGGCCCTATCCCCATAACCCCATGCATTTACCCTAGCTAGTGCCCCGACACTAAGGGGCAATTTAGCATGGCCAATCCACGTAACCCGCACATCTTTGGATTGTTGGAGGAAACCCACGTAGACATGGGGAGAACATGCAAACACCACACAGGCAGTGACCCGAGCCAGGAATCGAACCTGGGTCCATGGCACTGTGAGGCAGCAGTGCTAATCACTGTGCCACCGTGCTGTCCAATGTAATCACCTTGAAATAAAATACATTCCTCCTGCAAATCGTTGCTGATTCACTCAAGATGGTCTGTGGAGTATTGACTGGGATGGTTTAACAGTTGCCAGATAAGAGGTTCAGGTAAGCTGGACTTCTTTCCACTGAAGAATATTGAGACTGGATATATTCCAGACCTTTGCAATTTTGTGGGAAATGTACATTTCAGCAGCTTTACAAAACCTCAGCCACAATCAGGGAACTAATGGACCAAAGTACGTTCCAACAAGCCACAGGGGAGGACACCTCACTTTCGAAAATAGATTTCCCGAGCAAAGTACTTCATGTAAGAATAGACACGGCAGATTAATTCCGCGAAACGTAAAAGGGAAGGAACGTGTGATTAAGCCCGCAAGCACAGTTCTGTTAAAAAAACAATACAAGGATCTACCGTGGAGTATGGATGTATGAGTGTTGATTATCAGTGTTGATATCATACGTTCAAAATGCCATGCTTTCACTGGCTTCTCAGCAAATTTTTCCATTAAAAATTCCTTTGCAATAAAAACTGCCTCTTGTAAGCTGGCTGTTCTGTAATTACACCTCCCCCGGCTTCCATTATAAATGTGGACTTTGGAATTTATAAAGGAAATATAAAAATAGGGATCTGATGTAAGACTTGAAAATGGGGTAGGATTACATCGTTTTCAAAAAAATATCCTTTCAAGGGGGCAGGGACATCACTGGCCAGGACAGCATTTACTGCCCATCCCTAACTGCCCCCTTGAGAAGGTGGTGCTGAGCTGCCTTCCTGAATCCATGTGGTGTAGGTGCACCCGCAGTGCTGTTAGGGAGGGTGCTTGACCCAGTGAAGGAACGGCCGATATATTTCCGAGTGAGGATGGTGAGTGACTTGGAGGGGAACTTCAAGGTAGTGCTCTTCCCAGATATCCTCTGCCCTTTTCCTTCCAGGTGGTAGACGTCTCACTTGGAAGGTGCTATCGTAGGAGCCTTGTGATTTTCTGCAGGATGTCTTGTAGATGGTACACACGGCTGTTCCCGTGTGTTGGTGATGGAGGGGATAACGTGGTGGATGGGGTGCCAATCAAGTGGACTGATTTGTCCTGGATGGTGTCGAGCTTCTTGAGTGTTGGAGCTGTACCCATCCAGGCAAGTGGAGTGTATACTACCACAGTCCTGACTTGTGCTTTGTAGATGGTGGGCAGGCTTTGGGGAGTCCAGAGGAGAGTTACTTGCCACAGAATTCCTAGCCTCTGACCTGCTCTTGTAGCCACCGTATCTATTTGGCTGGTCCAGTTCTGTTTCTGCTCAATAATAACCCCCAGGATTTTGGTGGTGAATCCAGTTGGTCGAATTATATGTCACCTTCTAATCCCACTTCACCTGAAGACTACACACATTACAGATTTAAAAAAAGGATGCAGGTTGCTTTAAGAGCTGATCACATGATTTGATGGGTGCACCCTCAGGCTGTTGTTTTACTTTCAGTTTTTGTATTCTGCAGTGCAGAGAGAGCAGCTCCTCAATAAACCCTTGTTGTTGTTAGCTTGAATCTACATGTGCAAACCACATTCTTTTCCTTCTGTTACAACCCACAACACCTCACAAAGTTAGGGACGTTACAACTTGTCCATACTCTCCTTGTGTGACAGTACAGTACCTCAAATAGTGATTTCTTAAAACTTACATCTGTGAACACATCATGTTCCAAACTTTTGTGTTCACATTTGAAATCACCTATGTGAATTTGTCTTTCTATCACTGTTCTGCTGTACACAACAAGACGTTAAAGAATATGGGACAAAGATGAATAATTGGAGTTAGTTCCCCAGTTAGCCATGATCACATTAAATGGTAGAACAGACTCGCGGGGCTGAATGGCCTCCTGCTGTTCCCAAGTTTCTATCTTCTTAAGTACCGCAATTTTATAGATCCCAACTGCTTAGTAAAGAAATGGCAACATTCCAACAATTCCAATTCCCTGCTTCCAAGTGCAGTCACTTTGCTGTTAAATTATCTACAATGTATTAAAAATCTTGTCAGTGTACATTTCTTGTCAATGTTTTTCCAGTATAAATTCCGAAGTCTACATTTATAAGGGAAAATGTCTTTGAGCAGAGTTTTATGACCCTGGTGTGACTGGGGCGGGTCTGTAAAACACGGCGAGCCACTAAAACTTCCATTCACTTTGGCGGAATTGTAAATCCCACCGGTGTAAAATTCTGCTCGATGTACACCTGGGCAAGCAGTAACGTCTCCTGACCATCACCAATATCCCCCCCCCAACCAGTCCCAGCCCCAGCCCCAGCGGTGTTACGTTAGCACTGCAAGGAGGATGCAACTCCAGCACGAACGACCTTCGGAATGGAGATGCTATAATGCTGTCTGCCCCTCTCTCATTGCAACTGAAGACTAACACCAGGTTTTCACTCTCACTGCATGATCGTACAGGGGGCCAACTAACAGAAGTAATAACCTGCAGCAGAAAGCTTGTTTTCCCTGGCTGGGGTATTGAGGATGTGGAGATGCTGGCGTTGGACTAGGGTAAACACAGTAAGAAGTAAAGCTCCTTCCACTCACATTGTCGGCCACTTTAAGACTTGAATAGCAGTTAGGTGTAAAGATTCGCATTCTAATCAGTAATCTGTAAACTGTCTGTGCTGTTATATGCTCTGTCTGAGGCCAGACCTCTCCATTCACCTGACGAAGAGGGGAACCTCAAAAGCTTCTGAGTTTACTATCAAATAAATCGGCTGGACTTAAACCTGGTGTTGTCAGACTTTTTACTGGGGTACTGAGAGCAGGGAAACAGAGTCCCAGGATAAAGGATCAGGGTAAAGGGCAGCACAGGGGTTAGCGCTGCTGCCTCGCAGCGCCAGGGACCCGGGTTCAATTCTCCCCTTGGGTGACCATGTGGAGTTTGCACATTCTCCCCATGTCTACATGGGTTTCCTCCAGGTGCTCCGGTTTCCTCCCACAGTCCAAAGATGTGCAGGTTAGGTGGATTGGCCATGATAAATTACCCCTTAGTATCCAAAAATATGTAGATTAGGTGGATTGGCCATGCTAAATTGCCCCTTAGTGTCCAAAGGTGTGCAGGTTAGGTGGATTAGCCATGGTAAAATGCCCCTTACTGTTCAAAAATGTGTAGGTTAGGGGATTAGCCATGGTAAATTATTCCTTAGTTTCCAAAGATGTGTAAGTTAGGGAGATTAGTGGGGTAAATACGTGGGGTTACGGGGAAAGGGGGAGGGCCAATGTAAGATACTCTGTTGGAGAGTTGGTGCAGACTCGATGGGTCGAATGGCCTTCTTCCGTATTGTAGGGATTCTATTCTATGAAGCACATGCGGGGGGGTGCTCCCTCTAGTGTTGCGACATAAACACATACAACCTGTCTGCTCTTTCCAGCTCTCCGTATCCTGCTCCTCTTTAAATGTTGCTCGTGTGAAACTCTTTTGGAGAAACAGCCAATTGTTATTGTAGTCACGGTTGGATAAGATACGTGGGCGGCACGGTGGCACAACGGTTAGCGCTGCTGCCTCACAGAGCCAGGGATTCGGGTTCAATTCCGGCCTCGGGTCAATGCCTGTGTTCTCTCTGTGTCTGCGTGGGTTTCCTCCGGGTGCTCCAGTTTTCTCCCACGGTCCAAAGATGTGCGGGTTCGGTGGATTGGCCATGCTAAATTGCCTCTTAGTGTCCCAAGATGTGTAGGTTGGGGGGGGATTAGTGGGGTAAATGTGGGTGGTTACAGGGTTGCAATAGGGCGCAGACATGAAGAAGATATGCCGTCGGAGAGTTGGTACATGCCCAATGGGCTGAATGGCCTCCTTCTGCATTGTACAGATTCTGTGATGTATGTTACACATGACTGCAGATACACAGCTATATGAGTGACCTTTAACCACCCTCTGAAGAAACTACAAAAGGTTGTGAATGTAATTCAAACCAGCCTCCCATCCATTGACTCTGTCTACACTTCCCGCTGCCTTGGCAAAGCAGCCAGCATAATTAAGGACCCCATGCATCCCGGACATTCTCTCTTCCGCCTTCTTCCTTCGGGATAAAGATACAAAAGTCTGAGGTTATGCACCAACCAACTCAAGAACAGCTTCTTCCCTGCTGCCATCAGACTTTTGAATGGACCTACCTTGCATTAAGTTGATCTTTCTCTACTCCCGAGCTATGACCGTAACACTACATTCTGCACTCTCTCATTTCCTTCTCTATGTACGGTATGCTTTGTCTGTATAGCACGTAAGAAACAATACTTTTCACTGTACATGAAAATAATAAATCAAATCAAATTAAATGAAAAATGGCTCAGTGAGCCATTCTGTTTGAGGACAACTGGGGATTAGCAATAAACGCTGACCTGGCCAGCAACGTCCACATCCCAAAGAATGGAGAGAAACAAAGACTCTAACCACATTACAGCACACACACCACCTCCCCCGCTGTGAAGAATATCCGATGCAGAACATTCTGCTGGAGGTTGCTGTTCATGGAACGCCACGGCAGACAATGAGATCGTTCAGCCCATCGTGCCTGCGTCTGCTCTTTCCAACAAATCCCACTTCCCTGTTCTTTTCCCATTTCCCTGTAATCTCCTGCATGCATTTATCCGATTCTTTCTCGAGGGTTGTTACTGAGTTTGCTCCCGTGTCCTATCAGGCTGTGCATTCCAGATCTCAGTCACTCGTAAGGCAGGAGTTCATGGCCTCGCTCGCCCCAAAACTGTGAAATCCTTCCCGGGGTGAACAGACCTTTCCATGGTCCGCCCCTCGCCTGGTAAAATCCTAGCGACTATGTTAAAAAAAAGTCTCCTTGTGTTGTCCCTATTTTATGTTCCATTTATCTTAAATCTGGGTCCTAAGGTTACTGATCCTGTTACCAATGGAAACAATTGCTCCCTATTTCCTCTATCCAAACCATTTCTACATTTCAACATATCCCGCAAGTTCCATCTTCTCTGCTCTAAGGAAGAGGTGGGATGGTTGTCAGTACAGGCCTGATGGGCTGAATGGCCTCCTCCCACACTGTTCTATGGAAAACAATTGCAGCTTTTCCAGTCTCATCACACAGCAGAGGTCCCTCGATCAGATCCATCGAATACAACAGAATCCCAACAGTGCAAAAGGAGGCCATTCGGCCCATTAAGTCTGCACCAATTCTCCAACAGAGCGTCGTACCCCAACCCATTCCCTTAACCCCATGCACTTATCCTACTGATCCCCCTAAGCTTGGGGATACAAAGGGGCAATTTAGCACGGCCAAACCTAACCTGCACATCTTTCGGACTGTGGAGGAAACCCACGCAGACACGGGGAAGAATGTGCAAACTCCGCAAGGGCAGCAGGACACGGGCATGGGTGGCACGGTGGCACAGTGGTTAACACTGCTGCCTCACAGTGCCACGGACCCGGGTAAAATTCCGGCCTTGGGTCACCGTCTGTGTGGAGTTTGCACATTCTCCCCGTGTCTGCGGGGGTTTCCTCCCACACTCCAAAGATGTGCGGGTTAGTTCGATTGGCCATGCTAAAATTGCCCCTTAGTGTCAGGGGGATTCACAGGGTAAATGAGGGTTACGGGAAGAGGGCCTGGGTGGGATTGTGGTTGGTGCAGACTCGATGGGCCTTCTTAATTAATAAGGGGGTCAGGGGTTACGGGGAAAGGGAGGAGAATGGGGATGAGAAAAATACCAGGCATGACGAGGCAGACTCGATGGGTCGAGTGGCCTAATTCTGCTCCTATGTCTTATGGACCAAATAGCCTCCTTTTGTACTATAGGGATTTTGTCTCATTCTATATCTATATCACAGTCACCCAAAGGCCAGAATTGAACCCGGTTACTGGTGCTGTGAGACAGCAGTGTGAACCACTGTAGCGCCATGCTGTCCAGTAGCTAATGCGACAACAAACTTTCAGCACAGCAAGATCCCATAGGCAGCATTGAGGCCTTGGCTGGAGCGTAGTTATTGGCCAGGATACTGGGGATACATTTCTCCTTTGCTCCTCTTCAACACTGGGCCACAGGACATTTTAGATCAACTGGAGAGGGCCAATAGGGCTGCAGTTTAAAGTTTCATTTGAAAGTTGGTACCTCTGACAGTGCGGCACTCCCTCAGCACTGACCCTCTGACAGTGCGGCACTCCCTCAGCACTGACCCTCTGACAGTGCGGCACTCCCTCAGCGCTGACCCTCTGACAGTGCGGCACTCCCTCAGCACTGACCCTCTGACAGTGCGGCATTCCCTCAGCACTGACCCTCTGACAGTGCGGCGCTCCCTCAGCACCGACCCTCTGACAGTGAGGTGCTCCCTCAGCACTGACCCTCTGACAGTGCGGCGCTCCCTCAGCACTGACCCTCTGACAGTGCAGCACTCTCTCAGCACTGACCCTCTGACAGTGCGGCACTCTCTCAGCACTGACCCTCGGACAGTGAGGCACTCCCTCAGCACTGACCCTCTGACAGTGCAGCACTCTCTCAGCACTGACCCTCTGACAGTGCAGCACTCTCTCAGCACTGACCCTCGGACAGTGAGGTGCTCCCTCAGCACTGACCCTCTGACAGTGCGACACTCCCTCAGCACTGACCCTCTGACAGTGCAGCACTCTCTCAGCACTGACCCTCGGACAGTGAGGCACTCCCTCAGCACTGACCCTCTGACAGTGCAGCACTCTCTCAGCACTGACCCTCTGACAGTGCGGCACTCCCTCAGCACTGACCCTCTGACAGTGCGGCACTCCCTCAGCACTGACCCTCTGACAGTGCGGCACTCCCTCTGCACTGACCCTCTGACAATGCGGCGCTCCCTCAGCACTGACCCTCTGACAGTGCGGCACTCCCTCAGCACTGACCCTCTGACAGTGCGGCACTCCCTCAGCACTGACCCTCTGACAGTGCGGCACTCCCTCAGCACTGACCCTCTGACAGTGCGGCACTCCCTCAGCACTGACCCTCTGACAGTGCGGCACTCCCTCAGCACTGACTGGGATGTCGCCTGGATTATGGCTCCAAACAAACGACATGAATGGAATAGAGGAACAACAGCCTTATGCATGACACAGTGGCACAGTGCCAGGGCAAGGCGGCTCCTTGCAAACTATCGCCAGCAAACCCTCTAATTCCATGTCTTACTCTCATCCTATGCTTTTAAACCTCTGTTTGAACTCTTGAACTCTTTTAAACTCTAACAATACTCAGTTAATCTTTCTCTATGACTGTAATGCTACATTCTGCACTGTCTCCTTTCCTTCTCTATGAATGGTATGCTTTGTCTGTATCGTGCACAAGAAACAACACTTTCCACTGTATACTAATACATATGACAATAATAAATCAAATCAGATCAAAATCAGATGCAAATCAAATCAAAATCAAATCAAATTCAAATCAAAATCAAATCAAATTCAAATCAAGTTGAATGGCCATCATAAAATTATCCATTAGTGTCCCAAGAGGTGTGGATGAGGTGGATTAACCGGGGTACATGTGTTGGATTACAGGGATAGGTCAGGGGTAGAGCCTGAGTAAAATATTCTGTCACAGGGTCGGTGCAGATTCAATGGGCTGAATGGCCTCCTTCTGCAGTGAAGGGATTCCATCGCTGGAACTCTACCGCCCTGCCCGCCACAGAATCAGTGCGAGCGAGGGATGGACAACAGGAATGTCTGTTGACCTCAGGTAGGAATTTCCTGTGTCTCTTGTGCGAGGTGATAAATCCTGCCCTATGGTTCAGAAGCAGACTATCTTGGAGAAATAATCTTCTCCTAGTCTGCTGGCAAGGCCTACGAGGGTGGCTTCAGACATGGGGCTTTTAATCCTGACAAGCTATTGCAATCATTCCAGTCTCAGCTCGCTACCATAGACAGGGTATTGCGTCTGTGCCAAGAAAATAATGACACAGTTACGATTAACTAGCGAGATCCATAATCCGACATGGGCCCAGTCCCAAGGTTGCCAGTTCAGAGCCTGTGTTGCAACTTACAGTCCGTGTAGATTCAATACTGAAACTCTTACCTTGAGTCCATCGATACCAACAGGTCCATCATCTCCCACCAGACCAGGCTCCCCCTTGAGAAAGAAGAAACAAGCTGAGTGATTCTAGAAAGAGTCATTGCATGACGTATTGATAAGGAAGTTTAGCAACGAAGGATGTAGGAGCAGGAAAAGGCCCATTAACCCATCGGGCCTGCTCATAGAATCCCTACAGTGCAGGAGACCCTTCAACCCATTGAACCTGCACCGTCCACAATCCCACTCAGACCCTATTGTCACAACCCCATGCATTTACCCTAGCTAGGCTTACAATATCATCGTGATGAAGTGACTGTGAGAATCCCCTTGTCGCCACACTCCGGCACCTGTTCTCCGCACTGTCTGTGCTGATTCTGAACATTCTCCCCGTGTCTGCGTGGGTTTCCTCCGGGTGCTCCAGTTTCCTCCCACACTCCAAAGATGTGCAAGTTAGGTGGATTGGTCATGCTAAATTGCCCCAAGATATGTAGGTTAGGTGCACTGGCCATGCTAAATGCATGGGGTTACAGAGGGAGTGGGCTTGGGTAAGATGCTCTTTAGAGACTCGATGGGCTGAATGGCCTCCTTCTGCACTATAGGGATTCGATGATTTCCTGGAACATCTTCCAATGTATTACCATTATCCCAACTAATTCATTTAGGGGAGACTCAGGCGCGAAGTGGAACTCTGAGAGGTTTATCCTGAGCGTTGAGACTCAAACAGGATTCAGATCTTGGACAACGTGGAACAAGAACCTCAAGGCTACAAGAGCCGAGAGATTTTGTTTCTCCTCTGATGGCCTCCTGCGGGATAGTCCACTGGAAAGTCTCTGCAGTGACGGTTCAATTTGGGAACACAAGGTTATTTATATTGGTATACAACAGATCAGTCACTTACCCTTTGACCCATGAGTCCTTGTTCACCTCTGGCTCCCGGTGGCCCAATTTCACCCTGAAGGTTGAAGTACAGATGGAAAATTACAAGATGACAACATTCATTCAATAAATCTTCATCACAAATACTTCCGCATCGTTCAAATTAAAACAAATCACTACTCCTTATCATTCATTCATGAGATGTGGATGTCACTGCTGGGACAAAAAGTATTCGGAAATGTTTATCTGGGAACGCTTTTATCAATCGAAGTGTCTGTTTACATATGAATCTCTGACTGCTTCCTCAAGGAAAGGGAGAACTTGTCTTGTTCACAGGATCTTCTTGGAGAATACAGCACAGCAACAGGACTATATGGTTTGCTCTACAGTGTTAGGACACTGTGGATGGTAAGGGCCTCTCTGCCCAAATTCCAAATGGAAGCTTGAAACATGCTGCCACAACGGTTTGCAATTTGTCTGTTATGAGGAGTCATCAGGAGTCGCGATAAGTAAATCCCAGGCCAGGCTTTAAATGTTTTATTTCATTTTTGGTAAATGTTTAAATTTAGTATTTAATGACACAAGGATGCCTTGACACAGCTAACAGTATTTTCCAACCGTTCCCTAAAAGATATTGGATTCAATAAAATCAGATCTAAAATCCCCTGTTGCTGAAATCTTGTTAATTGGCAGAGTATCTTAGAGGAAATACAATCTCAATAAAAAGAAACACAACATTTTGGTTTCCCCTAAGGCATTTCTTTCTGATTCTATCGTGTCGCTGTCAAGCCCTGTGTTTGTTGCCCATCCCTAATTGCCCTTGAACTGCGTGGCTTGTCAGGTCATTTCAGAGGGCAGTTAAGGGATGACCACACTGCTGTGGCTCTGGACCATTCACTGCAGCAGGACTGGAGAATCCTGGTTGTGGGTGAGGTTGGAGAATCTGACCCACAATCTTGCTGAATGGCAGAACAGGCTGGAGAGGCCGGATGGTCTAACTCCTGCTCCGACTTCTTATGTTCACAGCGCGCACTCTCCGGGAACCGTGCGGAATGCTGTGGCAAAACAGTTTTCACCTCTTGGCCCAAATCCAAATCAAACAGGAGGGTTGAAGGAACTGGATGGAATAATAGTGTTAGAACCTAACCTAACGGTGTTAGAATTTCCAAATTAAATTGGAATTTAATCCAAATTTCTGTCCCAATTTAGATTAAACATAATCTGTCAGAACCTATGTTTGTTGTCCATCCAGAGGCTCCTCCTCCTGTTGCCGTGACGTGGGGAGAATTCACAAAAGCCTCCTACCATGTAAACACAGGGATCATTCTCAGAACGTGCCTTGTGCCAAAGTGGTGAAGAAGGCATTCGGCATGCTTGGTTTCATTGGTCAGAACATTGAATACAGGAGTTGGGACGTCTTGTTGAAGTTGTACAGGACATTGGTAAGGCCACACTTGGAATATTGTGTACAGTTCTGGTCACCCTATTATAGAAAGGATATTATTAAACTAGAAAGAGTGCAGAAAAGATTTACTAGGATGCCACCGGCACTTGATGGTTTAAAGAGAGGCTGGATAGTTCGGGACTTTTTTCTCTGGAGCACAGGAGGCTGAGGGGTGATCTTATAGAGGTCTATAAAATAATGAGGGGCACAGATCAGCTCGATAGTCAATATCTTTTCCCAAAGATAAGGGAGTCTAAAACTAGAGGCCATAGGTTTAAGGTGAGAGGGGAGAGATACAAAAGTGTCCAGAGAGGCAATTTTTTCACACAGAGGGTGATGAGTGTCTGGAACGAGCTGCCAGAGGTAGTAGTAGAGGCGGGTACAATTTTGTCTTTTAAAAAGCATTCGGACAGTTAGATGGGTAAGATGGGTATAGAGGGATATGGGCCAAATATGGGCAATTGGGACTAGCTTAGGGGTGTAAAAACTGGGACGGCATGGACAAATTGGGCCGAAGGGTGATGTTTCCATGCTGTAAACCTCGATGACGCTATGCTGCTGCTAACTCTAAGCTGGATAGTAAGACGTCCAACTCACATTTGGAAAACTACCATGGGAATGTCGCCCCTTCAAAGGACTGATTTATTAGGGCTATGTAATAGGCTGTATGGAAGCCAAGTCAAAGGTGTGCAAGTGTGGATGTCCTGGGCTGGGGAGGAGCCTCAGTAAGAGCCAATGATTGGAGCGTGTAGTCGTGTTTTCTCAGACCATATATTGCTGGTAACAAACTTGAGGTCACAACAGGTATTACAGCTACTTTTGAAAATTAAAATAACAACAGAAAATGCTGGAGATGTTTTGGTTTGCTATTTGTCACCATGTGTTTAGTATGATTGTAGTATTTTGGGATGGATTTAAGTTAGGGCCACATCAGCTTTAAAGGTGGCTGGCACGGTGATTAGCACTGCTGCCTTGTAGTGCCAGGGACCTGGGTTCGATTCCCGGCTTGGGTCACTGTCTGAGCGGAGTTTGCACATTCTCCCTGTGTCTGCGTGGGCTTCAGTACTCCGGGTACTCCAGTTTCCTCCCTCAGTCTAAATGATGTGCTGGGCCGTGCTAAATTCTCCCTCAGTGTACCAAAACAGATGCCAGAGTGTGGCAACTCAGCATTTTCACAGTAACTTCATTGCAGTGTTAATGTTTAAAGTTTACAGCTTATTTATTTATTAGTGTCACAAGTAAGGCTTACATTAACACTTCAATGAAGTTACTGTGAAATTCCCCTAGTTACCACACTCCGACAGCTGTTCAGGTCAATGCACCTCACCAGCACAACTTTCAGACTGTGGGAGGAAACCGGAGCACCTGGAGGAAACCCACGCAGACACGGGGAGAATGTGCAAACTGCACTTAGACAGTGACCCAAGCCAGGAATCGAACCTGGCGCTGTGAGGCAGCAGTGCTAACCACTGTGCCACCATGCCGCCCCATGTAAGCCTAATGTAATATAAGCCTACTTGTGACAGTAATAAAATAAAGGTTTGATGGGTTGAATGCACTGTCGGGATTGTATGATTCTAAGTGGCATCTCATTGGTTCCACTGGTCGGTGCAAAATCGAGGGCCAAAGGGCCTGTACTGCACTGTAATGTTCTATGTTCTCATTAACCTGATTAGCATAAAATCAATTTGCAAACATTTCTGATTATAAAGGGAATAAGAGTCTACACTGCATTATACTCTCATGTAGTATAAAATTGTTGCTCTCTTAACAATTTGGTATTCTTGTCCTGATGAGTGAAGTATGAAAAGCTTCGACGGCACGTGTCTTTTTGAATGATACTCGAGACCTGTCCTACCAAACAACTACAAAACAATGCTAACCTTGTTACATCAAAATATTTTAGCGTTAGCTTAGTTTTTAGTTCATCTTTGTATGAATGCCAAACATTAGAAATGTAAATTCACTTATAATGTCCTCAACCTTGGCCAGTATTTCCCTCCTGTGTCCTTATAGTTTTCAACAAGCGAAGTAAACAGCAGCTAAAGTCTTGTCCAAAATAGTTTCAGCTTCCTGGCAGAATAACTGTGTTTATTTTTGGACGCAGAGTACTTTAAAGAAAGTATTAACATCCTTATAAATTTTATAAAAGATCTGGTGTGTTTTGCAGGAAAGCAAATAACACAGTCAAACTGTGATTCATAACTATTAAAAGGATATCCAGCCTTCCAAAATTGAGGAGCGAAAATCAATTTCCCAAAAGTGGCCGGGTTAACTCCTGGAATTCCACAGCTAAAATTCAAAACCCTTTTCCTTATTCTGAGTCAATTGTCAGGCCTCCCATCCATTGACTCTGTCCACACTTCCCGCTGCCTCGGCAAAGCAGCCAATATAATTAAGGACCCCCACACACCCCCTGACATTCTCTCTTCCACCTTCTTCCTTTGGGAAAAAGATACAAAAGTCTGAGGTCACGTACCAACCGACTCAAGAACAGCTTCTTCCCTGCTGCCGTCAGACTTTTGAATGGACCTATCTCGCATTAAGTTGATCAAAGTTAACTTATTGGTCACAAGTAAGGCCTACATTAACACTGCAATGAAGTTACTGCGAAATTTCCCTAGTCGCTGCACTCCGGTTCAGGTCAATGCACCTAACCAGCACGTCTTTCAGACTGTGGGAGGAAACCGGAGCACCCGGAGGAAACCCACGCAGGCACGGGGAGAACATGCAAACTCCGCACAGACAGCGAACCAAGCCAGGAATCAAACCCGGTCCCTGGTGCTGTGAGGCAGCAGTGTTAATCATCATTCCCATCTTCCTCTACACCCTAGCTATGACTGTAAAACTACATTCTGCGGTCTCTTGTTTCCTTCTCTACGAACGGTATGCTCTTTTTAGTGCACAAGAAACAATATTTTTTTTACTGTCTACTAATACATGTGACAATAATAAATCAAATTAAAAAAAAAGCACGGTGGATAGGGGAGAGTTGACAGGTATTGTCCAGATGGTCTTCCAGACAGCATGTGTTAAGATTCCGAACAAGGGGAAACAGGATTGCATGGGATTGGAGGCAGCTATAGGACATGGAGCCACACTGAGGTCTCAGCTTTACAACATACAAAGAACAAAGAACAACACTGCACGGGAAACAGGCCCTTCGGCCCAACGAGCCCGTGCCTCCATGTTAACATTATGAGTGCCCCCCTCTACCCTTGACCTTTGTCTACGACTATTGGGGAAGATTGAGGGAAGACTAATTTAGGGGCAATTTGTTGCACCAATCAGCCTAAGAGCACGTTTTTGGGGTGTGGGAGGAAACCGGAGCACCCGGAGAAAACCCACGCAAGCACAGGGAGAATGCGCAAACTCCCGCAGACACCGGCCCAAATCCATGAATCTGCACAGCAAACAGTGATAGTCACTGAGCTGTCATGTTGCCCGTCAGATGGTCCAGTTTAAGCGTACACTAATGACGCGAAGCACTAGGCAACTCTCAAAGCAACATCCAAGAGTAGCCCTCGTACAACCCACCGCGTGTATGCCCCTTGTTGGACAACAAGGTGGACCAAATCACCTGTGGATTGGCCATATAAGCTCTTCCACCTTCTTCCGTCGGGAAAAAGATACAAAAGTCTGAGGTCACGTACCAACCAACTCAAGAACAGCTTCTTCCCTGGTGCTGTCAGGCTTTTGAATGCACCTACCTCACATTAAGTTGATCTTTCTCTACACCCTAGCTATGACTGGAACACTACATTCTGCACTCTCTCCTTTCCTTCTCTATGAACAGTATGCTTTGTCTGTATAGCACACAAGAAACAATATTTTTCACTGTATGTTAATGCATGTGACAATAATAAATCAAATTAGTGCTTGGGCAGCACTGCTGCCTCACAGTGCCAGGGACCCGGGTTTGATTCCGGCCTCAGGTCACTGTCTGTTGGAGATTGCACATTCTTCCTGTGTCTGCGTGGGTTTCCTTTGGGTGCTCTGGTTTCCTCCCACAGTCCCAAAGATATGAAGGTTAGATGGATTGGCTGTGCTAAATTGCCCCTTACTGTCCCAAGATGAGTAGATTAGATGGATTAGCCACAATAAACGTGTGGGGTTATGGGGATAGGGATACTCTGTCAGAGAGTCGGCATAGACTCGATGGGCCGAATGGCCTCTTCAGCACTGTAGGGATTCTATAATTTTTTGACTGTCTGTGCAGAGTTTGCACACTCTCCCATTATCTGCGTGGGTTTCCTCCGGGTGCTCTGGTTTCCTTCCACAGTCCCAAAGATGTGCGGGTTAGGTGGATTGGTCACATTAAATTGTCCCTTATAGTCCGAAGGTGTTCAGTGGATTAACCATGGTAGATGTGTGGTTCACAGGTATAGGATGTGGGGCATGGTCTAGGGTAAGAGAGTCGGTACAGACTCAATGGGCCAAATGGCTTCCTTCTGCATTGTAGGGATCCCATAGTTCTATAGATAATGGAATGGAGAGTTGTATATCCATGATTGTACCGGACACTTGGAGGTACAGTAACCTGACTGGGTGGGAAGATGAAATTACAAAGAGACGTGCGTAGTCTCAGGGGATTAGCAGAACAGCAGCGAATTTGCAACACAGGGAAACGTGAGGCCCATCAAATGGATCTAAAGCAGACACACTGGAATGTTTCCTTAACAGCAAGAGGCATTGAGACATAGGAATTAGGAGCAGAAGTGGGCAAATTCAGCCCTTCGAGCCTTCTCCACCATTCAATCAGATCATGGCTGATCTCTCCCTGGTCTCTAATCCACCTCCCCACCTATTCCCCATATCCCTTTATCCCTTTTTATATTAGAAAGGGTTCTTGAAACCTTCTTGAAATCATTCAATGATTCAGACTCCACCGCGCTACGGGGCAGCGAGTTCTGCAAATTCACCCCCCCTCTGCAAGAAGTAGCTCTTCCTCATTCCAGTTTTAAATCTATCGCCCCTCAGCCTATACCTGCGACCTCTTGTTCTGGATTGCCCCACAAGGGGAAACATTTGGTCTACATCTGCTTTATCGATCCCTTTTAAAATTTTATATATCATGATCAGATCCCCTCTCATCCTCCTAAAGGGCCACCTAGATCATCAGTGTTGTAAAGGAGCAAAGGGATCCAGATATAAAACCACTCAGTTTTACAGGGGCAAAAAGACTAAGGGAATGGTGGCCATTATCACAAGGAGACCGGAATTCAAAAGTGACGCTTTCATTCTAATCCTGACCAGGCTATACCTGAAATTCTGTATTCAGTTTTGGTCACTATGCCTCGGGAAATATATATCATAGAGTTAGCGAATCCCTACAGTGCAGAAGGAGGCCATTCAGCCCATCGAGTCTACACAGACCACAATATCGTCCAGGCCCTATCCCGTAATCTCATGTATTTACCTTGCTAATCTCCCTGACAAAAAGGGGCAATTTAGCATTGTCAGTGCACCTAAACCACACATTTTTGGACTTTAAGGGGCAACTTAGCATGGCCAATCCCCCTAACCTGCACATCTTTGGACACTAAGGGGCAATTTAGCATGGCCAATCCACCTAACCTGCACATCTTTGGACACTAAGGGGCAATTTAGCATGGCCAGTCCCCCTAACCTGCACATCTTTGAACACTAAGGAGCAATTTAGCATGGCCAATCCCCCTAACCTGCACATCTTTGGACACTAAGGGGCAATTTAGCATGGCCAGGCCCCCTAACCTGCACTTCTTTGAACACTGAGGGGCAATTTAGCATGGCCAATCCCCCTAACCTGCACATCTTTGGACACAAAGGGGCAATTTAGCATGGCCAGTCCCCCTAACCTGCACATCTTTGGACACTAAGGGGCAATTTAGCATGGCCAATCCCCCTAACCTGCACATCTTTGGACACTAAGGGGCAATTTAGCATGGCCAGGCCCCCTAACCTGCACATCTTTGGACACTAAGGGGCAATTTAGCATGGCCAGGCCCCCTAACCTGCACATCTTTGGACACCAAGGGGCAAATTAGCATGGCCAATGGACCAAACCCACATATTTTTGGAATGTGGGAGGAAACTGGAGCACCCGGAGGAAACCCACGCAGACACAAGGAGAACATGCAGACTCCACCCGAGGCTGCAATTGAACCTGGGCCCCTGGCGCTGTGAGGCAGCAGTGCCACCCACTGCGCCACAGTGCTGCCCGTGGCAGAGAGGGTGCACTGGGAAGGGTGCAGTGCAGATTCACAGGCACTATACCAGGATTTAATAGGTTAAACTATAACCTGAGTCTGGAAAAAGTCGGCGAATATTCCCTGGAGTTTAGAAAGTGGAGTGTAATCGAATAATGGTGTTCAAAATGACAAATGTTAAAAGCAACAAGCTATTTCCTCCACTGGGAGAATTCAATCCAAGAGTGCGTGCTCTGAAAATCCGAACCAGGCCACGGAGAGTGAAATGAGGAAGGATTTCATGCCGACTCTGGGATTCCTCTTCCAAAGGGTTGTGGATGCTGAGTTAATTGGAATTTTCAGGATGTGGTCAATAGATTTTTGTTCGGCGTGGCTACTGAGTAACGTGGACAAAACGGTGGTTAAATGGGGTTGAGACACAGATTGAGTCCTCATTCAGATACAGCAATGTCAAAGAGCTGGCTGGTCCTGCTGTGTTGTGAATCTTGTCCAAGGCAGCAAATTTAACTCACTGAAGCCCAGATTTTCCAGAACTTGTGCTGGTTGCGTCTTCCAGTCCCTCCCCAGCCCCTACCTCCAACTCCCCCCACCCCCACACAGTGTGGTCCTGGTGGCAGAGGGTACAGTGCAAGGCAAAATCCTGTAGACTTATCGATTTAGAGACTGGAGAGAAGAAAGGAAGGAGAAAGAGGCAAAGAAGGAGGGAAGGAAGGAAGGAATGGAGGAAGGACGAAGGAAGGGGGAGGGAAGGACAGAGTGAGGGAAGGAAGGAGAGAGGGAAGGAAGGATGGAGGGAGGGAGGGAAGAAAGGTGGGAGGGAAGGGCAGGAAAGACAAAGGGAGGGAGGGACGGAAGAAAGGAAGGAACCAAGGGAAGAACAGAGTGAGGGAGGAACTAAGGAAGGATTAAGGGAGGGAGGGAGAGAAGGAACAAAAGAAGGGAGGGGGGAGAGAAGGAAGGAGGGAGGGAAGAAAGGAGAGGGGAGGAGGGAGAGAGGGAGGGATGCATGGATGGAGGGCAGAAAATCTCACCTTAAGTCTTTAGAAGGGCACAGAGTGAAAGGAACAGCAAGAATGTTTCCTTTAATGTCAGGTATTGAATTATTTGCCGCAACTCACATCATGAATAAACATGTTACTAACAGATCGTAAGGGATTTTTGAAAACAATTATTCAGAAATTTCTGCTGCTGCAGATTTCACATCTGGCCCTGAGTAAACTTTGCTGGAAGCCGGTATTCCGGTTGTGGAAATGGAAATTCGGGAACCGGAAAATTCTTCCTGCCTGATAACTCCTGCTTTATCCCAGCCCTGTTGGAGAAGTGAGCACCTTGTGTGAGTGTGTGTGTGTGTGTGTGTCTGTGAGTGAGTGAGTGTATCTGTATCTGTGTGTGAGAATGTGGGGGTGTGTGTGTGATAGTCTGTGAGTGAGTGTGTGAGTTTGTGTGTGTGTGTGTATATACGTGTCTGAGTCTGAGTGAGTGTGTGAGTCTGCGTGAGTGAGTGTGTGAGTCTGTGTGAGTGAGTGTGTGAGTTTGTGTGTGTCTGTGAGTGTGTGTGTATGTGTGTGTGTCTGTGAGTGTGTGTCTGTGTGTGAGTCTGTAAGTGAGTGAGTGTGTGAGAGTGTGTGTGTCTGTGAGTATGTGTGTGTATGTGTTTGTGTGTATGTGTGTGTGTGTATATGTGTGTATGTTTCTTTCTCCAATTTTGCTTTCTATCATTCAGAAATCGACACTTCCTGAAAATCAGTTTTTTATCTGATAAAAAACAGGTGCATATTTTTGCAACTGGAACGCAAGCTTTGTGCACACAGAGAGTTACTGTGAGGGCGCTTCTGCCTGCCTTTGCAAGAAGAATGGAGGCCGCTGTAGGAACTCCGGCTTATTCTGTCTGACTGCCCAGTTGGACTGGGTTGTAATGAAGGAGCCAGGCTGCAAAACAAAAGCCCCCATTATCCATAGAAAATCAGTGCGGGATGATTAGAAAATCATACCTTCGCTCCTGGTTCACCTGTGAGTCCAGGCTCACCAATAGGACCAGGAAGCCCCTGTAAAACAGAGAGAGAGCGGAAGAAATCAGAAACAGCCTTCAGTGTCCAATGTTATGACTTGAATGTAAATGGGATGTGTGGCAAGTGGACCCAGTTTCGAGTCCAGCAGAACAACTGAGAAGAATTGAGAGGGAAAACCAGAGCTGGAGCCAAAGTTGGAACTCGTTGATATAAGCCGTCAATACGCATCATGTTTTCTGCTTTCTTTGCTACTGTGAGCGAACCTTGTGTTGTACAATTCTTCCCTGAATCACTGAATTGATACAGCACAGGCCATTCAACCCCTCGTGCCCATGCCAGCTTCCCGAATGAGCAATTCACCCTCCGCCTTCCTCCAGTGGCACCAATTTCAGGGTAGCTGCTCACAGTTTGGGGTCAGGAATTGGATTGTATATTCTGGATTTTTTTAGAGGCAGGATTCTAAATAATACAAGCTGGGAAAGATCGAATTTGGACTATTGCGTGCGGTTCTGGTCGCCACGCTACTAGAAGGAAGCTTTGGAGAAGGTTCACCAGGATGTTGCCTGGTCTCGAGGGTGTTGGCTATGAGGAGAGGTTGAATAAACTAGGATTGTTTTCACTGGAAAGACAGAGACTGAGGGGAGACCTGATAGAGATCTACAAAATTATGAGGGGCACAGACAGGGTGGATAGTCAGAGGCTTTTCTCCCCAGGGTGGAAGGGTCAATTACGAGGGGGGGGGCACAGGTTCAAGATGAGAGGGTGAAAGTTTAGGGGAGAGGTGTGGGGGAAGTTTTTCACTGAAAGGTGATGGGTGCCTGGAACGCGCTGCCAGAGGCGGTGGTGGAAGCAGGAACATTAGCAACATTTAAGAGGCATCTGGATGTGTACATGAATAGGGAGGGAATAGAGGGATACACACCGAGTAAGGGCAGAAGGTTTTTTATTTAGTTTAGTTGGGGCATCATGATCGGCACAGACTTGGAGGGCCGAAGGGTCTTTTCCTGTGCTGTACTTTTCTCCGTTCTTTGCTTGTCTTTCAACTCGATCAGTTGGTGGAGTTGAAGCCGTGAGCAGAGTTGCCATGATTATACAAATGGCACAGCAGGCTCGGAGGGCCGAATGGCCTACTTCTGCTTCTAATTTTTGCGTAACCCTGCACAATCTTCCTCTTTAGATTAATAATCCAATTCCCGGTCAAACCTGTCTCCAGCATACTCTCAGACGGAGCGTTCCAGATCTTAAACATCTGCCCCGTGTCTCTCTGGTTTCCGCCGCTGGGAACAGATTTTTCCCATCCGCTCTGTCCCCACCCTGCACGATTTTGAAAGCTTCCATCAAACCTCCTCTTAACGTGCTGTTCTCTAAGGACGGTAACTCCAGCTGCTCTAATCTACCCAGGGCAAACCAAATGACCTCATTCCCACTCCCGTCAATCTTTCCTGCACGTTCTCTAATACCTTCACATCTTTGTCACATCAGCCGGAATTTTACCGGCACGCCCGCCCCCGATTCCGGGGCTGGGGGAGGCTCGGAGAACGGCATTTTCGGTTAGCCTCAGGCGGGATCGTATGAAGCTCAGGCGGAGAGGTGGAGAGACTCTTCCCGCTCAAAAAAGACAGTAGGACTAGGGGGCACAGCCTCAAGATAAAGGGGAGGCGGTTTAGAACGGAGTTGAGGAGGAACTTCTTCACTCAAAGGGTGGTGAATCTCTGGAATTCTCTGCCCGTTGAAGTGGTGGAGGCTGCCTCGCTAAATATTTTTAAGAAGCGGGTTGGTGGGTTCTTGATAAGAGAGGGGATTAAGGGTTATGGGGAGAGGGCGGGAAAGTGGAACTGAGCCACGACAGATCAGCCATGATCTTATTGAATGGCGGGGCAGGCTCGAAGGGCTAGATGGCCTACTCCTGCTCCTATTTCTTATGTTCTTATGTTCTTATGGATGTGCCAATAAATTCCGCCCATCATCTTAATCCCATTTCTATTGGCGCTTTACCCTTTATTCAGAGAATCGGGTGTTGTGTTTTGGAAATAAGAATTGGTAGAGATTTAAGGATGAACATTCGTATGCAGTTCCCGACTTGAATAATGACCTGCCTCTCTCCACTCAACGCAGCCCCCACCCCATCCCGACACAATACTTTTTCTACTCACTCCTGGGACATGGGCGTCACTGGCTGGCCAGCATTTATTACCCATCCCTAGTTGCCGTTGGAGGGCAGTTGGGAGTCAACCACATTGCTGTGGCTTTGGAGCCACAATTAGGTAAGGAGGGCAGATTTCCTTCCCTAAAGGACATCAGTGAACCAGATTGTCGGGTTTTTCTGACAATGGTTTCATGGTCATCAGTAGATACTTAATTCTAGATATCTTTAGTGAATTCAAATTCCACCACCTGTCATGGCAGGATTCGAACCTGGGTCCCCAGGATATTAGCTGAGTTTCTGGATTAATAATCCAGCAATAATACCACTAGGCCATTGTAGGACAGTCTATAAATGGGGCCATTCCAATTCTCTTTCCCTTACCTCAGGCAGACTTTTTGTCTTTTTCCAGCTATAGTAATTCCTGGAGCAGGTTGCTAGTCTGTCGCCAGAGGGTTATAACTTGAGGGGGCGCCACTCCACATCAAGTGTGGCTGACTAGGAGTCTCTCCTGCTTACAGCCAGCCATTGGCGTGTTTGGAAGGGTTTTACAGGTTGACACACAGGTTTGACCTCATTACGAACGCACCTTCTTTGACCACCAAGTGCTGGGGTGGGACTCGAACCCCAAGCTTCTGGTTCAGAGGCAGGGATGCTACCCACTGCACCACAAGACCTCCCTACAAATGGGTACCTCACACATCAATGACATATCTGACCAGTAATACACTGAATATTTCTCTTGTTGTCCAGTCAGAGCACAATTTCACAGCATTCCCACATACATCAGGAAAAGTACTTTAAAAGCATTTTACCTTTGGCCCCATCTCCCCCAGCACCCCAATGATCCCCTCCACTCCCGGTGGTCCCTGCAAAAGTAAACAAAGGGGTTAAAAGATTTTTACATTTGAAGCCTTCACCTGTTTATGAAGAATTTTCAATTAAACAGTTATTTCATAAAATCCCTGTGGTGCAGAAGAAGGTCATTCGGTCTATCGGATCTGCACTGACTCTCCAAAAATCATCTGTCCCAGACCCACCCCCAGCCTCATTCCCTTAACCCCACGTACTTATCCCCTAACCTATACATCTTTGGATATTAAGGGACAATTTAGCATGGCCAATCCATCTAACTTGCATACCTTGGACAACTGCGGGGCAATTTAGCGTGGCCGATCTATCTAATCTACACGTCTTGGGACACCGAGGGGCAATTTAGCATGGCCAATCTATCTAATCTACACAGCTTGGGACACTAAGGGGCAACTTAGCACGGCCAATCCACCTAACTTACACATTTTGGGACACTATGGGGAAATTTAGCATGCCCAATCCATCTAACCCGCACATCTTTGGAAAGTGGGAGGGAATCCGGAGTACCTGGAGGAAACCCACACCGACACGGGGAGAATGTGCAAACTCCATACAGACAGTCACCCAAGGCCGGAATTGAATCGGGTTCTCTGGCGCTGTGAGGCAGCAGTGCTGACCACTGTGACATCGTGCTGCCCTATCATTTGTTCATGATAATTGTTCAGGTACAAATCACTGAGCAGACGTGAATCGCTGGCATCAATTACCATAAAGAACGCACACTGCTGATTTAAATTGGGAGGATTGCTCTTTACATTGTTAATTTTGTTGTAATGACCATGCTGTACAGCTGGATACAGTTAATTTTCAGACACTGCGTCATAGGTTCTTTAGTTAGTCAGCGAGCAGGTGAGTGGTCTCCAACACTTCCGCTGAGGTTGTTTGTATTAAACCAGAGGAATTTCAGCTTATTCACACCCAGAGGAGGCAGCACTGCCAGGGCTCTGGTGAATTGAGAGAGATGCATGATGTGGGTGCTGTGGACAGATTATGCTGGGTGTACAGCATTAATATGGAGATGCCGGCATTGGACTGGGGTAAACACAGTAATAAGTCTCACAACACCAGGTTAAAGTCCAACAGGTTTATTTGGCAGTAAAACCCACAAGCTTTCGGAACGCTGTTCCTTCATCAATGAGTGGAGAGTTCAACTCTCCCCTGAGGAAGGAACAGCGTTCCGAAAGCTCGTGGGTTTTACTACCAGATAAACCTGTTGGACTTTAACCTGGTGTTGTGAGACTTATTACTGTGTACAGCATGAAGACAGTGAGGTGGAGATGTTGGCCTGGGAGGTGCTTTTACAGTTCCACCTCTCCGAGCTGGCCTGGACTTAGCTATTCCAATTAAATATCACCAAAAAGAGAGGCATTAGCGAGCAAAGAATGAAGAACAGTACAGCACAGGAACAGGCCATTCGGCCCTCCAAGCTGCTGGCCGAAAGAGAAAATCTCAGCAGGTCTGGCAGCATCTGTAAGGAGAGGAAAGAGCTGACGTTTCGAGTCCAGACGACCCTTAGTCAAAGCAGCCGAACAGCCGGAAGATCCCATCCCGATCGTTAGATGTGATTTGCTTTTATTAATTATGCAATGCCTGCTGAAACTAAAACCACACGCACTTACGGAGTCCAGATCCTTCCATTCCCATCCTATTCATGTACGTCCAACTGCCCCTTAAATGCCGCTATTGTACCTGCTCCCACCACCTCCCCGGGCAGCGAGTTCCAGACATTCACCACCCTCTGTATAAAACACCTGCCTCACACATCTCCTCTAAACTTTTCCCCACGCACCTGAAACCAATATCCCCTAGTACTTGACTTTTCTACCCTAGGGAAGAAGTGAACTCAGGATTGTTCATCAAGTGCCACCCAACCATGGAATCACATCCGACAATTGGGATGGGATCTTCCGACTCTTCACGCCGGCAGGATTTTCCGGTCCCGCCGATGGTGCCCTCCCGCCGCAGGCTTCCTGGTGGCGTGGGGTGGATTCAATGTGAAATCCCATCAACAGCGGCTGGATCAGAAGATTCCACCAGTGGTCAATGGTGGGCCACCTCCCCCTGTCAAAGACTCGCCAGAGAGGGAGAGAGTACAAGGTCAAACAGGACGACAAGGTTGTTAACAATCTGGTAAACTCTCAGACAGTGGGCAGGGTCAGGGATGGAGACAGCAGCATCAGATGTCCCATGTTTAATTGGAAGAGGTTACAGTTCATCCATTACTGATGTCAGGTGTCAGTCTGACTGCAGAGGCATCCCAGAGGGTTACGGTTTACACGCCAATGAGATATGAATGGATGGCATGACCAAGGAGCAGCAACTAGATGCAGGAACAGGAGAGGACCAAATATGGTCAGGAAAAAAAAGGACGCTGATTGAAATGGAGGGATTTGATTTGATTTATTATTGTCACATGTGTTAGTATACAGTGAAAAGTATTGTTTCTTGCACGCTATATAGACAAAACGTACCATTCATAGAGAAAGGAAAGGAGAGAGTGCAGAATGCAGTGATAGCTAGGGTGTAGAGAAAGATCAACTTAATATAAGGTAGGTCCATTCAAAAGTCTGACAGCAACAGGGAAGAAGCTGCTCTTAAGTTGGTTGGTACCTGATCTCAGACTTTTATACCTTTTTGTATTCTTGTTTCTACGTTTCTATATTTCTAAGCCCTTGTATGAATATGTCAAATACACAGTTAGGTAGTTTTGATAAATCAGGGCTTCTAGAGGATGGATCTGGTTCCAAAAATCTAGAACCTACCCTCTGATATTACACTACCGTTTTTCCGAATGTCCTCTCCGTAGTTATTAAGTACAATATGGATTGTCTCCCTCCTGATTAAATATCTCTTCCATACAGTCTGGGCTCCTGTGAAACAATTTATAAAAGTACTTACTGGCTCTCCTTGGACTCCTTTGGCTCCTGGAGGACCTGATGGTCCTGGAATACCCTACAACAACAGGATGGATTCCGGTCATTCTCAAGAGCCGAATATTTGATGAACAAATTAAAGTTGAAGTAAGCAATATTATTCAGAAACAGGAAATGCTGGAAAACCTCAGCAGGTCTGACAGCATCTGTGAGGAGAGAATAAAGCCAACATTTTGAGATAACTCTTCATCAAATATTACTGTTTGGATTCTCAGACATTATTCCAATTTCTCATCTGGGGGATTGCTTTGCAGAACACCCTCACTCAGTCCGCAAGCATGACCCCAACCTTCCTGTTGCTTGCCCCATTTTAACTCATGCCCGTCCGTCCCTGGCCTGCTGCAATGCTCCAGTAAAGCCCAACGCAAGCCGGTGGAACAGCATCTCATCTTCCGATCGGGCAGCTAACAGCCCTCGGGACTCAATGTTAAGTTTTTAAATTTCATTTTACAGGGTGTGAGGTCGCTGGCTAGTCCAGCGTTTATTGCCCATCCCTAGTTGCCTTTGAGAAGGTGGTGGTGAGCTGCCATCTTGAATCGATGCAGTCCCTGAGGTGTAGGTACACTCACAGTGCGGTTAGGGAGGGAGTTCCAGGATTATGGCCCAGTGAAGCAATGGCAATGCATTTCCAAGCCAGAATAGGGAGTGACTTGGAGAGGAACCTCTGTTCCCAGGTATCTGCTCCACTTGTCCTTCTAAATGGTAGCGGTTGTGGTGTTAGAAGGCCTAAGGAATCTTGGTGGGTTCCTACAGTGCACTTTGGAGATGGTACACACAATATTCATAGGTAGTAGAGGTTTGTGGAAGGGGTAGCAATGGGCTGCTTTGTCCTGGATGGCGTTGAGATTCTTGAGGCTGCACCCATCCAGGCAAGTGGAAAGTGCTCCATTACACTCCTGACTTGTGCCTTGTAGATGGTGGGCAGGCTTTGGGAAGTCAGGAGATGAGTTACTCACCACAGGATTCCTAGCCTTTGACCTGCTCTTGTTGCCTCTGTGTTTATATGGCTAGTCCAGTTCAGCTTCTGATCAATGGTAACCCCCAGAATGTTGATAGTGGAGGATTCTGCGATGGTAATGCCATTGAATGTCAAAGAATAAATGGTTAGATCCTCTCTTGTTGGAGACGGTCATTGCCCGACACTTGTGAATGTTACTTGCCGTTTGTTAGCACAAGCCTGGATATTGTCCAGATCTTGCAGCATTTGGACATGGCCTGCTTCAGTATCTGAGGGGTTATAAATAGTGTTGAACATTGTGCAATCATCAGTGAACATCCCCACTTCTGACCTTGGAAGGAAGATTATTGATGAAGCAGCTGAAGATGGTTGGGCCTGGAACATTAACCCTGAGGGACCCCTGCAGAGATGTCCTGCCTGGCTTCTGCTTCCCCTATGTTACCCTTTGCCTCCCATTCTCTCTGAAAGTTTTGTGTCCTATTTTTGACTTTATTTCTTTCTCTTTTCGAATGCAGCCTATTCCATCAATCAAACCTTCTGGCTCTAACTTCTGTTTCTAGTCCCTAAAATGGGTTTTAGCCAAGTAGGTTGTGAGAAACTATTTGGCACAAGGGTTATTAACCAGAGGAGAGGGGGTTAAGAGTTAGTGCAGCACAGTGGCACAGTGGTTAGCACTGCAGCCTCACAGCACCAGGGACCCGGGTTCGATTCCTGGTTTGGGTCACTGTGTGTGTTGAGTTTGCACGTTCTCCTGCGGGGATTTCCTCTGGGTACTCTGATTTCCTCCCACAGTCCAAAGATTTGCGAGTTAGATGGATTGGCCATGCTAAATTGCCCCTTATTGACAGGGGGACTAGGGTAAATGTATGGGGTTAAGGGTTAAGGAGATAGAGCCTATGTGGGATTGTGTTCAGTACAGACTCAATGGGCTGAATGGCCTCCTTTTGCACAATAGGGATTTATTGTATGCGCATTAGATGGCTGGCAACAAATTCAAGGTGTAGGGGGTGGGATATGAGGCATGAATATTTTTTACACAACGAGATGCGATGATCAGGAAGCCTGTGTGTGAAAGGGAAGTGACGGTAGATGTGATAGGGCCTTTCTCATTTTAAAATGTATTGATTAGTGTCACAAGTAGGCTTACATTAACACTGCAATCAAGTTACTGTGAAAATCTCCTAGTCGCCGTACACTGAGGGAGAATTTAGCACAGCCAATGCACCCTAACCAGCACGTCTCTCGGACTGTGGGAGGAAACCGGAGCACCCGGAGGAAACCCACACAGACAGAGTTGATGGGGAGAAATTGTTCCCATTAGTGGAAGAATTGAGAACCAGAGGGTGCTGATTTAAGATAATTGGTAAAAGAACCAGACTCGATGGGCCGAAGGGCCTCTTTCTGCACTGTAGGTTCTATGATTCTATTCTAATGAATAGCGATGTGGGGAAATGTTTTCAGGCAGGGAGCTGTTAGGGTCTGGATTGCACTGCCTCAGCGTGTGATCGAAGCACTCGAGAGGGAAACCAGATTATTATCTAAAAAAGGAAAAATGTGCAGGGCCAGAGAGTGAAGGTGGGGGGAATGGTGCCCCCCCTTAGGCAGATTGCTCCTTCAGAGAGCCAGCACAGACATGATGGGCCAAACAGCCTCCTTTCTGCGCTGTAACCATTCTGTGATTTGACGAGATTGGTCAGTTTTGGTTGAAGGCGGAATATAGAATCCCTACAGAAGAAGGCCACTCGGCCTTTCAAGTCTCCACTGACCACAATCCCACCCAGACTGTCCAACCCGAGATATTTACCCTGCTAGCCCCTCTGACGCTAGGGTCAATTTAGTACGGCTAATCATAGAATCCTTAAAGTGCAGAAGGAGGCCGTTCAGCCCATTGAGTCTGGTCCAACCAGAATCCCACTCAGGCCCTATCCCCATAAACCCATACATTTACCCTAGCTCGACCCCCCAACACTAAGGGGCAATTTAGCATGGCCAATCCATCTAACCCCCACATCTTTGGACTGCTGGAGGAAACCCACGCAGATACGCTGAGAATGTGCAGACTCTGCACAAGACAGTGACCCCAGGCCAGAATTGAACCCGGGTCCCTGACGCTGTGAGGCAGCAGTGCTAGCCACCGTGCCACCCCCCACTGTGCTACCATGTCTCCCAATACCCAACTAAATAACTGGGTACCAAAAGACTTCCTGCCCTCACTTGAACAACGCAGTGGAATCTTCTGCATTCGGCTGAAGATACAGATGGACCTCATTTTACGCGAAAAATAAAAATGAGTGGAAAAGAAACAAAGTCTTCAACAGGTTTACACAGCAGCAGTTTGATGGAGCTGTACAATGCCAGATTAATTCACTTTCCTGTGGGCAAAATCCTGACTGGAGAATGGAATTGCAATGCACCAAATATCTTCCCGTTAATTCCCACTGTATGGAACGGCTAATCAAGCAAGCTTTTTAAATGTGCAGCCTTGACTAATACACAGGGCCCCAGCCTCCCAAACCACTCCCCATCGACACCTACTGTACACAATTCACACTCCAAGCAAAATATTTAAATGCAAAATGGTGGGAAAGCCAAACCACTTCGAATTCACTATTCTTGCACATACAACACCTTCGAGTTAAATTCTGATCTAAGCACAGAGTGTTCTCAAGCTGTCCAGAATTGGCCACCAAGATCTCAAACACACGAATGACCTTTAACTGGAGGCAAAAGGTCATTTTAGAATTTTCAATAATTCCAAATAAAATGTCTGATTTTAATCAGGTTATTTCTTGGATTGAAGGTTCATAGAATCCCTACAGTGCAGAAGGAGGCTGTTCGGTCCATCGAGTCTGGCCATTCAGTTTGCTCCAACCACAATCCCACCCAGGCCCTATCCCCATAAACTCATGCATTTACTCTAACTAGTCCCCCTGACACTAAGTGGCAGCTTAGCATGGCCAATCCATCTAACCTGCACATCTTTGGACTGTGGGAGGAAACCGGAGCACCCGGAGGAAACCCACGCAGATACGGGGAGAATGTGCAGACTCTGCACAGACAGTGAGACCAGCCACAATCCCACCCAGGCCCTATCCCCAAAACCCCATGCATTTACCCTAGTTAGTCCTCCCGATACTAAGGGGCAATTTAGCATGGCCAATCCACCTAACCTGTACATTTTTGAAGTGTGGGAAGAAACTGGAGCATCCGGAGGAAACCCATGCAGACACAGGGAGAACATACAAACTCCACACAGACTAACAAGGCTGGAATTGAACCCGGGTGCCTGGCGCTGTGAGGCGGGCAGTGCTAACAACTGTGCCGCCCTTGGGACACTATCACCGCATCTTGTGACACTAAGGGACAATTTAGCATGGCCAATCCACCTAACCCGCACATCTTTGGACTGTGGGAGGAAACCGGAGCACCCAGAGGAAACCCATGCAGACATGGGGCGAACGTGCAAACTCCACACAGACAGTGACCCAAGCAGGAATCGAACCTGGGTCCCTGACTCTGTGAGGCAGCAGTGCTAAACACTGCGCCACCGTGCCACTTTACATGAAATACATTCGAACAAACTAAGTTAATGAATTAATCTGTCAAGATACTTCAATTATATTTTAAATAGTTTACAAAAATCCATGTTTGAAGACATATTTGTTAGAAGTTCTTTCATAATTGGATGCAAGTTTTAAAGGTTGAGGGATTTTATAACATATTTATGTAGTAGTTGAATTAAAATATCAGTCAGATGTTTGGGCATGTACCAGAGCTGGGATCTTTCTATGCTCATCCATTTTTTCACACAGAGGGTGGTGAGTGTCTGGAACAAGCTGTCAGAGGTAGCAGTAGAGGTGGGTACAATTTTGTCTTTTAAAAAGCATTTAGATAGTTACATGGATAAGATGGGTATAGAGGGATATGGGCCAAACACGGGCAATTGGGATTAGTTTAGTGGTTAAAAACTGAGCAGCATGGACAAGTTGGGCCAAAGGGCCTGTTTCCATGCTGTAAACCTCGATGTCACTAACAAGCAATTATTTATTCATTCAAGGGATATAGGCATGCATCGCGTGAATGGGCGGTACAGTGGCACAGTGGTTAGCATCGCTTCCCCACAGCGCCAGGGACCCAGGTTAAGTTCCTGGCTTGGGTGACTGTGTGGAGTTTGCACGTTCTCCCTGGGTCTGCCTGGGTTTCCTCCGGGTGCTCCGGTTTCCTCCCACAGACTAAAAGTGTGCGATTAGGTTGATTATCCATGCTAAATTACCCCTTGGTGTCAGGTGGACTAGCTAGGGCAAATGCATCGGGTTATGGGAATAGGGTCTGGGTGGGATCATGGTCCATGCTGACTCGATGGGCCGAATGGCCTCCTTTTGCACTGCAGGATTCTATGGTATTAATTGCCCATACCTAATTGTGCTTGAGAAGGCTTTCTTTACCCACTGCAGTCCATATCGTGCAGATTGTGGCAGATTCTGAGCCTCTGCAACGGGACGGGGAAAAGAAGGGCAGCGATAGACTTTGTTCTCGGTTGCGGTACCAGCGATGCTGCGATTAATGACAACATCGTGCTGGACCAGTAAGCCTGAGGTCCAGACTAATGATCTGGAGACATAAGCTCAGACTCCGTCGCTGGGGAATTAAGATTTGGGACAGGGAGAGTGCCACACACAACGATCGAGGCCAGCCTCAAAACCAGGCAGAGGTTACAAGCTGTAAACCTCTATGATTCCTAACCAACGAACACTTTCTTTCCCACACAATATATATTGTTGTTCCCTTTGAAATTTGGTACTCTTGCTTCTATCTTGATGAGTGCTAGGTGAAAATCTTTGACAATATGTATCTTTTAGCAGCAATACTCAAGTTCCATACTACCAATTGACTATCCATTATGTTTCTTTTAGTTATTCATTCATGCGATGTGGATGTCTTTGGCTGGGCCAGCATTTATTGTCCATCCCTAATAGCCCTCCATTTCAGAGGGCACTTAAGAGTCAACCATATCACTGTGGCTCTGGAGTCACGTGTAGGCCAGACCAGGTAAGGACGGCAGATTTCCTTCGCTAAAGGACATTAGTGAACCAGATGGGTTTTTCTGACAATCGACAATGATCATCAGTAGACTTTTATTGAATTCAAATTACACCATCTGCCGTGGTGGGATTCGAACCCGGGTCCCCAGAACATTACCCTGGGTCCCTGGATTATTAGTCCAGCAACAATACCATTACACCACCACCTCCCCCAAACAGCCCACTTTGTGGTTTTGTTTAGCTAAAGGAAGAATGTTCGTTCATAGAATCCCTACAGTGCAGAAGGAGGTCATTCGGCCCATCGAGTCTACACCGATCACAATCTCTCCCAGGCCCTATTCTCATAACCCCACATGTATACCCTGTTAATCCCTTGATATTAGGGTCAATTTAACATGGCCAATCCACCTAACCTACACATCTTTGGTCTGTGGGAGGAAACTGGAGCATCCGGAGGAGACCCACGCAGACCACGAGGAGAATGTGCAAACAATGACCCAAGGCCGGAATCGAACCCGGGTCCCTGCCGCTGTGAGGCAGCAGTGCTAACCACCATGTCACCGTTCTACAATTAAATCTGAGGGCAACATTTTTACTGAAATTAACTTGGTTCAAAACATGCTATTCAAAAACGTTCCGACATGGTGGAGCATTTGGCATTGACTCAATGGGCCGAATGGCCTCCGATGGCACAATGACTTTGCGACTTACTGGAAAGCCTGTGGATCCTGTGCTTCCTGGTTCCCCTCTTTTACCCTGTAAATAAATGGAAGGGTTTAAAGATCAGGTTGTTAAAAATGTGACTTGTATTAAAGTGCTCGCCAGAAAAAGTTTGCATAATTTGGACAAATAAGAAATGTAATATTGGGCCATTTAGCTTCTCATACCCTCTGTCCATCTAGTCCTTTCCGACCTAATTCCCCAGGAGATCCCTGTTGGAGAGAACAAAATTCCTTGTTAGTTGAGGCAATCGTAGCATAAATAACTCAGTCACTTTGCAGCGAGCTATCTACTTATCTGTTAAGCCTATCATTGGGCGGAATGAAAAATCTCTATCTTTAGGTTAAGATTAGGAGAAATACCAGCATTTATATTTCCATAAAAATGTGTGCAACATGGGAATTAAATATTAATTTCAATCAATTTTTATCAGCTATTTAGAAAAACTGTGAAGAAAATCAAAGTCTTTTCACAGAAGCAACATGGCTAACAAAGGAATCCAGTAGAATCCTTACCGTGCAGAAGGAGGCCATTTGGCCCATCGGGTCTGCACTGACCACAATCCCACCCAGGCCCTATTCCCGTAACCCCACATATATACACTGTTAATCCCTTGATATTAGGGTCAATTTAACATGGCCAATCAAGCTAACCTGCACATCTTTGGACTGCGGGAGGAAACTGGAGCACCCTGAGGAAACCCACGCAGAGACAGGGAGAGTGTGCAGACTCCACACAGATGGTGACCCAGTCCGGGAATTGAACTTGGGTCCCTGGCGCTGTGAGGTAGCAGTGCTAACCACTGTGCCGCCATGCCACTCCTTGTTTTTATTTAGCACTCAATTTTAAGAGCAAATCTTTTTTTAACCAAGGAATTAGCCTGGGAATGGCTGCATAGAACCTAACGCAGGTCCTGAACACAGTCCTGGAAACTTACTTTTGAGGTAAATGTGTAAAAAACAAATCAAACAAATATTTGACTCTTTATTAACTCTATTTTGAAGTTAGGTTATTATGTGAACACTTCTTGGTGGCTGCAAGGGAAAGAAGCATTGTGCCCTTGGCTGGGGGCTCCCACCTCCTGGCCACAGCCTCCGGTTACACACCTTGATACCTGGTGAACCAGGCTCGCCTGTAGGACCATCGGAACCTCTCGCACCCTGAAAGACACAACGGATGGTTTGAACAGCAGGTGTCCCTCTCGCACTTCTCCCAACTTTCAGCCTCAGCAAGAGTTGGTCTTGTACTGGAATTCTCCCTTCATATCCCTTCCTGCACTCCCCCCCCACCCCACCCTTTTCGACCATGCGCACTTTTGCCACCTGAATCCTCCCCCCTCCAGCACCCACCCCACAATCTACCCCCCTTCCCCCCCCACCCCAGCCTCCACCCTCAACCCCCCCGAACTTCCCATTTCCCCCACAATCGCCCACTCTTTTCATTAATACCAGAAAGTGCAACATTATTGGGTTGTCTGGATAACTCATTCCGCGGCTAGTCTGAGTGACTAATCCTTTTAAAAGACATCAGTAAAGGTTTGCATCCACGTAAATCTTTGTATAACAAGAAATATGTTTTCTGAAAAGTAGCTATCACTTGTAGGCTCTGCGATTGAAGACTTTATAAAGAATATTCCCAGGACTGTAAATTGCAAAAACATATCTTTTTGATAATTCTGTAGACCTACTTTGCATCCAGTGCACAGGAAGTTCAAACAACCACACAGATTTCCACTGAGTGAGCACAGGGTCAGGGACAGTTTCTAGCTCTCCAGCATATTTTTGTATTGTTTTTCTTATCCAGAACAAAAGCCGCATTTTTATTCATTGAATATTGCTGAAAAGAGACATGTTGCTGAAGGTTTTTCTGGCTCGCGCCCATCAGGACAAACACAAGAATGCCAAACTTTCAGTGATCAGGATAATTTCTACTACAGGAGAAATAGCAGGCGTAGTGGACAGAGAAGAAAGTTATCTCCGATTGCAACGGGATCTTGATCAATTGGGCCAGTGGGCTGACGAATGGCAGATGGAGTTTAATTTAGACAAACACGAGGTGATGCATTTTGGTAGACTGAACCAGAGCAGGACTTATTCAGTTAATAGTAGGGGAGAGTTACAGAGCAAAAAGATCTAGGGGTACATGTTCACAGCTCCTTGAAAGTAAATTACAGGTGGACAGAGTGGTGAAGAAGGCATTCAGCATGTTTGGTTTCATTGATCAGAACACTGAATACAGGAGTTGGGGGATGTCTTGTTGAAGTTGTACAAGACATTGGTACAAGACACTTAGAATACTGTGTACAGTTCTGGTCACCCTATTATAGAAAGGATATCATTAAACTAGAAAGAGTGCAGAAAAGATTTACCAGGATGCTCCCAGGACTTAACAGTTTGAGTTATAAGGAGAGGCTGGATAGACTGGGTCTTTTTTCTCTGGAGTGTAGAAGACAGAGGGGTGATCATAAGAACATAAGAACAAAAGAAATAGGAGCAGGAGTAGGCCATCTAGCCCTTCGAGCCTGCCCCGCCATTCAATAAGATCATGGCTGATCTGTCGTGGCTCAGTTCCACTTTCCCGCCCTCTCCCCATAACCCTTAATCCCCTTGCCTATCAAAAACCTATCAACCCGCGTCTTAAAAATATTTAGCGAGGCAGCCTCCACCACTTCAACGGGCAGAGAATTCCAGAGATTCACCACCCTTTGAGTGAAGAAGTTCACTCAAAGGGTGGTGAATCTCTGGAATTCTCTGCCCGTTGAAGTGGTGGAGGCTGCCTCGCTAAATATTTTTAAGAAGCGGGTTGATGGGTTTTTGATAAGAGAAGGGATTAAGGGTTATGGGGAGAGGGCGGGAAAGTGGAACTGAGCCACGACAGATCAGCCATGATCTTATTGAATGGCGGGGCAGGCTCGAAGGGCTAGATGGCCTACTCCTGCTCCTATTTCTTATGTTCTTATGTTCTTATGATCTTTTAGAGGTCTATAAAATAATGAGGGGCATAGATCAGCTAATAGTCAATATTTTTTCCCACAAATAGGGGAGTCTAAAATTAGAGGGCATACGTTTAAGGTGAGAAGAGAGAGATACAAAAGGGTCCAGAGGAGCAATTTTTTCACTCAGAGGGTGGCGAGTGTCTGGAACAAGCTGCCAGAGGTAGTAATAGAGGCAGGTACAATTTTGTCTTCTAAAAAGCATTTAGACAGTTACATGGGTAAAATGGGTATAGAAGGATATGGGCCAAACACAGGCAATTGGGACTAGCTTAGGGGTTTAAAATAAAAGGGTGCATGGACACATTGGACCAAAGGGCCTGTTTCCATGCTCTAAACTGCTATGACTCTATGGAAAGGGGGATGCCTGATTAGCAAGTGTAAGAACTCTAGAAGTTGACTGTAAAGGAACAGTGCTTTATTGCACAAAACAAAGCAAAAACCACAAACCTGAGGTGAACACAAACAGGTCCCAACTGGGACAATGCATCAATGGACCCACTCAGGGTCCTGCTTTATACAGGGCTCAATATTCATTTCCAATCCTCAGGGAGCTCGTACTCAACAGGTCCTGCAGGGAGGCCAATCAGCAACTCCCCACGCAAGTCCTGGGGGTTATCACTGTTGTCAAGTTGACTTTGGCTGCCGTCTTGGGGAAAGCAACTGGAAACTATAGACTTCCCAAACTCCCCAGTAATCCAAAGAAGGCGCACAGCTTGAATTTAGTCACGATGTTACTGGGACTGGAAGATTTGAATTATAAGGAGAGAACCATAGAATCTAGAAGCAGGAGTAAGCCATTCGGCCCTTCGAGCCTGCTCCACCATTCATTTTGATCATGGCTGATCATCAAATTCAATATCCTGATCCCCCCCTTCCCCCCAAATCCCTTTAGCACCAAAAACTATATCTAATTTCATTCATGAAATCTCATAATGTTTTGGTCTCAACTACATTCTGTGGTAGTGAATTCCACACATTCCCCACCCTCTGGGTGAAGAAGTTTCTCCTCACCTCACTTCTAAAGGTTTTACCCCTTATCCTCAAACTATGACCCCTAGTTCTGGACTCCCCCAACATCAGGAACATTCTTTCTGAATCTACCCTGTCTAACCCTGTTAGAATTTTATAAGTTTCTATGAGATCCCCTCTCACTCTTCTAAAACTCCAGTGAATATAATCCAAACCGACTTAGTCACTCACCATAATGACAGACCTGCCATCCCAGGAATCAGCCTGGTAAACCTTCGCTGTGCTCCCTCTATAGCAAGGACATCCTTCCTCAGATAAGAACACTAAAACTCCACATGATGTTCCAGGTGTGGCCTCACCAATGCCCTATACAATTGCAGCAAAACATCCCTATCCCAAACCCAGAGGTTGGACAGGCTGGGACCTCTTTCCCTGGAGCGTAGGAGGATGAGGGGTGACCTTCTAGAGGTTTATAAAAGCATAAGGGCCATAGATAAGGTGAACAGCGAAGGTGTGTTCTCCAGGGTAGGGGTGTCTGAAACTCGAGGGCACAGGTTTAAGAGGAAAGATTTAAAAGGGACCTGTGGGGCAACTTTTTTGATTTGATTTATTATTGTCACATGTATTATTATACTGTGAAAAGTATTGTTTCTTGCGCGCTATACAGAAAAAGCATACCATACATAAAGAAGGAGAGGATGCAGAATGTTGTGTTACGGTCATAGCTAGGGTGTAGAGAAAGATCAACTTAATGCGAGGTAGGCCCATTCAAAAGTCTGATGGCAGCAGGGAAGAAGCTGTTCTTGTGTTGGTTGGTTGAGTGACCTCAGACTTTTGTATCTTTTTCCGACAGAAGAAGGTGGAAGAGAGAATGTCCGGGGTGTGTGCCGTTCTTGATTATGCTGGCTGCTTTTCTGAGGCAGCGGCAAGTGTAGACAGAGTCAGTGGATGTAAGGCTGGTTTGTGTGATAGATTGGGCTTCATTCATGATCCTGTGTAGTTCCTTGCGGTCTTGGGCACAGCAGGAGCCAGACCAAGATGTGATACAACCAGAAAGAATGCTTTCTATGTTGCATCTGTAGAAATTGGTGAGAGTTGTAGCGGACATGCCAAATTTCCTTAGTCACCTGATACACAGAGTGTGGTGCGTGTTTAGAATGAGTTGCCAGAGGAGGTGGTAGAGGTGGCTATGACATCATTTAAAAGGCATTTGGACAGATACATGGATGGGATAGATTTAGAGGGATATGGGCCAAACGTAGGCAAATGGGACTACTTCTAGTTTAGGAAAACTGGTTGGCATGAACGAGTTGGGCTGAAGGGCCTGTTTCCGTGTTGTATATCTCCATGACTCTCTGAGGTAACCACTGGAAATATATTGTTGCTTTAAATAGAGGATTTAACATTAACAGTATTCAGAGTCTCCATGTAACCTCCAACCATAAAAAGGATGGAGTTGGAACATTTTCGCCACTGTTGTGTAAACTACCACTATGATCATACAAAGCAGATGTGAAAGGAGGGAAGAAAGGTTCTTCAAATGTCCAAGATATTGAGATAAAAATTGTAACCATTTGATGATGTACAAGCCAAGTTGTTTGAGATGGTTCATGCGATTTAATTGCAATAAGAAAACAATCAGATTGGCCTTGGGAAACGACAGATACAAGCAATTTATTTTCAACTTGGGCAAAATTTACACGCAGAGATTTACTGAACAGGACTGTCTCTGAACAGAAAGTTAACAGTTGGCCAAGGGTTCACAGATCCTAAGATACACTCTTCCTGAATGTAAACACCACAGGAATACTGGAACGGTCAACACAAACAAATACAGCACTGCAAAGATACAATGCAAAGAATCCGAAAGTGAAAGGGGCACTTTAAACTTCCAAACTGGGTCGTAAACGGGGGAGTTCATGCAGAGGTCACCTCTTGGGCTTCGCAGGGCAGGTTCTGGCGACACTCGTGCCGCAACGTCCGATTGCTTTCGGTGAGGTCTTTGGTGGGTGCTGTCTGGAGCAGGGACAGACAGACAGCAGATGCAGGAATGGGAAGTTCCAGCTTTCTTGTTGGAGATGAAATAACCCCTCAGAGGCTGGCGTGCCTTCACCAGATTCCCTTTATTTACAAACTTATCTCTACTCCTAAGTGGTACAAAGTTGGGGGGAGGAGGGGCGGCACAGGGGCACAGCGGTTAGCGCTGCTGCCTCACAGCGCCAGAGACCTGGGTTCGATTCCTGGCTTGGGTCACTGTTTGTGCGGAGTCTGTACCTTCTCCCTGTGTCCAGTTTCACCCCCACAGTCCAAAGATGTGTGGGTTAGGTTGATTGGCGGGTTAGGTTGATGGGGGGGGGGGGACTAGCAGGATAAATATGTAGGGTTATGGAGATAGGAAGGGATTGGTGCAGGCTCAACGGGCTGAACGGTCTCCATCTGTATTGTAGGGGTCTGTGATGAAAGATCTTGTTGGGCAATGGGCTTTATCACTGTCTCTGAGCCAGAGGTGCAACTCGAACCTCTAATATATGTACCGGTTAGGTGCATTGATCCGAACAGGCGCCAGAGTGTGGCGACTAGGGGAATTCCACATTAACTTCATTGCAGTGTTAATGTAAGTCTTACCTGTGACTCATGAATAAATAAATAAAAATCGCGAGTGTCAGCAGCCCTGCACTCCTCAATAGCATCATACAATCATAAAATGTGCAGTGCAGAAGGAGGCCATATGGACCATCGCTCATGCACTGACTACAATCCCACGCAGGTCCTATCCCTGTAACCCCACATACTTACCCTCCTAGGCCCCCTAAGGGGCACTTTATCATGGCTAATCAACCTAACTTTCACATCTTTGGACTGTGGGAAGAAACCAAAGCATACGGAGGAAACCTGCACAGACACGGGGAGAACGTGTAAACTCCGCACAGACAGTGAGCCAAGGCTGTAATGGAACTCGGGTCCCTGGTGCTCTGAGACAGCAGTGCTAACCACCGTGCCATCCTTATATATACAGGGATTGATTCCCAGCTTGGGTCACTGTCTGAATGGAATCTGCACATTCTCCCCATGTCTGTGTGGGTTTCCTCCGGGTGCTCTGGTTTCCTCCCACAGTTTAAAAGATGTGCTGGTTAGGGTGCATTAGCTGTGCTAAATTCTCCCTCAGTGTACCCGAACAGGCGCCGGAGTGTGGCGACTAGGGGATTTTCGCAGTAATCTCATTGCAGTGTTAATGAAAGCCTACTTGTGAGACTAATAAATAAACTTTAAAAAACTTTAAACTTTAAAAACTTTCGGTGAGACTCCCTGATTGGGCAGGCAACCTCAATCAGGGAGCTCGTACTCTAAGGGGTCAACATCCTGGGCCTCGTCGAGGTTATTACACTCGGCATGTGGGATAAGCATGTTACGCAGTGGTCCTCACTATGATTAAGGTGAGCAGAGGTGGTAGAACCGCACCGTGACATTAATACCAGAATTTTACCACCTCACCGGCCCAAGCCTTGTTAGATCCCACCCGAGGTCAACAGAGAATGCCATTTTACCAGCCTCGCCCACCCCGATTCTAGAGCAGCAGGGGCAGTAGGATTCCGGTATAGACGTATAGAATGGTTCTGCCTTGTATTATTCAGTGCCAGCCCAATTACTGCACCTTCTATGTGGACCGTGCAACAAAAAAAACGATTAAATGGAGAAGAAGTTGCCAGATTTTATAGAGGAAAACATGCGGGGAAAAAGAAACCATCTCTGTATTCTTGGCAAGCGTGACTGAGCGATACAGCCAAAAATAGAGAGGTAAACATAGGACACATATCAGGCTGATGAAACAAAGCCAACTCAGTAACAAACTCTTTCTTTATAGTGCTGTGTTTGTGCTAACTGCCGATTTCAAAACAAAGGCGTACGGAAGGTAGGATGGATGAAAAATAGCACAAAACAAAGAGTAAGATTGTAGATGATGAGAGTGAAACCTGAGCTATCTTCAGTCTTCATTCTCCCTGTCTTAAAGTCTATTTATTAGTGTTACGAGCAGGCTTACGTTAACACTGCAATGAAGTTACTGTGAAAATCCCCTAGTCGCCACACTCCTGTTCGGGTACACCGAGGGAGAATTTAGCACGGCCAATGCACCCTAACCAGCATGTCTTTCAGACTGTGGGAGGAAACCCACGCAGATACGGGGAGAACGTGCAGACGCCGCACAGTGACTCAAGCCGGGAATCGAACCCGGGTCCTTGGCACTGTGAAGCAGCAGTACTAACCACAGTGCCACTGTGTCCCCTGACACTAAGGGGCAATTTAGCATGGCCAGTAAACCTAACCTGCACATCTTTGGACTGTGGGAGGAAACTGGAGTATCTGGAGGAAACCCACGCAGACACCGGGGGGATCTTGCAAACTCTGCACAGACAGTGAAAGTTTAAAGTTTTTAAAGTTTTAAAATTTTTAAGATTAAAGCTCAAAGTTTAACTCACACCAAGTTCCATTTTCCTACCACTCTGATGCTCATACACTGGCTCCTGATTAAACAACATCTTGGTTTTAAAATTCTCGATCTTCTTTTCAAGTCCTTCCTGCTATCTCTGTAATCTCTCTCACTAACTTTTACAGATGCACCATTTGAAAGTACACTTTCCGGATGTATCACAGTTGGTATGGGCTCCTGCTCTGACCAAGACCGCAAGAAGCTACAAAAGGTCATGAACAAATCCCAGTCCATCACACAAACCAGCCTCCCGTCCATTGACTCTCTGCACTTCCTGCAGCCTCGGGAAAAGCAGCCAGCATAATTAAGGACCCCACGCACCCCGGACATTCTCTCTTCCACCTTCTCCTGTCAGAAAAAGATACAAAAGTCCGAGATCACGTGACAACTGACTCAAGAAGTTTCTTCCCTGCTGCTTTTGAATGGACCTACCTCGCGTTATGTTGATCTTTCTCTACACCCTAGCTATGACAGTAACACTACATTCTGCACCCTCTCCTTTCCTTCTCCCCTATGTACTCTGTGAATGGTATGTTTTGTCTAAATAGCGCAAGAAACAACAATTTTCCTTATATCCCAATAGATGTGGTAATAATAAATCAAATCAAATCAAACCCACTTCCAGAACTCTCTGAGATATCTAGACTCCGCCAATATTAGCTTCTTGAGATTCCCTGGTTTTAATCACTGCACCATTGGTGGCCATGCCTCCAGCTGCCTTAGCCCCAAGTCCTAGAAATCCCTCAATACCCCTCTTTGCCTCTCGTTCCTGCTTTAAGACCCTCCTTAAAACTACTACTTTGATCAGCTGCCCTAAGACCACCCTGTGAATATCAGTGACTTGATTTGCTCCCATAAAGTCTCCTGGGACATGCGTTGCTGTTGTGATGTGAGAAATTTAAGATTTCTACCGCACACTTTTAAAAAATTCATTTTACAGGATGTGGGCATCGCTGGCGGGGCTGGAATTTATTACCCATCCTTAACTGCCCTCTATTTTAGAGAGCATTTGAGAATCACATGTAGACCAGACCAGGTGAGGACAGCAGATTTCCTTCCCTAACGCACGTTAGTGAACCAGATGGATTTTCACGACAATGGTTTCATGTTTGTCATTTAGACTTTTTATTCCAGATTTTCATAGAATTCAAATTTCACCATCTGCCATGATGGGATTCGAACCTAGGTCTCCAGATCTTGCAGTGGATCTCTGGAGGACTAGTCCAGGGACAATCCCATTACACCACCGCCTTTCCTGATCGCTATTGACTGGTGGATTTTTCTTCCCCACAAGCCAACACAAGATGAGTACGGTGATTAATAGGGAAGAAGATGTTTGTGGATTACAGGAAGATATCGCTGGGTTGGTCACAGCAGTGGCAAATGGTATTTAAGTGTGATATGTGCGCGATGATGCACTTTAGAACATAGAACATTACAGCGCAGTACAGGCCCTTTGGCCCTCGATGTTGCACCGACCAGTGGAACCAATCTAATGACCCTCTAACCTAAATTATTCCAATGTTATCCATATGCCCATCCACTGACCATTTGAACGCCCTTAAAGTTGACGAGTCAAACTTTGGAAGAAGAAACATGATGAGGGAATATTTAATGAATGACATTGGGAAGCTCAGAGGAACAGAGGGATTTTGGGATAGTTATTCCCCGAATCCCTGAAGTTCACAGAGCAACTGAATAGCATGGTTAAGAAGGCAAATGGGACGCTTGCTTTTACCAGTGGTGGCACAGAGTATAAGAGCGAAGAGGTAATGTTGGGAATTGTACACAGCATTTGGTGAAGCCACAGCTCTGTGTGCAGTTCCAGTCACCTCACTACAGGGAGGATGTGATAGCACTATAGGGGATACAGGGGATTTACCAGGATGTTACCTGGGATGGAGCATTGGGACAATAAGGAGAGACGGGATAGGCTGGGATTGTTTTCTCTAGAGCAGAGAAGGCTGAGGGGGGACATGATTGAGGTGTATATGATTATGAGGGGTATGGACAGGATGAACAGGGGGCAGCTGTCCCCCTTGGTTGAGGGGGCAATCACGAGGGGGCACAGTTTTGGTGTGAGGGACAGGGCATTAGAGCGGATTTGAGAGAAAAAAAATCACTCAGCTGTTTCCCTCAACCAAGAGAAACAGCTGCTCACCCTGTCCATACCCTTCATATACACCTCAATCATGACCCCTTAGCCTTCTCTGCATTAAAGAAAACATTTTGGGAATCTCCCATAGAACCATAGAAAACTACAGCTCAGAAACAGGCCTTTTGGCCCTTCTGGTCTGTGCCGAACCATTTTTTGCCAAGTCCCACTGACCTGCGCTTGGACCATATCCCTCCACACCCCTCTCATCCATGAACCCATCCAAGTTTTTCTTAAATGTTAAAAGTGACTCCGCATTTACCACTTTATCCGGCAGCTCATTCCACACTCCCACCACTCTCTGCATGAAGAATCCCCCCCCTAATATTCCCTTTAAACTTATCTCCTTTTACTCTTAACCCATGCCCGCTGGTTTTTTTCTCCCCTAGCCTCAGTGGAAAAAGCCTGCTTGCATTCACTCTATCTATACCCCTGGAGCCTCCAGTGCTATCACATCCTTCCTGTAGTGAGGTGACCGGAACTGCACACAGTGCTCCAGCTGCGGTCCAACCAATGCTCTGTCCAACTTACCATTACCTCCTCACTCTTATACTCTATGCCACCACTGATAAAAGCAAATCTCCCACACGCCTTCCAAAAACTATCCTATTCACCTGCTCTGCCGAGTTCAGGGATCTGTGAGACTTGTACGAAAATCTTCCTGTCCTGCCCGCCTCGGGAATCCTCGCCGGCGGGACAGAGGAGACAAGTGAAAAGGTCCACTGACCTCGAACAGGAATTTTCCATCCTGGGGCCGGTGTGACTGGAAAACCCCACTCTCACACACCAATGCAGCACTGAGAGGGTGCAGCACTGTCAGAGGTGCTGACTTCCACATGAGATATTGAACTGAGACCACCCCCCTACCCTCTCGGTAAAGATTCCAAGGCCACCATCTTGAAGATGAGCAGGGGAGTCCCGGGGCGGAATTCTCTGGCTGCCCTCGTCCTAAAGCTGGAAATTTCTGCCTGACGTCAACCGATCTTTGCATGGTCCATGGTCTACGATTCCCGTGGCAGGCTGGATGGGAAAATTCCCCCCCAGCTCCCCGATGTCCTGAGCAGTATTTATCCCTCAATAAAGATCACAAAAACAGATTATCCAAACGTTCTTTTTGTGGGATCTTGCTGTGTGTAAATTTGCTCTCATGTTTCCTCTATTACCTCAGTGACTAGACTTTAAAAATGATCTTAACTGACTACAAAGCTCCCTTGGAGATCCTGAACGGCGCTATAGAAATGCAAGACCTCCCTTTTCTTTAGTTGTGGCTTGCAATATTTTTGATGATAATAGCAGGGGTGGCACAGTGGTTAGCGCTGCTGCCTCACAGCGCCAAAGACCTGGGTTCGATTCCTGACTTGGGTCACTTTCTGTGCGGAGTTTGCACATCTTCCCCGTGTCTGTGTGGGTTTCCTCTGGTTTCCTCCCGCAGTCCGAAAGACGCGCTGGTTAGGGTGCATTGGCCGTGCTAAATTCTCCCTCAGTGTACCCAGACAGGCGCCAGAACGTGGCAACTAGGGGATTTTCACAGTATCTTCATAAGCCTAATTATGACACTAATAAATAAACTTTGAAACTTCAGAGGGAAAGGCCAATTCCATTTCAATGACTTGCGTACGCCTAGAAATTTAGCATGAGAGAAAGGAAGCAGGTTTGTAGTGTGGAAGGATGACCCTCAAACACATGAAAGACATATCAAGTCACTGATGTCTCACAGCTTGCCAAGTAATTTCGAGCGATGGCAAGAGATCTGAAAGAACTTGCAAAACTTAGAGAGCAGCACAGGGATAGCGCATGAATATTACTGAAAAGGCGCAACACAGGATATACTGGACTTGGAAAGAAGGTTATTACTGAACTGAGATCGCTTCTTTGTAATTTAACAGGACATATTTGGATGTGAAGAGAAGCACTGGTTGCTAAAGCATGTGCAGAAACCATCCCCTCCCGTGATAATGGGAGGCGATGGCCTAGTGGTATTATCGCTAGACAATCAATCCAGAAACTTAGCTCACATTCTGGGGGGCCGGGTTCAAATCCCACCACGGCAGATGATGGAATTTGAATTCAATAAAAACATATCTGGAATTAAGAATGTACTGATGAGCATGAAACCATTGTCAATTGTCGGACAAACCTATCTGGTTCATTAATGTCCTTTAGGGAAGGAAATTTGCCGTCCTTACCCGGTCTGGCCTACTTGTGACTCCAGACCCATAGCAATGTGGTTGACTTTCAACTGCCCTCTGAAATGGCCGAGCGGGACACTCAGTTCAAGGGCAACTAGGGATGGGCAATAAATGCTGGCCCAGCCAGCGAGGCCCACGCCCTGCGAATGAATAAAAAAGATATTAGGTCTGATACACATGGCTTGCTTGGTCAGTGGAAGTGGGCAGTTGAAGTGTTAAGCATGTTGACGAGGGTTTACCCGATAAAGATGGCAAGACAGAGGTTGATAGATCTTTGGATATTAATGGAATTAACAGATACGGGGAAAGTGCGAGATGACGTTGCTGTGAAAGATTGTAGAGTATTGTGGCCAGTTCTGGTCTCTTTACTTGAGGAAGGCGCTGGAGGTAGTTCAGGGGAGATTCACCAGATCGATTCAAGGGACAAAGGAGCTGTCGTACGAGGAGCGGTTGGCTAGCTCACTGGAATCCAGAAGACTGAGGGGTCTGATCGAGGTTTGTAAAACGCTAACAGATGTTCCCCACTGTGGGACAGTCTAAAACAAGAGGTCATAAATAAACAGTGAGAGGAGGCAGGTTCAAAGCTGAGTTGAGGAGAAATTATTTCTCCCAGGGGGTTGTGAGTCTGTGGGACTCACTGCCCCAGGGTGCAGTGGAGGCAGAATCAATCAACTGATTCAAGAGAGAGATATGTTTCTGATGAAGGGCCATGGGGAGCAGGCAGGAAAGAGGAGTTGAGACCAGGATGAAATCAGCCATAATCTTGTTAATTGGCGGGGTGGCCTCGAAGATCCAAGTGATCTAATCCAATTCCTTTTACGTAGGGTCTTATAGTTGAAGGCAAGTCTGTCAACGGTGGCTGAGCACGGAGGGTGTCTGAATCAGAGGCATAGAGAGTTCGGGGAGAGGGTTAGCAGTGCAGGTAGGGTTGGAGGTGGTTAGGGATGGAGAGGTGGGGGAAACTTGCAGGATTCATACAGGTGGATGTAAATTTTGAATTTGAGGTTTTGGGGGACTGTGAAGCAGTACAGGTCTGTGAGGCGCTGAGGAGTGGGATAGGCTATGGGCGGCAGAGTATAGCGTTAGAATGGGCATGTTTGACCAGCCCTAATCATAGAATCCCTACACTGTGGAATGAGGCCATTCGGCCCATCAAATCTACACCTGACAGAGCTCAGCCCTGCCCTATCCCCACAATTCCTTGTATCTACCCCACAATCCCCCGACCTTATTTTTATTTTACTTATTTATTAGTGTCACAAGAAGGCTTAAAATATCACTGCAATGAAGTTACTGTGAAAATTCTACATTCCAGTGCCTGTTCGGATACACTGAGGGAGAATTTGGTACGGCCAATGCACCTCACCAGCACGTCTTTCGACTGTGGGAGGAAACCGGAGCACCCGGAGGAAACCCACGCAGTCACGGGGAGAATATGCAGACTCTGCACAGACAGTGACCCAAACCGGGAATCGAACCCAGGTCCCAGGCGCTGTGAGGCAGCAGTACTGACCCACTGTGCCACTCTATACATTTAACTATACATTTTGGGGCACCAAGGGGAAATTTAACGCGGCCAATTCACCTCACTAGCATGTCTTTCGGACTGTGGGAGGAAACCGGAGCACCCGGAGGAAACCCACTCAGACACAGGGAGAATGTGCAGGCTCTACACAGACAGTGACCCGAGGCTGGAGTTGAACCTGGGACCCTGGCACTGTGAGGCAGCAGTACTAACCACTGTGCTGCCTTCCAGCCTGTTTTGGGCAGGCTGACACAAACCACTGCTTAATTCCGTGGTTCTGATGTTCTCTAATGCTACATCGCAAGATAATGTCACTAATTCCAAATCTGGTTTGGATTAAAATGATGACTTTTCAATTATCCTCCACAGCTGTGTGGTTCTGCACAAGTTTGTCTTTATTGTAAGATCTTTATCAGCACTGTCACAAGGAAATGGAGTTTTGTGGCCTTGCTTATCCTGAACGTTTGTGAAACCCTTTTAGGCAGGATTATGTTTCTTTGGACGAAAGAGCCTCTATTGAGGTTTTGGGGGACTGTGAAGCAGTACAGGTCTGGGTGGGATGGGTGGGATGGGTTATGGGGGGCAGAGTATAGCGGTAGAATGGGGATGTTTGACCAGCCCTAATCATAGAATCCCTACAGTGTGCAATGAGGCCATTCGGCCCGTCAAATCCACACCAACTCCCTGACAGAGTCCAGCCCTGCCCCCAGACTCTTTGTATCTACTCCACAATCCCCCAAACTTATTTTTATTTTACTTATTTATTAGTGTCACAAGTAGGCTTAAACTATCACTGCAATGAAGTTACTGTGAAAACCCCCTAGTCGCCACACTCCAGCGCCTGTTCGGATATTCCATTCTCTCTCCACAGAGGCTGTCAGACCTGCTGAGATTTTCCAGCATTTTCCTGCTTTTGTTTCAGATTCCAGCAATCCGCAGTATTTTGCTCTTATTTATTATCGATTTCTTTGGAGTCGCGCAACGGACGCACAGCTAACCTGCCCGAGCTTTCTACCGATATCTTCTTCATATCTACCCTCTCCCCAAAAGAGAAAAAGGTGTTTCCCAGGAGATGGAAAAGGGAGGTATAGATTTTTTTTTACAAGGTGGCACAGTGGTGCTGCCACTGGGACAGTAACCCAGGGTAAATTACAAGGTAAATTACTAGTAATTTGATTACTCGGGGGCAAAGGTTTAAGGTGCGAGGGGCAAGGTTTAAAGGAGATGTACGAAGCAAGTGTTTTACACAGAGGATGGTGGGTGTCTGGAACTCATTGCTGGGGGAGGTAGTGGAAGCAGATACAATAGTGACTCTTAAGGAGTGTCTTGACAAATACATGAATAGGATGAGAATGGAGGGATACGGTCCTCGCTGGGTTTTACTTAAGTTGAGCAACCTGGTCAGTGCAGGCTTGGAGTGCTGAATGGTCTGTTCCTGTGCTATAATTTTCTTTATTCTTTGTTCTTAAATGCTCGGGGGGGGGGTCCCAGGTTCAAATACCACCATGGTAGATGGTAACATTTGGAATTGAAAGTCTAAAAGCCCATCTGGTTCGCTAATGCCGTATAGGGAAGGAAAATCTAGCTGATGTGTGACTCCAGACCCACAGCAAGGTGGTTGACTCATAGAATAGAGTGCAGAAGGAGGCCATTTGGCCCATTGAGTCTGCTCTGACACTCTTTGACAGAATACCTTAACCAGGCCCTTTCCCCCAACCCTATTTCCACCCTAACCCCACAGATGGCTAATCCACCTAACCTGCACATCTTGGGACACTAAGGGGCGATTTAGCATGGCCAATCCACCTAATCTGTACATCTTGGGACACTAAGGGGTGATTTAGCATGGACAATCCACCTAATCTGTACATCTTTGGACTCTAAGGGGCGATTTAGCACAGCCTACCTACCTAACCTACACATCTTTGGACTGTGGGAGGAAAGCAGAGAACCCATCCATTGACTCTGAAGACACTTCCTGCTGCCTCGGAAAAGCAGCCAGCAGAATCAAGGACCCCCCGGACATTCTCTCTTCCACCTTCTTCCGTCGGGAAAGAGATAAAAAAGCCTAAGTTCACGCACCAACTGACTCAAGAACAGCTTCTTCCCTGCTGCCATCAGATTTTGAATGGACCTACCTTGCATTAAGCTGAACTTTCTCTATACCCTAGCTATGACTGTAACACTACATTCCGCACTCCCTCCTTTCCTTCTCTATGAATGGTATGCTTTGTCTCTATAGCACGCAAGAAACAATACTTTTCATTGTATACGAATACATGTGACAATAATAAATCAAATTCAAATCAAATCACCCGGAGGAAAACCACACAGACACAGGGAGAACATGCAAAGTACACAGAGACAGTGACCCAAGCCGGGAATCGAACCTGGATCCCTGGCGCGGTGAGGCAGCAGTGTGTGGGGCGTGGGTGGGATTGTGGTGGGTGTGGACTCGATGGGCCGAATGGCCTCTTTCCACACGATGGGAATCTTTCCCAAGCTGGGAATCGAACCTGGATCCCTGGCGCGGTGAGGCAGCAGTATGTGGGGCGTGGGTGGGATTGTGGTGGGTGTGGACTCGATGGGCCGAATGGCCTCTTTCCGCACGATGGGATTTTATGCTAACCACTGAGCCACCACCCCAAATGCCCCCTCTGAAATGGTCTGGGGAGCCACTCAGTTGAAAGGTAACTAGGAATGAGCGCGAAACTTTGGCCTTGCCAGCGACACTCACATCACATCAATTAGAGAAAAAACCATCTTTACAAACAGGTGGCTGGAAAAATATTTTCCAAATGGGGCAGCCAGCAGAGTGAAAACAGCTCAGCGATCGCCTTTCAATCAGCAATCACTTTGCTCACTCTTCCTCAGCCCTAGCTAGCGAGGAGGAGGGGAATCACACATGGGGGAGATGTTAAATACCATGATATGCCTCTTTATAACCGAGTTGGGCATGTTTCTTCCCATTAGCTGAAATTGAAAGCTATTACGTTGACTAAACCTGACATGCTATTTCAAAGATTAGTGAAGGAAGTCGTGCATTCCTGAATTATTTCCAGTAACCATCAAATTAGCACCTCATTGCGTCTGCAGCGCTGCTTAGAATCTGGCAATGAAACCAGATTTTCAAAAAAAATAACATAATTTCACTATCACTCGAAGGGCAGCCAGTATAATTAAGGACCCCACGCACCCCGGACATTCTCTCATCCACCTTCGCCCGTCGGGAAAAAGGTACAAAAGTCTGAGGTCACGTACCAACCAACTCAAGAACAGCCTCTTCCCTGCTGCTGTCAGACTTTTGAATGGACCTATCATATATTAAGCTGATCTTTCTCTGCACCCTAACTATGACTGTAACACTACATTCTGCACTCTCTCATTTCCTTCTCAATGAATGGTATGCTTTGTCTGTAAAGCACGCAAGAAACAATACTTTTCACCGTATGTTAATACACGTAACAATAATAAATCAAATCAAATCAAATCTGTCCATTGAGACCCTTTCCACAAAAGCTTATTCAGAGTTTGGGTTTTAGGTGAGAATGTCATGGGGTTTTGCACAGGCATTGGACAGGACTTTCCTGCCCCACTTGCCCCAGAACTGGAGCCTGAGGTCAGTGGACCTTCGCATGGTTTGCCCGCTCTGCCCGCTACGATGCCCCTGGCTGGCGGGAGAATTCCACCCTCCTGTTGTGAAGTGTTTTCAGAAACTTGTTGTTCTCAAAGTCCACGTGACCTGTTTTACCCCCGTGCACCCTACTCCTGGGCAGAGCAGCCTTCATTCCTTGAACGAGAGATTTCCTTGCGTGGATAATCCATGCGATGTGGGAAATATTCAAAGGACAATCCCTCTTTTCGTTAATTTAGTTTATGGGATGTGGGCGTCGCTGGATGGGCCAGCATTTGTTGCCCATCCCTAATTGCCCCTTGACAAGGTGGTGGTGAGCTGCCTTCTTGAACTGCTGCAGTCTACGTGGTGTAGGTACACCTACAGTGCTGTTAGGGAGGGAATTCCAGGATTTCAACCCAGTGACAGTGAAGGAAAGGCCGATATATTTCCAAGTGAGTGGCTTGGAGGGGAACTCCAGGTGATGGCGTTCCCAGGCGTCTGCTGCCCTTGTCCTTCTACATGGGAAAGGTCCCACTCGCCAGCTCTTAGTCATAGAACATAGAACATAACATTGCAGTACAGGCCCTTCGGCCCTCGATGTTGCACCGACCAGTGGAACCTATCTAATGACCCTCTAACCTAAACTATTCCAATGTTATCCATATGCCAATCCACTGACCATTTGAACGCCCTTAAAGTTGGCGAGTCCACAACTGCTGCAGGCAGGGCATTCCACACCCTTACTACCCTCTGAGTAAAGAACCTCCCTCTGACATCTGTCCTATAATCACCACCCCTTAATTTAAAGCCATGTCCCCTCGTGTTAGCCATCACCATCCGAGGAAAAAGGCTCTCACTGTCCACCCTATCTAACCTTCTGATCATCTTGTACGCAAAGTCTGTTACTCTATGATGGTACTTCAAGTGGATATCAAAATGCGCCCCTAATACCCTTTCAAGTAGTGGGTACCTGCTCCTCACCACCTTCTGGGTGAAAATATTTTCCCCCAAATACTCTCCAAACTACCTGCAACATTTTCTAAATCTATGCCTGTTAATTATGGACCTTTCAACCAGGAGGAATTCTCCTTCCTCAGTGGTCGGCACTGCTGCCTCACAGCACCAGGGACTCAGGTTCAATTCCTGGCTTGAGTCGCTGTCAATGTGGAGACTGCACATTCTCCCTGTGTCTGCATGGGTTTCCCTCCGGGTGCTCCGGTTTCCTCCCACAGTCCAAAGATATGTGGGTTTAGGTTGATTGGCCGTGCTAAATTGCCCCTTAGTGTCAGGGGATTAGCGGGGTAAATATGTGGGGTTACGGGGATAGGGCCTGGGTGGGATTGTGGTTGATGCAGACGCAATGGGCTGAATGGTCTCCTTCTGCACTGTAGGGATTCTACGATTCTATCCAGACCCCTCGTGATTTTGTCCACTCCAATTAAATCCCCTCTCAGCCTCCTCAAATCCAAAGAAAACAACTTCAATCTTTCCTCATAACCAAAATCCTCCAGTCCAGCAAGATTCTCATAAATTTCCTCCGTATCCTCTCAAGCTCAGTCACCTCTTTCCTGTCGTGCGGTGAAGGTGTTTGTTTTTGCTCCTGTCTCGCCGTTTCCATAGTATCGGGACGTCCACTGGATTTTGTGTTCTGGTTACAGGAAGCTTGTGGGGCAATGCCCTCAGAGAGAGGGTGGAGAATAACTCTTACCGAGTTTAATATCGGAGAGAAAATTAGGTGCATTGACACAGACAGGCGCCAGAGTGTGGCGACTAGGGGATTTTCATAGTAACTTCATTGCAGCGCTAATGTAAACCTTACTTGTGACACTAATAAATAAACTTTAACTTTACAAGTGAGCTTGTGGGGAACCTTTGGCTCTAAAGTTTTGTGCAGTCTGCCAGGGTACAGTGTTTAATAACATTTTTGAGTTCTGTGCACTAGGGTCAAATGCTTCTAAATTTGGAATGAAATAGAAAAAGATCCTGGAGGAACAAAAGCGGATAAGGGGAGAGTCTAGGGAGGAGGCACACACACTGCATCCAAATAGAGGCAGTGTGGGAACTGAACATTAATCTCGAGGTGATTGTGACGTAAATGAAATTGTCAAGTAAGTGTCAGCCATACTTCAATGGGGAGCATTCTGGCCTCTGAGACACAAGGTCAAGGGTTCACACTCCACGATAGAGACGCCAGCACTTCATTTAGGTTGACACATCAGTGCAATGTGAGGGGGGAAGGGGTGCAGCGCTGTCAGAAGCGCCATCTTTTGAACGCTTTCTCAGGTGGACGAGGAAGATCCCACGGCAAAACCCAGCAAGGATTCTCAACCCCATCCCAGCCGATTATTTCTCCCCCCGCCTGCACCGCTCACAGGACATGGTCACCAAAACTCTGCTGTGCCAACATGGTCACAAGTTACTAACCAGGGCCATGGTAGGGCAGGCTGCCGAGGCTGGAACAAGCAGAGGATAGGTAGATGTTGCTGCCCATGTGTTAGTCATGCCTCGCATTCTACAAGGAGATGTTATTAAATTCCTCTCCCACCTACTTGCTCAGTTCTGGGAGGGTCTGGTGGCATTGCTAACTCTAACCCAGATAAGAAACATGCTTGTGGCTAGCATTGATTTCTGATCTGATTTATCACTCTTACATGTACTGGGATTCAGTTTCTTGCACGCTATACAGACAAAAGCATACTGTTCATAGAGAAGGAAAGGAGAGAGTGCGGAATGTAGTGTTACAGTCATAGCTAGGGTGTAGAGAAAGATCAACTTAATGCAAGGTAGGTCCTTTCAAAAGTCTGATGGCAACAGGGAAGAAGCTGTTCTTGAGTTGGTTGGTATGTGACCTCAGACTTCTGTATCTTTTTCCCAACGGAACAAAGTGGGAAAGAGAATGTCGGGGTGCGTGGGGTCCTTGATTATGTTGGCTGCTTTTCCAAGGCAGCGGGAAGTGTAGACAGAGTCAATGGATGGGAGGCTGGTTTGCTTGATGGATTGGGCTACATTCACGGACTTTTGTAGAGTCTTGCGGTCTTGGACAGAGGAAGTGCCATACCATTGTCACACGTATTGGGATACAATGAAAAGTATTGTTTCTTGCGTGCCATACAGACAAAATATACCATTCATAGAGAAGGAAATGCGAGAGTGCAGAATATAGTGTTATGGTCATAGCTAGGGTGTGGCGAAAGATCAACTTAATGCAAAGTAGGTCCATTCAGAAGTCTTATGGCAACAGGGAAGAAGCTGTTCTTGAGTTGGTTGGTACGTGACTTTTTAGTTGTATCTGTGTCTCACATGGGGAGCAAGCACTGTATTATGGTCACAATGTGGTACAGTTGGCGGTGACTGAATGAGGATTTTACTATTTTCCAACCACAGAGAGCAATTTCCTCTCAGATTTAAGCTAACATCAAATTGCACTTCCACCACTGACTCTCAGTAGTAGCAGTGTGTACCATCTACAAGATGCACTGCAGCAATACACCAAAGATCCTTAGACAGCACCTTCCAAACCCACGATCACTTCCATCTAGAAGGACAAGGGCAGCAGATACATGGGGAACACCACCACCTGCAAGTTCCCCTCCAAACCACTCACCATCCTGACTTGGAAATATATCGGCCATTCCTTCGCAGTCGCTGGGTCAAAATCCTGGAATGCCCTCCCTAACGGCATGGTGGGTCAACCCACAGCACGTGGACTGCAGCGATTCCAGAAGGCAGCTCACCACCACCTTCTCAAGGGGCAACTAGGGATGGGCAATAAATGCTGGACAAACCAGCGACGCCCATGTCCCACAAATGAATAAAAACTCACACTTATGATCTCGCCACAAGGAGTTAACAGGAACTATCTAACCCCCCCACGACATTTCTCTCTCAGTTACTTTAACAGAGATGTCAACCTATTTGTGGCATCAATTCTGCCGAGGCAGCAGGGTGGCACAATGGTTAGCACTGCTGCCTCAAAGTGTCAGAGACCCAGGTTCAATTCCCGGTTTGGGTCACTGTCTGTGTGGAGTTTGCACGTTCTCCCCGTGTCCGTGTGGGTTTCCTCCGGGTGCTCCGGTTTCCTCCCACACTCGAAAGATGTGCGAGTCAGGTTGATTGGCCATGATAAATTGCGTCTTAGTGTCTAGGGGACTAGCTAGGGTGAATGCATGGGGTTATGGCGATATGGACTGGGTGGGACTGTGGTCTCTGCAGACTCGATGGGCCGAATGGTCTCCTTTTGTAGGGATTCTATGATGAATAGATGGAGGAATGTAAAACAAACTTGAATTCTTCACCTGCTAATAGCAACAATACCTTCTGGGTTGTGAGGTTTGTTTTAAAGGCTGTTGCCAAAATAACTCGTTGAAGTATTGTCTGTGGATTTTATTGGCGGTCGGGGGTGAGAGGGCGAATTCTGGTGCTGGGACTGAACCTAGTTGGGTGGGCAACGTCTGTGGCATCCATCGCCCTCGCAGCACTGACCAAAACAGGTCACCAGGAAGTTGTATAGGGAGTTGGAGAGGTCACACCTGGGGTATTGTGTGCAGTTTTGGTGTTCTTACCTGAGGAACATAAGAACGTAAGAAATAGGAGCAGGAGTAGGCCATCTAGCCCTTCGAGCCTGCCCCGCCATTCAATAAGATTATGGCTGATCTGAAGTGGATCAGTTCCACTTTCCCCCTTCCTCCCCATAACCCTTAATTCCCTTATCGATTGGAAATCTATCTACCCGTGACTTAAATATATTCAGCGAGGTAGCCTCCATTGCTTCAACGGGCAGAGAATTCCAGAGATTCACCACCCTTTGAGTGAAGAAGTTCCTCCTCGACTCTGATCTAAACTGCCCCCCACCTTATCTTGAGGCTGTGTCCTCTCGTTCTGCTATCCTTTCTAAGCGGGAAGAATCTCTCTACTTCTACCCCATCTAGCCCCTTCATTATCTTGTAAGGAAGGATGTCCTTGCTATAGAGGGAGTGCAGCGAAGGTTTACCAGGCTGATTCCTGGGATGGCAGATCTGTTCCATGAGGACAGACTAAGTCGGTTAGGATTGTACTCACTGGAGTTTAGAAGAGTGAGGGGGGATCTCATAGAAACTTATAAAATTCTAACAGGGTTAGAGAGGGTAGATTCAGAAAGAATGTTCCCAATGGTGGGGAAGTCCAGAACTGGAGGTTATAGCTTGAGGATAAGGGGTAAACCTTTTAGAATTGAGATGAGGGGAAATTTCTTCACCCAGAAGTTGGTGGATGTGTGGAATTCACTCCCACAGAATGTAGTTGAGGCCAAAACGTTATCTGATTTCAAGAAGAAATTAGATATAGCTCTTGGGGCTAAAGGAATCGAGGGATTTGGGAGGAAGGGGGGATCAGGATATTGAATTCGATGATCAGCCATGATCGTAATGAATGGTGGAGCAGGCTCGAGGGGCTGAATGGACCACACCTGCTTCTGGTTCTTGTGTTTCTCTGTGATAAGCTTGGGATGGGACTGGGACTATTGCACTTGTGCCGACATGGTGGTTCTCTGGGATCTCAAGCCTAAAGCCTGGAACGCTGACAAGGGTAAAGGTAAAACCGGATAAAAAAATCACACTGTCATCAAATTCAACCTTTCTAACGAGGGGCCTCAGTGCCTGTCTCGGAACATGTGGCTGTGTTACATGGAGAAAAAACCTCTTTCCTAAGTCAAGGAGAAATAGATTAAACATGATTAATCCTGGTGGATGCCTTAATTCCATTGGTGCACCAAATCTAATTACTGTTGTAGAGGTGTTTGATTGAGCAGCCTGGAACTCAGTGTTTTATGAATCCGTTAACAATCTCTTCCACTGCACCAGAGTAAAAACTCTTTAATGAGCTCTGATGTGGAAGATTAGAATTAAGTGGTGGTTGTATGTGCGCGTGTGTACGTGTGTGTGTACCTGTGTATGTGTGTATGAGTGTGTTTGTGTGTGTGCATGTGTGTGTGTGTGCATGTGTGTGTGTTTACGTGTGCATGCGTGTTTGTATAGAGGTGTGTGAGTGTGTATAAGTGGGTGTGTATGTGTGCATGTGTGTGTGAGTGCGTGTGTTGTGTCTGCGCATGTGTGTGAGTTTGTGTGTACGGGTGCATTTGTGTGTGTGTATATGGGTGTGTGTATGTGTGCATGTGTGTGTGTTGTGTGTGCGTATGTGTGTAAGTTGTGTGTACGTGTGCACGTGTGTGTGTGTGTGTGAATGGTTATGTGAGTGTGTGTGTATGTGTGCATGTATGTGAGTGTGTGTGTATGTGTACGGGTGTGTGAGTACGTGTGCATGTGTGTGTGTATGTATGGCTGCATGAGTGTGTGTGTGTGTATATATATATGGGTGTGTGTGTGTGTATACGGGTGTGTGTGTATGTGTGTACGGGTGTGGGTGTGTGTGTGTGTGTGTGTGTGTATGGGTGTATGTGTGTGTGTGTGTGTATGTGTGCGTACGGGTTTGTGTGTGTATGTGTGTGTACGGGTGTGTGAGTGTGTGTGTACGGGTGTATGTGTGTGTGTGTACAGGTGTGCGAGTGTGTGTGTGTGTGTGTGTGTACGGGTGTGTGAGTGTGTGTGTGTGTGTATGTGTGTGTGTGCGTGCGGGTGTGTGAGTGAGTGTGTGTGTACGGGTGTGTGTGTGCGCGCGCGTGTGTGTGTGTGTACGTGTGTGTGTGTGTGTGTGTGTGTATGTGTGTACGGGTGTGTGTGTGTGTACGGGTGTGTGTGTGTGTACGGGTGTGTGTGTATGTGTGTGTGTGTGTATGGGTGTATGTGTGTACGGGTGTGTGTGTGAGTGTGTGTGTGTGTGTGTGAGTGTGTGTGTGTATGTGTGTGTATGGGTGTGTGAGTGTGTGTGTGTGTGTGTATGGGTGTGTGTGTGTGTGTATGTATGTGTGTGTGTATATGTGTGTACGGGTGTGTGTGTATATGTGTGTACGGGTGTGTGTGTGTACGGGTGTATGAGTGTGTGTGTGTGTGTGAGTGTGTGTGTATGTATGTGTGTGTATGGGTGTGTGAGTGTGTGTGTGTATGTGTGTGTGTATATGTGTATATGTGTGTACTGGTGTGTGTGTGTGTACAGGTGTATGAGTGTGTGTGTGTGAGTGTGTGTGTGTGAGTGTGTGTGTATGTGTGTGTATGGGTGTGTGAGTGTGTGTGTGTATGTGTGCGTGTATATGTGTGTATGGGTGTGTGTGTATATGTGTGTACGGGTGTGGGTGTGTGTGTATATGTGTGTACGGGTGTGTGTGTGTGTGTACGGGTGTATGAGTGTGTGTGTGTGAGTGTGTGTGTGTATGTGTGTGTATGGGTGTGTGAGTGTGTGTGTGTATGTTAGTGTGTATATGTGTGTATGGGTGTGTGTGTGTGTACGGGTGTATGAGTGTGTGTGTGTGAGTGTGTGTGTATGGGTGTGTGAGTGTGTGTGTATGGGTGTATGTGTGTACGGGTGTGTGTGTGTGTGTGTGTGTGTGTATGTGTATGGGTGTGTGTGTGTGTGTGCATGGGTGTGTGTGTGTGTGTGTGCGTGTGTATGTGTGTGTGAGTGTGTGCGTGCATTTCTGTGTAATTTACAATCAGAGTGAGCTCCCTTATTCCCCTAGCTACTGAATGCAGCCTTGTCTGAGTGCTGGAAATAAAACCTTTGTACTCTTGTAGGTTTACAGATAATTTTGCAGAAGAACCCGGTCTCAGGAGGGAAGAGATTTTCTACATTTAGCAGCTGTGTTGTTGTTGGCCAATTCGTTAGAAAAATTGCCAAAAGATTTTTGGCTATTGAAAGGATTTGCTACAATAATCAGACAATTATTTAACTCAATTATTTATCAGTTATAATCTGTTATTATCTTTCACTGTCTGCCTCCATTTCCTGGGCTTCCTTCTCAGGCTTGAATATCCGTGAAAGTTGCCAAGTTCGATCCAGGATTACCAATCTGGAGGAACGAACAATGTTGGCGCCACACGGCAGCGCAGTGGTTAGCACTGCTGCCCCATAGCGTCAGGGTCCCGGGTTCGATTCCCGACTTGGGTCACTGTCTGTGCGAAGTCTGCACATTCTCCCCGTGTCTGCGGGGGTTTCCTCTGGGTGCTCCGCAGTCCAAAGATGCAGGGATTAGGTGGATTGGCCACGCTTAATAAGGGACGAGCAGGGTAAATGTGTGGGATAGGACCTGGGTGGCACTGTCGTTGGTGCAGACTCGATGGGCCAAATGGCCTCCTGCACTGTAAGGACTCTATGAACTACAGTAATCACTGTTGGATTGTGGAAAACACAGCTGCCAATTTGTGCACAGCAAGATCCCACAAACATCAATGATAAGTTGTTTTGGTGATGTTGATTGAGGGATAAATATTAGCCTGGAACAACCCACCTTGCTGGTCTCTGAAATCATCTTTGACCTGCATCTGAGAGTGTGGCCACAGTGAGAAGTCTCACAACACCAGGTTAAAGTCCAACCAGTTTATTTGATAGTAACCTCACAAGCTTTCGGAAACAGTGTTCCTTCATCAGAACCTTCCACACTCCTAACAGAGGAACACCATCTCCGAAAGCTTGTGAGATTACTATCAAATTAACTGGTTGGACTCTAACTAGTGTCGTGAGACTTCTTACTGTGTTTACCCCAGTCCAATGCCGGCATCTCTACATCCTGAGAGTGTGCGCAGGGCCTCAGTTTAACATCTTACTCAAGAGACAGCATCTCCAGCAGCGCAGCACGCCCTCAGCACTGAACTGCAGGTCAACTATGATCTATGGGCAAGAGTCGTGGAGTGTGGGATTCATACTGACATCCTGCCAGTTCAGAGGCAGCAGCACTACCCAGCTGAGTCACTGCTGACTCTGCAAATATCTCAAACTGGAATCAATCACGAGCTCTCAGTAATGCTGACAAACGACTGGGTCATTGTTACAAAAAAAAACCAGAGGGTGGGATTTTCCAGCCGCACTCGCTGCAGGACTGGAAAATCCCGCCCGAGGTCAGCGGACTTTTACATGGACCGCGTCCCACCCGCTGCAATTCCCGTGGCGGGGGAAAATTCCACCCATTGAGTTCATTATCGTCCTTCCAGGGAAGGAAAGAAGGAGACTTGCTGCTTCCCCACCAGCCCAAGGACACCCAGATGTCCGTTCTGAGCCCACCATCCCCCCCCACCAGCCCGGTACCTTACAGCCTTTAACATAGAAGATAGGAATAGGAGGAGGCCATTCAGCCCTTCGAACCTGCTCCACCATTCGTTACGATCATGGCTGATCATCCAACTCAATAGTCTAACCCTGCTTTCTCCCCCATAACCTTTGATCCCATTCGCCCCAAGTGCTATATCTAGATGCTTCTTGAACACATTCAATGTTTTGGCATCAACTGATTCCTGAATTCCACAGGTGAAGAAATGTCTCCTCATTCCCATCCTAAATGGTCTTCCCCGAATCCTCAGACTGTGACCCCTGGTTCCGGATTCCCCCTCCATCAGGAAGATCCTTCCTGCATCTCCCCTGTCTGGTCCAGTTAGAGTTTTAATAATCTCCGTGAGATCCCCCCCCTCATTCGCCTGAACTCCAGTGAAAACAATTCTAATCTAGTCAATCTCTCCTCATACATCAGTCCCACCATCCCAGGAACCTGTCCCCCCCTTCAAACCCTTTGAAAATGTGAAATAGTTCAGAGGTGCTGGGATACAATACTGTCCCCCAGCAACGTGCCCGCAATTGTTCCTGTCCCTACTGACGACAGGTGGCACAGTGGTTAGCACTGCTGCCTCACAGTGCCAGGGACTCAGGTTTGATTCCTGGCTTGGGTGACTATCTGTGCAGAGTTTGCACATTCTCCCCATGTCTGTGTGGGTTTACTCCGGATGCTCCGGTTTCCTCCCACAGCCCAAAGACGTGCGGGTTTGATGGATTGGCCATGCTAAATTGCCCCTTAGTGTCCTGGGATGCATTGGGTAGAGGGATTAGTAGGTAAATATGTGGGATTACAGAGATAGAGCCTGGTTGGGATTGTTGTTGGTGCAGACTCGATGGGCCAAATGGCCTCCTTCTGCACTGTAAAGTTTCTGTGATTCTTCTATCATCAAAAATCCCCCCAATATCTCAGTAACAGGTGAAGTAACAACAGGATTAAGGTTCTTGGATGGTGGTTCTCAGTCTGCCCAAGACCACGCGTGATGTGGAATTGTGGACTGGGGTGGGCACAGTAACAAGTCTCACAACACCAGGTTAAAGTCCAACAGGTCTATTTGATAACACAAGCTTTTGGAGCACTGGCCCTTCATCAGATGAGTGATGAAGGAACGGTGCTCCTAAAGCTCGTGTTACCAAATAAACCTGTTGGACTTTAACCTGGTGCTGTGAGATGACTTACAAGTCCATGTAACGCACGGTGTAACAGCTTTTTAAACTACAGACTGCCTTCTATTCTGCACTTTCTTTTCTCTCCAGTATCTTCGCCAAGTTTTGCTCTTCAGGTTTGTATTTCCTGCAGCTGCTGTTCTGAATATTCTGGCGGCTGCCGTCACAGATGAAAGGAAGCGAGGCAGAATTATTCCGCACAGTTCCCAAACAGAACACAAGAAACAGGAGCCGGGGAAACAGGAGCCAACAGCCCATGGGGTCAGCAATGATATTCAGGGCTGGTTTTCAACTCCACTTTCCTGCCCATTCCCCACGGTTCCCCGAGAGACCAAAACTCTGTCCATCCTTTACAGCCCGAAATATCCTCAACAATAGAGGGTCCACAACCCTCTGCGTTCGAGAATTCAAAGGATTCCCAAAGGACTCTGACTGAAGATACTCCACGTCATCTCAAGGTGCATTGGCCATCCTAAGTTCTCCCTCAGTGTATCCAAACAGGCACCGGAGTGTGGCAACTCGGGGAATTTCACAGTAACTTCATTGCGGTGTTAATGTAAGCCTTACTTGTGACACTAATAAATAAACTTTATATGGTTGCTTTCTTACGAAAGCATTCTAAGCAATGCATCTCAGCCAAAATAGGATAGTCGGCATCCAACAAGACCTAATACATGGCAAATGTTATATGTAACTACAGATGGAGAAAATACTGTTGGTAACAGTTTAGAAGGATGAGCAGGGATCTGATCGAGGTATATAAAATTTTAAAAGGGACTGATACAATAAATAGACACCAAATGTTTCCCCTTGTGGGGCAATCTCAAACAAGAGGTCACAAGTATTGGTTGAGAGGTTTAAAACTGAAATGAGGAGGATAAGTTTAGTTTACTTTTAAAGTTTATTTATTAGTATCACAAGTAGGTTTACATTAATGAAGTTACTGTGAAAAACCCCCAGTCGCCACACTCTGGTGCTGTTTGGGTACACTGAGGGAGAATTTAGTATGGCCAATACACCTAAAAGCAGCACATCTTTCGGACTGTGGGAGGAAATCAGAGCGCCCGGAGGAAGCCCACCCACGCAGAGACGGGGAGAATGTGTAGTCTCCGCACAGACAGTGACCCGAGGCTAGGAGTCCAACTCGGGTCCCTGGCGCTGCGAGGCTGCAGCGCTAACCACTGTGCCACCGTGTCACCCTTCTCGCAGAGGGTGGTGAGTTTGTGGAACTCGCTGCCCCATAGCGCGGTGGAGTCTGAATCATTTATTGGTTTCAAGAAGGAGATAGATATATTTCTAAAAAAAAAGGGTTAAAGGGAAATGGGGAACAGGTGGACAGGTGGATTTGAGACCAGGGAGAGATCAGCTATGATCTGATCGAATGGCAGAGCAGGCTCGAGGACTGAATTTACCCACTTCTGCTCCTAATTCCTACGTTCAGAGAGAATCATAGAATCTTACAGAACAGAAGGAGGCCATTTGGCCCATCAAGTCTGCACCTACCACAAACCCACCCAGGGCCCTATTCCAGTAACCCCATGCATTTACTCTAGCTAGTCCCCCTGACATTAAGGGTCAATTTAGCGTGGCCAATCCGTCTAACCTGCACATCTCTCGGACTCTGGGAGGAAACCGGGGTACCCGGAGGAAACCCACGCAGACATGGGTAGAATGTGCAAACTCCACTAGAGAGTGACCCAAGCCAGGGATCAGTCCCTGGTGCTGTGAGGCAGCAGGGCAAACCACGATGCCACTGTGCTACCCCAAAAGTTCTTATGTAACTATTCCATAAAACCATAAAACACAGGAGCAGAATGAGGCCATTCGGTCCATCGAGTCAGTTCCAGCACTGAAACTGGTGGTCAAACATTCTCATATTGGTGTTGATTGGATCTCAACATTCCGAAAGTTCCATAAACTTTATGCTTAACTTTTAATATATCTTTATTAGAGGGGGGAGTCACAGATTTCAAAATATCCATCAGCTCCCCTGCTCCGAAAAGTTACCGTCCCTGAAAATGACCGAAGTCAAAATATTAGAAAATGAAGTTATAAAAATCGGCCACAAACTCTGGCTCAAAAAACGTATATAATCTCTGGAAAACTGTGCAGCATCTGTGCTGCTGTGGGGTAGCTACTGCTCTCGCAGTGGATTTATAAGATGCTTTAGGGAGGGCTTGATTTTTAATGGGCTTGGATCTCAGCCTAAATGTGTCGTACAAAAGAGCCTATGTATTTAAATTCACGTTTTATTCCCCCACCCCCAACAATCCCCCCCCGTCCCCACCATCGGAATTACTGAATGCCTGACACTGTCTTGTAAAAAGCTGCACCATTCCAAGTTATAAAATAAATCGGTCTCCTGTAAAAACAATGTGGATGCTTAATTCATTCAATGGCAGAAAATTATCCTTGTTTGATCAGTCCAGCGCTCTGCTTGTCCAGACTACACACAAGAAACTCTGTGTCTGTCCACAAGAGTATCAGTCCTACCATATGGAGCACCGGTGAAGCCACACCGAGAGCACTGTGCGTAATGTTGGTCTCCAGACCCAGGGAAGGACATACTTACCCCAGACACAGTGCAATGAAGGTTCTCTAGATTGGTTTCTAGAATAACTGATTGTTCCACAAGGAAAGATTGACTAAGACTAGTGCTATTAACCCCAGCCCTAACTCTTGGGCAGCACGGTGGCACAGTGGGTAGCACTGCTGCCTCACAGCGTCGGGGAGCTGGGTTCGATTCCCAGCTTGGGAAGTCTGCACGTTCTCCCCGTGTCTGCACAGGTTTCCTTCGGGTGCTCCAGTTTCCTCCCACAACCCAAAGATGTACAGGATAGATAGACTGGCCATGCTGAATTGCCCCTTAGTGTCGGGGGGACTAGCTCGGGTAAATGCATTGGGTTATGGGGATAGGGCCTGGGTGGGATTGTGGTTGGTGCAGCCTTGATGGACTGAATGGCCTCCTTTTGCACTGTAGGATTCTATGAACTGAAAGGTTGCTACCACTGGCTGGGAAATGTTGAAAATGGGGGAGGTGTCATCATCTTATGATATTGGGTTGGCCATTTGGGCTTGTGCTGAGGAGAAATTTCTCAAATCGTAGAGTTGTGAGCGTTTGGACGTCTCTGTCCCCAAGGAGCTGCTGATGTTCAGTCACTGAGCATCTCCACATCAGAGATTAGTAGATAAAAGATCAGCTCTGATCTGATGAATGGTGGAACAGGCTCCAGGAGTCAACTGGTCTCCTCCTGCTCCATTTCCTGTGTTATTGTTGTGAGGGTGAGTTTATAAAGATGTAAAGAATGTTTGTAAAGAATATAAACTACTCAAAGGAGATCAACAGTGATTGATCTCTTTGAAAGTTGATTTGTACTCAGGGCTTGACAAATCTTAAACGACACCAGCATGTCTGCCTCCACCACCCTACTTGGCAATGCATTCCAGGCCCCTCACCCTCTGTGTAAAATACATCCCTCTGATATCTGAGTTAGACCTTGCCCCCCCTCACCTTGAACCTGTGACCCCTCGTGTTCGTCCCTCCGACCTGGGAAAAAGCTTCCCACTGTTCACCCTATCTATATCCTTCATTCTTCTATACACCTCTATTAGGTCTCCCCTCATTCCCTGTCTTTCCAGGAAGAACAACCCCAGTTTACCCAATCTCTCCTCGTAGCTAAGACCCTCCATACCAGGCAACATCCGGATAAACCTGCTCTGTACCCTCTCCAAAGCCTCCACATCCTTCTGGTAGTGCGGCGACCAGAACTGGACGCAGTACTCCAAATGTGGCCTAACCAGCGTTCTATACAGCTGTAACATCAGACGCCAATTTTTATACTCTATACCCCGTTCTATAAAGGCAAGCATGCCATATGCCTTCTTCACCACCTTCTCCACCTGTGCTGCCACCTTCAAGGGTCTGTGGACTTGCACACCCAGGTCCCTCTGCGTTTCTATACTCTTGATGGTTCTGCCATTTATTGTATAGCTCCTCCCTACATTAGTCCTACCAAAATGCATCACTTCGCATTTATCTGGATTAAATTCCATCTGCCATTTCTCCGCCCAATTTTCCAGCCTATCTATATCCTGCTGTATTCCCCGACAATGTTCATCGCTATCCGTAAGTCCAGCCATCATTGTGTCATCTGCAAACTTACTGATCACTCCAGTTACACCTTCTTCCAAATCATGTATATATATCACAAATAGCAGAGGTCCCTGTACAGAGCCCAGTGGAACACCGCTTGTCTCAGACCTCCAGCTGGAAAAAGACCCTTCCACTGCTACCCTCTGTCCCCTGTGGCCAAGCCAGTTCTCCACCCATCTAACCACCTCTCCTTTTATCCCATGAGATTTAACCTTTTGCACCAAGCTGCCATGAGGGACTTTGTCAAACGCTTTACTAAAATCCATATAGACGACATCCACGGCCCTTCCCTCATCAACCGTTTTTGTCACCTCCTCAAAAAACACCACCAAATTTGTCAGGCATGACCTCCCTCTTACGAAACCTTGCTGTCTGCCACTAATGAGATTATTCTAAATGTGCATAGATCCTATCTCTAAGGATCCTCTCCAACAAGTTCCTTACCACGGACGTCAAGCTCACCGGCCTATAATTACCCGATTTATAGCAGAACTACCACAAGGATGGCGAGATGCTATTAACAAGCAGGCCAACACTATTCCTCCTATATTTAACCCTCCCTGCACTGATCCTTTGACCAGGGTGGTGTTGCTCTATGTGACTTTGAGGGGCAGTCACACAAGGAATGGAATCACGCTGATGTCATAGACAATACAGTATGCAAAGAGCTTGATTCCAGATGGAGCAAATGGCCAGAGGTTGGAGTGCCAGTTCAGGGATGGCAAGCGCCCGAGGTAGTGGGCCACCAGTGACCGGGAGGCACCAGGACGCCAGTACTGGCACTGTCTGGGGCACACACCAATGCTGCCAGCAACAGGAAGAATCGCACACTCGCTACTGGATGCAGTGTGGGTCAAAGTATGTGTGTGCCCTCGATGCCTGGCCAATGGTGTGAGGGGCTACAGTGCGACGTATCCCAGGAAACCTGTGAGTAACACCCTCTGCTGGCCGGCGGGGGTAACTTTACATTGCAACAATATCTGACCCCAGAGATTCGCGGCCATTCTCCCTCTTCCTGCTCCAATGAAGTGATAAAACTCCTCAGAGGCTGGTGCCCCTTCACCCGATTCCCTTCATTTACAAACGTATCTCCACCCCTAGAGTGCTCCAGGTAGAAAGTCAGAATCCGGAGTGCCAGTGGCTCTGACACTTCCATATTTATATTCAGCTAAGGCTCCCTGATTAGCCAGGCAATCAGTGCCTCAATCAGGGAGCTCGTACCCTAAGAAGTCCACCTCATGGGCCTTATTGAGGTCTTTGCAAAGAGCTACAACTCTTTCTGAACATGGGAAGAATTACAGCTTACTTTAATAGACTCTTAACTGATCCTTTCAAATGCGAACAAGCAACGAGTATACAAAGATATTTCATGTAAATTGATATGTAAGCTGGGGGTAGCACAGTGGCACAGTGGTTAGCACTGCTGCCTCACAGCGCCAGGGACCGGGGTTCAATTCCAGTCTTGGGTCACCGTATGTGGGAGTTTGCACAATCTCCCCGTGTCTGTGTGGGTTTCCTCCGGGTGCTCCAGTTTCCTCCCAGAGTCTGAAAGATGTGCTGTTTAGATGTACTGGCCATGCTAAATTCTCCCTCAATGTACCCGAACAGGCGCTGGAGTGTGGCAACTAGGGTTTTTCACAGTAACTTCATTGCAGTGTTAACGCAAACCTGCTTGTGACCCTGATAAATAAACGTTATTTTCCTGACCTGTTCAAGCACAGGAAAGGCCTCTTCTCGATTTGTTTTACACCTCTCAGGCTTTCACCCAGTGAAAGATTTCCTACAATTGATTGGGGTGGGGGCAATTAGCCAATTTAGAAAACAGAATAATTGTGATATCCCGTGTAAAGCAGGAGATACAGAGAATACGAGGCCTGAGTTAAGTGTGTTTTTCCAGCTACAGTGGTTTGTGTTGCAAGGCTGAAAATGTGGGTGGCACAGTGGTTAGCACTACTGCCTCACAGCGCCAGGGACCCGGGTTCGATTCCCGGCTCGGGTCACTGTCCGTGTGGAGTCTGCACATTCTCCCCGTGTCTACCTGGGTTTCCTCCTGGATGCTCCGGTTTCCTCCCACAGCCTGAAAGACGTGCTGGTTAGGGTGCATTGATCCGAACAGGCGCCAAAGCGTGGCTACCAGGGGAATTTCACAGTAACTTCATTGCAGTATTAACGTAAGCCTTACATTGTGATTAATAAATAAAATAACAACAGCTAGAAAAGAAAGTGTGATTATTCTGTAGGATGATTGAATCACAGAATTGTTTCTCGGCAGAAGGAGGCCATTCGGCCCACCAAGTATGTGCTAACTCTCCAAACGAGCATCATGACTCCGTGCTATTTCCCTGCATTTTTCCCCTCCCGTCCCCTGCGCATTGTTTCAAATAGGGTTTGTCTTTCAGATTGGAAACATTATTGTTGAGATAAAGACTGTTTGTGATATTAGTGCTGTAAACATTTAACGTTTGCCGTCTTTCTGCTCTTCTAACAAAACTATTGACCCAATTAAAATAAGCAGCTTAATTGCTGCGTTAAAACTGAAGCTGGAATAATGTCACGGGAACAGGTTAAGCATTCACGTGCTAATCCCAAAGGATTCAAGGCTCAATACCTGAGGCGATGAAATATAGCAGCAGAGGGGCTTTGAGGCTTTACACGGATCAAGTGTTTCAGTTCTCAATCCCTGTACAATGGCAAACAGCCTGGACTGCTTTTCATTCCGTTAGCAAGATTTCCATTCGTACTGTGGAATTTTACCGGCACGTCTGTCCGAGGTTCGTACGATCCCACCCGAGGCCAGCGGAGAGTGCTGTTCTCCGAGCCTCGCCCGCTCCGATTCCGGTAGAATTCCAGCCTTAGTCCTCCATATTTAACGTGCAATAAGTGGACCGAGGACTCGGCTAATTCACAAACACTCCGGGTGGGATTTTTCGGCCGTGCTCACCCCAAGACGGGACGGCACGGTGGCACAGTGGTTAGCATAGCTGTCTCACAGCGCCAGGGACCCGGGTTCAATTCCGGCCTCGGGTAACTGTCTGTGCAGAGTCTGCATGTTCTCCCCATGTCTCCTCCGGGTGCTCTGGTTTCCTCCCATACTTCAAAGATGTGTGGGTTAGGTTGATTGGCCATGCTAAATTGACCGTAGGCTCAGGGAGATTAGTAGGGTAAATGTGTGGGGTGATGAGAATAGAGCCTGGGTGGGATTGTGGTAGGTACAGACTCGATGGGCCAAATGGTCTCCTTCTGTACTGTAGGAATTCTATGATTCCAAGGCTGGAAAATCCCACCCGATGACAACAGATCTTTGCATGGGCAGTGTCCCGCTCGCTACCATTCCCGTGGTGGATGGGACAGGAAAATTTTACAGCCTGTGTCAGTGTTCATTGCATGCTTGATGTATTGAAGGGATTAAAGTGCATCATTTTTACTCCTTGCTGACCCCTCCTCCACCCTCCCCCCCTGCGTAAAACAAGTTCTGAATTTCTGTGTTTATTGTACAGCTAAGTCGGGCAGCACCCAGTGCTGCAGTTCGCCATTCGTCACAAGACAGTCCAATATGTGTTTAATCAAAAGAAATGCGGCTGCAATAAATTCTTGCAAACATTCCTCATTTCGCTGTTTAAAGAAATCATTTGCACTTATTTTTGGTCATTAAAGGCTCAGTCGGTCAAACTGGAAGTTTGTTCCAGAGACGTAAAGCAGGGAGTATGGAGAATGTGTGCCTTGAATCAAGCCTGTTCCTCCAAATGCAGTGGTTTGTGTTACAAAGCTGAAGGGCCAGGATAGAAGGTGTGACTATTTTGGAAAACAATCTTTTCACAGAATTGTTACGACGCAGAAAGAGGTCATTCGGCCCATCAACCCTGCCCTCGCTCCCCGTATGAGCATCATGACTTAATGCCATTCCCCTGCCTTACCCCACCTCCCGTACCCCTGCACATTGTTTCTGTTGGTTATTTAATGCCCTCTTGAATGCCTCAATTGGACCTGCCTTGACCACGCTCCCAGGAGGAACATTCCAGAACCCAACCGCTCGTTCTGTGATAAGCTTTTCCTCCAAACACATTTGCTCCTTTTGCAAATTACTTTAAATCTCTGCCTTTTAATTTTTGGTTCCTTTACCAGCGGGAACAGTTTCTCCCTGTCTACTCTGTCCAGCCCCCTCATCTCTATCAAATCATCTCTCAGCCTTCTTCTTCTTGAAGTGACACAGTGGTTGGCACTGCTGCCTCACAGTGCCAGGGACTCAGGTTCGAATCCCAGCTTGGCTCAGTGTCTGTGTGGAGTTTGCACGTTCTCCCCGTGTCTGCGTGGGTTTCCTCCGGATGCTCCGGTTTCCTCCCACGGTCCGAAAGATGCGCTGATTAGGTGCATAGACTGTGCTAAATTCTCCCTCAGTGTAGCCGAACAGGCGCCGGAGTGTGGCGACTAGGGGATTTTCACAGTAACTTCATTGCAGTGCTAATGTAAGCTGACTTGTGACACTAATCAATAAACTTTAAACTTAAACTTTCTCTCCAAGAAGAACAGTCCCAACCTCTCCAAACTATCCTGATAACTGAAGTTACTCATCTTGTAAATAAACCTCTTCCACACTTTTCCCATTGTATTCACATCCCTCCCGTAGTGTGGCACCCAGAACTGTACACAATATTCCAGTTGGGCTCTAACCAGTCTCTTGTATAAGTTAAGTGTAATTTTGATTTGAAGACTGGTGAGATATCACAATTTTTTTGTTTTCATTCACAGGTTGTGAGTGTTACTGGCAGGTCCAGCATTTATTGCCCGATGAGGTAGTGGGAAGCCCATTTTGAGAAGATCAGAAGTTCCACTGTTGCTGTATGTTATCACCTCATGTTTTTAGCTTTGAATCCATTGGAAAATGGTTGAGATATCCAGATCACCAACAACCTGTCCTGGTCCCCCCATGCTGATGCTATAGTTAAGAAAGCCCACCAACGCATCTATGTTCTCAGGAGACTAAGGAAATTTGGCATGTCAGCTACAATTCTCACCAACTTCTGCAGATGCACCATAAAAAGCGTTCTTTCTGGTTGTATCACAGCTTGGTATGGGCTCCTGCTCTGTCCAGAACCATAAGGAACTACAAAAGGTCATGAATGTAGCCCAACCTATTACTCAAAAGAGCCTCCCACCCATTGACTCTGTCCACACTTCCCACTGTCTTGGCAAAGCAGCCAGCACAATTCAGGACCACACACATCCTGGACATTCTCTCTTCCACCTTCTTCCGTCAGGAAAAAGATACAAAAGTCTGAGGTCACGAACCAACCAACTCAAGAACAACTTCTTCCCTGCTGCTGTCAGACTTTTGAATGGACCTACCTCATATTAAGTTGATCTTTCTCTACACCCTAGCTATGACTGTAACACTACATTCTGCACTGTCTCCTTTCCTTCTCTATGAACGGTATGCTTTGTCTGTATAGCGCGCAAGAAACAATACGTTTCACTGTGTGACAATAACAAATCAAATCAAATCAAAAAGGAATTAGCACGTGAATGCTTGTTCCCATTCTCCATTTTAAAATGCTCTTTCCTTTATCACATTGAAGTATGACTTCATGTGCATAGCTGTGTGAACAGTGAGCGCTTAGAATCATAGAGTCATAGCGTCATAGAGATTTACAGCATGGAAACAGGCCCTTCAGCCCAACTTGTTCATACCGCCCTTTTTTCTTTTAATGATTAAGCTAGTTCCAATTGCCCTCATTTGGCCCATATCCCTCTATACCCATCTGACCCATGTAACTACCTAAATGCCTTTTAAAAGATAAAATTGTACCCACCTCTACTATTGCCTCTGGCAGCTTGTTCCAGACACTCACCACCCTCTGTGTGAAAACATTGCTACTCTGGTTCCTTCTCGCTCTCTCACCTTAAACCCCTGCCCTCTAGTTTTAGACTCCCCTATCTTTGGGAAAAGATGTTGACTATCTAGCTGATCTGTGCTCTTCATTATTTTATAGACCTCTGTAAGATCACCCCTAAACCTCCTATGCTTGTTTATATAAACACCAGATTAAGCAGAATGATTTTCTACTGACACAAGTCAAAACGAGCATTCTCGTGGATTTCCACAGAAAATATCCACCGTTTGCATAAATGGACAGAACAACAGGAAGATTATTTGTCACTGGACTAGCAATCCCGGGGACTGGATGACAGATTCGGGGATTTAGGTTACAAAGATTTGAGTTTTGGAGTTACAAGATTTGAAGTTATGTGATTCAAGTTACGAGATTCGGAGGTTTGAGATACAAAGTTATGTGGTTCAGAGATTTGAGACTCAGAGTTACGAGATTCAGAGATTTGAGATTTGGAGTTACGAGCTCTGGAGATTTCAGATTCGAAGTAACGAGATTCGGGGATTTGAGATTCAGAGATACGAAATTCAGAGATTTGAGATTTGGTGTTACAAGATTTGGAGATTTGAAATTCTAAGTCATAAGATTCAGAGATTTGAGATTCGAAGTTACAAGATTCGGAGTTTTGAGATTCGGAGTTATGAGATTTGAGATTAGAGAAAAGAAACCAGCAAGGCTTTAAAATCAACACTCTCCTCTTTTTTTAACATCCTAAACACATTTTCTTCCTGCGTTAAAATCCTCCTTTTCTCTCTCCCACTGGGCCATCTCTCACTTGTTCTACATCATTATTGCAATCCCTCCCAGCTCCCACCAATCACTGTCCCAGCTCTTCCACCCCCTGTACGCAGTATAAGGACAGTAAAAAGTCTGACAACACCAGGTTTTAGTCCAACCGATTTATTTGATAATAGACTCACAAGCTTTCGGGGTTAGCCCCTTCGTCACCTGACGAAGGGGCTAACTGTTTACGCCAGTCCAACGCCGGCATACCCACATCATGCAGTATAAGGGACAGTGATTGGTGGGAGCTGGGGAGAGATTGCAACAATAATGTAGCAAACCTTAAGAACAAGTGAGAGATGGCCCATTGGGGGAGGGGGAAGGAGGGTTTGCTCCAATGCAAAAACCCTCTTTAGTCCTGAAGAAGGGCCTCAAAAAGTTTCCTCTCCCTCTGGACGCTGCCAGGCCAGCAGAGCTTTTCCAGCTTTCTCCGGTTTTGTTTCAGGTTCAGGCATCTGCAGTATTTTGCTTTTGTTTAAAATTGGGTGTGAGAATGAACACTGTACAAACAGCAGATATTAGCAAATGTTTAAATGCATAAACTAATTAGTTAAATTAATTTAATTAAATTAATTATCTAATGCCTACCAGTAAGTAGCAGAGAATGGAAATTCAGAGAATGCATGAAAATCATTTGCTTGCCTCTGTTCCTATGGGAGTTGAGATAAAGTGGGGGACAAATATTGACAGAGAGAGACAGAAAGTGTGGGAGGTTCACAGACGATTCTTCAATCATTCTCACAAATCCGTTTGCATTTGTAAGGTGGCAGTATCGCATTGTGCTCTTTAATTCATGAAGCTGTTTCAAGCAAAGAACTATTAAAGGATTTTGATTGTCATAAGTGCTTCACAGTAATAAAGAGAGATAACCTCAGGGATGTTCTAAGCAGAAATGAAGTCACTCGAAAAACTTCCTTTCCACCCACGCAGTCGTTGGATTGGATACTTTGGTGAAATTGGTTTCTATTTCAGAATGTCAACGCCATAATTTTTCTATTTTTTTTACTGTGAAACATGTTGTGAATTTAATTTACTGAGTGGAACTTTTTGGTTTGACAAATTGCTGGTTACGTTGCAGCACCTTTGGAAGAATCCTATCTCTCACAAGCAATGTTCTGGGAGAATCATAGAATCCTGATAGTGCAGAAGGAGGCCATTCAGCCCATTGAATCTACTACCGACTACAATCCCACTCGGGGCTCTCCCTGTAACCCCACTTATCAGCCTTACAAATCCCCCTGACACTAAGGGGAAATTTAGCAGGGTCAATCCACCTAACCAGCACATCTTCAGACTGTGGGAGGAAACCGGAGCACCCGGAGGAAACCCATGCAGATACAGGGAGAATGTGCAAACTTCACACAGTACCCCGAGCTGGGAATTGAACCTGGGTTCTTGGCGCTGTGAGGCAGCAGCGCTTACTGCTGTGCCACCTTGCTACCCAAACACAAGGACTTCTTTGCAAATCAGGCCCTATTTCCTTTTTATATCAGTTTACATACTTCATAGAAAATCAGAGAATCCCTACAATATTTAAGGTGGCCATTTGGCCCATTGAGTCTGCACCAGCCCAACTTTCCTCACCCAAACTGGCACTGGAGCAAGGCGCCTTCCTGCCAGCAATGCCCAGCATACCTTCCAGTTCTTTTACTCTTGTTCTACACTTCTAAAAATTCATTACGCCCTGGCTATGACTGTAACACTACATTCTGCATTCTCTCCTTTCCTTCTCTATGAACAAGATGCTTTGTCTGTATAGAACGCAAGAAACAATACCTTTCACTGTATGTTAATACATGTGACAATAATAAATCAAATCAAAAACCTTTTTTATCTTACCCATGACCCTGTAACCACCCCCCCCTCCTCTGTATTTATCCAAATAATCCCCCGAACCGACACATCTCGGGACACTAAAGAGCAATTTATCATGAACAATAAACCTAATCTGTCTTTTGGACTGTGGGAGGAAACCGGAGCATCTGAGAAAACCCACGCAGACATGGGGAGAATGTGCAAACTCCACACAGACTGGAATTGAAACTGGGTTCCTGGCGCTGTGAGGCAGCAGTGCTAACCACTGCCAACCGCTGCACCAGCGCTAACCACTGTGCCACCCACTTCAGACGCTGAATTTGAAAAATAGATTTCGTAGGACTTACGGCGGGCTGGCTAGTCCAGCATTTTTATTACGTTCCCTAACTGTCCTTGAAGAAGAATTATATTCTTCCTCTTGTAAATACTTAACCACACCCCCCCGGTTGGTCATATTTTCACTTTGAAGATTAGAAACTTTATAGACCGTTCTGCTCAAGACCCAAAATTTATGGAGGACAGACTGTGCTTTCCAAAGGCTGGGACCGAGGCCACAGTCCCGATACTTACACATGTCGAAAGCTTAGAAAAGTATATAAGGGGAGAAAGAATGTCTTTAAAACGGAGAAGGGTTTGATCAGATAGCGACACTGCACCAGCAAAATGCAGGGAAGTTGGCCTGCTGATGGCCAACCCGCCAACAATTTCCTGACAGAATGATGACAGGATCCGTTGGAGCTACAGGTGGCTCTGCTGAGGTGCACAGAGGTACGATTGTATCACTGGCTGGGTGATACAGCAACCTGAATGGGAACAGGTAGCCACTCAGTGCAGTGTTTTACTGAAGGCAGGAATCTTTCTATTACAATTCGGACACAAGTGTGAGACAGCAGTTCAGCCTCAGCTGGAGCAGGGCGTCCACTGGGCAATCGCACTTTACGTTAGAAACGTAGAAACTAGAAGCAGGAATAGGCCATTCGGCCCTTCGAGCCTGTTCCACCATTCATTATGATCATAGCTGATCATCAAATTCAATATCCTGATTCCCACCACCCTCCCATATCCCTTGATTCCCTTTAGCCCCAAAAGGTATATCTAAACTTTTCTTGCAATCACACAACATTTTGGCCTCAACTACTTTCTGTGGGAGTGAATTCCACACATTCACCACCCTCTGGGTGAAGAAATTTCTCATCTGGAGGAGGGAACCGAGTGTAGGGTGTCGAAATTTGCTGATGACACCAAGATTGGGGGAAAGGCAAATTGTGCGGAGGGTGTGGAGAGTCTGCAGAAGGATCTAGATAGGCTGGGCGAATGGGCCAGGAAATGGCAAATGGAATTTAATGTTGGCAAGTGTGAGGTGGTCCACTTTGGTAGGAAGAATGGTAGGAAGGACTATTACTTACGGGGCGAAAAACTGCAGCAGGCGACGGTGCAGACGGACCTCAGGGTCCTTGTGCATGAGTCGCAAAAACCCAGCCTGCAGGTGCAGCAGGTGGTCAGGAAGGCGAATGGGATGCTGGCCTTCATAGCGAGGGGGATTGAATATAAAAGTAGGGAGGTCTTGCTGCAGCTGTATAGGGCATTGGTGAGGCCGCAGCTGGAGTACTGTGTGCAGTTTTGGGCGCCGCACCTGCGCAAGGATATTTTGGCCCTGGAGGGAGTGCAGAGGAGGTTTACTAGGCTGATACCGGAGTTGAGGGGATTGAGCTATGAGGAGAGGCTGAATAAACTAGGCTTGTACTCGTTAGAGTTTAGAAGAATGAGGGGAGATCTCATTGAGACGTATAAGATGATGAATGGGATGGATAGGATAGAGGTGGAGAGACTCTTCCCGCTCAAAAAAGACAGTAGGACTAGGGGGCACAGCCTCAAGATAAAGGGGAGGCGGTTTAGAACGGAGTTGAGGAGGAACTTCTTCACTCAAAGGGTGGTGAATCTCTGGAATTCTCTGCCCGTTGAAGTGGTGGAGGCTGCCTCGCTAAATATTTTTAAGAAGCGGGTTGATGGGTTCTTGATAAGAGAGGGGATTAAGGGTTATGGGGAGAGGGCGGGAAAGTGGAACTGAGCAGCGACAGATCAGCCATGATCTTATTGAATGGCGGGGCAGGCTCGAAGGGCTAGATGGCCTACTCCTGCTCCTATTTCTTATGTTCTTATGTTCTTAAAAGGTTGCAGCTGTATAAAGTGCTGGTGGGACCACACCTGGAGTACTGTGTACTGTTTTGATCTCCTTAGTTGAGAAAGGATATACTGGCACTGGAGGGGGTGCAGAGGAGATTCACTAGGTTGATTCCAGAGTTGAGAGGGTTGGCTTATGAGGAGAGATGAATAGACTGGGATATACTCATTGGAATTCAGAAGAATGAGGGGGGGAATTGTAGAGAAACATATAAGATTATGAAGGGAATAGATAAAATAGAAGCAGGGAAATTATTTCCACTGGTGGGTGAAACTAGAACTAGGAGGCATGGCCTCAAAATAAGGGGAAGCAGATTTAGGACTGAGTTGAAGAGGAACTTCTTCACCCAAAGAGTTGTGACTCTGTGGAATTCCCTGCCCAGTGAAGCAGTTGAGGCTCCCTCATTGAATGTTTTTAAGGCAACGAAAGATAAATTTTTGAACATTAAAGGATGTAAAGGAATTAAGGGTTATGGTGAGCGGGCAGGCAGAGTTACAGAACAAAGAGACCTGGGGGTACAATGTTCATAGCTCTTGAAAGTGGAGTCACAGGTGGACAGAGTGGTGAAGAAGGCATTCAGCATACTTGGTTTTATCCATCAGAACATTGAATACAGGAATTAGGATATCTTGTTGAAGTTGGTAAGGCCACACTTGGAATACTGTGTGCAATTCAGGTCAGCCTATTATAGAAAGGATGTTATTAAACTAGAAAGAGTGCAGAAAAGATTTACTAGGATGGTACCGGGACTTGATGGATTGAGTTATAAGGAGAGGCTGGATAGACTGGGAGTTTTTTTCTCTGGAGTGTAGGAGGCTGAGGGGTGATCTTATAGAGGTCTACAAAATAATGAGGGGCACAGATCAGCTAGATAGTCAATATCTTTTCCCAAAGATAGGGAAGTCTAAAACTAGAGGGTGTAGGTTTAAGGTGAGAGGGGAGAGATATAAAAATGTCCAGAGGGGCAATGTTTTTCACACAGAGGGTGGTGAGTGTCTGGAACGAGCTGCCAGAGGTAGTAGTAGAGGCGGGTACAATTTTGTCTTTTAAAAAACATTTAGATAGTTACATGAATATGATGGGTATAGGATATGGGCCAAATGTGGGCAATTGGGATTAGCTTAGGGGTTTTAAAACAAAAGGGCAGCATGGATAAGTTGGGCTGAAGGACCCATGCTGTAAACCTCTATGATCATAATGAATGGTAGAGCAGATTCGAAGGGCTGAATGGCCTACTCCTGCTCCTAGTTTCTATGGTTATATAGATGCTATTGAATGAACCCCCCCTCCCCATCACCCCGATAGGGCCACTTTTTCTTAGTAATGCAATCGTTGGTGCTCAGACGCAGCAAAGGGGGGCAGCAAGCTCGCAGCAAACACAACTACAAAACAAGAGAAAATACTGGAAAATCTCAGCGGGGTCTGGCAGCATCTGTAAGGAGAGAAAGGAGCTGACGTTTCGAGTCCAGACGACCCTTTGTCAAAGCTCAAAGTACAAAACATGTTGGCAGCAAAATTTCAGCACCAGCTGTTTGATATTCCAGCTCCAAAACGATTCTAAAAGACCGGTTTCAACTATTTTTTTGCAGATAAACAAATCTTACCTTGAAAGATGCAGCACAGCGATAATTCTTTAATATTGATTTGGTATGTTAACAACACGGAGTTATTGCTATGAACAAGAGTCCTCGGAATGTGTGAATAACTCACTCCTTCTACACTGCAGTACCCCACACAATAAGGTGCTCCCAATCTTATTTATTCCTGCTAGTGTTTGCTTACCCTGCGGCCCTTGATTCCTCGCATCCCTGGGGATCCTCGAATACCTTTTGCACCCTAAGATCGAGAGAAAAGCACGATTGCCATCAACGCCTTGACACCAATAGCTCGACAAAATGTGCATTTTAAATTTATTTATTTGTATCACAAGTAGGCTTACATTAACACTGCGATGAAGTTACTGTGAAAATCCCCTAGTTGCCACGTTCCAGTGCACTGAGGGAGAATTTAGCAGGGCCAATGCACCTAAGCTGCATGTCTTTTGGACTGCGGGAGGAAACCGGAGCACATGGAGGAAACCCACGCAGATATGAGGAGAAGGTGCACCGACAGCGACCATGCTGGGAATCGAACCCGGGTCCCTAGCACTGTGAGGCAGCAGTGCTAACCACTGTGCCACCTGGCCACCCCACCACCTCAGACTTTAGTATCTTTCTCCTGAAGGAAGAAGGTGGAAGAGAGAATGTCGGGGTGTGTGGAGTCCTTAATGATGCTGGCTGCTTTGTCGAGGCAGCGGGAAGTGTAGACAGAGTCAATGGATGGGAGGCTGGTTGGGTGGAGGCCATCATTAACTCCATCTGAAGAAATAACAGGCGGGGGACAAACATGGAGAAGATTACTGAAGAGTTTATTCAATCCAGGAGGATTAGAGATTAGTTGGAGAGTGCGGGGAATGGGGAAAACACAGTAGGGAGAACAGGCAAAGAAGTTGGACCTTGAGAAACAAAAAGTTGAAGGCAGAAAATAAGTAAAGATGATAGGGATCGGTCTTTGCATAGTTTAGATTTACTGCTGCATAAACACTTCTGTAAAACTGGTTTTAAAATCAATAAATTTGAAGGAGGGCAGCGTTTGAGAATGAAAATAAGCACATTAGCAACATTTAAGAGGCATCTGGGTGGATACATGACTAGGGAGGGAATAGAGAGATATGGATTGAGTAAGGACAGAAGGTTTTTTATTTAGTTTAGTTAGTGCATTATGATCAGCACAGGCCGAGAGCCAAAGTTCCTGTACTTTTCCTTGTTTTGTTCTAAGTGGCACAGTGGTATTGTCACTGGACTGGTAATCCAGAGACCCAGGGGAATGCTCCAGGGACCAGGGTTCGAATCTCACAATGCCAGATAGCGAAATTTGAATTCAATAAAAATCTGGAATCAAAGCCATTGCCAATTGTCGTAAAAATCCACCTGGTTCACTAAAGTCCTTTAGGGAAGGAAATCTGCTGTCCTTGCCTGGTCTGGCCTACATGTGACTCCAGAGCCACGGCAATGTGGTTGGCTCCTAAATGTCACCTCAGGGATGGGCAATAAATGCTAGCCAGCCAGCGACACCCAGATCCCATGAACGAATAAAGTTACATAGACCTTGCATGTGTATGGGTAAAACACACGCATGCAAACATCTCACAGATACACGCAGAGAAATAAACATCCATGTATGTTCCCACACACCTCTACACTCATTCAATACTCACATGCTATTTAATTTCATCAACTCTGATGCAACCCATTGCTTTCAGAAGAATTGTCTTCCATTTGAGGGTGGCACAGTGGTTAGCACTGCTGCCTCATAGTCCCAGAGTCCCAGATTTAATTCTGGTCTCAGGTGACTGTACAGAGTCTGCATGTCCTCCCCATGTCTGCGTGGGTTTCCTCCGGGTGCTCCGGTTTCCTCCCACGCTCCAAAGATGTGCGGGTTAGGTTGATTGGCCAGGCTAGATTGATCCTGTGTCAGGGGTAAATATGTGGGGGTTACGTGAATGGGATTGGGGTCAGTGCAGACTCGATGGGCTGAATAGCCTCCTTCTGCACTGTAGGTATTCTATGATTAATGCTTGGCCAGTGTCCACTTAGACTAAAATACATGTTAATATTCAGAGCGGGTTCCTAGGTGGACAGATGAGAACTGGTTTATTACTAAAGGGGAGCTTTGCAACCACTAGATAGACAGACACAATTGTGGAAACTCTCTTAAATCGCAGAGGGGTTGGCTTGACACCAGTAGGTGGCCCCACATTAGAGAAGTTTGATCTTGTCACACAATCCAAAAGATAGGCAACCTGAACTATGAGTGTTCTTTAGGAAGTACAAAGGTTCCACATGAGACCTAATTGAACTGGGGACAATGATGAGGGGTCCAGATACAGAGGATCAGAAGGCCCTGTTCTCACACATGCACATGTGTGAACGTACACACAGATACACACACACATGCACACACACACTCACGCATGAACATGCACACATACAGACATGTACGTGCATGAATGTACGTGCGCACACACACACACCCCTACACATACAAGATGGGTGGACAAAGACGGAGGGAGGGAGAGTGGGATGGATACACAGGGGTGAATTTTCCCTTCCTGCCCACTATGGGAATCGTAGCGGGCAGGACACAGACTATTAAAACGTTCTGTTGACCCCGGGTGGGATAACCTGGTCTTGGGGCGAGGGTGGCTGGAAAATCCTACCCCGAGGGTCTAACACTGTGAGAGAGAGAGAGCACATGTGTGAGAGAGAGAAACACTTGGCCCTCCACAAAAAGGTCATTCTTTCAAGTCTTGTGTACAGTGCTGGGTGGTGACTTTAGTTTAATGTAATAAAAAGTTTTAGGGCTATTAACTTAAATTCTCCGAAAATTGCTGACCACACAGATTTGATGAGACCACCAGGATTGCCATGGTCCGAGCCACACACATCCTGCCTAATCTGACACGGTCACAGTTTTCTGTTTGACAGTCAGAGGGGGAGTAGGTGACCTGAACAACAAGGAATGAAAGACTGATCACAAAGCGAATTTGTCCTTGGTGTGTTTCTCAGCATCCTGTACCCTCCAGACATGGATTAATGAAGACTAACGAAAATGAGAGAGAAAAGGCCACCTTGCTACTTGCTGAGGGACATTTGTGGCTATAATGAGGTGATCAGAGTAAAAGGAAATAAAGAAAGAACATGTATAGTGATTAGATTCAGGTGAAGTGGGAGGTGGAGGCAGAGAGAGCTTTGGGAGGGATTTATATCTTTTGCAGTCGGTGCTATTTTTATTTTATTTATTAGTGCCACAAGTAGGCTTACATTAACACTGCAATGAAGCTACTGTGTAAACCCCTTAGTCTCCACACTGTTTGGGTACACCGAGGGAGAATTTAGCACGGCCAATGCACCTAAACAGCACATCTTTTGGACTGTAGGGGGGAAACTGGAGCACCCGGAGGAAACCCACGGGGAGAATGTACAAATTCTGCACAGACAGTGACCCAAGCTGGGAATCGAACCCGGGTCCCTGGCACAGTGAAGCAGCAGTGCTAACCCACTGTGCCATCGTGCCACCCTTAGGACACCATCACCGCATCTTGAGACACTAGGGGGCCCGTTAGCATGGCCAATCTAGCTAACCCGCACATCTTTGGACTGTGGGAGGAAACTGGAGCACCCGGAGGAAACCCACGCAGACATGGGGAGAATGTGCAGGCACTGCACAGGCAGACGCCTAGCTGGGAATCGAACCTGGGTCACTGGCATCATGAGGCAGCAGTGCTAACCACTGTGTCAACATGCCGTCCTACAATACTTGAAGGTAGACGAGGTGACAGATAATCTGAGGGAAAATGGTCAACTTGTGTCTTTGTACAATGAAGCTACTGACCAGGTTTCTTAACAATGTGGGGTTTATTTAATCCAGAAAACCATTGGATACTTACTGGTGGTCCAAGTGGTCCTGGGGGGCCGAGCTGTCCAGGAGGTCCGGGATGTCCCTGGAAGTCAAATGGAGAAAAAAAACCCAACATGATTTGGTAACACGGCAGTAGAGGTAAATTCGCCATAGACTCAGATAACCGTAGCTGGTGCTGATTTAACCTGAGGGTCACCACACCTCAGGCAAGAGGCAAGGTAGAGAAGGTGGGGCCTTCACAAATAACCCCAGCAAGTACGGGAATTGAACCCACGTCATGTGGTGTCGCTTTGCGTCACTAACCAGCTGTCCAGCCAACTGAGCCAAACCAACCTCGAGAAGTAGAATCGTTCCAAAAAGGGAGACACATTGCTGTAGCTTTTTGCCTTGCACTCACCAGGACAAAGACAAGAATACCAAATTTCAAACAATCACAACATTTATGCTACTGTAGAAAAGACAGCTGGTTAGTTAGCAAATCAAATTTGATTGATCAAGGGATTATCACGGAATTTTTCTAGCACTCAGGTACAATAGGGCTGTGACAAGCCATGTGTCTTTTAGAATTATCCCTACAGTGCACAAAGAGGCCATTCAGCTCATCGAGTCTGTACCGACAACAATCCCACCCAGGCCCTATCCCCATTATTTAGCCTGTTCGTTCCCCAGACACTAAGGAGCAATTATAGCATGGCCAACCCACCTAACCTGCACATCTTTGGAGTGTGGGACGAAACAGGAGCACCCGGAGGAAACCCATGTAGACATGGGGAGAATGTGCAAACTCCACACAGACAGTGACCCAAGGCTGGAATCGAACCCGGGTCCCTGGTGCTGTGAGGCAGCAGTGCTGACCACCATGCCACCATGCCGCAAAATTACCCGGGAGTTCGGGAAGCCGGTAGTTGCCTTCTCCATGGTGACATCTCAGCCAATCAGTTGGCTTGTTAACCAATCAGCACCTGCTTCTCCTACGGGGAATGTTGTGATTGTTTGAAATTTGGCATTCTTGCACTGGCCTGACGAGTACAAGGTGAAAAACTTCAGCACTATGTTCCTTTTCAGCAATAAAAAAATGAATTCAATGAGACCATACAAAGTTGGAATAAGTTATTACATTCCTGTAAATAGAGACGGATAGAATTGGTTGTTAGAGCATTGAGATGTAAGATTCAAAGAGTAAATAAGGGACGGATAATCTACAATTTGTGGTGTTAATTGAGGGATAAATATTGGGGTGGACACAAGGGTTAACTCTCCTTGTTTTTGTCAATGTAGTGCCTTCGGAGCTTTTACGTTTCCTGAGAGGGTAAACGGGATTTCAATTTAACATCATATCCAAAAGAATGAACACAGCTTGCTTTGCCTGAATTATTGATTCTTCCAGTGGCATTTTCATACTCACCTCCTTAAGAAGAAAGAATATTACTCTCTATATTTTGGCAAATCTTTGTACTTGTCAGAGGGATGGATGTGACTATTCAATAATGGAATGTTTCGCAATTCCAGGATCAGTGGCAGTATTGAGTACTCTTGTGCCAGTTACACTACAACACTCTGGCAAGCGAAATAAGGAAGCCTTATATATCTTGGAAAACCGGAATCTAAATGGGATAGGGGATCAGGGAGCACAAATACTCAAACACTGAAGGTTATTAGAACAACGGCAAATCAAACACTGGGTTTTTTTCCCAGAGTTTTGACAGTAAGAAGTCTCACAACACCAGGTTAAAGTCCAATGGTTTATTTGGAGTCACAAGCTTTCAGAGCACTGCTCCTTCATCAGGTGATGGAACAGTGTTGGAATACATGTAACCTGTTGGAATATTTGTAACCCCCACCATTTAGCCTGGGCTGCAAAATCCTACTGACAATCCTGGCTTGAGACATTTCACACCTCTTTAACCTGTGCTTATCCCTCTCTCCACTCGCATTGTCTGTACCTGTAAAGGCTTGATTATCTGTGAAGACTCGCATTCCAACAATTATCTTGCAATTGTGTCTTTGTTGATATATACTGTGTTTGTGAACCCAACTCTCCACTCACCTGATGAAGGGGCAGCGCTCCAAAAGCTTGTGATTCTAAATAAACCTGTTGGACTTTAACCTGGTGTTGTGAGACTTCTCACCGTGCCCACCCCAGTCCAAGACTGACATCTCCACATCATAGAATTGTGGAGAGGACCTTGCATTGAACGATGTTTGGACTACACCTGGAATATGCAAATTAAAACAGAAACTGCTGGAAAAACTCAGCAAGCCTAACAGTGTCCGCAGAGATAAAAACAGTTATCGTTTCGAGTCCAATGCGACTCTACTTTGGAACCTGCAGTTCTCTGTCCTGTTCCTATTGTCATGGATATCGGGGGACAGAAAAACGGTTGATAAGGGGATGAGGAGAGGATGAATAGCCTAGGTCAATTTTTCTCGGGAAAAGAGTAGGCTGAAGGATGTTCGAACAGAAGTTTCTAGAATGGTGAATGCTTCTCAGAGGCTACGATATTAGACGTGCATTAGCCACGAAGGTGAATAGCGATGTGGGCGCAAAATCTCACAAGAATAAGGAGATGAGAATCTCGCCGGTGAGATCTCGTTTCTCAGTCATCTCTGTACATTTTCATATATCTTAATATAATTAGCAGGCTTCCTTGCCATATCGTCTGCAACCTTCGGAATTGGGGTGTGGAGATGCTGGCGGTGGGCACCCTAAGAAGTTTCACAACACTAGGTTAAAGTCCAACAGGTTTATTTGGTAGCACCAGCCACAAGCTTTTGGAGCACTACCCCTTCATCACCTGATCATCAGGTCATCACCTTTATCATTCACCTGATGAAGGAGCAGCGCTCCGAAAGCTCATGATTCCAAATAAACCTGTTGGACTTTAACCTGGTGTTGTGAGATTTCTTACTGTCCTTCGGAATTGCCCAGGATACCACATCAACTCAAGAACAGCTTCTTCCCTGCTGCCGTCAGACATTTGAATGGACCTACCTCGCATTAAGTTGATCTTTGCACCCTAGCTATGACTGTAACACTACATTCTGCACTGTCTCCTTTCTTTCTCTATGAACGGTATGCTTTGTCTGTGTCGCGCACAAGAAACGATACTTTTCACTGTATGTTAATACATGTGACAATAATAAATCAAATCAAAAATCAAGAGGTTTACAACTGCTTTTCACAAATATGAAGCAGTCGAAGGGAGCCTGTTGAGGTGCACAGGTAGGTATCGTTCCCAGTAAGGAGTCTCACAACACCAGGTTAAAGTCCAACAGGTTTATTTGGAATCACGAGCTTTCGGAGCGCTGCTCCTTCATCAGGTCAGACTTCTTACTGTGCCCACTGCAGTCCAATGCCAGCATCGCCACATCATCACTCCCAGGGGGAGAGAGACATGCCTGGACAATAGCCTGGCACTGCTCCCCTGGCACGATGGCACTGCCCCTACACCCTGGCACTGCCCCTCCAGCACCCTAGCACTGCCAGGGTGAGCCCTCTGGCGAGCTCCGTGAGGGTGTGGGTTTTATTTTATATTGGCGATTGGGATTGCCCTCTAGAAACGGCGTCCTGATTTTGGGATTCCTGGCACTGGATTTTTCTTGCCCGCACCCCCCCACCCTGCTGGTGTGATGCCGTGAGCCACACCCCCAGCGGTTTTTACTGAAAGTGTTTAAAAATATAGCAGGGAAAGCTGGCAGTGCATCCGGCCAGGTGCACATTCCTCATCTTGGCTTAGCCAACACTTTGGAAAGAGAAACGGGAACTACTGGCCAAACAGCAGCCATTGAGAAAGCGTTCCCACTTGCTGGAAGGAGCAGAATGAGAAGCTGAGCTTAATGGAACACTGATTATCCCGGATTCCTTCACAGAGGAGATCCATACACGTGTTCGAAAAGGAAGCTTTAATCCCATCGCTCTGGATCAGTTTTAGTCCACAGGCCCAAGAAGTGAGGAGGTACTTTGTACATTCATGTGCCAGCTGGCCCCAAAACAACCTTTCAAAAAAGCAACAATCTTTTCATCTTATTTTAGTGCAACCTCACAGATACTCCCAAATTGTACCTGTCTCCCCAAACACCCGATGTACTTTTGTGTAACAATTATTTCCCAAATTCTGTTTGTGGGGCCTTGCTTAGATTGTGACACGGTGAACAGTGGTTAGCACTGCTGCCTCACAGCGTCAGGGACCCAGGTTCGATTCCCGGCTTGGGTCACTGTCTGTGTGGAGTTTGCACGTTCTCCCTGTATCTGCGTGGGTTTCCTCTGGTTTCCTCTCACAGTCCAAAAGACGTGCCAGTTAGGTGGATCGGTCGTGCTAAATTCTCCCTCAGTGTAGCCGAACAGGCCCCAGAGTGTGGCGACTAGGGGATTTTCACAGTAACTTCATTGCAGTGTTAATGTAAGCCTACTCGTGACACGAATAAATAAATTTAATAGGAGGAATTTTACTGGCAATTTTTACGAGCCTGAGGTTCGTACAGTCCCGCCCGAGGCCAACAGAGAATCCCGTTCTCCGAGCCTCGAGTGTCCCTGGAATCGGGGGGGGCGTGCTGGTAAAATTCTGGTCAATATCGCCCAAGGCATCTCAAATGGAGCAAGATTAGAGTCATGCAAGGTGATATTAGGGCAGATGATCAAATTGGTCGGAGCCTGCCCCAAGGACAGACAGTGGGGAGTCAGACAAGCTGTAGGGGGAGGGATTTCCAGAACCTGGGGACGAGGCAGCTAAAGACACGATGGACAATGCAGAGCAATGGTTCGGGGGTCATTCAAATTGGCCAGATTGAGATGAATACTGTGGGGCTGGAAGGGATGAGGGGAAAGATCATGGAAGGATTTGAAGCAAGGATTAAAATGTTGAATTTAGGCATCACCACACACGACCAGAAGGGCTTGGAGGCTTCGGAGAGAGTACAGAAAAGGTTTACCAGGACGTTGCCCTGGTATGGAGGGTTTTAGTTATAGGGAGAGATTGAATAAACTGGGATTGTTCTCCCTGGAAAGACGGAGGCTGAGGGGCACTGGGATAGAAGTTTATAAAATTATGAGTGGTATGGATAGGGTGAACAGTTGGAAGCTTTTTCCCAGGGCAGAAATGGCAATTACAAGTGGGCACAAGTTCAGGGTAAAGGGGGAAAGGTTCAGTAGGGGAAGTTTTTTTACACAGAGGATGGTAGCAGCCTGGAATGAACTGCCAAGTGAGGTGGTTGAGGCAGATATGTTAGCCACATTTAAGACTTATCTGGATAATCGCATGAACAGGTGAGGAATAGAGGGATACAGGTTTAGGTAGGACAATGTGATTGGTGCAGGCTTGGAGGGCTGAAGGGCCTGTTGCTGTGCTGTGCTGTTCTTTGCTCTTGTTCTATTGCAGGGCCAGGAGCCACTGTATGTCAGCAAGCACAGGGGTGATGGGTGAACAGGAGTTGCTGCAAGTTAGAATACTACAGTCAAATCCCTACAGTGCAGAGAGAGGCCATTCAGCCCATTGAGTCTGCATGGATTCTCCAGAAGAGCATCCCACCCAGACCCCCCATTCCTATAACCATGCACATTTGCCTTAGTTAATCCCCCCCACTAACCTATACATCTTGGGACACTAAGGGACATGGTCAATCCACCAAACCAGCACATCACATCCCATCACATCCGGTTACTTCCACAATCCAAAGATGTATGAATTAGGTTAATTGGCCATGCTAAATATCCCCTTAGGGCAGGGGGATTAGCAAGGTAAATACGTGGAGTTACAGTGTGGGGCTCGGGTGGGATTATTGTCAATGCAGACTTGATGGATCAAAGGACTCTTTCTGCACTGTTGGGGGTTCCACGATCCTTGGAATCATAGGATCCCTACAGTGCAGAAGGAGGCCATTCAGCCCATCGAGTCTGCACCGACAACAATCCCACCCAGTCCTATTCCCTGTAACCCCACATATTCGTCCTGCTAATCCTCTGACACTAGGGTCAATTTAGCACGGTCAATCCTCCTAACTGGAGTGTGGGAGGAAGCTGGAGCACGTGGAGGAAACCCACGCAGACATGGGGAGAACGTGCAAACTCCACACAGTGATCCGAGGTTGGGAATCGAACCCCAGGGCCCCTGGGGCTGTGAGGCAGCAGTGCTAACCACTGTGCCACCCCCTTATTAAAACTGATCGGAATGAACTAGGAAAGTAGGCATTTATGGAAAGCCAGTCGGGACTAATTGGCTAACGGTTTAGAATTACTTGAGGATGGATGTGAAATGGAGAACTTCAGCCTCCTGAATGCAGCAAGTGTTACAGTGGAAACAGGGTGGGGTGTAACAGTACCGGGGCGACACTGCCTGCCAACTATATAAGGCCCCCACAATCATAGAAACCTCTTGCCACCACAAAATAAAATTAAAGTTCACCAAGCTGTTCTAAAGTAGGGATAGATTCACTCTTGGCCAGTTTGGTAGGACTGACTAAACAAAACCAGGATTATCTATTTTGCTGAGGAAAACGAGTGATGGTGTAGGTTTTGGCATTTTTAGTTGGAAATCGTTCTTCTGTACAAGCATCCATTCATTTTTTTTTTCACAGAACTGAAATTTCAATCTCCAATTTGTGGGAAATATGAAATGACATCCTTGCGAAATGAGTTTACCTCTGGTTGGCCCAGTAGCGCGGCCTTTCCTTGGCTGACGTCTCCTGGCTGCTTCCTGCGAGGAGGGGGAGCTACTCCCAATCCGTCCTTTTCCAACTGGTCCAAGTTCTCCTGGATTCAGATGTGGCCAAACCCCTCCACCCCACCCCACCCCCAACCGCACTCTCCCCCCTGTCTCTGGCAAGTGAAGACTGGACGGATCTATGTTCCATCTCTCTTTCCACACTGGCCAAGGAAGATTACAAAACACGCAGATTATGTGGTGCGGCCTGCGCTGGGGTGATGTCCTCGCTCCCTGAGCAATTATGGACATATTGAAAAGACATCAGGTAAAATAGGCCCGACTGTTCCAAAAACAGTCACCCGGTCTTCAAACTCTTTCTCCTGCCTTTCTGGGTGGGCCAGTTAAGCTTGTACTCCCCACTGCCGGCGAGGAACTGAAAGGTTTACTGACACTCGATTCCGAAACTGCTTTCAGACAGGCAGGTCCCAGTCTCTGTGCGGTTTTAGTGTCAGCTTGGCAGCGTTGAACGCGCAGGGAAAAGACTCGAATTAAAACAGGAATCCACACCCGGGATCCACACAGCCGGCTAACCGGTGGAAATAATCTATCGCAAAAGCCCGATGCGCGCGCCACATGCTGTCATCGCTCCCCCCCTCCGAGCCCCCCCACGCACGAATCTCACGACTGACTTCACTCCGAGACTCTGCGAGGCCGCACAGGTTTTATAATCGTTTCTCCCCTCAGCTGCAGGAGGCAAGAGAACACTCAGGTCAACAAATCTTTCACCCAATTCCATCCCCAAAGCAGCACTGAGATGAAACGCTTGAACGCAGCCTGGGGGAGAAACACGGAGAATAAAATTGGAAATGAAATTCTCGTCGGCCTCAGCGCAGTAAATCCACACCTCGTCAGCTTTGCCCCGGGAAGCTGTGGAGGCCAAATCCCTTAATATTTTCAAGGTGAGATGGATAGGTTTTTAGTCGGTTGGGGAATTAAGGGTGACGGGGATGAGGTGGCAAAGTGGACTTAGCGAGTGTGAGATCAGTCCTGAATCTTACTAAATCACAGAATCATGGGGCAGGACTTTCCGATGTGCTCGGCCCAAGACTGGAAGCCCCCCTGAGGTGAGCAGGCCTTTGTGTGGATCCCAAACTATTCATGTATCTGTCCAGATGCCCCTTAGAAGTCACTATTGTATCCACTTCTACTACCTCCCCCGGCAGTGAGTTCCAGGCACCCACCACTCTCTGTGTAAAAAACTTGCTTCTCCTTTAAACCTTGCCCCTCGCACCTCAAACCTGTGCCCCCTAGTAACTGACTCTTCCACCCTGGGAAAAAGCTTCTGACTATCCACTCTGTCCATGCCCCTCATAATCTTGTAGACTTCTATCAGGTCGCCTCTCAACCTCCGTCGTTCCAGTGAGAACAAATCAAGTTTCTCCAACCGCTCCTCATAGCTAATGCCCTCCATGCCAGGCAACACCCTGTAAATCTTTTCTGTACCCTCTCCAAAGCCTCCACATCTTTCTGGTAGTGCGGTGAGCAGAATTGAACACTATATTCCAAGCGCAGCCTCACTAAGGTTCTATAAAGCTGCAACATGACTTGCCTATTTTTAAACTCAATGCCCCAGCCGATGAAGGCAAACATGCCGTGTGCCTTCTTGACTACCTTCTCCACCTGCATTGCCACTTTCAGTGACCTGTGTACCTGTTCACCCAGATCCCTCTGCCTATCAATACTCTTAAGGGTTCTGCCATTTACTGTATATTTTCTATCTTTATTAGACCTTCCAAAATGCATTACCTCACATTTGTCTGGATTAAACTCTCCACCCAAGCCTCTAACCAGCCTATATCCTGCTGTATCCTCTGTTGGTCCTCATCGCTATCCGCAAATCCACCAACCTTTGTGTCATCCACAAACTTACCAATCAAACCAGTTATATTTTCTTCCAAGTCATTTATTTATATATTGCGAACAGCAAAGGTCCCAGCACTGACCCCTGAGGAACACCACTTGTCACAGCCCTCCATTCAGAAACACATCCTTCCACCGCTACCCTCTGTTTTCTATGACCGAACCAGTTCTGTATCCACCTTGCCAGCTCACCTCTGGTCCCATGTGACTTCACCTTCTGCACCAGTCTGCCACGAGGGACTTACTGAAGTCCATGTAGACAACATCCACTGTCCTACCCTCATCAATCATCTTCGTCACTTCCTCAAAAAACTCGATCAAGTTAGTGAGACATGACTTCCTCTTCACAAAACCATGTTGCCTCTCGCCAATACGTCCACTTATTTCCAAGTGGGAATAAATCTGTCTTGAAGAATTCTCTCTAATCATTTCCCTACCACTGAGGCTCACCAGCCTGTAATTATCTGGATTATTCTTGCTATCCTTCTTAAACAAAGTAACAACATTGGGTATGCTCCAATTCTCTGGGGCCTCCCCAGTAGCCAGTGAGGATACAAAGATTTCTCTCAAAGCCCCAGCAATTGCCTCTCTCAATATTTTGGGGTAAATCCCATCAGGCCCTGGGGACTTGCCTACCTTAATGTTTCTCAAGCACCCCAATGTCTCCTCCTTTCTGATGTCAACATGACTCAAACATGACTGCACTCTCTTTCACAGATTTATCATCTACCCATTCCCTCTCTTTGGTGAATCCAGAGATGAGGGGGTTGGACTATGAAGAGAGACTAAATAGACTGGGTCTGTACTCGTTGGCGTTTAGAAGGATGAGGGGGGATCTTATAGAGACGTATAAGATAATGAAGGGGATGGATAGGGTAGAGGTAGAGAGATTCTTTCCGCTTAGAAAGGATAGCAGGACTAGAGGGCACAGCCTGAAGATAAGGGGGGGGGTGCAGTTTAGATCGGAGTTGAGGAGGAACTTCTTCACTCAAAGGGAGGTGAATCTCTGGAATTCTCTGCCCGTTGAAGCAGTGGAGGCTACCTCGCTAAATATATTTAAGTCACGGGTAGATAGATTTTTGATAGACAAGGGGATTAAGGGTTATGGGGAGAAAGCGGGAAAGTGGAACTGATCCACTTCAGATCAGCCATGATCTTATTGAATGGCGGGGCAGGCTCGAAGGGCTAGATGGCCTACTCCTGCTCCTATTTCTTATGTTCTTATGAATACTGACTCATTTAATACCTCGCCCATTTCCTCTGGCTCCATGCATAGATTCTCTCCCTTGTCCTTGAGTGGGCCAACCCTCTCCCTGGCTACCCTCTTGCTCTTTATAAAAAGCCTTGGGATGTTCCTTAATCCTTCTGGTCAATGATTTTTCATGACTCTTTTTCTGCCCTCCTTACTCTTTGTTTAAGTTTCTTCTTACTTTCCTTGTATTCCACACTTTTTTCGTATGTTCCCAGCATCCTAGCCTTGACAAATGCTTCCTTTCCCTCTTTGACTAGGCTCACAACGTCTCTCGTTATCTAAGGTTCCCAAAACTTGCCATACTTATCCTTCATCCTTACAGGAATGTACTGGTCCTGAATCCCTAACAATTTGTATTTGAAAGCCTCCCACAAGCCAGATGTTGATTTGCCCTCAAACATCTGCCCCCAATCTACATTCTTCAGTTTCTGCCTAATATTGTTATAATTAGCCTTCCCCCGGTTTAGCACCTTAGCTTGAGGACTACACTTTTCCTTATCCATCAGTACCTTAACCTGCACATCTTTGGACAAGGGGCAATTTAGCACGGCCAATGCATCTAACCTGCACATCTTTGGGACACTAAGGGGCAATTTAGCATGGCCAATCCACCTAACCTACACATCTTTGGACACTAAGGGGCAATTTAGCATGGCCAATCCACCTAACCTACACATCTTTGGACACTAAGGGGCAATTTAGCATGGCCAATCCACCTAACCTACACATCTTTGGGACACTACAGGGCAATTTAGCACGGCCAATTCATCTAACCTACACATCTTTGGACACGAAGGAGCAATTTAGCATGGCCAATCCACCTAACCTACACATCTTTGGACACTAAGGGGCAATTTAGCACGGCCAATTCATCTAACCTACACATCTTTGGACACTAAGGGGCAATTTAGCATGGCCAATCCACCTAACCTACACATCTTTGGACACTAAGGGGCAATTTAGCATGGCCAATCCATCTAACCTACACACCTTTGGGACACTACAGGGCAATTTAGCACGGCCAATTCATCTAACCTACACATCTTTGGACACGAAGGAGCAATTTAGCATGGCCAATCCACCTAACCTACACACCTTTGGGACACTACAGGGCAATTTAGCACGGCCAATTCATCTAACCTACACATCTTTGGACACGAAGGAGCAATTTAGCATGGCCAATCCACCTAACCTACACATCTTTGGGACACTAAGGGGCAATTTAGCATGGCCAATCCACTTCATCGGCACACCTTTGGAGTGTGGGAGGAAAACCGAAGCACCCAGAGGAAACCCACGCAGACACGAGGAGAACATGCAAGCTCCGCTCAGGCAGTGACCCGTGACAGGAATCAAACCCGGGTCCCTGATGCTGTGAGGCTGCAGTGCTAGCCACTGTGCTTCCAACAAGGCCAAAGGGCTGAATGGCCTATTCCTGATTCCTAATTTTTACTATTTTGACTGGCGTGAATCTGGACCAATGAGATTGTGATGAAACGTATATCCCAAATTACTCAAACACAAACAAAGTGCACCAAATGACTGCTTCCTGTAGAAATGACTTTGCTAACTGTAGCCATTACAAATAGTTACATTGTAGCCTATAATTATTTCAGCAAAACGGCACAACCTTCAGTGTAAATATTAACCATTGAAAATTTACTCTGGTAAACATCGAGACCACAGAAATGTTACCAACCGGTCGGATCATTTGCAAAAAATCAAAATAGTTAGTGGATTGGGTAGAATGTTCGCTTTGTGAATGGGGAACAGGAACCAGGTCTGTTTCTAGGTTCTAAACCCACCCCCGGGAATGGGAGGGAGGGGGGGAACAGTCACGCCTGAAATTTTAAGCATCTTGAGCAATGCAGTTTGTCAGCTTTCTTGGATATATTTATGTTTTAACACTTTTTTTTGGTTGGCCAGAAAGTTAACGATTTGTGTGAGCTAATATAGTGCAAAAGGAGGCCATTCAGCCCATCGAGTCTGTGCCGACCACAATCCCATCGAGGCCCTATCCCGTAGCCCCCTACTTTTACCCTAGCTAGTCTCCCTGGCACTAAGGGAGAATTTAGCATGGTCAATTCACTTAACCTGCACATCTTTGGACTGTGGGAGGAAACCGGAGCACCCGGAGGAAACTCACACAGACACAGGGAGAGCGTGCAGACTCCACACAGAGAGTGACCCAAGGCGGGAATCGAACCCGGGTCCCTGGCGCCGTCAGGCAGCAGTGCTAACCGCCGTGCCACCGTGCCGACCCATACTGTCATGAAGACATCAAGCCAGCCAGAGTCTCATAACAGAACACATTGCCACAACCAAATAGGGATAAAGGATTGAGAAATAAACAGAATAAGCTCTGAGAACAAGGGTGAATTAGAATCAAAACATGTTCAGAAAGGGAAATAATGAGAGAGAAAGAAAGATTAGATAAAGAGAAAAAGAGAATGAAAAATATGTGACGGGGAAAAGATGTGTGGGTGAGGTTGATTGGCCATGATAAACTGCCCCTTAGCGTCAGGGGGATTAGCAGCATCATTGTGTGGAGTTTTGGGGGATTGTTGTGGGTGCAGACTCAAGGGGCTGATTGGCCTCCTTCTGCACTGTCGGGATTCTATGATTCTGTTCTATGGATTTGATGAAACGGAAAAAAAAAATTTGGAATTTTTGGAGTTTTGAAATCTCTAACAACAATTCAAAGCCTAAAGGATTGAGAGTTTTGAGGATATTTCTATCACAGATTCAAATGTCAAATGCAACCAAGCTTACAAAAATCAGATTCATTGGTCATATTTCTTACAGCTGCTGGAGGGGTCCGTTAGTTGATATCGTAGAATGGTCACAGCACACAGGAAGGCTATTCAGTCCATCGTCTGAGTGCTGGCCCATTCAAGGAACAATTCACCTTGAGTGACACAGTTGCCTTCTCCCTGTAGCCCAGCACCTTCAGATAATTATTCGACTCCTTCTCAAAATCCTCCGGTGAATTTGCCTCCACCACGCTCTCAGGCGGTGCATTACAGATCCTAACCGTCACCACGTGGACAAAGCTTCTCCTCATGCCACCCGCTGTTTTCATAACCCGATACCGCAAACTTATGCCCTCTGGCTCTCGATCCTTTCACCAATGGGAACAGGTTTTTATTCTGTTTATTTTATTTCATCTCATTCTCCATTTTATAGCTCTGCTTCTTTCCACCCTCCCCATCCCAACCCCCACCCCTACTTTAGGCCAATTGCCTCGGCAAAGCCATTATTGCGGGCAGGGGCAGTAGTGGCATATCTCAACCATCTTTCTGGTTGTATCACAACTTGGTGTGGCTCCTGCTCTGCCCAAGACTGCAAGGAACCACAAAGGAGGGCTGAAGGGCCTGTCCCTGTGTTGTATTGTTCTCTGCACAGGTTTCCTTCAGGTGCTCTGGTTTCCTCCCACAGACCAAAGATGTGCAGGTAAGTGAATCGGCTATGCTAAATTGACCCTTAGTATCTGAAGATGTATACATTAGATGGATTGGTCTTGCTAAACTGACCCTTACTGTCCAAAGATCTATGGGTTAGGTGGATTGATCATGCTAAATTGTCCTTTATGGTCAGGGGAATTAGCAGGGTAAATACTTGGGAGTTATGGGGATAGGGCCTGGGTGAGGTTGTTGTTGGTGCAGGCCCAATGGGCCAAATGGCCTCCTTCTGCACTGTAGGGATTCTATGAATAATTTCTATCCTTTACTATTCTAGGAATACATACTGGTTTGGACCAATGTGGTGTGCACAATTTGGGACTTATCTGAAGCTACTTTCTGGGTTCTGGATGGAGATCACCAGCAACCTTGGACCCTGGAACACCACAGCAGTGGGTTGGGGGGTTGCAGGGGGGTGTGGGCAGCATCTATCGGGGCGATCTTCCAGCTCCATCATCTCTGAGAAGATCCATCTTCTTCCTTCCAATGGCGGGTCAATGATGATGGGCGCCTTTGCGATGTGGCACCAGGTACGATGACGGGTTGCGCGCCATCTAGCCCGTCCCGCCATGGAGGATGGTGAAAAACCCCAGATGTACAACGCAGTAGGCCGGGGATGGAAGACAGGGTGCGGTATCCCAGCGCGAAATGTTCCCTGTCCCCGCTCCCCCGTCACGGGACTTAGTCCTGAATAGGAGAATTCCACCGTGGAGTGGAACTTCAACCGGAGCTCAAAGCCGGGAATGCGACTAAACTGAGCCACAGACCTGCTCCGAGCGATGGAATGAATGTAAACATTTGTCGCATTCATAATTTCAACAGAATTCTAGAAAGGGGAACAGCACAAGAGAGCTTTGTAGGAAGCTCTTTACATCTGTTTGTTTTTGCGTCCCAGTGGCTGGCACTTCCAAAATGTGGCAGGAAGTCTCAAAAAAGTGCTCAGACTGTAAATGCTTACAGATATTAGCTTCAAGCTCGGAGGTGTGGATAATGGGAGGGGATTAGTGTCCTGGGCTGGACTCAAATTTAGTCAATCTAAATACAGGAGAGCTATCGGGTGGCACAGTGATCAGCACTGTCGCCTCACAGCGCCAGGGATCCAGGTTCGATTCCAGCCTCGGGTCACTGTCTGCAGAGAGTTTGCACATTCTCCCCGTGTCTGCGTGGGTTTCTTCCGGGTGCTCTGGTTTCCCCCCACAGTCCGAGAGACGTGCTGGTTAGGGTGCATTGGCCGTGCTAAATTCTCCCTCAGAGTACCTGAACAGCCGCCGGAGTGTGACGATTAGGGGATTTTCGCACTAACTTCATTGCAGTGTTAATGTAAGCCCACTTGCAACACTGATAAGTCGGCTTAAAAAGACTTAATCGCCAGAATTCTACTGCCTAGCCTGCCATGGAAATTAGCGGGTGGCGGCGCGGTGGCACAGTGGGTTAGCACTGCTGCCTCATAGCGCCAGGGACCTGGGTTCGATTCCTGGCTTGGGCTACTGGCTGTGTGGAGTTTGCACATTCTCCCCGTGTCTGCGTGGGTTTCCTCTGGGTGCTCCGGTTTCCTCCCACAGTCCAAAGATGCCTGGGTCAGGTTGATTGGCCACGCTAAATAGTCCCTTAGTGTCAGGGGATAAATATATGCACATTCATGAGTACATGGGATTTAATGGGATTGAGGTTTATAGGTAGGCCTAGTAGGTAGGGATATGATCAGCACAACTTGTGGGCCGAAGGGCCTGTTTGTGCTGTAATTTTCTACGTTCTATACGGGGTTACAGGGATAGGGTTCTGGGTAGGATTGTGGTCGGCGCAGGCTCGATGGGCTGAATGTCACTGTAGGGGCTTTACGATTTTCCATTTTTTTTTCTGCTTCTGACGTTAACTGGTGGTGCGGGAACAGAAAACCCTGCAACACCAGCCCTCGAGTTTCTGTGCATTAAAATTAGGGAACAGAAGATCATTGTTCACAGTATGAAACTCCGGATCTGTGTACCAGGAGTGTTGAATTCTTCCATTACCTCGGTGGCAAAAAGCTCAACTCCAATGGGATTTGCTGGTATGTGAGATTTGCAATGAAGATTGACCGTTTTAATGCTGGGAAAATGTGGACCGTTTGAAAACTATATTTTAAAAGAAAACTAAATGAGAAATGCTGTCATATTTTCAGGAGTCCTGTTCATAGAATGGGATCCTGACAGTGTAGAAGGAGATGATCTTTCTCTGCACCCTAGCTATGACTGTAACACTCCATTCTGCACTCTCTCCTTTCCTTCTTCTATGAACTGTATGTTTTGTCTGTATAGCATGCAAGAAACAATGTTTTTCACTGATACATGTGACAATAATAAATCAAATCAAATTTGGTGCATCAAGACAGGACCAACAACCGTGGGTTTCCTCCGAGTGCTCTAGTTTCCTCCCACAGACCAAAGATGTAAGAGTTAGGTTGATTGGCCATGCTAAATTGACCCTTAGTGTCCCGAGATGCATAGGTTAGAAGGAGGAATGGGGTAAATATGTGGGGTTACGGGGATAGGCTGAGTGGCCTCTATGACAACAATCCCACCCAGACCCTATACCCGTAACCCCATATATTTACCCTTTCCAGTCCCTCTGACACTAAGGGGCAATTTAGCATGACCAATCCACCTAACCTGCATACATTTGGAGTGTGGGAAGAAACCAGAGCACCCAGAGGAAACCCATGCAGACATGGGGAGAATGTGCAGACTCCACACAAACAGTGACCCAAGCCGGGAATTGAACCCGGGTCCCTGGTTCTGTGAGACAGCAGTGCTGACCACTGTGCCACCCAGTTGTTGAGGACGGATTAGTGCATTTGCCATTTCTTAATGTCCAAATTAGGTAATGAGCCAATTGAATATTTTTAATTTATTGGCCCAGATTTTGCAGGGAGGGGATGTGTTAATCCAAGCTGTTAATCGGATCTGTCCAGGCGCAGTTACCTTTTAACACTTTGCTTTGCATAGAATGTCACAGAATGTGTGAGCTGATAAGAACATTGCCAGCCAGCGCCTAACAATGGGTCAAAAAAAAACACTGCCACAACCCAAGAGGATAATGGATTGAGATACACACAGAATAAGGACTGAGAACAAGGGTGAATTAGATTCAAATCACATCCGGAAAGAGAAACAGGGATTAAAGAAATTGGATACAGAGAGGGAAAGAGAGAAGTGACAGAAAGGAAAAGTGAGAAACACATTTCTGAATTTAATGACACTTCTCAAATCCCCAACAATAATTCACAACTGGAAGGAATGAGACTCCACACTGACATTGTTCAACTTCTGGGCCAGAGAGGTTGTTCAACGGTAATTAACAATGATCATGTCCTCAAAAGGACACTTAAGATGTTAATCACTCGATTTAATTTTCTGCAGTCAGTTTAATTGTCAATAAATGTGTGAATGTTGCAAGTTCATGAAAATCGTGTGGTGGTTAAGTGCAAAATGCCAATTCTTTGCTCACATCACAGCGGTGAAGATCAGACAGCAATATGTAACACACTGATTACCTCTTACCCACCACAAGTCTTTCGTTCATTTGCATGTGTATTATGACAATGCAATTGTTATGTTACCTTCTTAATACCACAGGTAGGCTTACATTAACACTGCAATGAAGTTGCTGTGAAAATCCCCCAGTCACCACACTCTGGCGCCTGTTTGGGTACACAGAGGGAGTATTTAACATGGTCAATGCACCCTAACCAGCACGTCTTTCGGACTGTGGGAGGAAATCGGAGCACCCGGAGGAAACCCATGCAGACATGGGGAGGATGTAACAGACATTAATTTGAGCTGGGAATTGAATCGGGTCCCTGGCACTATGAGGCAGCAGTGCTAAACATGGTGCCACCATGTCGTGCTGTCTATAATGGCCTACAAGGAAAAGAATGTGTGTATGTGTGTGTGACTTTGCATGTGTCTGTGTGACTGTGTGAGAGTGTGAGTGGGTGGGTATGGGTGTGACTGAGTGTGAGAGCGTGTGACTGAGTGTGAGAGCGTGTGACTGTGTGTGTGTGTATGTGTGTGTGACTGAGTGCGTGTGTGAGTGTGTGACTGAGTGCGAGTGTGAGTGTGTGACTGAGTGCATATGTGTGGGTGTGGGTATGTTGTGTGCGTGACTGAGTGCGCGTGTGGGTGTATGGGTGTGGGTGTGCGTGACTAAGTGCGTGTGTGAGTGAGTGACTGAGTGTGTGTGTGTGCGTGTGTGTGAGTGTGTGGGTGTAGGTGTGTTGTGTGCGTGACTGAGTGCGCATGTGGGTGTGCGTGACTGAGTGCGTGTGTGAGTGAGTGACTGATTGCGTGTGTGAGTGTGTGACTGCGTGTGTGAGTGTGTGACTACATGTGTGAGTGTGTGTGTGTGATCTGAATCTCACTAATTCACCCCCTCTCACCACCACGTTGTGACTGGAGAAGGCTGTTCTCTTGGTGTTTGCCTCTAACAGCAGAAACAAAGTCAGCAATTCGCTCGGTGGTGAACCGTACGGGTGCCAAGCCGAAGCCACTGCTCTGATGCTCAGCGCACTGAGGTCTAGACCACACTCCTGACTTTGTTTCCATTGTAACTGTACACAACTAACCAGATGTTAATTACGAGGCCTCAGCAAGTATCATTGCCTTGGCTTTTTTTCATTGGTGGCAAACTCCCTTTCCCTTTCAATGCCCAACACATCAGTTTTGAGATTTCAATGTCGGTTGTGCTGAAACTGTGTTTTTGGCAGTCACTTGCTCAATTCTGGAAGAATTTTATTTCTAAACTCTTGTTATCTTAGCTCTTCCTGTTGGATAAGCGAGGACCCTAGGCAATTATACAAACAAATGCAGTGACCCAGCAGTTAACCATTGCCTTGCTAAATGGAAAAGGAATTCTATGTAGGGGCAGTGGCTCATTACCACCTTCTCAAGGACAATTAGGGACAAGCGATAAATGCTGAACTTCCCTGACCCGGGTTCGATTCCCGGCCTCGGGCCACTGTCTGTGTGGAGCTTGCACATTCTCCCCATGTCTGTATGGGTTTCCTCCCAAAAGACGTGCTGGTTAGGGTGCACTGGCCGTGCTAAATTCTCCTTCAGTGTACCCAAACAGGTGCCGGAGTGTGGCGACTAGGGGATTTTCACAGTAACTCCATTGCAGTGTTAATGCAAGCTTATTTGTGACACTGATAAATAAACTTAAAATTTTTTTAAAACTTTAAACTTCAAAAGGGGTGTCCTGATCTCTGTGGAATCGGGCTTGCGGGCATCTTTAAGCCCGTCCCCTCAGAATGATGCCACAAAACATGCCTCCTGTTTTCAAATGGTAATGTGTGGGCAGTTCTGGGTAAGATGGGTAGAGAGGGATATGGGCCAAATGCGGGCAGTTGGGACTAAATTAGTGGTTAAAAAAAGGACAGCATGGACACATTGGGTCGAAGGGCCTGTTTCCATGCTGTAAACCTCTCTAACGCTATGAGTGGAATTTTATGAGATTTTTTTCTAAGTGCTGGGTGGGCACGAAACTGGAAGAGTTCCAGATTCATTTTTTGGATGAGTTTTCAGGCCCAATCTTATGCATTTTGTCTCTGAAATTTTAAACTAGTCTGTTTCTGGCCAGAGAGGCTGTGGGCAGGGCTTAACTCACTAGATAGCCTGTAGAGGGAGCTATTACGCATGTGCAGACCTCTGATGCTGCACATGCACATTAGCAGTAGCAGGGGTCCTACAGAGAGAGAGAGAGCTGTCAGGCCCCTGCTACTGCAGGCAGCCTCAAGTAGCTCCCCATCCTCCTCCACAATCGTGGGGTCCTTTGGCCCAAGATGCAGGCCCTGCTGACCCCTGCTACAAAATGGGTGTAAAATGGCAGTAAAATCCTGCCCCATGACTCTATAATCTGCCATTCTCATAGAAATTATAGAAACCCTACAATGCAGAAGGAGGCCATTCAGCCCATCGAGTCTGCAGTGACAACAATCCTACCCCAGGCCCTATCCCCACACATTTAACCTGCTATTCCCTCTAACCTACACATCCCGGGACACTGTGGGCAATTTAGCGTGACCAATCAACCTAATCCACACATCTTTGGACTCTCTGGGGATAAACACACTGATTTTCTGAAACTGACAGTTTGGGGAAATTCCGTCCTCCGAATCAATGATATAAACAGAATGGGTTTGTACAGACAGCAATGTGTCTGAATAAAACTGGTGTGAAGAGAGACACTGAGGGTGGGATTGCCCTGTCCTGCCCGCCATGGGTAGTGGGTGGCAGGCAGGGGGCGGGGGGGGGGAACGGGGGGGTATGTGTTCCATATAAAGACACGTTGACCTCAGATGGGAATTTCCAACCTTGGGACGAATAATCCCGTCTTCTGAATAGCTTTATTTCACAACAAACTGCTTCTCAACACTGCAAAAGTTTACAATCTAATCGCTTGAGATCATTTGCAGTGGCACAATGGATTAGCACCGCTGCCTCACAGCGCCAGGGACCCGGATTCGATTCCCGGCTGGGGTCACTGTCTGTGTGGAGCCTGCACGTTCCCCCTGTGTCAGCGTGGGTTTCTTCCGGGTGCTCTGGTTTCCTCCCACACTCCAAAGATGTGCTGGTTGTGTGGATTGGCCATGCTAAATTACCGCTTAGTATCAGGGGGGATTAGCAGGGTAAATATGTGGGTTTATAGGAATAGGGCCCGTGTGGGATTGTGGCTGGTGCAGACTCGATGGGCCAAATGGCCTCTTTCTGTACAGTAGGGATTCTATGATTCATTGCAACTCTGCTGAAACCAGGGATGAGACGATATTAGATTGAGAGAACATTGGCCCGTCTGCTGGGTTCTCCGAGCGAGATTTTAACTCATTCAAAACGCCTTCTGTTGAGCAGAGTTAAAATCGACCCCGCTCTGAATTTAAATCCCAGGTGAAGTGTCTGCGCTGGCCTCACTGGGAATATTTACCCCAATCCAGATTCCGTTTGGTCACCAGATGGAGCGCTTCATCACCGGGATGCAGTGAAAGTGAAGACTCAAAATCTGGCAAGACTGAGGGTGGGGTTTCTTCTGGCCGCTCCCCCACCACTGGATCACCCGGTCCTGCCAAAATCAACCCCCCATCGCGGCTACCCCGGGATAGAGATGGTAAGCCAGGCACATCACCATTGACTTTGGTGGGGCCAGGAAGTTCCACCAGCAGCCAATGGCGAGACGTCTTTGCCACGTGGTGTGGGGGAAGGGGAGGGGTAGGTGGGCTGTAAAATTCCATCCTTAGTTTGCCATTCAGAAATATTCCTTCTTGTGGAAGAAGTTGGGATCTTGATCAATTGGGCCAGTTTGCCGATGAATGGCAGGTGGAGTTTAATTTAGACAAATGCGAGGTGATGTATTTTGGTCGATCGAACCAGGGCAGGACTTACTCAGTTAATAGTAGGGCATTGGGGAGAGTTACAGAACAAAGAGATCTAGAGGTCCATGTTCATAACTCCTTGAAAGTGGAGTCACAGGTGGACAGAGTGGTGAAGAAGGCATTCGGCATGCTTGGTTTCATTGGTCAGAACATTGAATACAGGAGTTGGGACATCTTGTTAAAGTTGTACAAGACATTGGCAAGGCCACGCTTGGAATACTGTGTACAGTTCCGGTCATCCTATTATGGAAAAGATATTATTAAACCAGAAAGAGCGCAGAAAAGATTTACTAGGATGCTACCAGGACTTGGTGGTTTGAGTTATAAGGAGAGGCTGGATAGACTGGGACTTTTTTCCCTGGAGTGTAGGAGGCTGAGGGATGGCCTTATAGAGGTCTATAAAATAACAGGGAAACAGATAAGGTAGATATATATTTTCTATATATTTTATGTATTATAAATATATAAGGTCAATATATTTTCCCAAAGGTAGGGGAGTCTAAAACTAGAGGGCATAGGGTTAAAGTGAGAGAGAAGAGACACAAAAGTGTCCAGAGGGGCAATTTTTTTACATAGAGGGTGGTGAGTGTCTGGAACGAGCTGCCAGAGGTAGTGGGTAGAATTTTGTCTTTTAAGAAGTATTTAGACAGTTACATGGGTAAGATGGGTATAGGGGGATATGGGCCAAACACGGGCAACTGGGACTAGCTTAGTGGTAAAAATGTGGCGACATGGACAAGTTGGGCCGAAGGGCCTGTTTCTATGCTGTAAACCTCTATGACTCCAAGTTGTTTGTAACAGCAATAGTCAAAACACGAGGCTCCACCTCGGACTTCAGTCTCCTCTTTCCCCTTTCAGATATTGATGGATCAGGAATTTACCAATTACTCGGGTTTTACATGAACTGCACCAGAATCAGAGAATGATACAGTACTGGAGGCCATTCATCCCATTGTGTTTCTGGCAGCCCCTTGGTAGAATGATTCAATTAATCCTACGTTCCTTCCTCATAGAATCCCTATAGGACAGAAGGAGTCCATTCAGCCCATCAAGTCTGCACTGACTCTCTGACAGAGTATCTTAACCAGGCCTTATTCCCACCCTATCCCCATAACACCACACTTTAGCCATGGTTAACCCATCTAGCCTATACATTCTGGGACACTAAGGGGCAATTTAACATGGCCAATCCACCTAACCTGCACATCTTTGGAGTGTGGGAGGAAACCGGAGCACCCGGAGGAAACCCCCACAGACATGGGGAGAACATGCAGACTCCGCACAGACAGTGACTCAAGCTGGGAATTGAACCCGGGTCCCTGGTGCTGTGAGGCAGCAGTGTGAATCACTGTGCCGTATGGCTCTGTAAATATTTCTCTCTACGACTATTCATCCAATTTGCCTTTGAAAGCTGCTGATGAATTCACTTCCTCCGCGTGTTTTGTACAGTGGCGCAGTGGTTAGCATTGCTGCCTCACACTGCCTGGCTGTGCTTGCCCCCAAAACCGGAAAATCCCACCCAAGGTCATCGGATCTTTGCGATGTCTGCCCCCCTGCCCGCTTTGGTTGCTATGGTGGGAGGGTTGGGAAAATTCCCCCCATAATATCCACTGAGTTTCATTCTCCTCAATGTTCTCTGTCACCTAACCAGGTTAGCCCAACATTATTTTAACAAATCCACACTGGCTTTCACCTATTAGCCTACAATTTCCCAAATGCTGATTAATTTACTCCCAGATTATCGTCCCAATGCGTTTCCCATCACCACTGATGGAAATAGAGAACTAAAGCATTGCTGAGATGTTTTGCTGAATGTGATTTTTCCTGAAATATTGGAATATTCACACAGAATTCCTGGAATATTGTGCGCGGGGGATTCCCAGGCAAAGGACATCATAAGACAGCGCACAATAAGGATGACAATATTTACCCAACCGAGTAAAACTCTTTCACACTAAAAGATTTCTACTCTTAGAAAAATCTTTTCTATCTTTCCTCTTGTGAATGTATTGACAACTATAAGATGTTGACTTCAGGAAGCATAAAGGAGAACATGCCCTTGTCTACATCAACGGGGACAAAGTAGAAAGGGTCGAGAGCTTCAAGTTTTTAGGTATCTAGATCACCAACAACCTATCCTGGTTCCTCCCCACCCCCCGCATGCTGACACTATACTTAAGAAAACCCACCAACGTCTCTACTTTCTCAGAAGACTAAGGAAATTTGGCATGTCCGCTATGACTCTGACCAACTTTTACAGATGCACCATAGAAAATATTCTTTCTGGTTGTATTACAACTTGGTATGGCTCCTGTTCTGCCCAAGACCGCAAGGAACTACAAAAGGTCAGGAATGTAGCCCAATCTATTACGCAAACCAGCCTCCCATCCGTTGACTCTGTCTACACTTCCTGCTGCCTCGGAAAAGCAGCCAACATAATTAAGAACCCTACGCACCCCGGACATTCTCTCTTCCATCTTCTTCCGTCAGGGTAAAGATACAATAGTCTGAGGTCACATACCAACCGACTCAAGAACAACTTCTTCCCTGCTACTATCAGACTTTTGAATGAACCTACCTTGCATTAAGTCTCTGCACTCTAGCTATGACTGTAACACTACATTCTGCACTCTCTCCTTTCCTTCCCTATGAATGGTATGCTCTGTCTGTATCGCGCGCAAGAAACAATACTTTTCACTGTAGACTAACACATGTGACAATAATAAATCAAATCAAATCTTATGGTCCCGTCCATAGCACACTCCCGCTGCTGATTTCCCGGTAGTGAGCGCTGCATTCAACAAGAAATTCTACTGACGATGATGCGACCATAAGATCTCGCCGCAAACGAGCGATGTGCCACCTCCCATCGCCACTGAACATTCCGTGGAGAGGGGGAGGAATCCCACCCAATGGGAGGAATTTCCGCCTGCCATGGAAATTGTAGTGGGCGGGACACGGACCATGCAAATATCCATTGATGTTGGGCGGGATTTTCCGACACTAAGGCAAATGTGGCTGGAAAATCCCACCCAGTGTCTGTAATGCCAACCAATGCAGACAGATACCAGGCATCCACAGTGCAACTAGTGAGGTTGGTTTGTCAATGTGCAGAAACTTTACAATGGGGAGATGCCGGCGTTGGACTGGGGTTGGACTGGACAACTCTCCTGAAGAAGGAGCAACACTCCAAAAGCTCGTGCTACCAAATAAACCTGTTGGACTTTATCTTGGTGTTGTGAGACTTCTTACAGAAACTTTACCGCACAGAGAGAGACAGGGAGAGAGAGGGACTGCCTGCAGAGAATGAAAAACCATCAACTGGACAGGATTGAATCCACAAATTCATTTCAGAGAGAGAGTGAGGGGGAGAAAAGAGAGAGCACAGTGGGGAAGAAATTGAAGGGGAAGGCCAAAAGCGATGGCCTAGTGGTATTATCACTAGACTATTAATCCAGAAACTCAGCTAATGCTCTAGGGACCCGGGTTCGAATCCCGCCATGGCAAGTGATGGACTTTGAATCCAATAAAAAAAAATCTGGAATTAAGAATCCACTGATGACCGTGAAACCATTGTTGAATGTCAGGAAAAACCCATCTGGTTCACTCATGTCCTTTAGGGAGGGAAATCTGCTGTCCTTACCTGGTCTGGCCGACATGTGACTCCAGAGCCACAGCAATGTGGTTGACTCTTAACTGCCCTTGGGCAGCGCGGGGTGGGCAATAAATGCTGGCCCAGCCAGCGACACCCATGTCCCACAAATGGATAAAAAGAAAAGATGGGAACGGGGGAGAGATTGAGAGAGAGAGATGGTGAGGACAGAGAGCAAGAGGGGAGGAGAGAGCGGGAGGCGAGAAAAATGGTGAGGGAGAGAGTAAAGGAAGGGGAGGAGAAGGAGGGAGAGAGCAAGCGAGAACAGACTTACTCCTTACCATCGCTCCTTTAACTCCTGGAGGCCCCGGAGGACCGGTTTCTCCACGATCACCCTGTGGAAACAAGGACAGAGAGCATTCAATGGAATTCCACAATACAGACTGCTTGTCTCCTCCAACAATAGGTACATTAAGATAGGCCAAGAACTCTGTGTTTGATGTGTCCAGTCAGGGCTGTAGCACAGCATGAAGATGTTTTGTAACTGCGCCTCTCCAAAGTCTGAAATGCACCGATCCAAAACTCAAACTGCTGAGAAAGTCATCCCAACCGAGTCCTTATCTGTCTGGGAAGGAGTTGCTTTTGGAATGTAATTTGCTTTTGGATACACAGTGCCAGGTATCTACAATAAACCCTCTATTGGTGGAAATTTCCTCAACTTCAATCCCTGTCCTTCACTGACCAGGTGAGTGGAATATGATGTTGTTCTTACCCTGCATTGTGGACACAGAGACACAAACCAACCACACAACCTCTTTGTCAGGGGGCAGCTCGTTAGGGGGAGCCATCGAAACGAGAAATGAGGAAACGAAGATATTGACCAGTTGCGGATCTTTCCAATCCTGGCAGGCAACGGGTTAGAACCATCGGAAAATTACAGCACAGAAGGAGGCTGTTCAGCCCATCTTATCCATGCCAGCCCGAGGATGATAAAAATGATGATACAAATGATAAAAAAATTGGGGGAGGGTTGCCAGAGGATACAACAGGATATAAATCGGCTGGAGACCTGGGCCGAAAGATGGCAGATGGAATTTAAAATCATAAAACATAGGAGCAAAGTTAGGCCACTCGGCCCATCGAGTCTGCTTCAATCATGGCTGATATTTTTCTCATCCCCATTCTCCTGCCTTTTCCCCATAACCCCTGATCCCCTTATTAATCAAAAACTTATCTATCTCTGTCTGAAAGACACTCAATGACCCGGCCTCCACAGCCTTCTGCGGCAAAGAGTTCCATAGATTCACCACTCTAGCTGAAGAAATTCCTCCTCATCTCCGTTTTAAAGGATCATCCCTTTATCTTGAGGTTGTTCCCTCTGGTTCTAGTTTTTCCTACGAGTGGAAACATCTTCTCCAAATCCACTCTATCCAGTCCTCGCAGTGTCCTGTAAGTTTCAATAAGTTAACCCCTCATCCTTCTAAACTCCAACGAGTACAGAAGACAAATATGAGGTGATGTGACTTGGATGATCTGTTGCAGAAGGCAAGTATACAGTAAATATCATTTGGATATGGGGGTCGGGCCTGGGTGGGATTGTGTTTGGTGCAGACTCGATGGGCCGAAGGGCCTCTTTCTGCATTGTAGGGTTCTATGATTCTATCACAGCCCTTAGAATCATAGGATAGAATTGTAAGTAGAGATTCTATGATCTGTTCTGTGATGTTAAAGCACAACTGAAATATCTCCAGGGAACTCTGGGTTGGTCATGCATGCTGCCTGAATAATGCACCATGGAAAGTGCAGCACTCCCTCACTACTGCACTGGGGGGAAAGCTTCAGGTCTCATGCTCAGATCGCTGGGTGTTGAACACGTGACTTCTGACCCACAGTCAAGGGTCCTCTGAGTTACAGCTGACACTGGAAGGAGAAGCCATGATCCCAAACTGGGGAGATCAGGAAAAAAACATCCAAACACTGGGGCTTGAAAAATACTGGAGGGAGAAGGGATAAAGGGATATATTGATGGAGCTGAGTGAAGGAGGGTGTGAGAAGGCTTAGCTGGAGCATACAACTAGGCATGAGCCAGTTGGCAGAATGTTGCCTCTGTGCTCTCACTACTATTGAGTAACAGCAACAAAAATATAATTTCTAAAATGTGCCTGTAAAGTGGATTCACCTTTACTTAATTTCAGTTCCCCAGAGGTTCCCTACAGTGCAAAAGGAGGCCATTCAGCCCATCAAGTCTGCACCAACAGCAATCCCACTCAGACCCTATTCCCCCTCACCTCACATATTTACCCTGCTAATTCCCCTAACCTACACATCTTGGGACACTAAGGAAAATTTACTATGGCCTATCCACCTAACCTGCACATCTTGGGACACTAATGGACAATTTAATATGGCCAATCCACCTAACCTGCACATCTTTGGACACTAAGGGGCAATTTACCATGGCCAACTCACCTAACCTGCACATCTTTGGACACTAAGGGGCAATTTAGAATGGCCAATCCATCTAACTTGCATACTGTTGGACATTAAGGGGCAATATAGCACGGCCAATCTACCTAACCTGCACATCTTTGGAGTGTGGGTGGAAACCAGAGCACCTAGAGGCAACCCACGCAGACACGGGGAGAATATGCAAACTCTACACAGACAGTGACATGAGTCCGGAATTGAACCCAGGTCACTGGCGCTGCGAGGCAGCAGTGCTAACCACAACTTACAATATAAGCAAACCAGTTTCTATCCTTGCCCCTTCCTCCCCCACTCTCCCAATACAGATACTCCCTTGGCAATAACTTTCACCAAATCAGAAACTGTGAAGAATGATTGAATCTCAGCAGGTTTGAGAATGAAACTTCCATAAGTTGTTGGTATTTTATCAAGTTCTGCCAACCATGCTACTGTGTCTTATTTTTTCCGGGAATGTGGGTGTCACAGGTGTTGCCCATCCACAACTGCCCTCAGTCGCATTGCAACACGTCTGGAGTTCCGCATGAGGTCCCCAGATCAAGTCAGGACAGCAGGTTAGTGAGCAAGACAGGTTTTTACAACAAAGGAAATGATTTATGGCATAATTCCTGAGACCAACTTCCAATAATTCATTGGATTTAAATCCGACTACGGTGGGATTTGAACACATGTCCTCAGAGCATTGACTTGGGCTTCTGGATTACTAGCTCTGTAATATTCCGGAGTCATAGAGGTTTACAGCATGGAGCAGGCCCTTTGGCCCAACTTGTCCATGCCGCCCAGTTTTTACCACTAAGCTAGTCCCAATTGCCCACATTTGGCCCATGTCCCTCTATACCCATTGCACCCATGTAACTGTCTAAATGCCCCTTAAAAGACAAAATTGTACCCGTCTCTACTACTACCTCCGGCAGCTCATTCTACTAGGCCACTGCGAAGGTTTACCAGCCTGATTCCTGGGATGGCAGGTCTGTCATATGAGGAGAGACTGAGTCAGTTAGGATTATATTCACTGGAGTTTAGAAGAGTGAGAGGGGGATCTCATAGAAACTTATAAAATTCTAACAGGGTTAGAGAGGGTTGATTCAGAAAGAATGTTCCCGATGGCGGGGAGTCCAGAACATAGTTTGAGGTTAAGGGGTGAACCTTTTAGACCTGAGGTGAGGAGAAATTTCTTCACCCAGAGGGTGGTGAATGTGTGGAGTTCACTCCCACAGAAAGTAGTTCTGTGTGATTTCATGAAGAAATTAGATATAGCTCTCAGGACTAAAGGGATCAAGGGATAGGGGGGGAAGGGGGAATCAGAGTTCGAAATTCTATGATCAGCCGTGATCATAATGAATGGCAGAGCAGGCTCGAAGGGCCAAATGGCCTACTCCTGTTTCCATGACTCCCAGTTGGAGGAGATGGTGAACTATCTCTCTGGTAACGCTGACTAACTCGACTGGCATCAGACTGCGAGATCCGGGTGCGTCACCAGGTTAGACATCACTCTATTCCTGTCACTTTTGTTCAAACGATCCTCACGGATACTTTGACATTCTGGTGTAATTTAAATGCTTCTTATGTTCCCAGAAACTCACTTCAAATACAAATTGTTGGCTGAAATGTATATTACCTTTTCCCCAACTTTCCCGAGTTCTCCAATTGGTCCCATGAATCCTGGCTCTCCCTGGTAAAGGAAAACAAACAGAAAGGTTATTTCATTTTACAGGGAGCAATCAAGGTTTGCCGTGTATTCAGTCCTCGACCACTTCACCGCTCTACCATAGAACCCCAACCGTGCAGAAAGAGGCCATCCAGCCCATCGAGTCTGTACCGACTCTCCGACAGAGCATCTTACCCAGGTCCAACCGCCCGTCCTATCCCCATACCATGGCTAATCCATCTAAGCTGCATATCTTAGACAGCGTGAGAGGAAACTGCAGGAAACCCACGTGGGCAAGGGAAAATTCCACACAGGCAGTCGCCCAAGGCTGGAATCGAACCCAGATCCCTGGCGCTGTGAGGCAGTCATGATAACAACTGTGCCACTATGTTGCCCCAGCCAGGGATTAACAGGGTAGATATGTGGGGTTACGGGAATAGGCTCTGGGTGCGATTGTGGTCAGTACAGACTCAATGGGCTGAATGGCCTCCTTTGTACTGTAGGGATTCCATGGTTCTATCCTTTGAGTGAAGAAACATTTCCTCATCTCAGTTCAAAATGGCCGACATCTGAGGCTCTGAGCGAATGGTCTAAACTTCCTGGCCATTGGAAACATTTTCTCAGCACCTACCCTGGCACGTGTCAGCAAGATCACCTCTCATTCATCTAAATTCGAGGAAATGAAGGGCTGGCCTCCTCAATCTCTCCTTACAGGACAACTACCCTGTCCCCCAATCCACCCCTCCCCCAATTTTTCTATCCATTCATAAGATATGGGCATCACTGGCTTGAATAGCATTTATTGTCCACCTTTAATTGCCCCTTGAGGAGGTGATGGTGAGCTGCCTTCTTGAACCTGCTGCAGTCCATGTGATGTAGGTACACCCATAGTGCTGTTAGGGAAGGGGTTCCAGGATTTTGACCCAGTGACAGTGAAGGCACGGTCGATAAACTTCCAAGATAGAATGGTGTGTGGATTGAGGGGAACTTACAAGTGACAGTGTTCCCTTGGGTCTGCTGCCCTTGTCCTTCTAGGTGGTAGAGGTTGTAGTTTCGGGTGGTCTGTTGAAGGTGAGTTGCTGCAGTGCATCTTGTAGATGGTACGCACGTCTGCCACTGTGCATTGGTAGCGGAGGGAGTGAACGTTGAAAGTGGTGGATGGGGTGCCAATTAAGTGGGCTGTTCTGTCCTGGATGGCGTTGAGCTTTTTGATTGGTGTTGGAACTGCACCCATCCAGGAGTATTCCATCACACTCCTGACTTGTATCTTGCAGATGGTGCAATAAGAAATCTCACAACGCCAGGTTAAAAGTCCAACAGGTTTATTTGGAATCGCGAGCTTTCGGAACGCTGCTTCTTCCTCAGGTGAGTGGAGGTAGTTCACAAACATGGTGTATATAGGCAAAGACACAATTGGAGGATAATTACAGATTGGAATGTGAAGAGTGGTTGGAACGCGAGTCTTTACAGGTAATCAAGTCTTTACGGCGTGAGTGGCGAGAGGGATAATCACAGGTTAAAGAGGTGTGAATTGACTCAAGCCAGGGTAGTTAGTGAGATTTTGCAACTCCAGGCAGTGTGGTGGGGGTTATATGTAGTGTGACACGAACCCAAGATCTCGGTTGAGGCCGTCCTCATGCCTGTGGAACTTGGCTATCAATTTCTGCTTGGCGATTCTGCGTTGTGGCCTGAACGCCACCTTGGAGAATGTCGATACCAAATAGACCTGTTGGACTTTAGCCTAGTGTTGTGAGAGTTCTTACTGTGCCCACCCCAGGCTAACCCCAGCATCTCCACCTTGTTGATGGCGGGCAGGCTTTGAGGAATCAGGAGGTGAGTTACCCACTACAGAATGCCAGGTTCCTGCCTTGCCCTTGGAAAGCCGGTCCAGTCAACTTGACAGGGTAACCCCCAGGATGTTGACGAAGTACATCGATTTCAACGGCGACTAAAATCGAGCAGAGGGCAAACCCAGGCCAGCGCTGAGTCCACTCAGTTCCCTGGCAGACGGGTTAGGTTAAAATTACCCAACTGTGCCACCCTGGGCCGTTTGATCTTTTGGATTGAACTCCAAGGCGTCAAGACACAAACTGTGATACTGGACCAAAGATCCTTAGACAGCATCTTCCAAACCCAAGACCACTTCTGTGTAGAAGGACAAGGGCAGCAGATACATGGGGGACACCACCACCTCTAAGTTCCCCTCCAAGCTACTCACCATCATAAGAACATAAGAAATAGGAGCAGGAGTAGGCCATCTAGCCCTTCGAGCCTGCCCCGCCATTCAATAAGATCATGGCTGATCTGAAGTGGATCAGTTCCACTTTCCCGCTTTCTCCCCATAACCCTTAATTCCCTTGTCTATCAGAAAACCATCTACCCGTGACTTAAATATATTTAGCGAGGTAGCCTCCACCACTTCAACGGGCAGAGAATTCCAGAGATTCACCACCCTTTGAGTGAAGAAGTTCCTCCTCAACTCCGATCTAAACTGCACCCCCCTTACCTTGAGGCTGTGCCCTCTAGTCCTGCTATCCTTTCTAAGCGGGAAGAATCTCTCCACCTCTACCCTATCCATCCCTTCCATTATCTTGTACGTCTCTATAAGATCCCCCCTCATCCTTCTAAACTCCAACGAGTACAGACCCAGTCTATTTAGTCTCTCTTCATAGTCCAACCCCCTCATCTCTGGTATCAGCCTAGTGAACCTCCTCTGCACTCCCTCCAAGGCCAAAATATCCTTGTGCAAGTGCGGTGACCAAAACTGCACACAGTACTCCAGCTGCGGCCTCACCAGTGCCCTGTACAGTTGCAGCAAGACCTCCCTGCTTTTATATTCTATCCCCCTCGCTATAAAGGCCAGCATCCCATTCGCATTCTTGATCACCCGCTGCACCTGCAGACTGGGTTTTTGCGACTCGTGCACAAGGACCCCCAGATCCCTCTGCACCGTAGCATGCTGCAGCTTTTCGCCATATCAGCCGTTCCCTCGCAGGGTCAAAATCCTGGAATTCCCTCCCTAACGGCACTGTGGGTCAACCCACAGCACGTGGACTGCAGCGATTCAAGAAGGCAGCTCACCACCACCTTCTCAAGGGGCAACTAGGGATGGGCAATAAACGCTGGACCAACCAGCGATGCCCATGTCCCATGAATGAATTAAAAAAAAACCCCAAGGATTGTAAAGGTTTTTAAAAAGATCTTTCATTAACCGTGTATAAGCTGCAGAACATTAAATTTTCATGGGACATGATCAGAAAGATCGCAGGTTGAAGATTAACCCCAGGGATTAAGCTCGACTGGGACAATAATAGCGCTGATGACAGCTACTTCCTTGCCTCATTCAGACGCTGTTCTGATTATTACCCAAAGTGGAAGCAACGACTGTAAAAAAAAAGGTTATTTTTGGAAGTCAGGCTGTTATTCACACATTGTTAACTCGACTAACCAGGGGGATATTATCTGCGCTGTTACTGAAGGATTCCTTTTCGAAGCAAGAACTGACAGTTCTTGCCTTTCTTATCTGCACTCCCCCAGGATGTGAGGAGCGTCAGAGATTATTACTGGTGAAAGTGCATGGGAAATCATTCCCTGGGAATAAATACTGACAGAGCCCAGATGTTTCTCCTCAGAAGATCCAGACAAGAATTTCTTCCACATTGTTGCCCGTTTTAATATTCGTTCCGATAGGATGTTAACAGCCCTTTGGACCAGAACAGAAGTCCCCACTGGACTCCCACTTCTGAATCATTTTCCATTAGTCTGTCCACCGTCTGCAAGGCACAAGTCAGGAGCGTGAGGGAAAACTCTCCCCTTGCCTGGCTCTAACAACACTTAAGAAGCTCGACACCACCCAGAGCAAGACAGGCCCACTTGATTAGCATCCCATCTACCACCTTAACCATTCAATCCTTGCACGATGGCAGCCATGTGCAACATCTGTGAGATACACTGCAACAGCTCACCAAGGCTCCTTTGGCAGCACCTTCCAAACCCATGACCACTTCCATCTAGAAGGACAAGGGCAGCAGATACATGGCAACGCCACCAACTGCAAGTTCCCCTCCAAGCCACTCGCCATCCTGACTTGGAAATTCTTTCATGTTCATTCATGGGACATGGGCATCACTGGATGGGCCAGCATTTACTGCCCACCTCTAGTTGCCTTTGAAACTGAGTGGCTTGTTAGACCATTTCAGAGGGCAGTTGAGAGTGAACCACATTGCTGTGGCCCTGGAGTCACATGTAGGCCAGACTGCATAACAATCACAGATTTCCTTCCTTGAAGAACATTAGTCACTGTTCCTTCACAGTCTCAAAATCCTGGAACTCCCTCCCTAACAGCACTGCGGGTGTACCTACACCACATGGACCGCAGCCATTCAAGAAGGCAGCTCACCACCAGCTTCTCAAGGGCAGCAAGGAACCGCCGTGGTGGGATTCGAACCAGGGTCCTCAGAACATTAGCTGAGTTTCTGGATTAATAGTCTGGCGATAATACCACTAGGCCATTGTCTCCCTCTGGGGACCCGGGTTTGAATCTTGCCACGGCAACTGGTGGAATTTGAATTCAATTAAAAAAAAATCTGGAATTAAGAATCTACTAATGACCATGAAACCACTGTCGATTGTTGGAAAAACCCATCTGGTTCACTAATGTCCTTTAAGAAAGGAAATCTGCCGTCCTTACCTGGTCTGGCCTACATGTGAGTCCAGAGCCACAGCAATGTGGTTGATTCTTAAATGGACTCTAAAATGGCCCAGCAAACCATTTTGTTGAAGGGCAGTTAGGGATGGGCAATAAATGCTGGCTCAGCCAGCGACACCCACATCTCACAAAATCACAAAAGAAAAAGTTATCATCGAGTAGAATAGATCTCCCTTTGAATATCCCCATAAACCTTCCAAAACCAGGGGGCATACGTCTAAAGTGAGAGGGGAAAGGGACCTGAGGGGCAACTTTTTCACACAGAGGATGGTGTGTATATGGTTAGAAATGCAGATTTCTTTCCCTAAAGGGCATTGGTGAGCCAGATGGATTTTTACGACAATTGACAACGGTCATTATTAGACTTCTAATTCCAGTTATGTTTTTATTGAATTCAAATTCCACCATTTGGCGTGGTGGGATTCGAACCCCAGAACGTTACCCTAGGTCTGTGGATTATTGCCGGGGTGGGGTGATAGAGGTGGGTACAATGGCAACATTTAAAAGACAGGTACATGGATGGGAAAGGTTTAGAGGGACATGGGCTAAATGCAGGCAAATGGAAGTAGTTCAGTTTAGGCTATTTAGAATGGCCAATCCACCTAACCAGCGCATCTTTGCTCAGAATGAACCAGGCAAACCCAAATCCAATCCTTGCTTGCTCCAAGATCCAAATCCAAAATCCAATCGAATCCAATCCATGGTCCCCACAAAAGAGACAAACAAGATCCAAGCTGACAAGATAAGGACCCATTTTGGGCTTGATCTGAAGCTTGATCTTAGCCATAAGGCCGAGATCGGGTGATGGGATTGTATGTGGACGGGAAAGATTTCGAGGGAAATGAACCAAACGCAGGCAAATGGGACTCGTTCGGTTTAGGGAATCTGGCGGGTATGGACCAGTGGGGCGGAAGGGCCTGTTTCTGTGCTGTATATCTCGATGACACGTAGGTAAGTGTCTGGTCTCAGTTCCAAGCCTCCTCTCCTTTGCAAAATGCATGCTGATACAGCCAGCTATCCAAATAATTACTCAGTTTATAATCTTATTTTGACTGTAACTTCTGGAATATATTTAATAACCTCCATTACAGAATTGAGCACCAGTGAAAAAACAGCGTACAGAGATTAGGGTGCTTGTGCAAACTTTCCAGACACAAGACGCTCCACAGAGCTTGACTAACTTCTCAGCTATGCTGGATAGTTGATTCTGGATTAGCCTGTAAATTTCAGAGAATTCTGATGCTCCAAATCACTTTACTTCTTGTCCCATTAGAACGGACTTGTGATCCAAGTATAATACTCAACCCCTATCTGAACATCAAATATCTCCCAACAGTCTGGACTTTTATTGGTTGGAGCACTAAGTATTACCACTTTACTGTGATTTAACCATGTTCCACAGACTGAGACCCAAACAAATTATACTTCTTGGCTTCATCAAGTCAACATTGCTAACTTTTCAGATACAAGCTTGTTACAGATTAAGCAGAGTTATATAACAGATATGCTTCAACGTAGAGAATGAGATGACTGTTACCTGTTCGCCAACCTTTCCCACCTTTCCAGAGTCACCAGGTTCACCCTAAGGAAGCAAAGAAAATCTCAGCAAGCACAGTTTTTGAGTAAAAACACATCTCGAGAGTTCTTTTGAAATGTTGCTAAATTTCCCTACATTTTCTGAAGCAGAGTAATATCAGATCCTTTGCAATCTATAGAAGGGAACACACTTCCAGGGTGAGTGGGTGAACCACAGAATACAATCTACAGTGCAGGAGGAGGCTATTCGGCCCATTAAGCCTGCACCGACAACAATCCCACCCAGACGTCAGCCCCGCACAACCCTATGCATTCACCCCGTGAATTCCTCTGACGCCAAGGGGTAATTTATCATGGCCACAGCCAAACTCACACATCTTTGGAGTGTGGGACGAAACTGGAGCACCTGGAGGAAACCCACGCAGACACGGGGAGAATGATCCCAATGGTGGGGGGAATCCAGAACTAGGGGTCATAGCTTGAGGATAAGGGGTAAACCTTTTAGAACTGAGATGAGGAGAAATTTCTTCACCCAGAGGGTGGTGAGTGTGTGGAATTCACTCCCACAGAAAGTAGTTGAGGCCAAAATGTGTGATTTCAAGAAGAAATTAAATATAACTCTTAAAGGGGTTGAGGGATATGGGGGATCAGGATGGTGAATTTGATGATCAGCGTGATCAAACTGAATGGCGGAGCAGGCTCGAAGGGCCAAATGGCCTACTCCTGCTTCTAGTTTCTTTGTTTTTATGACTGGGAATATTGCTGTTTGTCCCAATTCAAGGGTTCTGGGTCAGACCACCTGGTGCTGTTGTTAACTCCCAAAGTGCAGCCAAAGGCTACCCCAATGCAGGAGTTGCCCCCTCTCCCCCTAAGGCATGGGCCCAGTAACTTTCTCCACATTTATACTTAAAGTTGAAAGGAAGTGCTGAAGGGACACCTTCCCGTTCAAGGGCAGCACGATAGCACAGTGGTTAGCACTGCTGCTTCACAGCTTCAGGGTCCTGGGTTCGATTCCCGGCTCGGGGTCACCGTCTGTGTGGAGTTTGCACATTCTCCTCGTGTCTGCGTGGGTTTCCTCCAGGTGCTCCGATTTCCTCCCACAGTCCAAAGATGTGCGGGTTAGGTTGGTTGATTGGCCGTGCTAAGAAATTGCCCCTTAGTGTCCAGGGTTGTGTAGGTTAATGGGTAAAATATGTAGGGGTATGGGGGTAGGGCCTGGATGCGATTGTGTTCGGTACAGACTCGATGGGCCGAAGGGCCTCTTTCTGCACTGTAGGGTTCTATGATTCTAAGCACCCGCTTGGTCATGTACCTCGGACTGCGGTCGGCTGCTCCTCTCAAACCGGGAGATCTCCGACTGACCCCCTGGCTTGGCTAGCCCACCCACTGCCCTCAACTGGGCAGGGATCCCGTCTTCATCCGGACCCCAATAAGTGACTGCTGCCACGCACCCCACCGCACCCCACCAACAAGGGGTGGGCTTGGGGCCAGGAAACATTCTCAGTTTCTGCTCCCCATTGCCAAAGTGAAAATTCAGCCCAGAGTTAATGCAGATTAATTTGTGTGTTTCGCATTGGAATGATTATACAGAGCTCTGATTCACAGCTGCACTTAGGAATGGTTAGCTCGATTACAGTTCTGACAGAGTGTCGAATGCCCAACTGTTGACAGATTGAACACATATTACAGCATAAAGAATGGGGGTAGCAAAAGGATAAAACTAAAGTTGGTTCAAGTTCACAGAACATCTAATGCTCAAACATGCATAAAATAGTTGTGCTCAGACGAGCCTCGGAGGGGGTTTTAAATCCACTTGGGAGAGATCCAAAATCATAGAATCCCTACAGTGCAGAAGGAGGCCATTCGGACCATCGAGTCTGCACCAACCACCATCCCACCCAGGCCCTATCCCCGTAACCCCATGCATTTACCCTCCCTGACACTTAGGGGCAATTTAGCATGGCCAATCCACCTAACCCACACATCATTGGACTGTGGGAGGAAACCGGAGGAAATCCACGCAGACATGGGGAGAATGTGCAAACTCCACACGGACAATGACCCGAGCCGGGAATCGAACCCAGGTCCCCGGCGCTGCGAGGCAACAACGCTAACCACTGTGTCAGTGTGCCACCCTGTGAGATCCTAATCAGCTCATGGAAAATCATAATTTGTTCCGGGTGCCATTTTACTGACCAACCAGAAAGCTTTCAAGGAAACCATAGAATCCCTACAGGGCAGGAGGAGGCCATTCAGCCCATCAAGTCTGTATCCACCACCATCCCACCCAGGCCCCATCTCCATAGCCTCAAGCATTTACCCTAAATGGTTCCCGAGATGGGTGAATTTAGCATGGCCAATCATCTAACCCACACATCTTTGGAGTGTGGGAAGAAACCCACGCAGACACGGGGAGAACGTGCAGTCTCCACAGAGACAGTGACCCGAGTCAGGAATCGAACCTGGGTCCCTGGTGCTGTGAGGCAGCAGTGCTAACCCACCGTGCTGCCCGTGTCTCACTGTTACACTGGCCACTGTAGTGGAGCCTCCTGCTGACGGCCTGCAGCAGTGCGCCTTTTAAATATGCAAATAGGGTCATGTGACAAATCACAGGGATTTGATTCTGGGTGGAGCCTCTGCCGCGCGATGGGTTGCCAGCGAGTTGAAATCTGACCCCATCCCCGGTGCCCACCACTGCATCAGTGGATTTGAGCTTCAACAGGAAACAACATCTTTTAATTGAAGTGAGTTTAACCGCTTGCTACTTTACATTCACTTCAACTTTCGCCAGAGACCAGTGGACACCCAGGCACTGCTGGCTCCCTTTGACTCACTCTGATCCAACGCCACTTAAACCAAGTCCAGACTCTCTTCAGAGGTTTGGAGAGAATTGGATTCTCAACCCAACTCTTCCGTCTCCCTACAAACAGCGCACTGCGGGATTCTTTACACAAACAAGTTGCATTTACAGAATCATAGAATCCCGACAGTGTGGAAGGAGGCCATTCGGCCCATCAAGTCTGCACCGACCACAATAGGTCCCAGGTCCTATCCCCATAACCCCATGCATTTACCCAAGCTAGTCACTCTGACACAAATTCGCAATTTAGTACAGTCAACCCGCACATCTTTGGAGTGTGGGAGGAAACCGGAGCACTCGGAGGAAACCCATGCAGACATGGGGAGAATGTGTAGGCTCTACAGTGACCCAAGCTGGGAATCGAACCCAGGTTTCTGGCGCTGTGAGGCAGCCGTGCGAACCACTTATGCATCAGATGTTTCCACTCGTTGGAGAGGCTAGAACTCTAAGGACACAACCTCAGAGTGAAGGGACGCTCCTTTAAAACAGAGATGAGAAGGAATTTCTTCAGCCAGAGAGTGGGGAATCTGTGGAACTTGTTGCCACAGAGGAGGCCAGGTCATTGAATGTCTTTAAGACAGAGATCAATATGGAGATCAAGGGTCACAGGAAGGAGGCAGGAGAATGGGGATGGGAATCATATCAGCCATGATTGAATGGCGGAGCAGGCTTAATGGGCCGAATGGCCTAATTCTGCTCCTATATCATATGGTTGTAGGACAACAAAATCCTAGAGTCTGCAGGGATGGAGGAAGCTGGTGGTTCAAGAGCGCCAACTTTCAAGACGGCAGGACAATAGTTTGCACAGCATGTGTGTTCCTGACCTTCATACAGAGAGCTATTGAGTACTAAAGATGGGAGGGTAATGATGAGCATTTATAAAAGCTCTGGGTAGAGCTGATAACTAATCTAGCAAGCTGCAGTAAATTCAGAGCGAGAGGTAACTATCAGATATCATCTCATCAAAACTGGGAGAATCATATCTGATCAATTCTGGTCCCTCATGACGGAAGCATTGGTTTTGTCGCTATGGGAACTCAAGAGATAATTAAAAATGATGGTGGGGGTACAGTCCACTTCTGATGATTTACAATCTGGCCTGCAAGAGTCACTATTTTGGGAAAGGTGATGACTCGAGCGTGTGTGCACTGGAGATAATGCAGAGACACCAGACAGCATCTAACAGACTGGTTAGATGGGCCAGAAAGTAGCAGATGGGGAAAGAATTGGTTCTTTTCCTAATAGAACTAGACCACTGCGTCCAGTTTTGGTCACCGCGCTTTAGGAAAGATGTTAGGGCCTTTTTCAGAGGAGTTTTAGCAAAACAGTTCCAGGGATGAGAGAACGAGCTACAGGGTTGGTTTGGAGAAGGTTAGAATCATAGAATCCCCACAGTGAGGAAGGAGGCCATTTAGCCCATCGAGTCTGCACCAACCACAATCCCACCCAGGCCCTTTTCCCCCACAGCCCCACATATTTACCCTACTAATCCCTCTGACACCAAATGGCAATTTAACATGGCCAATCAGCCTAACCCGCATATCTTTGGACTGTCGGAGCACCCAAAGGAAACCCACGCAGACACGGGGAGAATGTGCAAACTCCACACAGACAGTGCCCCAAGGTGGGAATCGAACCCAGGTCCCTGGCGTTGAGGAAGAACATTTTTGCTTAGCCTGGAACGCACTCCCTCCAATAGTGGTGGAAGCAGAGATGATGAATGATTACAAAAGGAAATTACTGGAGGGAAATAAATTTTCAGGGTCATTGGGACAGAGCGGGGGGGAATGGGACTGACTGGATTAGAGTCATAGAGGTTTACAGCATGGAAACAGGCCCTTCGGCCCAACTTGTCCATGCCGCCTCCTTTCTTTAAAATCCTTAAGCTAATCCCAATTGCCCGCATTTGGCCCATATCCCTCTATACCCATCATACCCATCTAACTATCTAAATGCTTTTTAAAAGACAAAACTGTACCCGCCTCTACTACTACCTCTGGCAGCTTGTTCCAGACTCTCACCACCCTCTGTGTCAAAATATTGCACCTCTGGACCCTTTTGTACCTCTCCCCTCTCACCTGAAACCTATGCCCTCTAGACCCCCCTACCTTTGGGATTGATCTGCAGAGAGCCAGTATGGACTCAATGGGCCGACTGGTCTCTTTCTGTCCCGTATTCTCTTTTGTGATTGCTTTTGGAAATCATATCGGGAACTGTCACCAAATACCTCCGGCTGTCTTTGGACAGATATACACACAGTGCTGGTTTGAGGAAACAAGTTGTGAACCTGGCATTTACATTTTGATCAGAACTATCTGTCTGTTCGCCATGGTGGGATCTTCTGGTCTCGCCGATGGCGCAATCCCGGCTTCCCGGCGACATAGAACACAGAACACTACAGCACAAACAGGCCCTTCGGCCCACAAGTTGCGCCAATCACATCAACACCTACCAACCTACAGACCTATCTATAACCCTCAAGCTCATTAAACCCCATATACTCATCCAGAAGTCTTTTAAAAGACCCCAGCGAGTTCGCCTCCACCACCACTGATGGCAGCCGATTCCATTCACTCACCGCCCTCTGAGTGAAAAACTTACCCCTAACATCACTTCTGAACCTCCCTCCTTGCACCTTAAATCTGTGTCCTCTCGTAGCAACCATTTCAACCCGGGGAAATAGCCTCTGAGAGTCCACCCTATCTATTCCTCTCAACATTTTGTAAACTTCTATCAGGTCGCCTCTCAACCTTCGTCTCTCCAGGGAAAAGAGTCCCAGCTCCCTCAACCTAACTTCATAAGGCATGCCTCCCAGTCCAGGCAACATCCTTGTAAATCTCCTCTGTACCCTCTCAATAGCTTCTACATCTTTCCTATAGTGAGGCGACCAGAACTGCGCACAATACTCTAAATGAGGCCTGACAAGGGTCTTATAAAGTTGCAGCATTACCTCCCGACTCCTAAACTCAATCCCTCGATTAATGAAGGCCAGTACACCATACGCCTTCTTGACCACCTCCTCCACCTGCGAGGCCGATTTAAGAGTCCTGTGGACCCGGACCCCTAGATCCTTCTGCTCTTCAACACTACTCAGACTTCTGCCCTTGATAGTGTACTCGTTCATCCCGTTGGTTCTGCCAAAATGGACGACTACACATTTATCCGCGGGTGGATTCAATGGGAAATCCCATTGGCAGCGGCGAGACCAGGAGATCCCGTGCCGGATCCCATTCCAAACCACTCTGCAGGGAGACGAGAGAATTCCCCACCTTTACATCTTACCATTTAGCTATAAATGGAGTTAAATGTCTATGAAGCAGCCAAAATACAATCCAGATTGCCACATCTACCTAGTGTTTTACCTTAGGACCATCGGGTCCCGGTTTTCCTGGAAATCCTCTCCTCCCAGGACGGCCCTGGAACGATACAAATAAAAGAGCAAAATTAATGCCACACATTGGAATGCACTAATTATTTCCAAAACCCATTCAGAAGAGTTTGAAGCTGCATTTGGCAGATGTGTGGATCACTTTAGCACAAAACAAACTTCTGTGTAATTACAGGACAGTCCTTGAAATCGGCGAGTCTTACTTAAGTGAAAGCCACTGGCAACTCCTGCCCCAAATTTCTGACAGGTGGTTCCCACTGGTGGCACGGTGACACAGTGGTTAGCTGCCTCACAGCCAGGGATCCAGGTCGATTCCCTGCTAGGGCTACTGTCTGTGTGGAGTTTGCATGTTCTCCCCGTGTCTGAGTGGGTTTCCTTCCAGTGCTCCGGTTTCCTTCCACAGTCCAAAAGATGTGCTGGTAAGGTGCATTGGCCACGCTAAATTTTCCCTCAATGTACCTGAACAGGTGTTGGGCTGTGACAACTAGGGGATTTTCATCACTGTGTTAGGGTAAACTTACTTGTGGTTTAGGTTGATTGGCCATGCTGAAATTGACACTGGTCTCAGGGGATTTATAGACTAAATATGTGGGGTTACAGGACTAGGGGCTGGATGGGGTTGTGATTGGTATAGACTCAATGGGCTGAATGGCCTTATTCTGCATTGTAGGGATTCTATAATTCTAATAAGTAAACTTAAATTTAGACTTAGGCCTTCGTGTTCTTCTGCAATTCAATAAGAACATCTTCAGCCGATCTCCATATGAATGGGGCATTCTCCTGGTATGAGGAAATTATCCTCTGAAGAATGGTTGAACAGGTTGGGTCTACACCCATTAGAGTTTAGAAGAGTTTCAAGGTGATTGGAAGTGTTATATATTTTGAAAGGTTGCAGGTTGCTTCAAGAGCTGATCGCATGATTTGATGACGATGTCATTAGGGTGTTTGCACAAGCTGCTGTTTCACTCTTAGATGCATTCTGCAGCTTTTCAATAAATCTTCTCTTTTTAGTTTGAATCCACACGTGCAAACCACAGCTTTTGCTTTTTGTTTAAAACGCACAACCCCTAACATAATTAGGGCATTACAGTAACAAACTGAGGGGTTTTTATAGGGTAGAGTATATTTCTACTTGTGGGAAAAATTAGAACTAGGGGACACAGTTTAAGAAGGTGAGGGTTTACCATTAAAGACAGAGAGGAAGAAAATCCTTCTGCTCGTATGTGGAATTCCCTTCCCCAGAAAGCAATGGTGGATGGATCATTGAACTTATTCATGGCAGCGTTGGACAGATATTTGATAGATAAGAAGTCAAGGTTTTAAATAGAGCTTCAGGTTTCTAGGCGTCCAGATCACCAACAGCTTGTCCTCGTCCCTCCGCTCCAACACTATAATTAAGGAAGTCCACCAACGCCTCTACTTTCTCACAAGGCTAAGGAAATTTGGCATACCCGCTATGACTCTCTCCAACTTTGACAGATGCACCGTAAAAAGCATTCTTTCTGGTTGAGTCACAGCTTGATATGGCTCCTGCTCTGCCCAAGGCCACAAGGAACTACAAACAGTTGTGAATGCAGCCCAATCCATCACCCAAAGCCAGTCTCCCATCATTGACTCTACTTACACTTCCCACTGCCTCGGCAAAGCAGCCAGCATAATTAACACGCACCCCGGACATTCTCTCTTCCACTTTCTTCCATCAGGAAAAAGACACAAAAGCCTGAAGACATGTACCAACTGACTCAAGAACAGTTCCCTGCTGCCATCAGACTTCCTTGCATTAAGCTGGTCTTTCTCTACACCCTAGCTATGACTGTAACACTGCAATCTCAGCTTTCCTTCTCTACGAACAGTATGCTTTGTCTGTATAGTACGCAAGAAACAACACTTTTCACTGTATACTAATGCATGTGACAATAATAAATCAAATCAAATCAAAGCAAAGTGTACGCATGTAGCACCTTTATCTCTTTCATCTGTCAACTCTCCCAGACAAGCTGTCTCTATTAACCTTTCCCCAGCTTAATTAAATCACACAGACGCTTTTTTGCAGAAGAACACAATGGCTGGAATTTTATCACCCTGCTTGCCATGGGAATCAGAGCCAGCAAGGGGTGGTTAATGGGAAGGCCTCTTGGCCTTGGGTGGGGTTTCGGGATGTGTTAGGAATGTGTTAACAGGCCTTCAAATGAAATCCTAATTTGATGTCAATTAATCAAAGAAGTCACTGATATATAAAGGGGCCACAGGTGGAACTGTTTGGAGATGGAAGATTGTATGTGGAGTTGGATCGAAGAAATAAAGCTAATTTATGAAGAAGCAGAACGCGTGTCTCCTTTACTCCACAGCAGCCGAGAGGCTCAAACAGAATGAGTGAGGCTCTAGAATCCTGCTCAATATTACCCAAACATTTAAAAGAAAATCCATCCTCACATGGTGGCAAAGTGGTAAGCACTGCTGCCTCACAGCGCCAGGGACCCAGGTTCAATTCCAGCCTTGGGTCACTGTCTGTGTGGAGTTTGCACATTCTCCCCATGTCTGTGTGGGTTTCCTCCGGGTGCTCCGGTTTCCTCCCACAGTCCGAAAGATGTGCGGGTTAGGTGGATTGGACGTGCTAAATTGCCCCCTAAGTGTCAGGGGGACCAGCTCAGGTAAATGCATGGGGTTATGGAGATAGGTTCTGGGTGGGATTATGGTGGGTGCAGACACGATGGGTTGAGTGGCTTCCTTCTGCACTGCACTATGATTACATGTACCTAATTGTCTAATATGTGCTGTCGGGGAAGAAAATGAGGCAGAGTTTGGACAGGTTCCAGGATCCATATTGTGTTACTGAGGCACCTTATTGATGGGCAATAACTTACTCGAGATATTTCACTGATCTTTGTAACAGAAAATACCTTATTCAACTTTACAGAATTGGGGACATTTTTCTCGCAATGCTTTTCTGCTCCAGTGAATTGGAAGCCAAGTTGCAGATCATCCAATGTCAACACAGCTGTGATGAGTAAACCCAACACAAACCAGGGCCTGGGATCTTCCTGATTTGTGTGGTACACTTGCTGTGATACACATCAGGAGAAATCCAAGACCCAATTAAGGTTTGCATTTCTGGCACACTCCTGCCTTAAACAGATGGTGCAAGTTTGAGGGAGTGATACCAGGCAGATTCGTCATTTACTGGGTCAGCACCTTGTGCCTCCATACCTTCAGTTTTAAAGTTTCATTTATCAGTCTCACAAGTAGGCTTACATTAACACTGCAATGAAGTTACTGTGAAAATCCCCCAGTCGCCACACTCCAGCGCCTGTTCGGGTTACACAGAGGGAAAATTTAGCACGGCCAATGCATGCCTTCCTGACTGTGGGAGGAAACCGGAGCACCTGGGAAAAAACCCACGCAGACATGGGGAGAATGTGCAGACTCCATACAGACAGTAACCCAAGCCAGGAATTGAATCTGGATCCCTGGCGCTGTGAGGCAGCAGTGTGCCACCGTGCCACCCATTAAGTTAATTAACTTATGGCCACTTAAGTGCATCTTCCAGCCCCACTGTCGCCATTTAACCCACAGCAGAGTGAGGCACACAGTGAGTCCTTTACTCCTTAGCTGGTGTCAGGCAAGAGGTGGTCCCTTTGGCCTCCATTGAGATACTCCCCCAACAAGGTGATAACCCCTTTAACCTTCCTTTCCTCCTCCTGCCGCTCCACCCCAGGCCTCTCAAACACGACCCTCCAATCTCCACACTTGCCTTTGCTGAGGTCTGCCAGCCAGGAGTCACCAAGACCCCATGCAGTCATCAGTGCGGCCTCCATTGGTGCCTCTTGTTCAGAGATTGGCTGCAGTCGCAGGACTGGCCACCTCTCAGACCTGGCACTGTTGGGACTACAGAGCTGCTGACCAATCCCCAGAGATGAACAAGGAACCAATGAACCAATTAACTGTCTCGCCACATGTTAAATGGCTGGTTGGGCGACTGGGGGTGGATAACCCTCCCTGCTATCTGGAAAGTCCTACTTTGGGGGCTGGGGGGAGGCCTTACCTCGCTTTTCACTCTACAGGTCCTCTGCGAAACAAGCCTGTTCGGCCTCAAGCCAGATATTAGCCGGCACAGGCTTTTCTCAACAAAGCTGGCCACAGTTCAACACAAACTGGCACAGGGACACAGCACAGGAACAGTCAATGTGGGAAATGGGAAAATTGGCACAGCGGAGCGTATCGCTCCGAGTTGGTGCTGTGGTCATGTCCAGGAGGAGTGAGTGAGTGAGTGCTCCGATGAAACTAACTGTGCACCCCAGTCGTTGAAGGTGACAGATAAATAATGTTTCTTCGTACATAATGCAGCGTCACCTCGCCAACACTCTGGATAATGTTTCTCCCTTGGGATACAGATGTTATGCTGCAATTGTACAGGGCGTTGGTTGTTAGAATGTATAATATTGGATCTGTTGTCGTGTGACAAAAGCTGTAAGAGGCAGTTTGCTATAGAGGGACCACAGCAAAGATTTAGCAGGCCGACTCCTGGGATGGCAGATCTGTCATATGAGAAGAGACTAAGTTGGTGCGGACTCGATGGGCTGAAGGGCCTGTAGTATTCTGTGACCCAATAAATGATGTGACCAGTGACAAAATGATGTGATGACCAGCAGACCAAGTATAAACAAGAAACTGTTGGGAAGTGTTGGAGTTTGGATCGGCCCAGGGTTAGGCCTTAAGTATTGGAGTAATGAAGTTTCTTTATTAACCCTTGTTCTTTGATTTATAAGTTGGAGTAAGCTTTGTTGTATTTTATTTTCTACACCTGAAGAATTCCTTTTGGTTCAACATTGATGAGGCCACGCCTGGAGTACAGTTTTGGTGTCCTTGTCTGAGGAAGGCTGTCCTTGCTATAGAGGGACTACAGAGAAGGTTTACCAGGCTGATTCCTGGGATGGCAGGTCTATCATTTGAGGTGAGGCTAAGTCGGTCAGGATTATATTCACTGGAGTTTAGAAGAGTGAGAGGGGATTTCAAAGGAACTTATAAAATTTTAACTTGGTTAGACAGGGTAGATTTAGAAAGAATGTTCCCAATGGTGGGGGAGTCCAGAACTAGGGGTCACAGTTTGAGGATTGGAACTGAGGAGAGGAGAAATATATTCACTCAGACGATGGTGAATGTGTGGAATTCACTACCACAGAAAGTAGTTGAAGCCAAAACATTCAAGAAGAAATTAGATATAGTTATTGGAGCCAAAGGGATATGGGAGGGATCAGGATATTGAATTTGATGATTAGCCATGATCATAATGAATGGTGGAGCAGGCCTGGGCGGCAGAATTGCCTCCTCCTGCTCCTAGTTTCTATGTTTCTTTCTCAAGCACACAGTCCGTTTGGGCTCACTCAGCGTTCCTTCCCCCCATCGCACGTAGCTTCTTTCTGAAAGCTTAGGGCTCACTGCTTCACTCCTCGTTCTGCACCAACTCTTCCACGCCTTGGTCCACTCTTACTCTTAATGCCCGAGTCTTGCTCAGGGCTCCAACTTCCAGCTCCCTCTTCTTCAAGTTTGACTCAGCCCTCACCCTCCTCCAAATTCCCCTCACGGTTCACCCCTTTGACATCAGCGTTGAGCCAGATTATGATAATTTAATAAAACACTACACAAGGCTGAAGAATCCCTACAGTGCAAAAGGAGGCCATTCGGCCCATCAACTGCACCAACTCACCTAGCCCGATCCTCATCACTCCATACTTTTATCCTGCTAGTCCCCCTGACACTAAGGGGCAATTAAGCATAGCCAAACCACCTAACCCGCACATCTTTGGACTGTGGGGAGGAAACCAGAACACCCAGAGGAAACCCATGCAGACACGGGGAGAATGTGCAAACTCCGCACAGACAGGAACCCAGCCAGGAATCGAACCTGGGTCCCTGGCGCTGTAAGGCAGCAGTGCTAACCACTGTGCCACCCATATAGGCCCATACTGACTTCCTTAATTATTTAAACTAGTTAAGATGGTATACTTCTAAGCGTATTATCTTAAAAATTATATAACCCTGATCTTTGACAAAAAATCAATGGTTACAATTTCAAAATGAAGGCTCAGAGGAGATTTGATTGAGATGCTCGAAGTCATGAGGGTCCTGGGTAGAGTTGATGGGGAGAAACTGTTCCCCCTTGTAAAAGGATTGAGAACGAGAGGGCACACATTTAAAGTGATTTGCAAAGGAACGAAATACAATGCAAGAAAAGCTATTTCACAAAGTGAGTGCTCAGGTCTGGAATGCTCTGTTTAAAATTTATTTATCGTTATCACAAGTCAGCTTACATTAACATTGCAATGAAGTTACTGTGAAAATACCCTAGTCGCCACACTCTGGTGCCTGTTCGGGTACACTGAGGGAGAATTTAGCACGGCCAATGCACCCTAACCAGCACGTCTTTCAGACTGGGGAGGAAACTGGAGCACCCGGAGGAAACCCACGCAAACGTGTAGACTCCACACCTACAGTGACCCAAGCCGGGAATCGAATCTGGATCCCTGGTGCTGTGAGGCAGTAGTGCTAATCACCGCGCTATCTTGGAAGTGTGGTGGAGGCAGGTACATTCGAGCCACTCATGAGGGCATTAGCTGATTACTTGAACAGAAACAACATGTAGGGTACGGGCGGAAAAGGCAGGGAAATGGCACTAAATCGTGATGCTCATTTGGAGAGCTGGGGCAGACACGATGGGCTGAATGGCCTTCATCTGCACCGTAACAATTCTATAATGGCAGCATTGTTGAATATTTCAGTTTGTGACTAATAATGTATCACTGAGCCAGGATCTGAAACTCCATCACAAATCTGTATCCATTGTTACATCTCAATTTGGGATTGCTTGAATGGATATCTTAGGAAATTTAAAAATCACTTTCTCTGGTCAAACAATTGGATAAGTTCCTATTTCCTTCTACAATGCAGTCATGTCACTGTCAAAGCTTCTTGCTTTTGCAAGTTCAGAGTTTCAAGCTTACTCTTGATCTTATCCATTTTTATTCACCACAAACACCTTGTTCCTTTCTTGGGGAGCGGGAACTGTGAACACTGCTCCCCATCAATCCATGTTCTCCCACTCAATGGCATCACCGACGCGGCTAGTACTTTAATTTTAAACGTATTTAAGGTGAACTTGCATCAAAATTAAGTTATCTGCTGATGTAAAATCGTCCTAAAAGAATTTATCTGTAATTAGACTTCGTGTGACTGTGGTGGCACTGTAGCACAGTGGTTAGCACTGCTGCCTCACAGCGCCAGGGACCCGGGTTCAATTCCCAGCTTGGGTCACTGTATGTATGGATTCTGCACATTCTCTTCGTGTCTGCATGGGTTTCCTCCGGGAGCTCCGGTTTCCTCCCACAGTCTGAAAGACGTGCTGGTTAGGGTGCATTGACCTGGACTGTTATGGCTAGCGTAATTTCATTGCCGTGTTAATTAAGCCTTACTTACTTTTATGAAAGGTTCCAGATCATAGAATCCCCGCATTGCAGAAGGAGGCTATTCAGCCCATCGAGCCTGCACCGAAAGCAATCCCACCCTATTCCCGTAACCCCATGTATTTCCCTTGTTAATCCCCCCAACACTAAGGGGCAATTTAGCATGGCCAATCAACGTGTCTGGGGTGTGGGAGGAAACCGGAGCACCCGGAGGAAACCCACGCAGGCACATGCAAAACTCCACATGGACAATTGCCCGAGGCTGGAATCGAACCCAGGTCCCTGGCGCTGTGAGGCAGCAGTGCTAACCACTGTGCCACCGTGCTGCCCAGATGTCTATTTGTGATCTGAGTGTGAACATTGTATTGAATAAATAATCATTAATTTGGAACAGAAACGCACCTCAGGCCCTGGATCTCCAAGTGGTCCTATTCGCCCTTCATCACCCTGTGATAAACCACATAGAAAGCATCAGTCAATGAATAACATCTTTTACTCATTAGAATACAGCTTAGCATTTATTGTCAAAGTTTTATCACACTGAGAGCAGCTTTTCAATTGGAGGAACCTCGGAATTCCGTCACTTGCCCAGTCACTGCTGATTGGCAGGAAGAGAGAACAAATTGATACGCCGAGATGGGGTAACCAATCCCGTTGACTTGAATTGTATCGCTTTTATTATTTGCCATCAGACAACAGCGATGGATCAAAGTGAAAACCGGCTTCTCAACACCTCTGATCCCATCGCATTCATCCCGGGTGCAGACTATCATTCGGGACGTTTGGACAGAATTTTATGGATCCTCGAGCCAGCCGGAATTTCCAGTTGGGCCACGGCGGGGCTACACAAATTCACCCCTTTAACACTGCTGCCTCTCAGCGCCAGGGACCCGGGTTCGACTTCCGGCTCGGGTCACTGTCTATGTGGAGTTTGCACATACTCCCCGTGTCTGCATGGGTTTCCTCTGGGTGCTGCGGTTTTCTCCCATAGTCTGAAAGATGTGCTGGTTAGGGTGTATTGGCCGTGCTAAATTCTCCCTCAGTGTACCCGAACAGGCGCTAGAGTGTGGCAACTCGGGGATTTTCACAGGAACTTCATTGCAGTGTAAATGTAAGCCTACTTGTGACACTAATAAATGAACTTTAAAAACTGACAGTTATTTATAGATCTGCCTTCAATAGGGGTTCTTATTTAATGTTCGTAAAATCCCTCCTTTGCAGGAGTGTCTATTCAGCCTGCACCAACTCTCTGGCAGAGTATTTTACCCCAGTCCTCTCCCCTCGCATTTACCATGGGTAATTTGCCTAACCTGCACATTTTGGGGCACCAAGGGGCAATTTAGCATGGCCAATCCCCCTAACCTGCACATTTTTGGAGTATGGGATGAGATCGGAGCACCCAGAAGAAACCCACGCTGACACGGGGAGAATGTGCAAACTCCACACAGACAGTGATCCGAGGCTGGAATTGAACCTGGGTCCCTGGCACCGTGAGGCAGCCGTGCTAACCACTGTGCTAGTGTGCTGGCCTTTCACCTGCCTCGTTCTATTATAAAGAAAAGAGTAAAACTTTATGTTGGCAATATCAGTGAATGAATGCATACAGCAATTGTAAGACATCTCATTACGACTTTTAAAAACAACATTAAACTGTTTGAAGTAACAACAATAAATTAAACTGACTTGCATTTATCTAGTGCCTTTAATTTAGTGAAACAGCTCAAGGCACCTCACAGGGGCAATTATCAAACAGAATATTACACTGAGCCACTGCTGCCTCACAGCGCCAGGGACCCGGGTTCGATTCCTGGCTTGGGTCACTGTCTGTACGGAGTCTGCGCATTCTCCCCGTGTCTGCGTGGGTTTCCTCCCACAGTCCGAAAGACGTGCTGGTTAGGTGAATTGGCCATGATAAGTTCTCCCTCAGTGAACCTGAACAGGTGCCGGAGTGTGGCGGCTAGGGGATTTTCACAGTAACTTCATTGCAGTGTTAATGTAAGCCAAATTGTGACATTAATAAATAAACTTTATTAAGACGGGCAGCCAGATACTTGGTCAACGAGGTAGGTTTTCAAGAGTGTCTTACATCAGGAAAACGAGACGGATTGGGATAGGGCGAGAATTCCGGAGCTGAGGGATGAGGCAACGGAAGGCACGGCCGCCAATGGTGGAGAGGTTGAAAGTGGGGACACTCTGGAGCTTGAATTAGAGGAGAGTGACCCTGGAGGGGTGAGGGACTGGAGAGGCTTTGGAGATAGAGCGGGGTGAGGCTACAAAGAGATTTGGGAACAAGGACGCGACAGGCACTATTTAAACGCAACTCTCCCTTTTGCTGTGAAACAAACATGAGAGAGTGATCACATTTGTGTTAAATCTAATTTATTTGGAGTCTGGCATTTTCCATTCTGAACGATGGAAAAATATCTTTGTCTTTCTTTCTGCCTTTATAGTTAGAGTTAAAACAGAACTCAGTGTTTGCGTGTGGTTTCCTCACATCCATTAAAATGACGGGTGATCCAAACTGGAATCACTCGTCTCTGATCTCAGCTGGGTATTATACCGGATAAACCGAGGAGGTTTTCCATTAATTTTCTTACTCTTTCTTTGCAAACTCTCTGATCCCAGTCCCATGCTCACATCAGCTGTTGGTTATGACTGACACCACGGCAGAATCGCTCTGAGTTATAATGTGGGCTGTTTTAATCCTTTGTTGCGTTGGATTTAAAAACAAAATCTATACTTTGATTTGATTTGATTTATTACCGTCACATGCGTTATCATACAGTGAAAAATATTGCTTCTTGCGCGCGATACAGGCAGAGCATACCATTCATAGAGAAGGAAAGGAGAGAGTGCAGGATGTAGTGTTACAGTCACAGCTAGGGTGTAGAGAAAGGTCAACTTAATGCAAGGTAAATCCATACAGAAGTCTGACAGCAGCAGGGAAGAAGCTGTTCTTGAGTTGGTTGGTACGCAACCTCAGACTTTTGTGCCTTTTTCCCGACAGAAGAAGGTGGAAGAGAGAACGTCCGGGCTATATTTGTACAGCCGCAAACACTGAAGGTACAGCAGGCAGTCGAGAAGGCAAATGGCATGTTGGCCTTCATAGCAAGAGGGCGGCACGGTGGCACAGTGGTTAGCACTGCTGCCTCACAATGCCAGGGACCGGGGTTCAATTCCAACCATTGGGCACTGTCTGTGTGGAGTTTATACAAACTCCCCGTGTCTGTGTGGGTTTCCTCTGGGTGCTCCGGTTTCCTCCGGCACTCCAAAAATGTGCAGGTTAAATTGGCCAGGCTAAATTCTCCCTCAGTGTACCCGAACAGGTGCCAGAGTCTGGCGACTAGGGGATTTTCACAGTAACTTCATTACAGTGTGAATGTAAGCCTACGCGCGACTATTAAATAAACTTCAACCCGGGTTCAATTCTGGGTTCGGGTCACTGTCTGTGCGGAGTCTGCACATTCTCCCCGTGTCTGCGTGGGTTTCCTCCAGGTGCTCCTGTTTTCTCCCACAGTGCAAAGCTGTGCGGGTTGGTTGTCCATGCTAAATTAGGTTAGGTTGATTGGTCTTGCTAAACTGACCTTAGCGTCAGGGGTGTTAGAAGGGTAAATGTGTGGGGTTGCAGGAATAGAGCCAGGATGGGATTGTGAATAGTATGGACTCGATGGGATGAATAGCCTCCTTCTGTACTGTGAAGGTTATATGATTCTACGATTTGAGTATAGGCATCAACAAATATTTTACTGCAATTGTATAGGGTGATGGTGAGGCCACACCTGGAGTATTGCGTACAGTTTTGGTGTCCTTATCTGAGGAAGGATGTTCCTTGCTATAGAGGGAGCGCAGCGAAGGTTTACCAGGCTGATTCCTAGGATGGCAGGTCTGTCACACGAGGAGAGACTAAGTCGGTTAGGATTATATTCACTGGAGTTTAGAAGAACGAGAGGGGAATCTCATAGAAACTTATAAAATTCTAACAGGGTTAGACAGGGGAGATTCAGAAAGAATGTTCCCAATGGTGGGGGAGCCCAGAACTAGGGGTCAGAGTTTTCGAACTGAGGTGAAGAGAAATGTCTTCACCTAGAAAGTGGTCAATGTGTGGAATACCACAGAATGTAGATGAGGCCAAAACGTTGCCTGGTTTCAAGAAGAAATTAGATATCGCTCTTGGGGCTAAAGGGATCAAGGGAAATGGGGGGAAAGGTGGGGGGGGGATCAGGATATTGAATTCGATGATCATAATGAACGGCGGAGCAGGCTCGAAGGGCCGAATGGCCTCCCCCTGCTTCTGGTTTCGATGATCGTTATTGGTCAGTAAGACCCCACAACTATCCAACTCCAAGTATGAGACGTAACAGCCCATTTGCTGTGGGTGCAAATCCCCAGTATGATCACTAGATCTCACGAGAGGGTCAGAACAGGATTTGCGCAGGTGAGATCTCACGTTGAGATCCTCCCAACACCACCCCCACCCCCCGGCCTCCCTGACCAGTGACCTGACCGAGTTCACTCCCAGATAGGAGATGTTCCAGATTCGCACGATTTTAAATATATTTTAATATCATGAGACAGCTTTACGCTGCGTCCACGTCAAATCCTTTTGAAAATGCAAACCAGCTGTCCGGGCGCAGAGGTTCCTGAAGGCCCTGGGGACTGAGAGCCAAGGGTGGACATTGCCCCTGGGTTGTGCCCGGGGTTAGTGCCAGGATGGTTCTGGTGGGGGAGGGGGCTGTGAACAATTCTTGAGCTGTCCTTGTTGATAGCATGTTAATTATATTGTTAAGATACACAGGTTTTCCCATTGTTTATACCCTCCGCCGCAGGTGACCCCGCAGTGGGCAATCGGTGTTGACAGGACTGGAAAATCCCACCAGTGGGGCACAGCCAGAAAAGTGAGGCCTGCTCAGGTTGACTGAAAAATTCCCTGGTCCTATTTTTAAGAAAAACAGGGGAGTTCTCCAGTGGCAGAATGGGGGTGGCACGGTGGTTAGCATTGCTGCCTCGTGGCACCAGGGACCTGGGTTCGATTCCCTGCTTGGGTCACTGTCTGTGTGGAGTTTGCATGTTCTCCCCGTGTCTGCATGGGTTTCCTCCAATTTCCTTCCACAGTCTGAAAGACATGCTGGGTAGGTGCATTGGCCGTGCTAAAGTCTCCCTCAGCGTATCTGAGCAGGTGCCGGAGTGCGGCGACTAAGGGATTTTCACAGTAACTTCATTGCAGTGTGAATGTGAATGCAGCCTTACGTATGACAATAATAGGTAAACTTTAAAACTTTGATGCTTCATCTGTAAACAAAGCTAATGCACAGTTTGCTACAACATCATAGCTGTAAATATTCTCCCAGCGCTTACCTCTTGACCAGGTAGACCCTGTGGCCCAGGTAACCCTCGCGCTCCTGGCTTTCCCTGGGGAAAGATTTCAAAAAGAAAATATCAGACAGAGCAAATTCCTCACTAAATTAGTAAACTCATTGAGGCCTAAAATAGTGTAGCCACCACAGCTGCTCTGATCTCCGACTTGTAGCTGCCTGGGCAGACATTTTGTGGCGATTGTCCCTAGAAGGGCAACACAGCAGAGTAAGGGGCACCTGGGTGACCAATCGAGTGGGGAATCGGCCCCAGGGGGAAGAGTTCTCCTAGGCAGAGGCATTCCAGAACAAGCAGCAGACATATTGCTGCGTTTATTGATCCTTGGCATGGACATGCACAGCATGGTGGCACAGTGGTTAGCATGGCCTCACAGCGCCAGGGACCCAGGTTCGACTCCTGGATTGGGTCATTGTGCGCATGTTCTCCCTGTGTCTGTGTGGGTTTCCTCCAGGTGCTCTGGTTTCCTCCTGCAGTCTGAAAGACATGCTGATTAGGTGCATTGGCCGTGCTAAATTCTCCCTCAATGTACCCGAACAGGTACTGTTCGACTAAGGGATTTTTACGGTAACTTCATTGCAGTGTTAATGTAAGCCTACTTGCGACTCACAAATAAACTACAAACTTGTAAACAAATCCTACGATTAACAAGGGTGTTACTGGGACTGGAAGGTTTGAATTATAAGGAGAGGCTGAATAGACAGGGGTTTTTTCCCCTGGAGTGTAAGAGGATGAGGAGTGATGTTACAGAGGTTCTAAAATCATGAGTGGCAGAGACAAGGTGAACAGCCCAGGTCTTTTCCCCAGGGTAGGGGTGTCCAAAACAAGAGGGCAGAGGTTTAAGGTGAGAGGGGAAAGATTCAAGAGGGACCTGAGGGGTAACTTTTTCACACAGAGGGTGGTGCGTGTGTGGAATGAGCTGCCAGGGGAGGTGGTAGAGATGGGTACAATTACAACATTTAAAAGACATTTGGACAGGTACATGGACGGGAAAGGTTTAGAGGGGTATGGGCCAAACACAGGCAAATGGGACTAGTTCAGTGGGAAACCTGGTCGGCATGGAGGAGTTGGGCCAAAGGGCCTGGTTCCGTGCTGTACATCTCGAGGACTCCAAGATAGTCCTGAAACCTCTGAAAGTGCACTTTCCACCAATGCTTTTTAAAACAATTGGAGCAATAGCAACAGGAATATTATTCATTGGCCAATCTTCTGGAAAGACAGTCTGGAATGTTATTTATTTAGTGAATATAAAACCAGAAGCTAAGCAAATACTCTTCTTATTTGCTGAGGTTAAGGTGATTAATTAGTCTGAAGAGGGAACATTACTGGGTGATGTGCAACACTGTTTATGACAAATATAATACATTTCAGAAGGTCTAATACAGATAGGAAATATACAGTAAATGGCAGAGCCTTTAAGTGTATTGATAGGCAGAGGGATCTGGGTGTACAGGTACACACTGAAAGTGGCAATGCAGGTGGAGAAGGTAGTCATAAAGGCATACGGCATGCTTGCCTTCAACAGCTGGGGCATTGAGTTTAAAAATTGGCAAGTCATGTTGCAGCTTTATAGAACCTGAGTTAGGCCACACTTGGAATATAGTGTTCAATTCTGGTCGCCACACTATCAGAAATTGTGGAGACTTTGGAGAGGATACAGAAAAGATTTACCAGGATGTTGCCTGGTATGGAGGGCATTAGCTATGAGGAGAGATTGGAGAAACTTGGTTTGTTCTCACAGGAGTGACGGAGGTTGAGGGGCGACCTGATAGAAGTCTACAAGATTATGAGGGGCATGGACAGACTGGATAGTCGGAAGCTTTTTCCCAGGGTGGAAGAGTCAAATACTAAGGGGCACAGGTTTGAAGGACTTGTACGAGGCAAGTTTTTTACACAGAGGGTGGTGGGTGCCTGGAACTCGCTGCTGGGGGAGGTAGTGGAAGCGGATACAATAGTGACTTTTAAGGGGCATCTTAACAAATACATGAATAGGATGGGAATGGAGGGGGTATGGTCCCCGGAAGGGTAGGGGTTTTAGTTTAATCGGGCAGTATGGTCGGTGCAGAAGGGCTTGGAGGGCCGAAGGGCCTGTTCCTGGGCTGTAATTTTCTTTATTCTTTGTTTTTTGAATTCCCACAAGTCTATGTGGCGTTTGTACTGAGACTCCAGTGATGGTGGTTGGGAGCCTGAACCTATTTAACTAGGATCATCAAACACGCCATTTGACAGATGAGCTTTGTCACAAGGAAGTTGTTAGTGACTTCTTGTATTTCCCATTCCTGAATCCAAAGGATTTTTGCTGGTCATAGAATCATAAAATCTCTACAATGCAGAAGAGGCCATTCTGCCCACTGAGTCTGCACTGCCTCTCTGACAGAGTACTGAAAGACACACTGGTTAGGTGCATTGGTCATGCTAAATTCTCCCTCACTGTACCAGGTGCAGGGGTGTGGCGGCTAGGGGATTTTCATAGTAACTTCATTGCAGTGTTAATGTAAGTCCACTTGTGACACTAATAAATAAATTTTAAACTTTACCCAGGACCTCTCCCCTTCCGATCCCTCTAACTACACATTTAGCACGGCCAATTCACCTAACCTAGACTTTTAGGACATTAATGGGCAATTTACCATGGTCAATCCACCCTAACCTGCACATCTTCGGACACTAAGAGACAATTTAGCGTGGTGAATCCACCTAACCTGCACATCTTGGACACTAAGGGGCAATTTACCATGGTCAATCCTCCCTAACCCGCACACTTTCAGACACTAAGGGACAATTTAGATGGCCAATCCATCTAACTCGCACACCTTTGGACTGCGGGAAGAAACTGGAGCATCTGGAGGAAACCCACGCAGACATGGAGAGGATGTGCAGACTCCACACACAGACAGTGACCTGAGGCCAGGAATCGAACCCAAGTCCTTGGCGTTGTGAGGCAGCTGTGCTGACCACCATATTGGTCAATCTTGTTCAGGGAGGGTGCTTCCAAGGGGAGTTGCTGGGATGGAAAGTGAGCGGTGGGTGGGTGGGGTCGAGCAGGCCACCTAGGGAGCGATGTGGGGGGTGCTGCATGGGTGGTTTCGATCATCGCGTGGTTTTTGAAATGAAACTATTGAAAAATGCAAATCTGATGGTTGATTGTAAACGTACTCACCTTTGGGCCTTCCGGTCCATTTTCCCCGGGGGGTCCGATATCTCCAGGGAAACCCTAAATGGAATTTATAAGGTAAAATTAAAAGATGATGGATAGTTGGTGAGTAAGTAACCCTTCACAGAGGCACATAAAACACGATGGAATTTCACTGGCATGTCTGCCCAAGGTTCGTACAATCCCACCGGAGGCCAATGAAAATCCCGTTCTCCAAGCCCCGCCCACTCCCGGAATTGGGATGGGCGTGCCAGTAAAATTCCAGCCAAGGTGTCATCAACAGCCAGGAACCTTGAAACTACAAGACTGATATCCCTTCAGATTTTCTTGTATCTTACAATATTGGCAGACAAATATTTTCAGTTTACTTTTAACTAAACCCCAAAACCCAACAGAGATTGGTTCACATATTTATCAGCTTATGACAAAATCATTTTTTCCAATAACTTTTCAATTCCCCATTGGATAAATTTATGTCTTATTGGCCTGATGCATTTTTAGGAATCATTTCTATACTTTTTACTTGAGAAATGTTTTCTAAAGTGTTTTTTTATTCATTTGTGGGACATGGGCATCGCTGGCTAGGCCAGCATTTATTGCCCATCTCTAGTTGCCCTTGAGAAGGTGGTGGTGAGATGCCTTCTTGAATCGCTGCAGTCCACATGCTGTGGGTTGACCCACAATGCCGGTAGGGAGGGAATTCCAGGATTTTGACCCTGCAATTGCAAAGGAACACGGATATATTTCCAGGTCAGGATCATGAGTGGTTTGGAGGGGAACTTGCAGACGTTCCCATGTATCTGCTGCCCTTGTCCTTCTAGATGGAAGTGGTCGTGGGTTTGGAAGGTGCTGTCTAAGGATCTTTAGTGAATTGCTGCAGTGCATCTTGTAGATGGTACACATTGCAGCTACTGAGCATCGGTGGTGGAAGGAGTAGATGTTTGTTGATGTGGTTCCAATCAAGCGGGCTGCTTTGTCCTGGATGGTGTTGAGCTTATTGAACATAGAACACTACAGCACAAACAGGCCCTTCGGCCCACAAGTTGCGCTGATCATATCCATACCTACCAGGCCATAGAGCTATCTGTAACTCCCAATCCCATTAAATCCCATACACTCATCCAGAAGTCTTTTAAAAGACCCCAGCGAGTTTGCCTCTAACACCACCGATGGCAGCCGATTCCACTCACTCACCACCCTCTGAGTGAAAAACTTACCCCCGACATCTCCTCTGTACTTGCTTCCCAGCACCTTAAACCTGTGTCCTCTCGTAGCGACCATTTCAGCCCTGGGAAATAGCCTCCGAGAATCCACCCTATCTATTCCTCTCAACATCTTATAAACCTCTATCAGGTCGCCTCTCAACCTTCGTCTCTCCAGGGAGAAGAGACCTAGCTCCCTCAACCTATCCTCATAAGGCATGCCTCCCAATCCAGGCAACATCTTGGTAAATCTCCTCTGCACCCTCTCAATAGCTTCCACATCCTCCCTGTAGTGAGGCAACCAGAACTGTGCACAGTATTCCAAGTGGGCGCACAGTACTCCAACACTGTTGAGTGTTGGAACCACACTCATCCAGGCAAGTGGGGAGTATTCCATCACACTCTTGACTTGTGCCTTGTAGATGATGGACAGGCTTTAACCTGATGAACCATGAGGTAACATTTAATACTTTATATTTCTTTGACAAGGTCTTCCATTAATTGACTTCTTGTAAACATGATTTTAACTCATAAATCACCATCTTAATGCTATTGTTAATTTTTTTGTTGCCTTTCTCTGCACTCTCTCCAATACACACACATCCCTTATTCTGGCACACAGGATTGCACATGGTCTGACTGGTGCATGATCATGTTAACTGTATAATCCTCTGCTCTTGCTTTGAATATTAGCATTACATTTAGATCCTAATTGCTCTTTTTTAACGTTGCCTTAACATTGGAAATGATTAGTTTAGTATGCTTTCTTTATAAGTCACTTTCTGCTAATTCTATACATGTGTCAGCTGTGGTTCGAAGAATAGCATTCAGAACTCTGTCAGGGGGGTATGCGTTCAACTCCAGTGGTGCAGTACTGAGGGGGTGCAGCAGGGTCTCAGCTGCTGTCCTTTTTGCCAGAGTGGGTAGTAGAGGCATGTCCCAACATTTAACAGACATTTGGACAGGCACACGGATGGGAAAGCTTTAGAGGGATATGGGCCAAATACAGGCAAATGGGACTATTCAGTTGAGGAAACCTAGTCAGCACTGCCGAGTTGGGCCGATGGGCCTGTTTAAAATTTTTACTCCATCCTTAAAGTCACAAAACCAATGCTCAGAGTGGACTGGGGAAACCCGAATCCAATCGCTTACTCCAGAATTCAACTCCCAATTGAATCCATAAGAAATAGGAGCAGGAGTAGGCCATCTAGCCCTTCGAGCCTGCCCCGCCATTCAACAAGATCATGGCTGATCTGAAGTGGCTCAGTTCCACTTTCCCGCTTTCTCCCCATAACCCTTAATTCCCTTGTCTATCAGAAACCTATCTACCCGTGTCTTAAATATATTCAATGAGGTAGTCTCCACCACTTCAAAGGGCAGAGAATTCCAGAGATTCACCACCCTTTGAGTGAAGAAGTTCCTCCTCAACTCTGTTCTAAACTGCCCTCCCCTTATTTTGAGGCTGTGCCCTCTAGTTCTGGTTTCCTTCCTAAGTGGGAAGAATCTCTCTACCTCTACCCTATCTAGTCCCTTCATTATCTTGTAAGTCTCTATAAGATCTTCTAAACTCTAACAAGTACAGACCCAGTCTATTCAATCTCTCTTCATAAGCTAACCCCCTCATCTCCGGTATCAGCCTAGTGAACCTTCTCTGTACTCCCTCCAAGGCCAATATATCCTTCCGCAATGCAATTGATGGTGCCCACAAGAGAGAGAAGCAAGATCCCAGCTGACACAATGAGCAATTGCACCCCGTCTTTTGGCTTGTTTGTAGACAGAGTGCCCAGTTCACTTGTGGTTTTGGTGCTTTGGATGAGATTATTAAACTTGGCCCCCTTCTGCCCTCTCAGGTAAATGTAAAAATCCCTTGGCACCTTTTCAACGGAAGAGATAGGGGGCCGAATTTTCCCATCCCGTCGGCTACGGGAATCAGAGCAGGTGAGGAGCGGACCATGGTAAGATCTGTTGATCTTGGGTGGGATTTTCGGGATGGATGCGGCTGAAAAATCCTGCCCAGAGTAGTAGCCTTTTTTTATTTTTGGGACATGGGCATCGCTGGCTGGGCCAGCATTTATTGCCCATCCCTAGTTGCCCTTGAACTAAGTGTCTTGTTGGGCTATTTCACAGGGACTGAGAATCAACCACATTGCTGTGGCTTTGGAATCACATGTAGGCCAGACCGGGTAAGGACAGCAGATTTCCTTCCCTAAAGGACATTAGTGAACCTGGTGGGTTTTCCCGTCAATGGTTTCATGGTCATCAGCAGATTCTTAATTCCAGATATTTTTTATTGGATTCAAATTTTACCATCTGCCGTGGTGGGATTCGAACCCGGGTTCCCGGAACATTAACTGAGTTTCTGGATTAACAGTCCAATGATAATACCATTCAGCTTTAGCTGCCTCTGCTTGCTCTACCATCTGCTGAGGGCTCTTAAGATTCAACCATACTGCTGAGAGCTTAAGCCAGATATAGGCTAGACCAAGTATGAAAATGTGATTTCATTACTTAAAGGACATCTTTGGACTGTGGGAGGAAACTGGAGCGTCCAGAGGAAACCCACACAGACACGGGGAGAACGTGCAAACTCCACACAGACGGCGACCCAAGCTGGGAACCGAGCCCAGGTCCCTGGCACTGTGGGGCAGCAGTGCTAACCACCGTGCCACCATGCTGCCCTTTCTGAAAACACACACAAATATTCACCAGGGCTGAGGAAATTTCCTGCATCCACCAAAATGCTAAACTACCCGGCAACAGGTGTGTTGTACAGCTCATTGGTTGAATGAAAACGATGCCTAGCCAATAAGGGCAATTGTTCTGCCCAGGGCCTTTGAGGCAGACCAAAAACCAAAATTAGTGCCGTAGTATTTTGGGAAATATACAATGGTTACAACTCAAGGTGTCCATTTGGCCCATTGGCTGTGTGCCAGCTCTCTCTGCAAGAGGAAATTCACTGATGCCTTTCCCCATAGCCCTTCAATTCTTATTCCTTCTAAATGCTCACTTGATGCCTTCGAATCTGCCTCCTGCCGCCACACTCTCAGGCAGTGCACTCCGTAACCTGCATACTTCTCATGGTCATCACTGTCTTTTACCAATCAATGCCTTCTGATTTTGACCCTTCCACCAATGAGAACATTTTCTCCTTATCTACTCTTTCCAGGTCCCTCATGAATTTGAACGCCTCGATCAAATCTCCTCTCAATCTTCCCAGCGGGACTTTCCACCGGGCAGGAATTACTAGTGCCACTAAAGACAACAGGCTTTTGGTGGGCTCACTGCTTCTCCTTGGCAGGGGACGAAAAATCCCAGTATCTCGCCTCTAGAATTCCTACAGTACAGAAGGAGACCATTCGGCCCATCGAGTCTGCACCCACCACAATCCCACCCAGGCCCAATCCCCATAACCCCACACATTTACCCTGCTAGTCCCCCTGACACTAAGGGGCAATTTGCCACAGCCTAATCAACTAACCCACACATCTTTAGACTGTGGGAGGAAAGTGGAGCACCCTGCACCGTGCTAAACTGCCCCTTAGTGTCAGCGAGATTAACAGGGAAAATACGTGGTGTTACAGGGATAGGGCCTGGGTGGGATGAATGTTGGTGCAAACTCGATGGACCATGGGTGGCACAGCGGTTAGCACTGCTGTCTCAGTGTCAGAGATTCTGGGTTCGATTCCCAGTTCGGGTCACTGTCTGTATGGGGTCTTCATGTTCGCCTTATGTCTGTGTGGGTTTCCTCCGGGTGCTCCGGTTTCCTCCTACAGTCTGAAAGACGTGCTGGTTAGGTGCATTGGCCATGGTAAATTCTCCCTCAGCGTACCCGAACAGGCACCGGAGTGTGGTGACTAGAGGATTTTCAGAATAACTTCACTGCAGTAATGTAATCCTATTTGTGACACTAATAAAACTTCAAGTAGCCTCCTTCTGCATTGTTGGGATTCTATGAATTGTCTTGAAAGAATTGTTTGAAAAGCAGGAGACCATTGATGGTAAAAGAAAGGATTGGCTCCAGATGGTCCTGTCCTCACTAGTGTCTGTTTTATTGTACAATAGCAGATTGTCTGGCTCTTGTCTGCTTGCGTGATTCGATTTGGGATGAAGTTGCAGCTCTTTAGCTCTGGTCTGGCATCTGCTGTGTGATTCAGACCCAGATGCCCCATAGAAAGCATCCTTTCCAGATGTATCACAGCTTGGTCTGGGCTCCTGCTCTGCCCAAGACCACAAGGAGCTACAAAAGGTTGTGAATGGAACCCAGTCCATTACGCAAACCAGCCTCCCATCCATTGATTCTGTCTACACTTCCCGCTGTCTCGGAAAAGCAGCCGGCACAATCAAGGACACCCACGAGCCCCGGACATTCTCTCTCCCACCTTCTTCCTTCGGGAAAAAGATGCAAAAGTCTGAGGTCACGTACCAACCGACTCAAGAACAGCTTCTTCCCTGCTGCTGTCAGACTTTTGAATGGACCTACCTCACACTATGTTGATCTTTCTCTACACCCTAGCTATGACTGTAACACTACATTCTGCACTCTCGCCTTTCCTTCTCTATGAACGGTATGCTCTGCCTGCTCTTAGTTCCGTTAGTTCAGCTCAGTGGAGTGGAACTGAAAAACTGCCACGCAGAGAGGACAAGAGCGGCTCCCTGCCAGATTAAAATATCTCTCAACGGAACTCTCCTCCTACTGACCAGAAGGGTTCAAATCAAAGCGTTCACTGACTGAAAAAAAAACTCCAAAGGCTTTTTTATAAAGCCACAAAACCTGTTTGTATATTTTTTAGGGGTGACTAAATTAGTATTATTATTTTTTGGTACTGAATGGTCCTTGCATTTATTTATTTATTCCCCATTCAGGACGGCGCAGTGGTTAACACTGCTGCCTCCCAGCGCCAGGGACCTGGGTTCAATTTCCAGTTTGGGTCACTGTCTGTGCGGAGTCTGCACATTCTCCCCGTGTCTGCGTGGGTTTCCTCTGGGTGCTCCGGTTTCCTCCCTCAGTCCAAAGATATGTGTGTTAGGGTGCATTGGCCATGCTAAGTTCTCCCTCAGTGTACCCGAACAGGCGCCAGAGTGTGTGCCAACTAAAGTTTACTTATTCATGTCACAAGTAGGCTTATATTAACACTGCAATGATGTTACTGTGAAAATCCCCTAGTCTCCACACTCCGGCGCCTGTTCGGATACACTGAGGGAGAATTTAGCACGGCCAATCCACCTACGCAGCACATCTTTCAGACTGAGGGAGGAAACCGGAGCACCTGGAGGAAACCCACGCAGATACGGGGAGAATGTGCAGGCTCCCCACAGACAGTGACCCAAGGCGGGAATCAAACCCGGGTCCCTGGCACTGTGAGGCAGCAGTGCTAACCCACTGTGCCACCCGAGGGGTTTTTCACAGTAACTTCATTGCAGTATTAATGTAAGCCTTACTCATGATTAATAAATAAACTTTTACTTTACTTTGTCTGTACAGCGCGCAAGAAACGTTACTTTTCACTAAGACATGTGACAATAATACATGTAAATGTAAGCCGACTCATGACGAATAAATAAATAAACTTTAGCTTTAAACACTGCCCTCTATATTGAGGCAGAAATCATTCCCAGAGCTTTGATGGTGCATTAGGCAGGTCACTAGCTACAGCTCCCAAACAACACAGAAACCCCCAAGGCTGCTCCAAGGCCAGACCAGTATCCTGAGAGTCCAGTTAGACCGGACAAATTCATCCCATCAGAAGGGTGAGGGGATGAAATGGTGTGTGAGAAAGGGAAGGGTGTGTCATCAGACATTCTTAATCCCCAGAGTGGAAGCCACAGGGCAGCTGTCTGCTTCAACTCAGCTCCACTAGGCCCTGCGCTTGTTAAATGGGCTTCAGGGAACAAAAACAATAAGATGCAAAATACAGCTGGATACTTACAGTGGACCGAGGAAGAAACACACTGTACATGGCGAGGGGGATTGAATATAAAAGCAGGGAGGTCTTGCTGCAACTGTACAGGGCACTGGTGAGGCCGCAGCTGGAGTACTGTGTGCAGTTTTGGTCGCCGCACTTGCGGAAGGATATATTGGCCTTGGAGGGAGTGCAGAGGAGGCTCACTAGGCTGATACCGGAGATGAGGGGGTTGGCCTATGAAGAGAGGCTAAATAGACTGGGTCTGTACTCGTTGGAGTTTAGAAGGATGAGGGGGGGATCTCACAGAGACGTATAAGATAATGAAGGGGATGGATAGGATAGAGGTAGAGAGATTCTTCCCGCTTAGAAAGGATAGCAAGACTAGAGGGCACAGCCTCAAGATAAGGCGGGGGGGGAGCAGCTTAGATCGGAGTTGAGGAGGAACTTCTTCACTCAAAGGGTGGTGAATCTCTGGAATTCTCTGCCCATTGAATATATTTAAGTCACGGGTAGATAGGTTTCTGATAGACAAGGGAATTAAGGGTTATGGGGAGAAAGCGGGAAAGTGGAACTGAAACACTTCGGATCAGCCATGATCTTATTGAATGGCGGGGCAGGCTCGAAGGGCTAGATGGCCTACTCCAGCTCCTATTTCTTATGTTCTTACGTCTATAACTGCATTATAGAATCATAGAATCCCTACCGTGCAGAAGGAGACGATTTGGCCCATCGAGCCTGCACTGACAGCAATCCCCCCCAGGCCCTATCCCCATAACCATGCCTATTTAATCTAACTAATCCCCCTGACACTAAGGGGCAATTTAGCATGGCCAATTCATCTAACCTGTACATCTCTGGAGAGTGGGAGGAAACTGGAGCATCCAGAGGAAGCCCACGCAGACAGGGTGGAAGGATATTGTAAAGCAATGTATCGTTGTGGAGTGGGTGACTTGATTATGTGGTGAAATCATGAAGCTTTTGGGAGATTTTCCCTCTCCTCCGACCTGAACTGTAAAGGAAGCAACGCCTACCCAATAAGAATAGAGAGAAATACGGCACAGGAACAGGCCCTTCGGCAATCCAAGCCTGTGTCGATCATGATGCTCTAACTCAACTAAAATAAAAACCTTCTGCCCTGACTTGGGAAAGATCGAAGGGACAGCACGGTGACACAGTGGTTAGCACGGCCGCCTCACACAGCACCAGGGACCTGGTTTCGATTCCCAGCTCGGGTCACTAACTGTGTGGAGTCTGCACATTCTCCCCGTGTCTGCGTGGGTTTCCTCCGGGTGCTCCAGTTTCCTCCCACCTCTAAAGATGTGCAGGTTAGGTGAACTGGCCATACTGAATTCTCCCTCACTGTCGGAGGGGGGGGGTTAGCAGGGTAAAAATGTGGGGCTACGGGAATAGTGCCTGGGTGGGATTGTAGTCGGTGCAGACTCAATGGGCCAAATGGCCTCCCTCTGCACTGTAGGGATTCTATGATTCTAGAATACAAAAAACTCCACAGATTGGTTAAGTAACCCACTGTGTGGCAACCTTTTATCTTCAGCTATTTCTAGAACCAGGGGTCACAGTCTGAGGATTCAGAGTAGACCATTTAGGACAGGAATGAGGAGACATTTCTTCACCCAAAGAGCGGTGAGCCTGACCATTACCACAGGAAGTAGTTGATGCCAAAACATTGAATGTATTCAAGAGGCGGCTGGATGTGGCACTTGGGGCAAATAGGATCAAAGGTTATGGGGAGAAAGCAGGATTAGGCTATTGAGTTGGACAATTAGCCATGATCGTAATGAATGGCAGAGCAGTTTTGCAGGACCTGGTCAGAACATTGAATACAGGGGTTGGGACGTCTTGTTGAAGCTGTACAAGACATTGGTAAGGCCACACTTGGAACACTGTGCAGTTCTGGTCACCCTATTATAGAAAGGATATTATTAAACTAGAAAGACTGCAGAAAAGATTTACTAGGATGCTGCCGGGACTTGATGGATAGTGTCATCGGGAGAGGCTGGATAGGCTGGGACTTGTTTCCCTGGAGCGTAGGACACTTAGGGTGATCTAATAAAGGTCTATAAAATAATGAGGGGCACAGATCAGCTAGTCAATATCTTTTCCCAACTGCAGGGGAGTCTAGAACTAGAGGGCATAGGTTCAAGGTGAGAGGGGAGAGATACAAAAGGGTCCAGAGGGACAATTTTTTCACACAGGGGATGGTGAGTGTCTGGAACAAGCTGCCAGAGGTAGTAGTAGAGGCTCAATGGGTTGAATGGCCTCCCTCTGTACTGTAGGAATTCTATGATTCTTTTAAAAGAGGTTTAGACAGTTACATGGGTACGATGGGTATAGCAGGATATGGGCCAAATGCGGGCAATTGGGATTAGCTTAGTGATTTAAGAAAAAGGGCAGCATGGACAAGTTGGGCCAAAGGGCCTGTTTCCATGCTGTAAACCTCTATGAATCTATGCCCAAATGGCCTCCTCCTGCTCCTATCTTCTATATTTCAATGTTAAAGTGAGCTGACCATTTTAATATACAACAAAAGACACATGAATGTCCTTTCATTCTTCAGGGTTACTTCAGATCAGGAATGCCTGATTAAGGTTTGGTGGTTATGAATTTTGCAAGGCCCAGTTCTAAAACTTTCCAACAATGATGGACCATGAACCAGTCCACAGGTATACTACACCAGGAGTTGCTGCGAGTTATTGTAAACAGTGTCTTACATTGCCAGCCCAAACAGAGGGGGACTCTTCCTTTGTCTAAGAGACTCTGATGTAAGATATCAGCATTCCTGGATAATGTCAGGTTTTTATCCCATCAAGGTTTGACACTCATCCTTTTTTGGCCAATTAGAATAGAATAGAATAAAATCCGTACAATTCAGAAGGAGGCCATTCAGCCCATTGAGTCTGTACCAACCACGATCCCAGACAAACCCTATCCCCAAAGCCCCATGCATTTACCCTAGCTAGTATCCCTTACACTAGGGTCAACTTAGCATGTCCAATCCACCTAACCCACACATTTTTGGAATGTGGAAAGAAACTGGAGAACCCGGAGGAAACCCACACAGATACGGGGAGAACATGCAGACTCTACAAGCGGGGAATCAAGCCTAGGTCTCTGGTGCTGCGAGGCAGCTGTGCTAAGCACTGTGCCACTGTGCCGCACTTGAATAAGTACAACTCAGAAGAAAAACATTTAGCTCGTTAAACTGAGAGCAATAATTAGTTTCAGGTCTTCATGCTTCACTTCAGGCAACAACCCAACTCATTCCGCTCACTGACAGTCAGCATGGACTGGGGCCTGTAATCCAGAGACCTGGAGTAATGCTCCCGAGAAAGTAGTTCAAATCCCACCTTGGCAGCTTGGTACATTTAAATTCAATTGATTTAGTGGTCGGAACTCTGCCACCTCGCTGTGCCCAGAGTCGGAGTGGTCCGACAACGGAAATCTCCGTTAACCTGAGGCAGGAGTTTCCAGTCTCGCCTGAGTGAGGCTGTAAAATCCTGCCCAATGAATCTGGAGTAAAAGCTGTTCTCAATGATAGGGAATAATTAAGGAATATGTGGCAGGGGAAGGAAATGGGATCAGAATTTTGAATTTGACAATGAGCCATGATCAAAATGAATGAACGGATGAGCCATGCTAAGTTGACCCTAGTGTCCAACGATGTGTATGTTTGGAGGATTGGCCATGCTAAGTGCACGGGGTTATGGGAATAGGGTGGGGGAGTGGGCCCTGGGTTTGATACTCTTTTGGAGGGTCAGCGTAGACTTGATGGGCTGAATGGCCTCCCTCAGGAGTAGGGAATCAATGGAAAGAGAGGGCTGTAATAGCACAGGTGAGCTGGTATGGTTACACAGTGAAGGAAGTTGGTCTAGCTAATCACAATACGGCTCAGAACACGTCGGACTGTGGAGATTGTTCCAGTGCCAGAGAGGCTGCTTAGCTGTTCAAAATCCTCAGGGACTTTTTACTGGGCTGGACTCTGCCAAACAATCAGTGCTTTAGGATAACAGTATCGAAACAGACAGGCTGCCTATTTGAGTGTGGCCAGTCACAGTCGCAGCATTGCCACATCGATAGCTGGGAACACCAACACAATGCCACAACGTTGCCTACAGTCGGTGCCTCAGAAAACTGCTGTGCTTGGTCTCACTTATTTATTTAACAAATGACTAACTGGACGCGTGTACCCTCCGTTACAAACAAACGGAATGTAACCAAAACCTTTCTGTTTTTATCATTTGTGGGACGTGGGTGCTGCCGGCTGGCCAGCATTTATGGCCCATCCTCGGTTACCCTTGAACTGAATCGCTTGCTGGGCCGGTTCAGAGGGTCGATGAGAGTCAACCACATTGCTGTGGTTCAGGAGTCATATGTAGACCAGACCGGGATAAGGATGGCAGACTTCCTTCCCTAAAGGGGCATTAACTAACCAGATGTGTTTTTCCGACAATCAACAATGCACTTTTAATTCTAGACTGGTATTAAATTCAAATTCTACCATCTGCCATGGTGGGATTTGAACCCTGGTCCCCAGAGTATTAGCTGAGATTAATAGTCTAGCGATAATACCACGAGATCATCGCCACCCCTTAGTGGAATAGAGTTGGCAAATAAAGAGACACCGGCCTCTTCAAGTTCCTTCCCCAAAAAGATCTGAATGCATTATTATTTTTGATTTGATTTTCATTTTTAAAAATTTGATTCGATTTATTATTGTCACATGTATTAGCCTACAGTGAAAAGTATTGTTTCGTGCCCGCTACACAGACAAAACATACCATTCATAAAGAAAGGAGATGGTGCAGAATGTAGTGTTACGGTCATAGTTAGGGTGTAGGGAAAAATCAACTTAATGTGAGGTAGGCACAGTAAGAAGTCTCACAACACCAGATTAAAGTCCAAAAGGACTTTATAACCTGTGAGATTTCTTACTGTGCCTTCCCCATAATAATGCGTGCAGATCTTTTTGGGGAAAGAACTTGAAGAAGCCAGTGTCTCTATATTTACCAACTCTATTCCACTAAGGGGTGGCAATGGTCTCGTGGTATTATCGCTAGACTATTAATCTCTGAAATCTTCTCATTAATTCGAGGTGGGTCCATTCAAAAGACTGACGGCAACAGGGAAGAGGCTGTTCTTGAGTTGGTTGGTACGTGACCTCAGACTTTAGTATCACATGGTTATGTTATTGCAACAGATTGGTGTTTGGAGATGCACAGTAATATGGGAGGGGACTTCCACCGCTGTTTCTCTGGCAGTGAGGAAATTGTCTAAAACGTCAGCATTGTGGAAAGCCTCAGATTCCCAGGACGATTCCTTTTCCCATTATCTCCGGGAATGTTAGCCACAATGTTTGCAGCTGTAAGACTTAAACAGTGATTTGAGGGTAGGAGGGAGCTAGGTTTGGAGACAAATTGGAAAGAGGGACTGATGAACTAAACAGAAAGGGCACTTAAATATAAATCTCAAACCGTATATGAAATTTAAAAAAAAACTTAACTTTTAGTCTGATTGTGAGTGGATCGAAGCTAAATTTTAATAAACTGGGTTTCCCAGAATCACACGGGGCAGGAGAGGCCCTTCAGCCCATCAAGTCTGCACTGACACACGAGACCTACCTAATCCCATTTACCAATACTTGGGCCCATGGCCATGGGCTTGTCCACCCACCACTTGCATCCACCTAATTGTTATTCATCTTTATCAGCTGCTGTTATGGGAACGAGGTGGGAGAAGGGGGTTGAGAAACTTATCAGCCATGATTGAATGGCGGAGCAGACTCCATGGGCTGAGTGGCTGAATTCTGCTCCTATATCTTATGCTGGGCGGTGGCACAGTGGTTCGCACTGCTGCCTCACAGCGCCAGGGACATGGGTTCGATCCCTGGCTTGGGTGACTGACTATGCGGAGTCTCCACATTCTCCCCATGCCTGCGTGGGAGACGCAGTATGAAAGATGTGCTGGTTAGATGAATTGGCCGTGCTAAATTCTCCCTCGGTGTATCCGAATAGGCGCCGGAGTGTGGTGAGGAGGGGATTTTCACGGTAACCTTACTGCAGTGTTAATGTAAGCCTCACTTGTGACTAATAAAATGAACTTTTTTTTTTGAACGTATAAAGTCATGAATGAAAATAATTTCCTCTGAGCGAATCCAAGGCGGTAATCTGAATGACTCACTACCCAAAATGTCATAACTGGTGACAGTGAAACACCAAGGATTAGACTGCAGCGTCGCAATCTCTCCTTGGCGTCTGCTAACTCGTACATAAGGCAAGTGTGAGTGCCGTGCAGTTACGTCCTGGCCCTCAAAATCCAGCCCATTTCGACGTGTGACGGCCAATTGAAAGATCAACGATCGTGACATTTCTGTTAAACATTTAATGAGAAACCGTTTGCAGTTTATTGCAAAGGGACAGGAGGTTGGGCAAATACTGAAATTCCACTGCAAGTGGAAAACATGTTTTATATAATTCTATCAGTTCTGTTCCTAACTTTGTTCTAATCCTAACACACTTAAAGACATTGAACAGTGCAGCAAATCTTGCATCTTTCTCCAGTATTTAGCAAGTAGATGTGGAAGAGTGCTGTTTGGTCCCTCACAACACCAGGGACCCGGGTTTGAGTCCCAGTTTGGGTCACTGCCTGTGCAGAGTCTGCACGTTCTCCCCGTGTCTGCACGGGTTTCCTCTGGGGGCTCTAGTTTCCTCCCACAATCTGAAAGACGTACTGGTTAGGGTGCATCGGCCATGCTAAATTCTCCCTCGGTGTACCCGAACAGGCGCCAGAATGTGGCGACAAGGGGATTTTCACAATAACTTCATTGCAGTGTTAATGTCAACCTACTTGAGACGCTAACGAATTAACTTTATTGCATCAAAGTACAAGGCGCTTAGTACTAAGCGACAAACTGCCACATGCAGCGAATGAAAACGCTACCTCATCCTTTCTGGAATTCCGTCCAAATGTTTCCCATCGAGTTGTCGCACTTTCATCTCCATCGATTCAGAGTGAAATGAATGGGTTGACTTTAATCTGGTCTCCAGATTAAAAATGTTAGATGGAATGTTAGACCCTCCATCAACCTCTAAAACTTTGGCCACGGGTTAATGCAGCAAATCTGGTTCGCGTAACTTCCCTGTCCACACTATCCTACATTGACTTCCAGTTGAATAGCTTCTTAAATTTAAATTTTGCACCACTGCACAATTTGTCTTTAACAGAGACAGCTCAGTTGGAAGTGCCATACAGATAGGGGCTGCGGGAAGCTCTGTTTTCACACTGGGGAAATACTCAGCTGGATTACTGTGGGACAATGTGGAACCAGCTTCACCAAACCACCAATTACGCTACACAACACCTGAATGTTTTTCTTTTGTTTGTGGGATGTGGGAGTCGCTGGCTAGGCCAGCATTGATTGCCCAATCCCTGATGGCATTTAAAAGTCAACCAGATTGCTGTGGATCTGGAGTCAGATCCAAATAATGATGGGGGGATTTCCTTCTCTAAAGGACACTAGTGAACCAGATGGGTTTTTCTTGAGAATCAACAATGGTTTCATGGTCACCGTTAGACTTCTAATTTGAATTCAAATTTCACCATCCGCCATGGTGGGATTTGAACCCAAGTCCCCAGAACATTACCATGGGTCGCTCAATGAATGGTCTAATGACAACTCCACTATGCCACTGCCTCCCCTTTTGTTTGATGATGACAATAGGTTCCAAAGTTTGGAAGGTTTGATTTTTTGATTTGATTTATTGTTGTTACATGTATACAGTGAAAAATATTGTTTCTTGCACGCTATACAAAGCATACTATTCATAGAGAAGGAAAGGAGAGAGTGTAGAATGTAGTGTTACAGTCATGGCTAGAGTTTAGAGAAAGATCAACTTAATGCGAGGTAGGTCCATTCAAAAGTCTGATGGCAGCAGGGAAGAAGCTGCTCTTGAGTCAGTTGGTACGTGACCTCAAACTTCTATATCTTTTTCCTGGCACAAGTGGAAGAGAGAATGTCCGGGATGCTTGGGGGTTCTTGATTATGCTGGCTGCTTTGCCGAGGAAGTGGGAAACGTAGACAGAGTCAATGGATGGGAGGCTGGTTTGAGTGATGGACTGGGCTACATTCATGACCTTTTGTAGTTTCTTGCGATCTTGGGCAGAGCAGGAGCCATACAAAGCTGTGATACAACCAGAAAGAATGCTTTCTATGGTGCATCTGTAAAAGTTGTGAGGGTTGTAGGGGACATGCCAAATTTCCTTAGTTTTCTGAGAAAGTAGAGGTGTTGGTGAGTTTCCTGTCATACTGCAGCGAGCAGGCTAGGATACAGAGGGGCAGTGGAGGGGCAGAGAGAGAGAGTGTGGGTGGCATAAAATTGGGCAGAAATAATGGACACCCCTCAACTCAATAAACACAAAATCTGCCCCTCCAGACGAAATCTAAGGGACAGAACATTTACCCAAATGAGTGTGAAAATAGAGGTGCGTGAAAATTTGCGTGCCGTTGGCTGGCATGTCAGTTCCCCAGTCACATTCCCACTCTGGACCATTTTTCCAGAGGTGGGAATGTGGGTGCCAGGGCTATTCACCTGCAAGAGGCAGGCAGCCAATTAATGTCATTTACAGCCCATTATCAGAGCCTCCAGTCAGCCAGCAGGGCCCCTGAAGCATCAGAGATTCGACTCGCTGCCTGGAGGTGGCCCTCTGTGGACAGGCTGGGAAGGGAGGGGAAGGTCGAGCACTCCAGTCAGGCTCTGAGGCCTTCCCCATCTGCCCGGTCTTCATCGCAGCCACATGTTGGACGGCCTTCCCTCCAGAAGGGTAGCCTGGCAGCTGTGATAGTTCTTTAGTTGAGAAAATGTCAAAACTTGCTGAGGAGGCCTCTCAAGATGGCGGCGCCCTGCCTGTCTCCCTCACCTACCTGAGGAGGTCCTCCTGGGCTGGCTAGCCTTCGACTGGAAGCTGCCCACCGTTCTTAATTACACAGCGTGCTCACTCTCTGGCCATCAATAGGCCAATAGACAGGAAATCACTGCCAGGTTAAGGCTCCCAACACAACATGGGATCGGGCGGGACAGCACAGTGGTTAGCACTGCGGCCTCACAGTGCCACGGACCTGGGTTCGATTCCCGGCTCGGGTCACTGTCTGTGAGGAGTCTGCGCGTTCTCCCCGTGTCTGTGTGGGTTTCCTCCGGGTGCTCCGGTTTCCTCCCACAGCCTGAATGTCGTGCCGGTTAGAGTGCATTGGCCGTGCTAAATTCTCCCTCAGTGTACCCAAACAGGTGCCAGAGTGTGGCGACTAGAGGATTTTTGCAGTAACTTCATCGCAGTGTTAATGTAAGCCTACTTGCGACACTAAGAAATAAACTTTAAATTTTTTTAAAAGCGCTGTGAGGCAGCAGTGCTAACCACTGTGCCGCCCCACCTGACGTGCGTCACAACCTTGCGTTGCGTTGGGAGCCATAACCCAGCAGTGAGTTGCTCTCCGTTAAAAACCCTCACCAACTTTTACAGACGCACCATAGAAAGCATTCTTTCTGGTTGTATCACAGCTTGGTATGGGCTCCTGCTCTGCCCAAGACTGCACGAAACTACACAGGGTGGTGAACGTAGCCCAGTCCATCACTCAAACCAACCTCCCATCCATTGACTCTGTCTAGACTTCCCGTTGCCTCGGGAAAGCAGCCAGCATAATCGAGGACCCCACGCCTCCTGGACGTTCTCTCTTCCACCTCCTCCCGTCATAAAAAGATACAAAACTCTGAGGTCACATCCCAACCGAGTCAAGAACAACTTCTTCCCTGCCGCCGTCAGGCTTTTGAATGGATTTACCTGGCGTTAAGTTGATCTTTCTCTACACCCTAGCTATGACTGTAACACTACATTCTGCACTCTCTCATTTCCTTCTCTATGAACGGTATGCTTTGTGGGTATAGCGCGCAAGAAATAATACCGTTCACTGCATTCCAATACATGTGATAATAATAAACCAAGTCAATAAGCAAAATCCTGCCTAAAATGTCAAAGATGTAATTTTTTGATTCTATGACTGTGCTTGCTCCAGCTGTACTGCCAATCTTCTGCATCGCAAATATCGCAATTAGACTCAACATCTTCTAACACCTCTCGGCTGAGCAATCTGAATCTGTGCAGTCTTGTCTTGGATTCAACCAACTGAAATTTTTGTTGGACTGAAGAAGGAGATTGCTAAATTGGCCCCAGGTCACTGAAGCATAATCCTTGGAGCCTAGCTCCAGTTCTAAATTAAATTCACTCATCTGGCACAGCCTGACGTTGCTGGAACATCTTTCCTTCTACACGGATTAAACTAACAATGACTGCAGCAATGCAACCCACGGCACAGATACCAACCACATGTAGGCTACAAGTACATTCTTCGCTGCAGTGTTAAATTTTAAAAAAGTGTTGTCCAAATGAAAAGAGACATTCGAGCCACAAAACGAGGCTAAAAATCTCATACAGTTGCTTAGTCATATGTAATTCGAAAGGCAGCAAGGGCTTAGTTCCAGCAACTTCTTTGCCAGTTCACCAAGTACGACGCAAGACCTGTTACACATATGGATACACTCGGTGTACTGAAAATTGGCAAATTTCAATCCAACGTCCCGAAGTATCTCACAACATGACACGGGAATGTGGAACGATGACATGTCCAATTCCCAGGAATAGTGTGCAGTAGAAAGACGGGATGAGGTGCACGCGAAAATCAAAGCGAACCTTTTAGCTGCGTTATTCGGAGACGATGGCCAAGTGGTATTAACAACAAAGAGCAAAGAACAAAGAAAATTACAGCACAGGAACAGGCCCTTCAGCCCTCCAAGCCTGTGCTGACCATGCTGTGTTTGCCTGAAGTAAACCCCCCCTACCCTTCCGGGGACCGTATCCCTCTATTCCCATCCTATTCATGTCCAGACACCCCTTAAAAGTCACTATCGTATCTGCTTCCACTACCTCCCCCGGCAGTGAGTTCCAGGCACCCACCACCCTCTGTGTAAAAAACTTGCCTCGTACATCGAACATTCCAGCGCAGTGCAGGCCCTTCAGCCCTCGATGTTGCGCCGACCAGTGGAACCAATCTAATGATCCTCTAACCTAAACTATTCCAATGTTATCCATATGCCTATCCACTGACCATTTGAACACCCTTAAAGTTGGCAAGTCTACAACTGCTGCAGGCAGGGCATTCCACGCCCTTACTACCCTCTGAGTGAAGAACCTACCTCTGACATCCGTCCTATAATTACCACCCCTTAATTTAAAGCTATGTCCCCTTGTGTTAGCCATCACCATCCGAGGCAAAAGGCTCTCACTGTCCACCCTATCCAATCCTTTGATCATCTTGTATGCCTCAATCAGGTCACCTCGTAACCTTCTTCTCTCCAATGAAAATAACCTCAAGTCCCTCAGCTTTTCCTCATAAGACCTTCCCACCATACCAGGCAACATCCTGGTAAACCTCCTCTGCACCCTTTCCACGTCTTTCTTATAATGTGGCGACCAGAACTGTACGCAATACTCCAAGTGCGGCCGCACCAGAGTTTTGTACAGTTGAAACATGACCTCACGGCTCCGAAATTCAATCCCTCCACCAATAAAAGCTAACACATTGTACGCCTTTTTAACAACCTTATCAACCTGGGTGCCAACTTTCATGGAGCTATGCACATGTACCCCGAGATCTCTCTGCTTGTCAACACTACTAAGAGTCCTTCCATTAGCCTTATACATCTCCTTTAAATCTTGCCCCTCGCACCTTAAACCTGTGCACCCCACTCATTGATTCTTCCACCCTGGAAAAAAGCGTCTGACTATCCACTCTGTCCATGCCTCTCATAATCTTGTAGACTTCTATCGCTAGGCTATTAATCCAGAATCTTAGCTAATGTTCTGAGGACCCAGGTTTGAATCCCTTCACAGCTGATTTTTTTATTTTATTCATTTGTGGGACATGGGTGTTGCTGGCTGGTCAGCATTTATTGTCCATCCCTAATTGCCCTCGAGAAGGTGGTGGTGAGCTGCCTTCTTGAATCTCTGCAGTCCACATGCTGTGGGTTGACCCACAGTGACGTTAGGGAGGGAATTCCAGGATTTTGACCCAGCGACTGCCAAGGAACGGCCGATGTATTTCCAAGTCAGGATGGTGAGTGGTTTGGAGGGGAACTTGCAGCTGATGGTGTTCCCATGTATCTGCTGCCCTTGTCCTTCCAGTTGGAAGTGATGGTGGGTTGGGAAGGTGCTGACTAAGGATCTTTGGTGAATTGCTGATGGTGGAATTTGAATTCAATAAAAAATATCTGAATTAGGAATCTGCTGATGGCCAAAAACCCATTGTCGGAAAAACCCACCTGGTTCTCTGTAAGGAAGGAAATCTGCCCATCCTTACCTGGTCTGGCCTACATGTGACTACAGAGTTACAGCAATGTGGTTGACTCTCAATTGCCCTCCAAGGGCAACTAGGGATGGACAATAAGTGCTGACCAGCCAGCGACACCCATGTCCCATGAATGGATAAAAAAATCCGTACTGTTTCCAGAACTGAGTAACATACGCCCTCATGAGTATGCAGCATATTAGAAATTACTATTGGAGAATCCAATATTACCCACATGTTTAAACTCTGCACAGACAGTGACCCAAGCTGGGCATCAAACCTGGGTCCCTGGCGCTGTGGGGCAGCAGTGCTAACCACCGTGCCACCCATGTGTACCCATGGACAACATGGTGGCACGGTGGTTAGCACTGCTGCCTCACAGCAGTGTGCCTCACAACTGGGGGATTTTCACAGTAACTTCATTGCAGTGTTAATGTAAGCCTATTTGTGACACTAATAAATAAACTTTACTTTAAATACACAGATGTGTAGATGTACAGTTTTAAATTATTCCTAATTAAATAGTTAAACTTCTCCAAATGTGTGAAGGAAAGCAAAACTTCAAACAACACGCTTACAGAATCATTTAATTACTTTTATGTCAGCTTGTCAAACCATATCTGCAGAACATTCTTATTGAAACCCATCGAGACCTCCTTTCCTCTCTTGCACTCGGGGGAATATTGTCATCTTGTATTAATTTTTATTTCAGAGTTGGTGCTGAATGGAATGGAGGAGCTGGATTGCTGTATCACTGCTCACTGAATCAGTGCCTTATTAAATCATATTATTCGCAGAACCAGAGACGTTCAGGAACAGCTGCTACTCATTCGGATCCAACACAAACATCAAACAGAATGAGACAGACCAAAAAAAACTGACCTAATTTTTATTTAGAGTACAAAAAATGTCAGCCCTTTATTATTCTATTATTATTCTACATTGGCTCCCAGTTGCGGCACTGTCTCGATTTGAAAATTCTTCTCCATGTGCTCAAATCCCTCCGTGGTCTTGCTCTTCCCCATCTGGGTAGCCTCCTCCGACAGTGGTGCAGTGGTACTGTCAGTGGACTAGTGATCCAAAAACCCCATGGTAATGCCTTGGGAGCCCCTGGTTCGAATCCCATCCCGGTAGATATGAATCCAATAAAAATCTGGAGTTTAACGTTTCCAGTGACCATGAAACCATCATTGTAAAATGTTCATTTGTTTGTGTTGCGAGCAGGCTTACACTAAACTGCAATGAAGTTACTGTGAAAATCCCCTAGTCGCCACACTCCGGCGCCTGTTCGGGTACACCGAGGGAGAATTTAGCACGGCCGATGCACCCTAACCAGCACGTCTCTCGGACTGTGGGAGGAAACCCACACAGACACGGGGAGAATGTGCAAACTCCGCAAACGGTGACCCAAGCCGGGAATCGAGCCCGGGTCCCTGGCGCTATGAAGTGGCAGTGCTAACCACTGTGCCACCGTGCTGTCCTGTTTATTAGGGGTTAGTAGTGGTTTGTTCGTTAGGGGTTGAAAGCTTTCTCCCAGTGTCGTGTACAAGCTCCCCTCAGTCTGTAATAAACAATCACTTTAGAACAATTACCGCAGGAACCATTGCGTAAAATGAAGAGGGAGCTGCGGCTGTGGAAATAACGACGCGACATAAACAGGCCAGTTTCCACAGCAACTGACGTTGGAGGTATTCAGGAAACCATTATCCAATTTAACACAGCACAAGATTCGAATCTTTTGCTCAGGGGTCAGATTCAATCTCTCGCTCTCTCTCTGACTGACCAGTTGCTTTATAATATAATGAAGGATGCACACAAAAAAGAGGCAGTTGGCATGATGGATGTTAAAATGACTCAGAAACAAGCTCATTACATCTGTTTTACATTCCTCTTCTGAACTGCAAACAGTGCTGTATCCAACATTCCAATTAACTCTTTCGCCAGAACAGCTGCCTTTCTCAAACACATCCCGCCAATCGAGGTGTTTGGAGCTTGCACCTTTTCGTGAACTATATAAACTTGCACACATTTCTAAAGTAGGAAGTTTATTTCTCAGTGTCACAAACAGGCTTACATTAACACTGCAGTGAAGTTACTGTGAAAATCCCCCAGTCGACACACTCTAGCGCCTGTTCGGGTTACACTGAGGGAGAATTTAGCATGGCCAACGCACCCAACCAGCACGTCTTTCAGACTATGGGAGGAAACCCATGCAGACACGAGGAGAATGCGCAAAATCCACGCAGACGGTGACCCAAGCCGGGAATCGAACCCAGGTCCCTGGCGTCGTGAGGCAGATATATCTTCATCGGAAGAATCATTGCTGGTTGCCATGACAGTGCTGAGTGATACAGTCGCTGCCACTCGTGCACGACTGGTCTCTCTCCCAGTTCTATGTGCATGGATGGTCAATATGAGGCTGTGTGTTTGTGTGTGTTGGTGCCTGGTCTCACGGTTGTCTGTACATATGTTGGTGTTTTGTGAGTGCACGGTGTTCGTCCGAGCTCCCCGTTATTTGTGACGGTGCTGTGATGGGTCTCGTGTGGTCACAGCTCATTCTTGGCTACAAAGCATCATGGGGGGGGGGGGTCATACGATCCCGCCTTTCATTCTTTGACAAGAATGTTGGTTATCTTTCTAAATAGAATTGCTCTGGTTAGCCACAGCCTGAGGAAAGCTGATAACCTTAAGCATGTATGTGGTGGATGACTGGTGCACAAGATGTCGTGAAAATGGCACTGGGGGGGAGTTTTCCTGTCCCGCCTGCCATGGGAATCGTAATGGTGGTCGGGGAGGGGGGCGTGGGCCATGCAAAGGTCATAGAATCCCCTACAGTGCAGAAGGAGGCCATTTGGCCCATCGAGTCTGCACCAACCCCAATCCCGCCCAGGCCCTATCCCCATAACTCCAAGCGTTCACTCCAGCAAGTCCGCCTGACACTAAGGGGCAATTTAATATCGCCAACCCGCCCAACCATTAGCTATGAGGAGAAACTTGGTCTGTTCTCACTGGGACGAGGGAGGTTGAGGGGAGACCTGATACAAGTCTACAAGATTATGAGGGGCACGGACAGAGCGGATAGTCAGAAGTCTTTTTCCCAGGGTGGAAGAGTCAATTACTCGGGGGCACAGGTTTAAGGTGCGAGGGGTAAGGGTTAAAGGAAATGGTACGAGGCAAGTTTTTTTACACAGAGGATGGTGGGTGCCTGGAACTCTCTGCCGGGGGAGGTAGTGGAAGCAGATCCGATAGTGACTTTTAAGGAGTGTCTTGACAAATACATGAATAGGATGAGAATGGAGGGATATGGTCCCCGGAAGGGGTGGGGGGGTTTTGGTTAATTTGGGAAGCATGATCGGTGCAGGCTTGGAGGGCCAAAGGGCCTGTTCCTGTGCTATGATTTTCCTTGTTCTTTGTTCTGCGCTAATGATGGGAGGAATTGGAGTGGAGATAAGTTTGTAAATAAAGGGAATCTGATGAAGGAACACCGGTCTCCGAGGAGTTATTTCAGAAAGCAAACAGCCATATGGTAACGATCAGATAATTTGCTTTTGCGATGGCGATCAAGGGATAAGGATTGGCTGGGACGCCAGGGATAAACCTCCTGCTCCTTCTTAAGGTATTACCATGGGGTCTTTAACATCAGCTCGAAAGGGCAGATAGGGCCTCGGTTTAACATCTCATCCGAAAGACAGCACCTCTGACAGGGTAGTGCTCCTGCAGTAGTGCGCTGGAGTATCAGCATTGGTTTCTGTGCTCAAGCCCTGATCTGGGACTCGAACCCAGCGATTCTGAGCTGCCAACCGAGCCTGAGCTGACTCTGCAATGCTTGGAACGTGGGTTGGAATGGAAAGGGAGCAAGTGATGCTACAGTTGTTGAGTAGCGTGGTCAGATCCTATCTGGAGTGCCGCTCTGGGCACCTGAGGAAGGAGGTACTGGTTTTGGAGAAGTTACCAGGGCCTAGAGGGCCACATTCTGTAGACAGGTTGCACAAGCAGCTGTTCCCCTTAGTCGAAGGGTCAGTCACGAGGTTCAAGGTGAGGGACAGGAGGTTTGGGGGGCGATGTGAGGAAAAGCCTTTTTACCCAGAGGGTGGTGACGGTCTGGAATGCGCTGCCTGGGAGGGTGGTGGGGGCGGGGGGATGCCTCACATCCTTTAAAAAGTACCTGGATGAGCACTTGGCGCATCACAACATTCAGGGCAATGGGCCAAGTGCTGACAGATGGAGTAAGGTGGGAATTCAGGTGTTTCTGGTGTGTTGGTGTGGACTCGATGGGCCGAAGGGCCTCTTCTGCACTGTATGATTGTACGAATCTGGCTTTTTGGCAAGTCAAACTTGGCATTCTCCTGAAGAATGAAGGGTGAAGTGTTGACCTAATCGAGGCGTCCAAAATAATGAAGCGATTCAAAAGAGGAATAAAGAGAAGATAATCTGTTTTCTCAGCTGTGGGTGAGTCTAGAACAAGATCTAGGGGCGGCACGGTAGCACGGTGGTTAGCACTGCTGCTTCACAGCTCCGGGGACCTGGGTTCGATTCCCGGCTCGGGTCACTGTCTGTGTGGAGTATGCACATTCTCCTCGTGTCTGCGTGGGTTTCCTCCGGGTGCTCCGGTTTCCTCCCACAGTCCAAAGATGTGCGGGTTAGGTTGATTAGTCATGCTAAAATTATCTCTGAGATGTGTAGGTTAGAGGCATGAGTGGGTAAAATATATAGGGGTTAGTGCCTGGGTGGGATTGTGGTTGGTACAGACTCGATGGGCCGAATGGCCTCTTTCTGTACTATAGGATTTCTAAGATCTTAAAGTTAGAGCTAGACTATTTATGAGCGAATTTGGGGAGCAGTTTTTCACACAGAAGGCAGAGAAACTTTGGAATGTTCTCACCCAGCAGGTCTCAGAATTATAGAATTCCTACAGTGCAGAAGGAGGCCATTTGGCCCATTGATCCTGCACCGACAACAATCCCACCCAGGCCCTACTCCCGTAACCCCACATATTTACCCTGCTATCCCTCTAATTTACACATCCCGGGACACTAAGGGGCAATTTAGCACGGCCAATCCACTTAACCCACATATCTTTGGACTGTGGGAGGAAACCGGAGCACCCGGAGGAAACCCACGCAGACACGGAGAGAATGTGCAAACTCCACACAGACAGTGACCCGAGCCGGGAATCGAACCCGGGTCTCTGGAGCTGTGAGGCAGCAGTGCTGACCGCTGTGCTGCCTTGATGGGTAGATTTTTAATTGTGAAGGAATAGAGCAGGCACTCTTCCACCATGTTCCAATGCAGTGGTGGAACAGACTTAAGGGGCTGAATGGCCTCGTCCTGCTGCTTGATTTATTCAACCCTTTTAGTAATTGGTAATAATGAAGCTTTTAATGGATTTTGCATTAGAGGCTGAAATTAGTTGCGGTTATTAAAATGTTCTTTTTTTTAAGCAGATAGCTACATTCCAGTAGGGGGAGCAGCTGCCTGAGAACAGGTTGGGAATGGTTCACTCAATCTGTCATTCTCAGGTTTGAGGGCAATTGCAATGTTACACATTTTTACCTTCTAATTCTTACATTATCTGAAATTATTTCATTTCCATTACCCCCGGTCAGCTCCTTTCTTCAATCTCCGCGAGATCTGATGAGGAAAGTGGTAACCCTCAGGATGTTGACGCTGAATCTCTCGCTGTCAACGTCCTGGGGGTCACCATTGACCAGAAACTCAACTGGACTCACCACATAAACACAGTGGCTCCAAGAACAGGTCGGAAGCTGGGAATACTGCGGAGAGTAACTCACCTCCCGACTTCCCAAAGCTTGTCCACCGTCTACAAGGCACAAGTCAGGAGTGTGATGGAATATTCCCCACTTGTCTGGATGGGTTCAGCTCCAACAACACTCGAGAAGCTCAACACCACCCAGGACAAAGCAGCCCCACTTGATTGGAATCACATCTACAAACATTCACTCCCTCCACCACCGATGTTCAGTAGCAGCAGTGTGTACCATCTACAAGATGCACTGCAGCAACTCACCAAAGGTCCTTAGACAGCACCTTCCAAACCCACCACCACTTCCATCTAGAAGGACAAGGGCAGCAGATACATGGGGAACACCACCACCTGCAAGTTCCCCTCCAAGCCACTCACCATCTTGACTTGGAAATATATCAGCCATTCCTTCACTGGGTCAAAATCCTGGAATTCCCTCCCTAACGGCGCTGTGGGTCAACCCACAGGGACTGCAGCGATTCCAGAAGGCAGCTCACCACCACCTTCTCAAGGGGCAACTAAGGATGGGCAATAAATGCTGGACCAACCAGCGACATCCATTGTCCCACGAATGAATAAAAGACACAATAAACCCCAGACTTTCTGGTGAGACTCAAATCCTGAGAAGGAATGAAATATAACTGAGCTCAAGAGCAACTTCCTTGCAATCTTACGGCCACTCGGCTAAGAGTGACATTGGAAAGATGGTTCAATAAAAGCGGAACACTTTGCAGGTGAATTGTAACCTGGGCAGAGGCACGAGGCAGACTGTACTTTATACATCAACGGGACAGAGAATTATTGCATGAGATATTTAACCAGATTCCACCTGGTTTGCATTCCCACAATCACGTCCTCTGACTAATGGACTCAAATTTCAAACTCTTGTAAGAGTGTTAAAGGTGCAGTGACAGTCAGGATGGAGTTAATTCACACACAGCAGCATCCCACAGCTGGCAACGAGGCAAAAAAAATTGCTGGTGTTTGTGGACTGAGCTTTAGCCCTCTGTACCTCTGACAGAGTAGCACCTCCTCAGTCCCGCACTGAACCATAGAGGCATGGTTACAGTACAGAAGGAGGCCATTCGGCCCATCTTGTCCACGCCAGCCCAAGGACTATCAGGTGCCCTTCCTAACGAAGGCTGGAATCTTACGGCCAACCAGGCTGGCAGGATTTTCCAGTCCCGCTGCAGTGAGCCGAGATTTGGCAGGGCGCCAAATTCCCCATCCTCTCCGGCAGCGGAGGGGTGAACGGCTGGTAAGATCACACCCAAAATCTCTGGAGTGCGGCTCAGAGACGAGTGCGCTACAACGGGGAGCCTGACCGATCAAATACAGCCTCCGGTATGTACATCTGCCTTCAGTTTCACATTTCAGTTTGGTCTGAAAGATGACGTATTATTTTGTATACCCTGACAATCGCTGTACACATTTAAATTTGTAAATTGAACGCTCCCGCACTATCGACGTTAAAAAATCAAAGCTGACCAGTCAACGCACAAAGAAAACATCTTT